>NC_143030.1:61879898-62599898 GCF_057628025.1 Oncorhynchus mykiss | reverse complement strand
GTGCAGGGTCGGTCAGCTTCAGAAAATTGTGATTTATTATTAATGACATTCAGTGCACTTCCTGTGACATTCCTTTTATTGGGTCCTGGGCCTTTATGTGGCTCATCAAGTAGAGGAAGCCTGTCCACCCATGGAACCACTATGGCTGGAGAGGGAATATATACTGCAACATCACAACCATCACAATATTTTATCTCACAGTAAAGATCAAATGATTAATTCAAGTGATTGTGCATTATAATTTACTTTTAAAAAACAACAACAAAAGCAACTGGACAAAGTGATAAATCGTCAGTGTAGCTACAGCTGGGTGATCAGTCTCTGTCCGGTTGGTTATTATTGTACTTTTCTACATCTCTATGGCTGTGGGAGAAGGAGAGGTTAGTCTGAAGGAAGGTAGTGTGTGGAGAGATAATGTCCTTCTCCATGGCTGTGGGATTTGGGGAAGGAGTCAGGGAGAGGGTAGATTGAGGGAGGGTATTTGAGGCATGCTGGGTAATTGCTGTGCATGTGAAAAGTGCAGACCAGAGTAGGGTGTAGCGGAGTGGGACTGAACCTCCAGTTGGCCCAGCAGGGTTGTGGACATCCTTGAAAGATCAGGCTGGGCACATGGCCCTGTAAGAGGAGATGTTTTACTCACTGCTTTAGCACACTCTGCTAACCCTGATGTCCTCGCCGTGTCTGAATCCTGGCTCAGGAAGGCCACCAAAAATTCTGAGATTTCCATACCCAACTATAACATTTTCCGTCAAGATAGAACTGCCAAAGGGGGAGGAGTTGCAGTTTACTGCAGAGATAGCCTGCAAAGTAATGTCATACTTTCCAGGTCCATACCCAAACAGTTCGAACTACTAATTTTGAAAATTACTCTCTCCAGAAATAAGTCTCTCACTGTTGCCGCCTGCTACCGACCCCCCTCAGCTCCCAGCTGTGCCCTGGACACCATTTGTGAATTGATCGCCCCCCATCTAGCTTCAGAGTTTGTTCTGTTAGGTGACCTAAACTGGGATATGCTTAACACCTCGGCAGTCCTACAATCTAAGCTAGATGCCCTCAATCTCACACAAATCATCAAGGAACCCACCAGGTACAACCTTAAATCTGTAAACAAGGGCACCCTCATAGACGTCATCCTGACCAACTGGCCCTCCAAATACACCTCCGCTGTCTTCAACCAGGATCTCAGCGATCACTGCCTCATTGCCTCTATCCGCTACGGAGCCGCGGTCAAACGACCACCCCTCATCACTGTCAAACGCTCCCTAAAACACTTCTGTGAGCAGGCCTTTCTAATCGACCTGGCACAGGTCATTGACATTGACCTCATCCCGTCAGTTGAGGATGCCTGGTCATTCTTTAAAAGTAACTTCCTCACCATTTTAGATAAGCATGCTCCGTTAAAAAAATGCAGAACTAAGAACAGATACAGCCCTTGGTTCACTCCAGACCTGACTGCCCTCGACCAGCACAAAAATATCCTGTGGCGGACTGCAATAGCATCGAATAGTCCCCGCGATATGCAACTGTTCAGGGAAGTCAGGAACCAATACACGCAGTCAGTCAGGAAAGCTAAGGCTAGCTTCTTCAGGCAGAAGTTTGCATCCTGTAGCTCCAACTCCAAAAAGTTCTGGGACACTGTGAAGTCCATGGAGAACAAGAGCACCTCCTCCAAGCTGCCCATTGCACTGAGGCTAAGTAACACGGTCACCACCGATAAATCCATGATTATCGAAAACTTCAACAAGCATTTCTCAACAGCTGGCCATGCCTTCCGCCTGGCTACTCCAACCTCAGCCAACAGCTCCGCCCCCACCGCAGCTACTCGCCCAAGCCTCTCCAGGTTCTCCTTTACCCAAATCCAGATAGCAGATGTTCTGAAAGAGCTGCAAAACCTGGACCCGTACAAATCAGCTGGGCTTGACAATCTGGACCCTCTATTTCTGAAACTATCAGCCGCCATTGTCGCAACCCCTATTACCAGCCTGTTCAACTTCTCTTTCATATCATCTGAGATCCCCAAGGATTGGAAAGCTGCCGCAGTCATCCCCCTCTTTAAAGGGGGAGACACCCTGGACCCAAACTGTTACAGACCTATATCCATCCTGCCTGCCTATCTAAGGTCTTCGAAAGCCAAGTCAACAAACAGGTCACTGACCATCTCGAATCCCACCGTACCTTCTCCGCTGTGCAATCTGGTTTCCGAGCCGGTCACAGGTGCACCTCAGCCACGCTCAAGGTACTAAACGATATCATAACCGCCATCGATAAAAGACAGTACTGTGCAGCCGTCTTCATCGACCTGGCCAAGGCTTTCGACTCTGTCAATCACCATATTCTTATCGGCAGACTCAGTAGCCTCGGTTTTTCGGATGACTGCCTTGCCTGGTTCACCAATTACTTTGCAGACAGAGTTCAGTGTGTCAAATCGGAGGGCATGGTGTCCGGTCCTCTGGCAGTCTCTATGGGGGTACCACAGGGTTCAATCCTCGGGCCGACTCTTTTCTCTGTATATATCAATGATGTTGCTCTTACTGCGGGCGATTCCCTGATCCACCTCTACGCAGACGACACCATTCTATATACTTCCGGCCCGTCCTTGGACACTGTGCTATCTAACCTCCAAACGAGCTTCAATGCCATACAACACTCTTTCCGTGGCCTCCAACTGCTCTTAAACGCTAGTAAAACGAAATGCATGCTTTTCAACCGTTCGCTGCCTGCACCCGCACGCCTGACCAGCATCACCACCCTGGATGGTTCCGACCTTGAATATGTGGACATCTATAAGTACCTAGGTGTCTGGCTAGACTGCAAACTCTCCTTCCAGACTCATATCAAACATCAATAATCGGCTTTCTATTCCGCAACAAAGCCTCCTTCACTCACGCCGCCAAACTTACCCTAGTAAAACTGACTATCCTACCGATCCTCGACTTCGGCGATGTCATCTACAAAATTGCTTCCAACACTCTACTCAGCAAACTGGATGCAGTTTATCACAGTGCCATCCGTTTTGTCACTAAAGCACCTTATACCACCCACCACTGCAACTTGTATGCTCTAGTCGGCTGGCCCTCGCTACATATTCGTCGCCAGACCCACTGGCTCCAGGTCATCTACAAGTCCATGCTAGGTAAAGCTCCGCCTTATCTCAGTTCACTGGTCACGATGGCAACACCCATCTGTAGCACGCGCTCCAGCAGGTGTATCTCACTGATCATCCCTAAAGCCAACATCTCATTTGGCCGCCTTTCGTTCCAGTTCTCTGCTGCCTGTGACTGGAACGAATTGCAAAAATCGCTGAAGTTGGAGACTTTTATCTCCCTCACCAACTTCAAACATCTGCTATCTGAGCAGTTAACCGATCGCTGCAGCTGTACATAGTCTATCGGTAAATAGCCCACCCATTTTTACCTACCTCATCCCCATACTGTTTTTATTTATTTACTTTTCTGCTCTTTTGCACACCAATATCTCTACCTGTACATGACCATCTGATCATTTATCACTCCAGTGTTATTAACCTGCAAAATTGTAATTATTCGCCTACCTCCTCATGCCTTTTGCACACAATGTATATAGACTCCCCTTTTTTTTTCTTTTTTTTTTCTACTGTGTTATTGACTTGTTAATTGTTTACTTACTCCATGTGTAACTTTGTGTTGTCTGTTCACACTGCTATGCTTTATCTTGGCCAGGTCGCAGTTGCAAATGAGAACTTGTTCTCAACTAGCCTACCTGGTTAAATAAAGGTGAAATAAAAAAAATAAAAAAATAAATGGTTGGGCTGGGCGCATGGCCCTGTAAGAGGAGATGGTTGGGCTTGGCTGGCTGGGCGCATGTCCCTGTAAGAGGAGATGGTTGGGCTGGGCTGGCTGGGCGCATGTCCCTGTAAGAGGAGATGGTTGGGCTGTCTGGGCGCATGTCTCTGTAAGAGGAGATGGTTGGGCTGGGTGGGCGCATGGCCCTGTAAGAGGAGAAAGCTGGGCTGGGTGGGTTCATGGCCCTGTAAGAGGAGAACGCTGGGCAGGGTGGGTTCATGGCCCTGTAAGAGGAGAAAGCTGGGCTGGGTGGGTTCATGGCCCTGTAAGAGGAGAACGCTGGGCTGGGTGGGTTCATGGCCCTGTAAGAGGAGAAAGCTGGGCTGGGTGGGTTCATGGCCCTGTAAGAGGAGAAAGACAGAAATAGCGGAGTGAGAAGGAGGAAAGAAGTAGAGAATATTCTGTAAAACCATTTTTTATAATTAAATGAAAAAACGTTAGTCCTCCAAAGTGAGACATGTTTTATGTGTCTGTAGAAAGCTGCGGGCTCACCAGTGAATCCACAGGGAATGGCCAACAGTTAACCTGATATCTTACACTTTTAGGAGGCCATAATGTAAAGCCTACAATTTCAACGACTCAACATCATCTGGTGCTTTATGTCTCAGGGTGTCAAATTATGTTTGATTATGATTTATATACAGTAGTTTACCCAATTACAGTAGAGCAATACCAAGAGACATCATATCTAGCATCTTATTCAGGGATGTTGGCATTCTCACCTCATCTCTCCAGTCCTCTCTAACCACATCAGTGTATAACCTAACCCCCTCCCTTCCTCTCCTCTACTCTCCTTCTTTGACTTGTCACTCATGTCAGCCCAGTTTCCTGGTCAGTTCATTCCCTCCCTACCGCTACTGAGATGGAAAAAGCTATTTTACTGAGGGGGTTTATTTGTTTGCTTGTTTGTTTCTTCTTCCTCTCTTTCATCTTTGTCTTTTATGGCTGCCCCTTCTTCCCTCCTTAATCCCCGGAGAGTGAGGGGGAAAGAGAGAGGGCTGGGGGAGACGGAGAGTGACAGAGGGGGTCTCTTTGAAGGAGAGAGAGGAGAATTGAAAATGGCCACTGTTGAAATATGAAGGAGGGAAGATGAAGACAGCCAATCTGCCTGTAAAGACACAGGAGGGGAGAGGGAAGGGGAGGGAGAAGAGGGAGTGAGTGGAAGGAGGAAGGAACAGTTGGAGTCCCCTCCAGTATTAGAGAAGGAAATGAACAGTGAAGGGGAAGACATGACATGTCAAAAGGTTCCACGTGCTACAGGATGACCAGATGGTGATGATGTCATGGACACACAAGCAAGCAGTGATGTGCACATGTGCCAAGGCACAGGTATTTCCCTCTCCCATAAACCAGTCCTGATAAAACTGTAGTTTGACAGAACAGTTGGATGTGTATCTAATAATCCTGATAAAACTGGAGTTTGACAGAACAGTTGGATGTGTACCTAATAATCCTGATAAAACTGGAGTTTGACAGAACAGTTGGATGTGTATCTAATAATCCTGATAAAACTGGAGTTTGACAGAACAGTTGGATGTGTACCTAATAATCCTGATAAAACTGGAGTTTGACAGAACAGTTGGATGTGTATCTAATAATCCTGATAAAACTGGAGTTTGACAGAACAGTTGGATGTGTACCTAATAATCCTGATAAAACTGGAGTTTGACAGAACAGTTGGATGTGTACCTAATAATCCTGATAAAACTGGAGTTTGACAGAACAGTTGGATGTGTACCTAATAATCCTGATAAAACTGGAGTTTGACAGAACAGTTGGATGTGTATCTAATAATCCTGATAAAACTGGAGTTTGACAGAACAGTTGGATGTGTACCTAATAATCCTGATAAAACTGGAGTTTGACAGAACAGTTGGATGTGTACCTAATAATCCTGATAAAACTGGAGTTTGACAGAACAGTTGGATGTGTACCTAATAATCCTGATAAAACTGGAGTTTGACAGAACAGTTGGATGTGTATCTAATAATCCTGATAAAACTGGAGTTTGACAGAACAGTTGGATGTGTACCTAATAATCCTGATAAAACTGGAGTTTGACAGAACAGTTGGATGTGTACCTAATAATCCTGATAAAACTGGAGTTTGACAGAACAGTTGGATGTGTACCTAATAATCCTGATAAAACTGGAGTTTGACAGAACAGTTGGATGTGTACCTAATAATCCTGATAAAACTGGAGTTTGACAGAACAGTTGGATGTGTATCTAATAATCCTGATAAAACTGGAGTTTGACAGAACAGTTGGATGTGTATCTAATAATCCTGATAAAGCACAGTATTACATTACTTCCTGAGTTGACTGACGGACAGTGGAAGGGATAGCAGACTGCTGTCAGTACAGTGTAGTGACCACAGGGAGGTGCTGTGACCGAATGGGCCCTGATGAAAAAAACCAAGCTTCTTCAATAGCACTCCTTTACATCAGCAGCAATGTACACATTGTGGACATGCTGTTAAACATCCTAACCTACTGCAGCTACTGGGAGATTGATAGAACTGTAATGATACAAGCAATTCAAGCAAAACTATTTGTTCTTGTTCACGACGCAGAGCGAGGTGCACATCATAAGAAGGCGAGGTAGCAACGCTAGACGTTTCAAACAGGCAGAGCTTGTTCTATCACCTTTTTGAAATATCGACCAAGGTTGAACATTTCGTCATGCAGAATTGTAATTAAGATGCTCTTTCTTTCATCAGCTGCCATTGTTTTTCTCCATTCACACTTACATGTTTCTGTCTCTCTCTTGTTTGCCTGTTCTCCAGATTGTGATAATCATAATTACGTTCACCGGATAGACTCAAAAGGAGAGAGAGGAGGGAGACTGAGAGAATCAAAAGGAGAGAGAGGAGTGAGATGGAGAGAATCAAAAGGAGAGAGAGGAGTGAGATGGAGAGAATCAAAAGGAGAGAGAGGAGTGAGATGGAGAGAATCAAAAGGAGAGAGAGGAGTGAGATGGAGAGAATCAAAAGGAGAGAGAGGAGTGAGATGGAGAGAATCAAAAGGAGAGAGAGGAGTGAGATGGAGAGAATCAAAAGGAGAGAGAGGAGTGAGATGGAGAGAATCAAAAGGAGAGAGAGGAGGCAGATGGAGAGAATCAAAAGGAGAGAGAGGAGTGAGATGGAGAGAATCAAAAGGAGAGAGAGGAGTGAGATGGAGAGAATCAAAAGGAGAGAGAGGAGTGAGATGGAGAGAATCAAAAGGAGAGAGAGGAGGGAGACGCCGACAGAGATGGCCGCCTCGCTTCGCGTTTTTCACAAGCATTTCGCTACACTCGCATTAACATCTGCTAACCATGTGTATGTGACAAATAACATTTGATTTGATTTTGATTTGATTTGAGACGGAGAGAATCAAAAGGAGAGAGAGGAGTGAGATGGAGAGACACAGAGGGACAATGTCTCTCTGTGTACCTTTTGATAGTACCTTTTGATAGTGGCTAAATGAGGAAGAACACCATACTGTGACGAGAACGATCCTATTTTTCTAATTCCGCATCTCAGGTTGCCTCCTTTTCCATCCTCAGCCTCTGTGAGGAGGCTGTGTCATTTATTTGTTTTCTGCTTAATTTATTTAGCTAGGATACTCTGGGGGGTATCCTCATCAAATAATGCAAGATGATGTAATTTTTTCCCTTCGTTTCTCTTTTCTTTCCTCTGCGCAGAAGGCAATGTCCCTCATGGTTTGCCTAAACAATAATGTATAGGATAGAACAGTCCTGTATATTAATCAAGCAGTTGACAGAGGAGCCATCCTACACACTGCAGCTCGGGCTCCACTGCTCTCACTGCATCACACCCTGTCCCTGTCCCAGAATCCTCTCTGTTCTAGGGACCTCCCCTCTCTCACAGGGTGTCATACTGTACATGTATACATTATGCACTCATATATCTATGCATTGTCAAGAAAAGGTCAGTCACTAGGCATAATTTAGAAATGATGTCTTTGAGTTTGACCTTGACCTTCCTACTGCTGCCAGATAAAGTACTGTACATCTTCCGTAGGGATTACGTGTCTACTCTGGCTTGCCTACTAAATGATTCGGTGGAGACAGACACAGACATCTCCCAGTAATAGCTAACCCCAGTGGAGTGCTGTGCCCCTGCTGATCTCAGGTCAGTCCATAAAGGACCCGTGAGCCTGTCAGTCTCCCTGGGGGAAGTTGAAGCTGAGGCTCGGGGCTCTTCGGTCTCTCTTCAGTCTTCAGCTAAGTGATAAAAGGCTCTGTTTCCGCTGACCAACCACAAGGGAATCCCACTGTGTCTGTCTCTCTACATCTCATCTACTCTCTCCTTTCTCGATCTTTCCTTTCTGTCTCTCCACATCTCCTCTCACTCTCATGCCGAGAAATAATCATTGAATCCCACTGTTCACTTTCCCTGGGTGTCTTTAACGGTCGGTGACCCTTTCTCTCATCTCTCCATCAATCCTTCTCAAATATATTGACGATTGCTTCTTTAAGCCATCACCCTCCATGAGCCCTCCCGTTCACCTTTATATCCCCTTTGTTATCACTGTTTATGTGTCCATCTATCGCTAGGTGCACATGTGGGAGAGGGACAATCCGATGCTTCTACTGAGAAAGGCATGGAACCCACAGGTATGACCCATTGACTCTAATGTTTCCAACTCAAGGACAGGATTTCCTGTGCCTGTGTCCGGGTGGATGTTAGGATAGCAAAGAGGTGAACAAATGGGATGAAGGTGAAAAGGCAGACAGTTTTGCTCAATGTTTTTAGCTGTTTGAAAATCGATTCCTTCCTACCCGATTCAATAAACCACATGGATGAGGTAGGAAAGGTATTATTTATCAGAAACCCATTGGTCCAGTCCACTCACAAGAAACTGCAATTGTCTGTGAGTTCAGCAGAGATAAAAAGACAGTCTTTACATGTCAGGATTATTCGTCTTCCCTGTTCCCCTTCTTGCACTGAAGTGTAATAACTACACTGAAAAATATTGGTGAAGAAATCCATTTCTACTGCTATATTCTTTAAATTGAATTTCACTTTTTCCCAAGTGGACTAGTTGTCACGCCCTGACCTTAGAGAGCCTTTGTATTTCTCTATTTGGTTAGGTCGGGGTGTGACTTGGGTGGGCATTCTAGTTTTTCTGTTTCTTTGTTGGCCGGGTAGGGTTCCCAATCAGAGGCAGCTGTCTATCGTTGTCTCTGATTGGGGATCATACTTAGGCAGCCTGTTTTCCACCTTAGTTTGTGGGATCTTGATTTTGTATAGTTGCTGTGTATCCTGCAGAGCTTTACGTTTGTTTTGTATTTTTGTTGTTTTTCGGTGTTCATTTGAAATAAAGTAAGATGTTCGCCGACCATGCTGCACCTTGGTCTAATTCATCCAATGAACGTATCAGAAGATCCCACCACAAGAGGACCAAGCAGCGTGGCCAGGAGGAGCAGGGATCCTAGGCCCGGGAGAAAAGTGAATGGAGGACATCATGGACACGGGAGGAGGTTATGGCAGGGGACAAGACCCTGCCATGGAAGCAGGCGGAGGCAGCGAAGGAGGACTAAAGTTCCGAAGTTCGTGACCACTTAGGAAGTCCGAGAGGCAATTTTTTGCGGGGGCACACGGGTTGGTCGGCGAAGCCGAGGGGCGAGTTTGAGAGCAAAGAGGATTATTGGGATAGACTGAGTGAGGAGTATAGTGAGATAGTTGAGGGGAATGATGAGGTAGAGTGGATGGTTTGGTGTCTGGAGCCAGACAGTTGCCGTGAGGAGCGTGGGACCAGTCAGGCACCATGTTTTGCGGAGATACGCAATGTGTCTCCAGTGCGCATTCACAGCCTGGTGCGTTCTGTGCCAGCTCCTCGCACTTGCCGCGCGAAAGTGAGCATCCAGCCAGGACGAGTTGTGCCGGCTCAGCGCTCCTGGTCTCCAGTACGCCTCCTGGTCCAGGATATCCTGCGCCGGCTCTACGCACTGTTTTCCCAGCGTGCCTCCCCAGTCCAGTACGTCCTGTGCCTGCTCCTCGCGCTCGTCCTGTGCCCGCCCCACGCACCAAGCTTCCGGTGACAGTTCCCAGTCCAGAGCTTCCGTCGACAGTTCCCGGTCCGGAGCTTCCGTCGACAGTTCCCGGTCCGGAGCTTCCGTCGACAGTTCCCAGTCCGGAGCTTCCGTCGACAGTTCCCGGACCGGAGCTTCCGTCGACAGTTCCCGGTCCGGAGCTTCCGTCGACAGTTCCCGGTCCGGAGCTTCCGTCGACAGTTCCCAGTCCGGAGCTTCCGTCGACAGTTCCCGGTCCGGAGCTTCCGTCGACAGTTCCCGGTCCGGAGCTTCCGGCAACAGTTCCCGGTCCGGAGCTTCCGGAGACGGTCCACGGTCCGAAGCCTCCTGAGATGGTCCACGGTCCGAAGCCTCCAGTGATGGTCCATGGCACGAAGCCTGCAGTGATGATCCATGGACCGAAGCCTCCAGAGTCCAATGGCGGCGAGCTTTACACCCCTCCTGCCGACACTTAGCTTTGCGCATGGTGATCTTAGGCTTGTGCACGACTGTTCGGATATGGAAACCCATTTCATGAAGCTCCCGACAAACTCGGTAGTGAGTGTTGCAACTGAGGACAGTCCTGTTCTGTCAGCTTGTGTGGCCTACCACTTCGAGGCTGAGCCATTGTTGCTCATAGACGTTTTCACTTCACAATAACAGCTGCTGACCGGGCAGCTGTAGCAGGGCAGACAATAGACAAACTGACTTGTTGGAAAGGTGGCATCCTATGACGGTGCCACATTGAAAGTCACTGAGCTCTTCAGTAAGGCCATTCTACTGTCAATGTTTGTCTATGGAGATTGCATGGCCGTGTGCTCAATTTTATACACCTGTCAGCAACTGGTGTGGCTGAAATAGCCGAATCCATTCATTTGAAGGGGTGGCCACATACTTTTGTATATATAGTGTACCTTTATTCATGTAGTTTACGCATCTCTGTTTCCCTACGACAGTGTAGAAGTAGTAGCACAAGTTGTAGATGGCAAGGTGTAGGCCAGTTCAAAGCACTGAAAATCCGGATTCTGTGATCTTAATATTGTGGTACCTGAATCAGAATGATCCTATCCAATTTTTGTTTGTTTTAAACAGCTCAAAAACAGCCAAATTAATCTGATGCTGGATAGCAAAAAAAGGATTACAGAATCTGAATCATTCTGATACCTATATTTGTCCTTACAGTTAGAGTTTGCCTATACTGTACATCATTAATTATTGTCAATTTCTAATATCAGAAGAAAGATTGTGAGGAGCCAAATGAGTGAGAGTGGAAAATAATGCCTTCGTGGAAAGCTCAGCAATGCCAATCAGGCAATATGAGAGACCACTCAGGGTCCATAGGAGGATGAATCTGAGTTCAATGTGTGGTCAAGGACACTCTTCTCCAAAGCAGACTACAAAACAGCCCAACACAGAGCAGCGTGCTAAAATTAAACACAATCAATTCAAACAACAACGCCACTGTGCTGGGACCCCATCGAGAAGCTTCCAGAGCAGCCTTTTAGGATTCTGTACTGATTCTGTACTCTCCCATCTCTTTCTCTCTCAGTCTCTGTCTCAGTTCATATCCAGCCCTACTTTCTCTCATCATAACTCTGTGTAAATCCACAAACCACTGTCTGGCATGCTCCATCTGTGTCCTTCACTCATGTACTGTTAGAGAAAATCTCTCTGCATCTCTGCTTGCCAACAGTCTATCCTCCAGGCCCTGCTCAGTTAAGAAACAGAGGACACAATCCCAGGAAAAAAAGCCCTACTGAGCTACCAGACCTGTCTCCACACAGCACTAGCCTCCTCTTACCTCTGGCCTCTTTAAAGTACGATTCCCAGAAACCTCATTTGTAGCTACTCAACCATAATGCAATGTGAAGCAAACAAACAAACATGCTGTTTGTTACAGAACAGTAGAAAGCCTACCTAGTTGCATTCTGGAGGTAACAATCCAACAGGCCAGAAAAACAACACTCTCCTATGTCCATTATTTAGGAAATGTTCATTTCCCATAGTCAAAATGTTTACATGGTGAATCGTGGAAAGGTGCAAAAGCAACAACACTGCCTCAAGCCAAAAACAGATAGGCCGCTAAACAATATTCATAGCAGACAAAGAACTACAGTGCTGTTTATTTCAGCGTCTGCTGGTGATGCCCCACTACTGGGGTTTACTGAAATGAAATGACAGTTTGGGTGTGTTACAGAAACAGGCGGTATCGAACTCATCAAACACGGGGTTGATGATAACATTCCATTTACTACATTCCAGGCATTATTATGAGCCTTTCCTTCCCTCAGCAGCCTCCTGTGAAAACATGGTTAAACTCTAAGAGACAGATCAAGCTCAACTCACACAGACAAACCCTGTGTAGGCAGCTGTAGCCACAGTGGGGGTGGTGGTGAAGTCTGGCTGCAAAAGGCCCTCGTTGTGCACCAGCAGGAAACACAGAGGGGGTGCCCACCGCAGTCCTCCTACCATGCCCACCAGACCGACACATGCACACACGCACACATACTGATACTCATACACAAGCAGCCACGTACTATATATGTACACACAAAATCCTTAAGTTCCATCTCTGACAGGACACACACACACACACACACACACACTCCCACCTTCCAGATCACAGCTCAGTGGTTCAGCCTGGCTCATTACGTTTCCCCCTACATCCCACCTCCCCTCCTGCCCTGTCTCTCTGTGGGGTCCTGACCACACAGCACACCGGGTCCACGGCCAGCCACGGGGCGTCCTGTGTTAGCATTCAGCAGAGTGAGAAACAATAGCAACACGAAGCAGGGCCTCATCATCATCCTCCACCTCACAGCTCCCTGGGCCTGACATCTCCACGCTTTGATGTTGTTTCGCCTCAGCGCTGCTCTCTTTGGCCTTTCCCTCCACCACTACGCAGCCCAGGGAATAGGCTACGACTGCACAGTGGGAGATGCAGACAACAAGACACCTTAGCATGCTCACTGGTGTTTAGACCTCAGATGAACACTGATTGGATGAACCGAAGGGGGGAAGGGGGAGCGTCAACATGGAAATAGGAATTGGAACGTTCTCACAGAGTATAATGGAGTTCCAAATACACTGGACACTGAATAAGGGAAATAGAGGGCAGATTGTCTTACCTGTTGGAGAAGGAGGAGGTCCAGGAGGATCCAGAGAGAAACATGAAAGGGAAGAGAGGTGGAGGGTTAGAACAGTGGCTGCAGGCTTGATAAGGCTATTCGAATGCTACAGTGCATAGCAATTTAGAAGAAATTATTTATTACAAGGAGCCCCTTTAAAAAAGATTTTGGCTGAATTTTGGCTGTTTGGCTGACATATTTGGAGTTGTTTTATGCAGTGGGTCCATCGTTGTAAGGAGGGCATCAATCAGTGCTTGTTGTATGGGCTCCAGAGGAGTACTGTTTTGGGTCTGGAGGAGACCGTCTGTCTACTCCCTCAGTATCAGTAGAGAACAGACAGCTCCTGGCAGAGGATGGTCTGGACTTTCCCAGGGAGCAAATGACATGGACCTGGATTCTACTCTGTGCTGAGGGGTAAAATATAGTTAAGTGCCAAAACTACATATTTTCTTATTATGTGCTTACATCAATATGTAGAATATACATACGAGAGGTAATGGCTCCTGAGTGGTGGAGCGGTCTAAGGCACTGCATCTCAGTGAAAGGGGTCCCTGGTTCAAATCCAGGCTGTATCACATCCATGATGTGAGTGATTGGGAGTCCCATAGGGTGATGCACAATTGGCCCAGTGTCGTCCGGGTTTGGCTGGGGTAGGCTGTCAGTGTAAATAAGAATTTGTTCTGAACCGACTTGCCTTGTAAAATAAAGAAAAGTGACTTGACTGCTTTAATGACCTTGGTTTTGCCAGCCCAAGGACAAAGTTGAGGCTAATGCTATGACGATGAGGCTGGTTCTCCCATGCAGCCAAACAATTTCCTGTATGAGCCTAGTGACATATATTGATATATGCATGCACTCCCCACATACGAACACATACTCTTGTTCACATACAGGGCATAAATCAAAAGGGGAAACCATCTCATTGTTCATGTTGAGGAGTTAAATGGCTTGTTCCCTGTCAAACACATTACCACATCCTTCAATTTACAGTAGACTCACAAACATTCAATGGTAGAACCCATAGTCAACACACAACTTGATAACTACAGGAAAATGCCCTTCACTGTCCTGTTATGGTTAAGCACATTTCTAAAGCATCTCAAACTAACAAGGAAGAGAGTTGAGAGTTGCCTTCTGGCTCTCTCTGGCTACCACTATCCAACCCCCCTTAGAGTGGAAATGATGGGAGGGCATACAAATAATGACCTCCTCTCCTTCTGGGGGTGATTCTGCAGGCTGCAGTCTGGCTAATGTCACTCAGGACCACTCTCCCTATCATCATCATTACCTGGGTTGACCACGGCCATCACACTTTACCTCTGCAGGTCCCATATGTAATTTCCTTCAAATGCATGGCCATGCACAAAATGCTTCATTTGGGGGTGCCTTGACCAATATATATTACACTGTGGTGCTTGATGTATTCATATACTACCTACAGTATATCCATCCATGGGGGACCAACCACAACCAGTACCACATTCTGCTATCTAGACACTTCCATCCTCCAAAGGGAAATATATAGGCCTACAGTTCAGTGCACAGGCGGCCAGGTCTTCACCAACACACACACACAAACAAGACCCACATCAGATCATTCACTTAATTTATGCAAAACCACTCGTCTCTTCCTGATGATATTTGTGTTCCCTATTATATTGCTTTGGTTTTTGCTTTTCCTTTTGTATGTGATGGAAGCGAATGTATTGCTTCTTTACAAGTAACACATACAGTCATGATGAAACGAGCAAGGGTGTTTGGTCTGCTCTGCTGTCTCTTAGAAGACAGGAGGCCTATTGAATTTCATGAATAAATGAATGAATTAAAATTCTATCTAATCATACTTCAGGATTCCTGCTCCCCTCACCAGACTACCAAGGCATCTCTGTTAGCCCTGCCATTTGCAAACAAACACATATAATCTCAAGGTCCACACTGAGGAGGCTCACTATGACAACGGCACGTCTCACCTTTTGCATTGTCTCTGTGTGAATGCTTCTTCATTAGGAAGCTCTGATCATCAATTAACAATAATTGTGTCTTATTTGGCAATGTGAGCCATCATGGACATGATGGATTGGAGAAAATGCATCTTTGCATCTTTGAATGGATTGAAAATCTGAGAAATGTATTTAGGCTTCTGTATATATGGCCTTCTGTTGGCTACTTTCAAGACAGTGAATCATTTGAAAGTTGTTGTCTATTAGGCTATGCCTGGGAATCTTGAACAACACACAAGGGGCGTATTCATTGCGCTGATTCTGTTGCAAAACGTTTCTTAAATGGAAGCAAACGGAATGAAATAGGGAGGGACCTAACTGAATTTGTCCAATAGAAAATCTGTTTGGACTAATGATTACACCACTGATGACCACACAGCCCAACTCACAGTTATACAACTAATAGAACAACAAGGCAGAATGGCCTCCCGAGTGGCGCAGCGGTCTAAGACACTGCATCACAGTGCTAGAGGCGTCACTACAGACCCAGGTTAGATTCCGGGCTGTATCACAACTGGCCGTGATCGGAAGTCCCATAGGGCAGCGCACAATTGTCCCAGCATTGTCCGGGATAGGAAAGAGTTTGGCCAGGGGGGACTCATCGCACTGTAGAGACTCCTTCTGGTGGGCCAGGCGCCTGCAGGCTGACCTCGTTGAACAGTGTTTCCTCTAACACATTGGTGCTTCTGGATTAAGCAGGCAGGTGTTAAGAAGTTTGGTTTGGCAGGTCATGTTTCAGAGGACGCATGACTTGACCTTTGTCTCCAGTTGGGGAGTTGCAGTGATGAGAGAAGATTGAAATTGTGAAGAAAAAGGGGGCAAGCTGTTTTTGTCAAAGAATGTCTGATTGAATCTTTTTTTTCTTCTACATAATAATGATGTCTGTTATTTAGGCGGATTAACCTAAAATTGCCATACATGGCCTGTGTTGGTATACTAGGCTAGGCCTAGCCGATTTATGGAGAATTATGATGGCTTGATAATAAAGTGAACATCACAATATGCACAAAATATTTGTACAATTGAAAGGCTACTATTCAAAAATAATAAATAAATAAAATAATTAACTGGCCTGATTGTCATAAATGCTACTCACATATAAGTGCTAGCCCTATACATTTTCAATAATATTATTTCAATCTGGCACACCAGAGCAAGCTGCTCTAATTGATATGACCTTCAACTGCTCATTCAGTGGTCTAAGGATAAGGCAGAGGAAGACATCAAGCCAGTCCGCTGGGGTTTGGGGTAAAGAAGCAGCCGTACTGTGTAGATTGACCTTTCACTCTGAGGCCCCGTGGACATAATTAAAGTTGAATAACAAATACCACAAGTAGCTACTGCCCCAGCTAGTCCTCCTGAACAGGATTGTGAAAACATTCAGGACACCAGTTCAGTGCACTGAGCAAGTCCCTCAATCAGAAAGGATTTGTTTCTGTGCAGAGTATATAATTGGAGCCTAGACAATTATGACACAAAAAAAATCTAATTTAGCAGTGTATAGGCCTGCATCTCTGCTGAATAAGTTTAATGACGTTATTTTGTCACCGGTGATGGTTATTAGTGAACTTTTTATTGAACAAAAGATCAGAAAAGTAAACTCTTTACATAGACAAGAGTTGTTCCTGCATGTGCTTTGCTTCATATGTATAGCCAGATATACAGCATGCTACTGTCTGCTTGTACAGTCTTGTATCTAGTTACAGCAACAACAGCTAAAAGGCCTTACTCATGAGTCATGTTCATTTCAGCATTACATTATATGCTCTACCTTGTATTCGAACAAGCAGACCCCTGGTGATGGCTATTCCCATCTGGACTTGACTGCTGGCTGCTCTATGCAACTACAGCAACCTGGAGGGAGCTGGCTGCTACCCACAGCCCAGAGTGCACTCTGCTCCGATGCTCATCAGCTTTTAACGCATGTCACATCGCCTTCTCTTCCACCACAGTTACGTATGAGTGCAGGTGTTGGAAGTCTAGTCTAGTTTAGACCAGAGCATCATTAGCTTTCCTGTGGCTCGACAGGCTCTGATTGCGGAGGCCTGCACTGCTCTGCTCTGAGCTGGAAATACCGAAGGAGAGAGGGATAGAAGTGGATGGGTCCTGATTAAGACCCTGCGTTATTACAGGAGCTTGGATGGGGGCTTCCGGATTGGAGCATATGTCTTCCACCTGCATTCTTGTGGTGGAGAGGCCTGACCCTGACCCTGACCCTGACGCTGCTCCCTCTCTGCAGCTGGAGGAGTGTGGCCCAGGGAGTGAAACAGCTTTCCGCACTTTGCATTGATAGACTGGCCAGAGGCTTATCTCTAACACATGGTAAGTCCTGCAGGGTCTGGATGGATTTGTGTTACTTACAGCATCAACCTAAATCTCTGGAAAGGGCACAGACAAAGATTCTTATTTTTTTTTACAACGTTAATTCAAGTTAATTAGCTTTAATAACTTTAGCTTTACTATGTGATGTGAGGAGGAGTCTGAGGGGGTAACATTTGAAGCAGGGTTTTGGAACATGAAAAGCTTAGTGCCCTGTGATTGCACTGTGCTTATTTGGGACTGCAGGGCAAGAGCTGGTCAGTACAGTTGAGTGACAGCTGGTGCCCTTACCAATCAAAGGTCCCCTGGTATGAGCGTGTACCCATCCTTCAAACTGGAAATTGAACACAGCGGCACAGCACAGGTGAGTGTTACACTTCCTAGCTGTATTGTACCTTCCTTATGAAATGTTCAGACTCTTGAAAATCTTTTGGCTCTTTTCAGCCTCAGCACTTTAGCCTACTTCACTCCAGGAACACTCCCCTGGTATCTCTCTCCATTCTGAGCTGTTCTCCTAGAACAATGTATTAGGCTTTACGAAGTTGTATTAATATATCTAAACCCGTCTAAAAGTCCTCTAAATGTATAATGCAGTCTAACTTAAGATCTAACTGGCCCAAAATGACAGTGTTTGGTCAATGAACAGTGAAACTCCCTTGCCAACAACACCCAGCTCAAAAGATCAGAACAAGAGAAAGAAAGTCAGAACAATGAAGTAAGAAAACTTTTCTCTGTAGAGCTTTTTGCATAATTATGATGCCTGGGGGCCAAAGGATTCATCTGAAATCTGTCCTCTGTTGGGGAGGGGAAACTAAAATAGCAGCTCCTGATTGTCACACAATTGGCTTAGGCTGCAGTGTGCAGCTGTGCCGTGGGCCTGTCTGTCTGTCATGTAGCTGATTGCTGCATGTGTGCCAGGCCAGCCAACACATCAGGTGCATCGTCACAGAGGCAGGCGTCACACAGCCAGGCTGCTATGTATGCAGTATCACAGTTGCTCTCTGCTCCTCCCTCATAAACAAACAGATCGCAAACAAAATATCTATAGAAAAGGATGTACTGTATGATTGAATATGTATCTTTATATATTTCTTCAGATAGCTACTAGTACTGCTACTACACAGAATATGCCAGAGTCTCGGTTTAAAGCCTGAACTGGTACAGCTGCAGGTATGAATATGAATCGAAACCCAACCTCCATCGTACTTTTGACTTTGCTTATTAGTGGAGAGAAAAGAAAAGAGGGATGGAGAGAAGACAGAAAAGACTGATTTCCAGGTCAGTCAGTGCTAATTACAGGGCTACATGTACGATACAACACTGTTCTACCTCCGAGGGCCAGCACCACTATCACTTCCTGCCAATACCCTCATCTTTGTGTTCCCTGCTCATTAGAATATGAAAAAGCATGGCTCCCGGGTGCAGCCGTCTAACACCAAGGCCTAACAGGTTTATTGCACTGTACATACAGAGGTTATCGAAGGTTAAAGCCTATAATCTGTAAGGTGCAGCACCATGTAGTGAAGCTATTGAAGGCTGACCCTGCACCATTTCTAATCCATTCAAAGACTTCAATCGGTGAAAATGTGACATATAGAAAGATGGCTAAGGGAATTGATGAATTAGTAGTTAGGGGGAAATGATTCTCTGAGATTCTCTAAGCACCTCTTTTTCACTGGTGTCTCTGCTCAACACAATGCTGCCTATATCAAATGTATTTCATTAAAGTCGGAAGTCTATTCACTCATGACACTAATACATGTAGGCTACCACCAAATTAATTGTCCTTGATTCAATAACAAAACTCCAATTAATTTTTATTTAGCAGATAACAGATATCACCCAATACATAAAACACGCCTAATTAAAGCTGTGAATAAACTCAGACGCTGCACATGCTTTTATGTCACTTTCCATATCACCTTATAAAGACAGCCTGCATGACTGTGTGGCGGTATCTCCAAATATGAATGAGTTCTTGTCTGAGCAGCTGATTATTGACATGCCTGAAGTGAAGGTGATAGAATGGGGGCTGGTGTATCTGTTCCCGACTCCTTTGAACGAGAAGGTGCAGATAACGGCTGGTATCATGAGGTTCATGTGTGATGAATCATGTCCACCGTGCTTTCTCGTTCTCTTCAGAAGTCAATAGGACTGTAACGTGAGCACAGCACTGGGCCGTCCCCAGGCAGGCTCACTGGGCCCCGTCATGAAAACAGAGGAAGAAAGAGAGGATAAGAGAGAGGGAAAGAGGGGGGTGGGGTTGGAGAGTAAAGAGAGACATCGAAAAGAGAGGAAGCGAGGAAGAGAGAAAGCTCTGCGTGTCTGAGCAAACAACTGAAGGAGGGAAACCTTCAAGGTCACCGTCAGAGAGAAAAAGGGAGAGAGCGTGAGGGAGAGAGAGGGGGTGATTGAGAGATGGGGAACAGAAAGGGAGAAGCTCAGCAGATGGGCAAGGAGACAATGAGCTCAGGGGTCTAGGCTTAAAGAGGAGATAAATAACAACTGTAGGTAACTTTTTCAAAGCATTTCTATTAAGGCAAAAAATATAGTTTGGTGTACAGTAACAACAACAATGTTGTTTTGTTGTGCTTATTGAAACAGAGAAGTACTGTAGGACAGAAACTATGAGACAGGACCAAAGAGTATCTCTTCTTAAACTGCGGTTCACTTCTTGAATACAAATAGGTTATACTGTACTAACATTTGAGTGCTGTGGTTTGAATGAACTTTTAAACAATAAAACAATCTAGCCAGAGATAAAAGAGGCAGGTTTGTTCTCCAAGAAGGACACACAGAGGAGCAGAAATAAAACGGATCAAATTAGACGAGATTGAACAAAATTGACTATATTTCATTTTTAAAGACATTTGACCATTACGTTGTCTAAAGAAAGGATCCATGAAGGTTGGAAAAATGCAGAAAAGTGATGTGTGTGCTGAACATAAAGTGTACTAAAAAAATTGATGCCATAAGGACGTCAGAAACTGGACCATTCCAGGAAGGTCCAAGTGTGGACACAGCCAAGCGTGACGCTACAGCAAACCTATTATCTGCTATTCTGTCACTTTGTCTTTTCCTCTACATTCTTTGGACCTGATTCAATTTCAACACCAGATATGTATGCTGCTTCCCAGACCCTCACTGACTGGCTGCACTCACTGCTAAGTCCACTAGTGTGGACGTGTGAGGGTGGGTGGGTGTGTCTGCGTCCTCAGAGAGAAGATTATGCTTTTTACAGCACTTCACTCAACCTTGAAAAACACTTAGCACCAGATTCAGAGTTGATCTCTCTGCTGTTAAGGCGTGGCTGGCATTCCGATACTCCGAATTTGGCCTGAAAAATAAATATACAAAGTTTTGTTGAGCAGGCAACTGTCAAGACAAATAACCCTCCAAATGAAACTTTTCAGGGAATGCAGTCTACACTGCTTTCTAGGGGGTATGATTGAGTACTGTATGTGATGTGGGTATGAGATATTCTTAGTGTAGGAGCTAGTGTACGCCAGGCTAGATCACAATTCAGCCTTAGTGAGCTCATCATTAAAATTCCATCACGGCCAGGGCGAAGGGGAGGGAAGCAGAAGAAATTCCTGAGATCTAAGAGGAGAGAGGCCTCACATCACAGACTGAGCATCCCTGGCTCCAGCCCTGCGTTTCATCTCTTCATTTACCTGGACTACAGCTGCCTGAAATACACCTGAAATGGACCTGTCAGCAATGCACTGCCAACTTTCATCTGAAGGCGGCATAACACACTGGCTGAGTCCGAATACACATACTAGCGTACTATATACTTAAACTGCATACTATGTACTCATCGTCACATGTTACACCGAACAAAAATGTAAATGCAAAATGCAACAATTTCAAAGATTCAACTAAGTTAGTCACAGATACCTTATCTGGTCACAGATACCTTAAAAAAAGGTAGGGGTGTGGATCAGAAAACCAGTCAGTATCTGGTGTGACCACCATTTACCTCATGCAGCACGACACATCTAATTCGCATAGAGTTGATCAGGCTGATGATTGTGGCCTGTGGAATGTTGTCCCACTTAGGGTTGTGGCGGTCATAAAATGGTGTTGGTTGCTGAATGTCAAGCAAATAACTGCCGGTCTTACAGTAATTGACTGTTAAATAATAAACACATTTAGCATCTCCTTCCACATACAGCCTACAAGCCACTGATGCAGACCTTTGGAACATCTACATTTTAACATTTTAAGTCTAATACAGTGCCATGCAAAAGTATTCACACCTCTTGGAATTGTTCCTATTTTGTTGCCATACAACCTGGAATTAAAATGTATCATTTGATTTACACAACATGCCTACCATTTTGAAGATGCAAAACATTTTTGTGATACAAACAAGAAATAAAACAAAAAAACAGAAAACTTGAGCGTGCATAACTATTCACCCCCCCAAAGTCAATACTTTGTAGAGCCACCTTTTGCAGCAATTACAGCTGCAAGTCTCTTGGGATATGTCTCTATAAGCTTGGCACATCTAGCACAGGGATTTCTGCCCATTCTTCAAGGCAAAACTGCTCCAGCTCCTTCAAGTTGGGTGGGTTCCTGCTGGAGTACAGCAGTCTTTAAGTCATACCACAGATTCTCAATTGGATTGAGGTCTGGGCTTTGACTAGGCCATTTCAAGACATGTTTCCCCTTAAACCACTTGAGTGTTGCTTTAGCAGTATGCTTAGGGTCATTGTCATGCTGGAAGGTGAACCTCCGTCCTAGTGTTAAAACTCTGGAAGACTGAAACAGGTTTCCCTCAAGAATATCCCTGTATTTAGCACCATCCATCATTCCTTCAGTTCTGACCAGTTTCCCAGTTCCTGCCTATGAAAAACATCCTCACAGCATGATGCTGCCACCACCATGTTTCACTGTGGGGATGAGGTTCTCGGGGTGATGAGAGGTGTTGGGTTTGTGCCAGACAGCATTTTTCTTGATGGCCAAAAATATCAATTTTAGTCTCATCTGACCAGAGTACCTTCTTCCATATGTTTGGGGAGTCTCCCACATGCCTTTTGGCGAACACCAAACGTGTTTGCTTACTATTGTCTTTAAGCAATGGCTTTTTTTCTGGCCACTCTTCTGTAAAGCCCAGCTCTGTAGACTGTACGGCTTAAAGTGGTCCTATGGACAGATACTCCTATCTCCGCTGTGGAGCTATGCAGCTCCTTCAGGGTTATCTTTGGTCTCTTTGTTGCCTCTCTGATTAATGCCCTCCTTGCCTGGTCTGTGAGTTTTGGTGGGCGGCCCTCTCTTGGCAGGTTTGTTGTGGTGCCATATTCTTTCCATTTTTTTAATAATGGATTTAATGGTGCTCTGTGGGATGTTCAAAGTTTCTGATTTTTTTTATAACACAACCCTGATCTGTACTTCTCCACAACTTTGTTCCTGACCTGTTTGGAGAGCTCCTTGGTCTTCATGGTGCCGCTTGCTTGGTGGTGCCCCTTGCTTAGTAGTGTTGCAAACTCTGGGGCCTTTCAGAACAGATGCATATACACTGAGATCATGTGACAGATCATGTGACACTTAGATTGCACACAGGTGGACATGATTTAATTAATTGTGTGACTTCTGAAGGTAATTGGTTGCAGATCTTATTTAGGGGCTTCATAGCAAAGGGGGTGAATACATATGCACGCACCACTTTTCTGTTTTTACATATGTTTAGAATTTCTTGTAATACGTTTTTTTTTTTTTTTTACTTCACCAATTTGGACTATTTTGTGTATGTCCATTACATGAAATCCAAATAAAAATATTTTCAAATTACAGGTTGTATTGCAACAAAATAGGAAAAATGCCAAGGGGGTGAATACTTTTGCAAGGCACTGTAAATCCATGTAATATAGCCTACACCATCACAATAAATCCATTATTTATTTTAGACAGGTCTAAAGAAACATGATACTGTTTGAAGAAAATGTAGTCTATTTCAGAAGAACAGACAGAA
Source organism: Oncorhynchus mykiss (assembly GCF_057628025.1). Classification (NCBI taxonomy): domain Eukaryota; kingdom Metazoa; phylum Chordata; class Actinopteri; order Salmoniformes; family Salmonidae; genus Oncorhynchus; species Oncorhynchus mykiss. Next base: position 62,576,633 of record NC_143030.1, on the reverse strand, counting down.
TATTATACTCTGAATTGTCCTTATGTATAAACACAACATGTAAAGTGTTGGTCCCATGTAACATAAAAGATCCCAGAAATGTTCCATATGCACAAAACGTTGTGCATATGGTGGCATTGTGGTTATGGCATGGGCAGGCATAAGCCCCATGTTGCAAGGATCTGTACACAATTCCTGGAAGCTGAATATGTCCCAGCATTGAGCATGTTTGGGATGCTCTGGATCGACGTATATGACAGCATGTTCCAGTTCCCACCAATATCCGTCAACTTCTCCATTGAAGAGGAGTGGAACAACATTCCACAGGCCACAATCAACAGCTGGATCAACTCTATGCAAAAGGACAAGTGTAGCGCTGCATAAGGCAAATGGTGGTCACACCAGATACTGACTGGTTTTCTGATCCCCTCCCGTACTTTTTTAAATTTTAAGGCATCTGTGACCAACAGATGAATATCGGTATTCCCAGTATTGTGAAATCCATAGATCAGGGCCTAATTTATTTATTTAAATTGACTGATTTCCTTATATGAACTGTAACTCTTTGAAATTGTTGTATGTTGCATTTATATTTTTGTTCAGTGTAGTTTAAAAGCTCTGACGAAGGCCAAGAGAACAAGAAACACTTTTCTATGAAAACAGAAATCCACTTTGGGTATTTAAAAAAAATAATACTTCTGTTTTCAAAGATGTAGCCTATGATGTAATACTAGTGATCATTTTAAGGAGAACAAAAACTACTTACCCTACATTGTAACACCACCGCAGAAGCTTCGCTATTCGGCATCTTCCCAATTAAGTAGCCTAGCTTTATTGTTTTGGTACTTGAAGTGAACTAGTGCATATCACTCGCAGCCCACCTCTTCAAATGCATTGTGGAAAAGTGTGCATTGAATTCTACTAGATGAAGAGACAAAATGAGTATAACATACTGGCATTTAAACCATTCTAGATTTTTGAAAATTCTCATTCTATTTTCGCATATTGAGGATGTGTAATGTGCGATAGCGTTTCCCGCTTTTCATTGAATTCAGTAGTGTATATCTAATTGATCAGCTGTTGTCAAAGACAAAATAAGGTATAATCGAAATTCTAAATGTCGCATTCAATTAAAGGTAATTTTTTTGCATAATCAAATGGCCTACTATTAAGGACGCAAGTATTGGTATTCGGACACGGCCACTTACTCCCTAATTCATTTCTGAGTCATCCTCTGTATATCTTTCTGCTGCTTGTCTGCCTGCCCACCCGCCTGCCAGTCTGTCTCTCCCCATCCCTTCTCTCCTTCTCTATCCATATCCAGGGTACGATGACAGTCAGGGTACGTGGACAGTCAGGGTACGTGGACAGTCAGGGTACGTGGACAGTCAGGGTACGATGACAGTCAGGGTACGATGACAGTCAGGGTACGATGACAGTCAGGGTACGATGACAGTCAGGGTACGTGAAGAGTCAGGGTACGTGGACAGTCAGGGTACGTGAAGAGTCAGGGTACGTGGACAGTCAGGGTACGTGGACAGTCAGGGTACGTGGAAGGTCAGGGTACGTGGACAATGGCAAATCAGTTTCACATTATATCAACTCAGACATACCACCAGTCATCCAAACACACCTCTCTCTCTGCTTCATTCATCTCATGTAATTTCATCTGAGGAGAGGGCCAGAATCAGAGTGCTGGATCAGGATGGTCCTCAGCACTAAACAGTTGGCAGATGAGAGACATGAACCTGTCATAGATAGTCTCAGTTGTCTGTTGTTTACTGGCGGTGTGTTTCACCGCTCCCCCTCTCTCCTACTCACCACCACAGCTCTGCTTGGTGTTTGGGCTGATCTCTGCAAGTGCACTGAGCTGATAGTATGCTGTGAAGTGTGTTGTATTGGGCTCTTACCAAAAAGGGCCTGTGTGTTAAGTATTAAAACTCCTCACAGTGGAGAATGAATGAAAGGATGTAACAGATCAAACTAGAGGACTCCTGGGGTTCACTCTGTTTTCAATCAATATCAGAGGTAATCCCAGCAAGCATCAAGACCTAAATGAGACCTGGGTCACCAGAGAACTATACAGAAAATATCTACTAGCTAGCAAACAAACACGCATTTTCACAGAGAAATAAAACAGAATGTGGTGTAATTGAGATCAGCAAGGGCTGATTTCAAGGTTTTACTGCTAACCTACAAAGCATTACATGGGCTTGCTCCTACCTATCTCTCTGATTTGGTCCTGCCGTACATACCTACACGTACGCTACGGTCACAAGACGCAGGCCTCCTAATTGTCCCTAGAATTTCTATGCAAACTGCTGGAGCCAGGGCTTTCTCTTATAGAGCTCCATTTTTATGGAATGGTCTGCCTACCCATGTGAGAGACGCAAACTCGGTCTCAACCTTTAAGTCTTTACTGAAGACTCATCTCTTCAGTGGGTCATATGATTGAGTGTAGTCTGTCCCAGGAGTGTGAAGGTGAACAGAAAGGCTCTGGAGCAACGAACCGCCCTTGCTGTCTCTGCCTGGCAGGTTCCCCTCTTTCCACTGGGATTCTCTGCCTCTAACCTTATTACAGGGGCTGAGTCACTGGCTTACTGGTGCTCTTTCATGCCGTCCCTAGGAGGGGTGCGTCACTTGAGTGGATTGAGTCAGTGATGTGAGCTTCCTGTCTGGGTTGGCGCCCCCCCTTGGGTTGTGCCGTGGCGGAGATCTTTGTGGACTATACTCGGCCTTGTCTCAGGATGGTAAGTTGGTGGTTGAAGATATCCCTCTAGTGGTGTGGGGGCTGTGATTTGGCAAAGTGGGTGGGGTTATATCCTTCCTGTTTGGCCCTGTCGGGGGTATCATCGGATGGGGCCACAGTGTCTCCTGACCCCTCCTGTCTCAGCCTCCAGTATTTATGCTGCAGTAGTTTGTGTCGGGGGGCTAGGGTCAGTTTGTTATATCTGGAGTACTTCTTCTGTCTTATCCGGTGCCCTGTGTGAATTTAAGTATGCTCTCCCTAATTCTCTCTTTCTTTCTCAAAATCGGAGAACCTGAGCCCTAGGACCATGCGTCAGGACTACCTGGCATGATGACTCCTTGCTGTCCCCAGTCCACCTGGCCGTGCTGCTGCTCCAGTTTCAACTGTTCTGCCTGCGGCTATGGAATCCTGACCTGTTCACCGGACGTGCTACCTGTCCCAGATCTGCTGTTTTCAACTCTCTAGAGACAGCAGGAGTGGTAGAGATACTTTTAATGATCGCCTATGAAAAGCCAACTGACAGCCAACTGGTCATTTATGAACATTTGAACATCTTGGCCATGTTCTGTTATAATCTCCACCCAGCACAGCCAGAAGAGGACTGGCTACCCCTCATAGCCTGGTTCCTCTCTAGGTTTCTTCCTAGGTTTTGGCCTTTCTAGGAAGTTTTTCCTAGCCAACGTGCTTCAACATCTGCATTGCTTGCTATTTGGGGTTTTAGGCTGGGTTTCTGTACAGCACTTTGAGATATCAGCTGATGTACGAAGGGCTATATAAATACATTTGATTTGATTGGATCAAATCAAACTTTATTTGTCACATGCGCTGACTACAACCTTAGCGTGAAATGCTTACTTAAAAGCCCTTAACCAAAAAAATAAAAAATATTAACCAAATAAACTAAAGTAAAAATATATGAAATAAGAAAAAAAGTAACACAATAAAATAACAATAACAAGGCTACATACAATGGGTACCGGTACTGAGTCGTGCGGGGTTACAGGTTAGACGAGGCCGTTTGTACATGTAGGTAGGGTTAAAGTGACAATGCATAGAAAATAAACAGCAAGTAGCAGCAGTGTAAAAACAAATGGGGGTGACCATTTGATTAATTGTTCAGCAGTCTTATGGCTTGGGGGTAGAAGCTATTAAGGAGCCTTTTGGTACGAGACTTGGTACCCCGGCACCACTTGACCAGTCAGATGCAAGCAGGTGCCATACCAGTCGGTGATGCAACCAGTCAGGATGCTCTCGATGGTGCAGCAGTATAACTTTTTGAGGATCTGGGGACCCATGCCAAATCTTGAGGGGGAAAAGGTGTTGTCGTGGCCTCTTCATGACTGTCTTGGTGTGTTTGGACCATGATAGTTTGTTGGTAATGTGGAAACCAAGGAACTTGAAACTCTCGACCCGCTCCACTACAGCTCCGTCGATGTTAATGGGGGCCTGTTCGGCCTGCCTTTTCCTGTAGTCCACGATCAGCTCCTTTATCTTGCTCACATTGCGGGAGAGGTTGTTGTCCTGGCAACACACTGCCAGGTCTCTGACTTCCTCCCTATAGGCTGTCTCATAGTTGTCGGTAACCAGGCCTACCACTGTTGTCGTCAGCAAACTTAACGATGGTGTTGGAGTCGTGTTTGGACACGCAGTCGTGGATGAACAGGGAGTACAGTAGGGGACTAAGCACACACCCCTGAGGGGCCCCAGTGTTGAGGATCAGTGTGACAGACGTGTTGTTGCCTACTCTTACCACCTGGGGGCGGACAGTCAGGAAGTCCAGGATCCAGTTGCAGAGGGAGGTGTTTAGTCCCAAGGTCCTTAGCTTAGTGATGAGTTTTGTGGGAACTATGGTGTTCAACGCTGACCTGTAGACAATGAACATTTGTCCAGGTGAGAAAGGGCAGTGTGACGTGCGATTGTGTCATCTGTGGATCTGTTGGGGCGGTATGTGAATTGGAGTGGGTCTAGGGTATTTGGGATGATGCTGTTAGTGTGAGCCATGACCAGCCTTTCAAAGCAGCTCATGGATACCGACGTGAGTGCTACGGGGCGGTAACCATTTAGGCAGATTACCTTCGCGTCCTTGGGCACAGGGACTATGGTGGTCTGCTTGAAACATGTAGGTATTACAGACTCGGTCAGGGAGAGGTTGAAAATGTCATTGAAGACAGTTGCCAGTTGGTCCGTGCATGCTTTGAGTACATGTCCTGGTAATCCGTCTGGCCCCACGGCATTGTGAATGTTGACCTGTTTAAAGGTCTTGCTCACATCGGCTACCGAGAGCGTTATCACACAGTTGTCCAGAACAGCTGGTGCTCTCAAGCATGTATCAGTGTTGCTTGCCTCGAAGCGAGCATAAAAGGCATTTAGCATGGATGGTAGCACTGGGCAGCTTGCGGCAGGGTTTCCCTTTGTAATCCGTAATAGTTCTCAAGCCCTACCACATCTGACGAGCATCAGAGCCTGTGTAGCAGGATTCAATCTTAATCCTGTATTGACGCTTTGCCTGTTTGATGGTTTGTCTGAGGGCGTTGCAGGATTTTTTATAAGCGTCTGGATTAGTGTTCCGCTTCTTGAAAGCGACAGCTTTAGCCTTTAGATTGATGAAGATGTTGCCTGTAATCCATGGTTTCTGGTTGGGATATATATGTACGGTCACTGTGGGGACAACGCCGTTATTGATGAAGCAGATGACTGAGGTGGTATACTCCTCAATGCCATTGGATGAATCCTGGAACATATTCCAGTCTGTGCTAACAAAACAGTTATGTAGCGTAGCTTCCGCGTCATCTGACCACTTCCTTATTGAGCGAGTCACTAGTACTTCCTGCTTTAGTTTTTGCTTGTAAGCAGGAATCAGAAGGAAAGAATTATGATCAGATTTGCCAAATGAAGGGCGAGGGAGAACTTTGTACTTGTCTCTGTGTGTGGTGTGAAGGTGGTCTAAAGTTTTTTTCCTCTGGTGACATGCTGGTAGAAAGTAGGTAAAACAGATTTAAGTTTGCCTGCATTAAAAGTGGTGTGTACATATATATTCACCCCCTTTGCTATGAAGCCCCTAAATAAGATCTGGTGCAACCAATTACCTTCAGAAGTCACAACATTAATTAAATAATGTCCACCTATGTGCAATCTAAGTGTCACATGATCTGTCACATGATCTCAGTATATTAACACCTGTTCTGAAAGGCCCCAGAGTTTGCAACACTACTAAGCAAGGGGCACCACCAAGCAAGCGGCACCATGAAGACCAAAGAGCTCTCCAAATAGGTCAGGGACAGAGTTGTGGAGAAGGACAGAACAGGGTTGGGTTATAAAAAAATATCAGACATCCCACAGAGCACCGTTAAATCCATTATTAAAAAATGGAAAGAATATGGCACCACAACAAACCTGCCAAGAGAGGGCCGCCCACCAAAACTCACAGACCAGGCAAGGAGGGCATTAAAGAGGCAACAAAGAGACCAAAGATAACCCTGAAGGAGCTGCATAGCTCCACAGCAGAGATTGTCCATAGTGTCCATAGGACCACTTTAAGCCATACAATCCACAGAGCTGGCCTTTACAGAAGAGTGGCCAGGAAAAAAGCCATTGCTTAAAGAAAAAATAAGCAAACACGTTTGGTGTTTGCCAACAGGCATGTGGGAGACTCCCCAAACATATGGAAGAAGGTACTCTGGTCAGATGAGACTAAAATTGATATTTTTGGCCATCAAGGAAAATGCTATGTCTGGCACAAACCCCAACACCTCTCATCACCGGGAGAACGCCATCCCTGGTCAGAACCACCATCACTGGGAAACTGGTCAGAACTGAAGGAATGATGGATGGCGCTAAATACAGGAAAATTCTTGAGGAAAACCTGTTTCAGTCTTCCAGAGATTTGAGACTGGGACGGAGGTTCACCTTCCAGCAGGACAATGACCCTAAGCATACTGCTAAAGCAACACTCAAGTGGTGTTGGGGAAACATTTAAATGTCTTGGAATGGCCTAATCAAAGCCCAGTCCTCAATCCAATTGAGAATCTGTGGTATGACTTAAAGATTGCTGTACTCCAGCAGGAACCCACCCAACTTAAAGGACCTGGAGCAGTTTTGCCTTGAAGAATGGGCAAAAATCCCAGTGGCTAGATGTGCCAAGCTTATAGAGACAAATCCCACGAGACTTGCAGCTGTAATTGCTGCAAAAGGTGGCTTTAAAATCTACAATATACATATTAACAACTGCAACCGCAATGAATGTCGTTGGGGTGGGGGCAGAGTAAAAGTCAGCTGGGGGGTGTAGAAGGGGTGAATATCCATAGGGGAGCAGCAGGTAAGGTACAGTAAGTGACCATTGAAGGGGTGTGGGGGTAAAATGTCCATAGGGGGAGGAGGGTTGGCCAGTCTTCCCATTTTTGCCATGATGCTCCTGTACTGCCCACATCTGAGGGATTGAAGCAGGGAAAACAGGGCATGGCTTGATGGCTTTGATATTCTTGGCTTTCCTGCAACACCTGGTGTTGTAGGTGGGCTGTAGATGGGCAACAGTATATTGATGTTGAAACTCCCTGCAACAATGTGTGTATGTATAAGTATATACATTGTACTGTATGTCCTATAACAGTTGCCTTTTGTGCATTTTGTGCATGTGCATACAACTATTTAGGAAGTTTACATGTATGACATCAATACACTAGTGTCTAGCCTATAGCTGCAGTAAGTAAGGATCCCCATTGTGTGCATATTATACATATCAAAACTCAATAAAATAATGTTTCTCTGTTTTCTGTTTGGGTGTCCAATTAGTGAGGCCTTTTATGACATGAGTGTGGAAGCAGCAGGCACACTGCCGTACTGTAGTTACTGATCCAAGTTTACTGCTACTGTTGTCCACATGTGGCGAAACACTCATATAGAGGCCTATAGGCTTTGAGTTGGGGTCAGTGCTATGGAGTGTCTAATTAATGGTGACATAATCTGATACTACAGCTTGAAGTTGATGGCTGATCCACCTGACATGTTTGTTCTTTCCTGAAGTCCAGGATTATGGGCCTGCTGTACTGACTGTCATTGCAAAGCTGTTGCTCCTGTGTCACAATTAGATGAGGAAACAGCCCTTATTTCGTACACACTCATAATCTCTGTCAGGCCCTATTCACCCCCAGCTCTCCATTTGGATTTCCTTTCTTTTGAAATGATGCCAAGACTGTATCATAAAAAAACTATAGCCGCTCCTAATCCCTGAATCAATCAGCTGCTGCTGGAAGTCCAGCTAAGGAGGCCGTTAATGAGAGCTCACAAGACCACTCAGTGTCATGGCAACAGCGTTGTGGATTCATTCCTGGTATGGAATGACAGATAAACAAAGAGGCCAAGAGGCCTGTCCTAAAGAGTTTATGGGCTTAAATTGACTAGTTAAAGCGCCGGTACAGTCAAAAACGTGATTTTCCTGTGTTTTATATATATTTCCACACTGACGTTGGAATAATAATGTGAAATTGTGAAAATGATAATGCCCTTTTAGTGTAAGAGCTGTTTGAAAAGATTGAAATTTCAACCTGTTTTGTTGCGAGGGAATTTTGACCTATGGTGACATCACCTTGCGGTAAATTAGTTAATAGACTAATAAGAATTAGTTCCAACCGCTCAGCCAATAACAGCCAATTTTCACTCAAACCACTCCCAGACAGTCCTAGCAAAATTCTTGCTTGAGAAATTGCTCTTTGCTAAGATGCTATTTTTGTTTCTTTTTGACCATTTTAATTTAAAACAATCACAGTAAAGTACTTCATTTTTACCCAGAAAAAAAGAGCTGCATTGGACCTTTAAGATACAGTACATCCATTTCTTTCAGTCACCGCAACAAGCCTGTAAGTCATCACAGGGCGTAGGTTTGTTACATGCTCCAGGGAGCCAGTCACCTCTGACCGCCAAGAGAGGTTTCTCTCCTCAGCTGCCACTGGCCTGAGTGACAACCCTCTCATTGATTCCGTTATCTGCTGGGTAAGAGTAGGACACAGGAGGAACTCAAGAGCAAAGTCATTTGTAGAGCGGGTTTGAAAGAGGGTCCTCTGTGTGTTATTAGAACCTTATGGTCACACTAGGAATGCCACTGGTAGAGACAAGTTGAATACTGAACTGACGTCTTGACTAGAGTTCAAAATGCAACGCAGCGTCTCTGAGAGAAATGCTAACAAGTGTCTTCTTTAACACCTCTCCCAGGGAAGACTTCTAACCAGTCACTTTCTCAAGGCTTCTCTACTGCAGTAAGCGAGCGAGACACATCATATTTATCAGAAGAACAGAGGAGCCGTGTGGCAATATAGAAAGGGAGACAATTTAAACAGTTATCTTTGATAAACCAGTGTTTTTGAAGCATAGCCCGTTTAGCTTCAACAGGACAAGAGGAAATAGCAATGGGAAAGAGAGTCTCATGACGCTGCACCACATCAATACCCACCGCGGGTACCTGGATGCCTCCCAAACAGTGGAGAAAACTCTAAAACTATGCCCCTCCTTCCTTTAAACTTTCACTCTTTGATCTTCGCCTTCCTGAATGTAAAGACTGTTACCACCTGCACCACTGAGAGTTCAACCACCCCCCTCCCTCCCCATTCCAACTCCCCACCTCACCCCAACATCCACACTATCTCCTCTCTCTCAGCAAACTTTGGAAAAAAGGAAGATCAACTTTTTCAAGCCAGAAGATAGTCATCTCTGAAAACCTTGTTCATGCCACACCTTAGAGGCTGCTGCCCTATGTACATAGAGATGGAATGCTGTTCACTTTAATAACAGACAATGTTTGACCCACTTCATATGTACAGTATATACTGTATTCTAGTCAAGGCCTATCCCATTTACCTATTGGTGTACATGTGACCACCTAATGCAGCACAACACATCTCCTTCATATAGAGTTGATCAGGCTGTTGATTGTGGCTTGTGTAATGTGCTCCTCTTCAATCGCTGTCATACACATCGATCCAGAGCATCCCAAACATGCTCAATGCTTGACATGTCTGGTGAGTATACAGACCATGGAAGAACTGGGATATTCCCAGTTTCCAAAAATTGTGTACAGATCCTTGCGACATGGGGCCACGCATTATGATGTTGAAACACCAGCCTCCACTCTTCTGGGAAGGCTTTCCACTAGATGTTGGACCATTGCTGTGGGGACTTGCTTCCATTCAGCCACAAAAGCATTAGTGAGGTCGGGCACTGCTCTGGAGTGGCTTTACTTCACTCCAGCCGATACTTGTCATTGCGCATGGTGATCTTAGGCTGTTCTTGTGCTGATATTGCTTCTAAAGGCAGTTTGGAACAGTAGTGAGTGTTGCAACCGAGGATAGACGCTCAGCGGTCCCGTTCTGTGAGTTTATGTGGCCTACCACTTCGCGGCTGAGCCATTGTTACTCCTAGATGTTTTCACTTCACAATAACACCACTTATAGTTGACCAGGGCAGTTCTAGCAGGGCAGACATTTGACGAACTGACTTGTTGGTAAGGTGGCATCCTATTTTGACGGTGCTACGTTGAAAGTCACTGAGCTCTTAAGTAAGGCCATTCTGCTGCCAATGTTTGTTTATGGAGATTACATGGCTGTGTGCTTGATTTTATACACCTGTCAGCAACGGGTGTGGCTGAAATAGCAGAATCCACTCATTTGAAGGGGTGTCCACAAACTTTTGTATATAGTGTATAGTGTATTTCATATATAGTGTAAGATCTGTATACCAGATCTTTGTATTTCTTATTTGTTCAGATTGACAGTGTTTAACCCTATCAGGACCTTAAGTTGAACTGTTTTTCTATTCATTTTACTCTTCAAACAAGTTTTTCAGGAGGTTGGAGCAAAGTTTGTACAAAGGAGTCTGGGAACCATTGAAATAGTGTTGGATTGAGAAAACAAAGCAGTTGTTTCACAGTTGAAGGCAAAAGCATGGCAGCACAGGGCATTTTAAGGACTAAAGAGGGCAGTTCCCTGGGGTTGACAACAGTCCAGCAGTTTACTGTGTCTTTCATAAGCCTGTTTAACTGTTTATAGTTTGGCACAATTATTTCCGAAACTCATCAACTCTTCTTTCATATGGTTAGTTTAGCTTACTTAAAATGTGCTATCCAGTAGTGAACGTCTTGGGGAGGCCGTGTCGTCTTCCCAGTAGTAAGAGAGTCACACTAGAGTGGGTTCACAGGACTCAGACAACTGGAACTTAGAGTGTGTAACAGGACAGTTACGGCTCTCCTCTCCCCTCCTCTACTCTCCTCTCCTAATCCCTCCCATCCCTTCCCCTCCTCTCCTCCCATGTCCTGTGAGGACTGAAACTGTTAACACAGCAATGACTCCAGCTCTGCTGAGCGACACTACTGAGAAAGGGGCTATGGTGGCAGGACCTTTCTCTACCCTACGATTTCCCACATCTGGCAAAAAAGCTTTCTCATGTCTCTTGGTCCTGTGGTGTAATGTACATCAGGATCTCAGGAATTGAATTACTGATCCCTTTTAGCCGTGCCCTAATCCCCCTGTTCCATCCATGTGCTGTGTGCCAGCAGCACACCTCACACCCACACTTCCCTTGTCAACTAGCCTCACACCTGCACCTCACCTGACAACCCTGCACCTCCCCTAACAACCAGCCTCACACCCTCACCTCCCCTGACTACCAGCCTCACACCCACAGCTCCCCTGACAACCAGCCTCACACCTGCACCTCCCCATGCCTACCAGCTTCACACCCGCACCTCACCTGACAACCAGCCTCACACCCACCCGCACCTCCCCTAACAACCAGCCTCACACCAAGGCATCTCCTCACAACCAGCCTCACAACCAGCCTCCCCTGACTACCAGCCTTACACCCACACCTCCCCTAACAACCAGCCGCACACCCTCACCTCCCCTGACTACCAGCCTCACACAAACACCTCCCCTGACAACCAGCCTCACACCAGGCCTCCCCTGACAACCAGCCTCACACCTGCACATCCCCATGCCTACCATCTTCACACCCGCACCTCACCTGACAACCAGCCTTGCACCCACCCGCACCTCCCCTAACAACCAGCCTCACACCCAGGCCTCTCCTGACAACCAGCCTCACACCTGCACTTCCCCTGACTACCAGCCTTACACCCACACCTCCCCTTAACAACCAGCCTCACACTCAGGCCTCCCCTGACAACCAGCCTCACACTTAGGCCTCCCCTGACAACCAGCCTCACACTTAGGCCTCTCCTGACAACCAGCCTCACACCCACCTGCACCTCCCCTAACAGCTAGCCTCACACTCAGGCCTCCCCTGACAACCAGCCTCACACTCAGGCCTCCCCTAACAACCAGCCTCACACCTGCACCTCCCCTGACTACCAGTCTTACACCTGCACCACCCCTGACAACCAGCCTCACACGCAGGCCTCCCCTGACAACCAGCCTCACACTCAGGCCTCTTCTGACAACCAGGGGTAGGGGTAGCATGGATCTAGTGTCTATGCAGGCCAACAGGCCACTTAAATCATATGGTTGAGACAAAAGTACGGCCAACACATTAGGGGATACAAATAGTTACTTCAGTAATTGCATCTACTGTTCTCTGATTGGCATCTTGTCTCCATGCTATCCCACTGATCCAAGTCTCCAGCAGCACGCCATGCGATGTCTACAAAAGACCTAACGGATCACGATGATGACATGCTAGTTTCCTTTTCTCTATTTGCACCTGGGTGTTTAATTATAAAAGTTGGCAGGGGGCGTTTATACCAGCGCACCAGGAAGTTGTGTTGTTTTCACTGTGATGTGTGTCAGAGAGATGGACAGGAAGAGGCGGTGTAGCCACTGGACAAAGAGAGAGAGTGTCCATGGGTAGTCGCCAACCTTTGACAAACATTAGGTTGTGTGTAATTAGCCAGTGTTTACTCTCCTCTCCCTCTATCCTATGCATCAATCTTACAGGCTCTGAAATTCTGACGGAGCTGTCAGGAACTGCGCTGTGGGCCCCCGATGCTATTAACTCAAGTCAACAGAGCGATGATCTACGCTCACCGCCCGCCTGTCTTCTGATAGGTCTGGATCTGTCCCCACCACCTGCCTCTCCTCCCTCAGTTCATTTATTTGGGAGATAAGCAGGTGGACTAGGGGGAGAAGAGGACCTGGGAGTGAGCTACACTGAGAAAGGTTAATGCACACAATAATACGATTATTGTGGATAGTCAGATAAATATAATAGTTTGAGTAAAATATGTACATGCTTTGCAAGAATAACAATTTCCCTATTAATCCTGTTTACATGGACACATCTGAAATATGGCTACCTGATGGGACTTTTATAAATGCAGGTTTTGGGAAGCCTATTTGATTCTGTAGTTCGGACATATAAAACTTGTATGTGAAAACTCATTCTAAGATACATACTCTCAGTTTTTCGGAACTCACTTCACTTTGGCTGAAGAGGGAGGCTCACCAAGCAGTTGCAAGCACATGTGCAGATCAAATACACCCCTGGAACTCCGATGAACGTGTTTACATGTTCTAATCATTCAAAAGGCTGCTCAGAAAACCAGGTGTTTTCATCGGGCAATGCTTACTTCAATTAGGACCGTATGCCGATTAAGATAAGCAGAGTAAGGTGCTTACATGACTAATGCCATACTCGGCCTTCTGCCATAATCAGTTTAATATAGAAATATTATTAGTGTATTTAAGCGTGCTCACTGTCAGACATGCCTGGCACACTGAGAGACTGTGTTAATAGTGAAGTCTCATTAACCTCTCCACACGCCAAGCCTTTATCTGCACCAGAAAACACTGCTTGTTTGCTTGTTGAATGATAATATTTACCCCTGGCTTCACCACCCAACCCAGACATGACAAATATATTTGTGCATTTTGAAAAGGCTTTCTTGGGTGGCGCTGAGATTCAAGCAAAGTAACGGAAGAGACTGACTATAAAAGGAGACAGTGATTTTTGTGTCTGCAGCTTCAATCTGTCATACAAAGGATCTCAGGGTCATGGACTCTAATGATGTAACTTTCTATAGATCTTAACCAAAGCTTTGCCAACCACACACTGAGTGTACAAAACATTAAGAACACCATCCTAATATTGAGTTGCACCCCTTTTGCAACAGTCTCAATCACTCGGGCATGGACTACAGGGTGTCGAAAGCATTCCACAGGGCTGCTGGCCCATGTTGACTCCAATGCTTCCCACAGTTGTGTCAAGTTGGCTGGATGTCCTTTGGGTGGTGGACCATTCTTGATACCCACGGGAAACTGTGTGGAAAAACCCAGCAGCGTTGCAGTTCTTGACACACTCAAACCGGTGCGACAGGCACCTACTACCAAACCTCATTCAAAGGCACTTGAATCTTTTGTCTTGACCATTCACCCTCTGAATGGCACATACACAGTCCATGTCTCAGCTGTCGCAAGGCTTAAAAATTCTTATTTAACCTGTCTCCTCCCCTTCATCTACACTGATTTAAGTGGATTTAACAGCTGGCATCAATAAGGGATCATAGCTTTCACCTGGATTCACCTGCTCAGTCTATGTCATGGAAAGAGAACGTGTACCTAATGATATGTACACTCGGTGTATGTCTTGAATCATCTTGCATTTAACTTCCTTGAGCCTTGATAGCCCTATTGACAAGAACGTTATTGTAGTGTTAATGAATGTGTCCTGTGAGTACTATGCTCAGAACTGGGGTGCCAGGCCTTAAACTGAGAGATATAGCTTTAATTGGAGAGGTACTGATCCTACCAGGCTTTTTGGTGCCAGACGTTAGCGTCAATGTTTCTTATTCTGCTGCGCAATCACAAAAATGATATTGGGGGAGAGCGGATCATCCATAAAAGACGTGTTTTAAAGCCTTAGTTATTCCTTTAGAAGTCTAATGAACAATGGGGATAAAACCCTGCGCAAGGTGAATCTATTTGCAGGGGAGAGAGGAGGAGTCCACGTTCTTTCAGCTACTTTAGAGACTTTGCCCCATAGTGATCTGTCAACATGAGTCCCTCCTTCATCACGGCTCACCTTTATGGTTTGATGTAGGGAATGAATGCAGCATCTGAAATAATATAGCGATGGTATTTACATCTGGCATAATTAGAATTGTATCATTTGAAAACTACAGGTATTTGAGAATGGTTTATTCCATTTAAACCCCAAAATATTGATGTTACAGCGTTTTAAGCATGATTAAACATATTCTGTTGTTTTAGCGGCCATTATGTATTACTGGGCATAATGTATCAAAAGGGTAAATCCCAGCTAGTTATAATAATTCCCACAATTATAAAAAATACTCCCTATTCTGAAAAGATGGAGTTCCTGAATTTCAGGTGAATGCCCATATTTTGCCTGCATTTCCCAGAGAACAGACGTCATATTCTGTCTTTGGCAGGAGACAGCTTAATGTATGGCAAGTCTGCCAGCTCTTCCCACCGTAGGAGATATGAGAAGGGAGACTAGCTCAGCTACCTCTCCATGACCTTGATATTACGATGAAGACGGATAAGAGCTTTCCTCTTCCTCCACCTGCCCAAAGCGTACAAGCCTGTTTGAGCAGTCACACAGCAGAAATTCTAAATATATATATATTTTTTTTATCAGCTTTCCTTAGCCTTCCCCTAAATCAATAAATGGTGCCATATTCCTAGCTAATATTGTAGTTTCTATGGAGGGAGATGCTGCTTATGGAAATGAGAAGAGCCTGCGTTAGACTGTGTCTGTATTAGTGTACTGTACATACAGTATATCACTTTTACTTTGTCTGGGGGGTCAAACAAGCCCGTGATAGTATAAGACAATCAACAACAGAAACCAGACTAATCATGATAGTTTATCTCCCTATTGAAAATACTCTACTCAAATTCACCTCCTAAATGACTATCACTGAACTCGAGCTATGTGGCTTTAAAGATGACCAGTGTTACAGTGCACAGGACCAAAAAGCTAAATATCATCCAATCAAATTCCCTCTCACTCAAACCAAAGCTTGTAAAACAGTAAGTAATGAGTGAGGGAGAGGTGCCTTCTCCAGTCCCCAGTTACCAAACACTGATTAAATATGCAACGCAGAGCGGAGGAATTCAGCAATTGCTGACTAAACTAAAAACGAACCGTTAATGTATACTGCTTTTTACAGCTTTAAGGTTGGTGAAAGTTTTCTTCTCTTTTTACACCACATCCCAAACTCAGACCTTCTCTGTTTATTTAAGTTGTAGTGTACATCTGCCACAACACCACTACTGTCTGACAATCATGGGTTTTCCCCTATGATGTGTCTTTATTTGGGTCAGGGAAGAGCAAGAGGGAAAGCCTCCTGGATATCAGCAGTGTTGCTGTCACAGGAAGATAAGCTCTACTGTAGCTCTTATTATCCTCTCCTGCTCTTTTCATGTCCTTTCCAAGAACTGTTCAGAGCTAAAACTGTGCTTTACAGAGGTGGGACAGAACAGGAGGAGAACCAACCAATCAACATACAGAATCAGGGCTTTTAGTCCCACTCCCTGGCCTCTGATTGGCCACGTTAACAGTTGACAGATTAATAATTTACTGGTTCTAAAATAGTCCAGGCATGCTCTGCATCAATGTGGCGATTCCCTGTCATATCAGCTCAGGCTGGCTATTCGTCCCAGATTGCATGACAACTGCCTTGCTCTTATTACTGAATCTCACTAAAAGCATTAAGAGTAGAACACTGTACCATGATAACATGAGGAGAGGCTGAGGATAAATGTTGACAAGGCCTACATTCCTTTCCTGGTATAGTGTTTTTCCCCCTAAAGATTACATTACAGTATATTGAGTAAAAAGTGTTTCCCTTACAGTCTGGGTGTTATGGAGCCAGTAGTGGGTGGATGATGCAGTTGTGGGTGTATGAAGTTGGACTGTTTCCTGCGTAGTAATTATCTACTCCAGTGTACGGTATGGTTCTACTGAGGGACACACTTGGTTTGGCACCTCTCTTTCCCATGTCAATTTTGGGGCTTTGAATTTAAACTGAACTAAAAACAGGCCTTTCAGAGACAGAGATTTTGCACACATACTGTAACTATGCTAAGTAGAGACCGCACTGGGGGAGACCGCACTGGGGGAGACCGCACTGACTATGTCCCCTACGAGACCCTGTGTTATAAGCCCCTGGATTTGACTAATAAAGCTCAAAATGCCCTTTTGACCAAAAACTGAACTGATCTCATTTCCAGAGAAAGATAGAGGATTAATATGCAGGCACCAAATGCACTGGAGAGTAAGAAGAGAAAGTGTGGGAAGCAAGAAGGGAGTTGAGAGAAAAAATTGAGGGAAAAGAGGTGTGGTAGAAGGAGAAAGGGGGAGGGGGAAGCGATGAGGTAGTGTAGAAGGAGAAAGGGGGAGGGGGTAGCAATGGAGGCTGTTGTGTGCCAAAGTTACTCACTGATCCATGCAGAAACAGTTGCATTTGATCACAGCAAATCTGGGGCTTAGAGCATAAATACATAATAAACAAGAATGTATTGGGCGAGTGCAATGCAGGGTGTTTCATCTCCCTGTGTGTTGCCATTACACTGACTGGAAGGGACATGAACAGGAACCGCGTGGAGGCATCCATATGGATGCTGGTTAGAGAACAGACTTGTTAACATAACTCCACTACTGCCACTACCAAACCGTTACAGAGTTTAAAAAAAGAAATAAATACAAACATATGTGGAGGGAGAGACTCACAGCAAAATATGATACAGCTAAAATATTCCCAGCCAAGCAAGATGTTAAGTGGATCAGTTTCTCCTAATAAGTCTGTTATGTACAGTGCAGCGCTTATTGTAGTGAAAATGGTACTGTAAGTGTTCACCTGTTCATAATGAAAGGGAGGTGAAGAGAGAGAAAGAGAGAGAGAGAAAGAAAGAAAGAGATACAAAAGAAAGAGAGAAAGAGAAAGGACAGGAGAGAGAGAGATTTATTTATTTCACTTTTGTTTATTATCTATTTCACTTGCTTTGGCAATGAGAAAGGGGGCATGTTTCCCATGCCACTAAAGTATGAGCTTCTGTCACTTACATATGAATACCCTGATTTGCAATAAAATAAAAATACACTTATTGTCCTCCAAACTTAGAGTGGGAACCATGAAGAAGTCAAAGATGATGAATTAGCCTAATGATTTCACAGCAATATCGCTCTGAGATAGTCAAAGAAGGAGGAAATCACTGTTCCCAAATGAGCACCCGAAAATGATCCCTAAAAATAATACTGCCACCTGCACTTACTAACATACTACATACTAACATACTAACACCATCAGCATCCCGTCCTCTGCTGTTGCTCATTATTCAGGGAGGCGGCCTGTTCTGTTTGGGATGAGTATCACTGTCTGCCTGGCCTCTCCCTGCACCCTCTCCTGTGGCTGCTGTCTGGAGCCTGAGAGACTCACATGCTAGGCTAACAAGCACACAGCCCAGTGGGGAAGCTGGCGCTCGCCACCTCCCCTCTTTCTCTCTAACCAACCACTTGTCACTTATGATGGTCCCATCGGAGGATCATGGAGCCTGATGGAGAAGATCCATTGTGTAGGAGGTCTCAGTTCGGTGGTCTGGGCTCTATAGTAGATTAGAAAGGGTTGAAGAAGTCAACGTGATGGAAACTCCACACACACACACCACCATGGGGGCTAAGGGGTGAAGAGCACAGGAGTCCTCCCATCGGTTTGGTTGGTTCAGTAAAGAAGCATGCTAATTAGTGCACAGCTCTGACCTTGACAAGCCCCATCCCTTTCTCCTCCATCAATGAGCACGTCTCTGTCTCAATGCAACGACGCAGAATGAAAAAGAGCCCTCGCTCGCTTGAATGAGATCTATTGACAGGAGGGTAAGCGATGAAGGTGGAGGGAGACAGGCATAAAAAGCTGCCACATCACTTGGCATAAGTCCCATGGTGGTCTGGCGTGCTGCTGTGGCTTTTGTCCCCTCATTTGAATGCATTAGTAAACCTCCTAAATACAAAAACACACCTCGATAAACAAGCCCTCTGTGTTTCAGGCCTTGTTTACGCCACAACTAAGGAAATTAGATAAAGCACAATAATCCTTAAAAATGAAATGTAGAAGTTACAAAGAAGCCAAACACAAAGTTCCCAAAAAGTAAAATAAGTAAATAAATATACTGAACAAGAATATAAACGCAGCATGCAACAATTCCAAAGATTTACAGTTCATAAGGAAATCAGTCAATTGAAATACATTCATTAGGCTCTATGGACACCACCACCACCACCAACATCACCAACCCCACCACCACCACTACCACCACCAACATCACCACCCCCACCACCACCACCAACATCACCAACCCCACCACCACCACCAACATCACAAACCCCACCACCACCACTACCACCACCAACATCCCCACCCCCACCACCACCAACATCACCAACCCCACCACCACCACCAACATCACCAACCCCACCACCACCACTACCACCACCAACATCCCCACCCCCACCACCACCAACATCACCAACCCCACCACCACCACCAACATCACCAACCCCACCACCACCACTACCACCACCAACATCACCACCCCCATCACCACCACCAACATCACCAACCCCACCACCACCACCAACATCACAAACCCCACCACCACCACTACCACCACCAACATCCCCACCCCCACCACCACCAACATCACCAACCCCACCACCACCACCAACATCACCAACCCCACCACCACCACTACCACCACCATCAACACCACCCCCACCACTACCACCACCAACATCACCACCCCCACCACCACCACCAACATCACCAACCCCACCACCAACATCACCAACCCCACCACCACCACTACCACCACCACCACCAACCCCACCACCACCACCACCATCATCACCACCCCCACCACCACCACCATCAACATCACCACCCCCAACCCCACCACCACCAACATCACCACCACCACCAACATCACCACCCCCACCACCACCACCACTACCCCCACCACCAACATCACCACCCCCACCATTCCCCCCACCACCACCATCACCAACAACATCACCACCAACAACCCACCACCACCACCACTACTACCACCACCACCCCCCCACCACCACTCCCCCCACCACCAACAACACCACCAACAACAACACACCACCACCACCAACACCACTACCACCAGTTTATAGTGTAGTATAGTATAGTATATGAATAGAATATTACAGTATAGCGCTGTGTAATAGCTACAGCAGTACAATAGTGTATAGCGCAGAAAGGTGTAGCTTAAAGTACTGTAGTGTGATGTAGAAATACAATAGTAAATACAGTAAATTCCAGTACAGAGAGGTAGTGTGATGCAGTGTGTGTAAATAGATACTAGTCTGTAATTAATCTGCGCTTGTCACGTCCTGACCTTAGTTCCTTTTTTATGTCTCTATTTTTGGTTTGGTCAGGGCGTGAGTTGGGGTGGGCATTCTATGTTTTTGTTCTATGTTTTGAATTTCTGTGTTTGGCCTGGTATGGTTCCCAATCAGAGGCAGCTGTCTATCGTTGTCTCTGATTGAGAACCATACTTAGGTAGCCTGTTCCCACCTGTGTTTGTGGGTAGTTGTTTTCTGTTTTGTGTGTCTTCACTTTACAGAACTGTTTTGTTTCGGTCACTCTCTCTTTGTTGTTTTTTTTGGTCATTGCAGTGTTCAGTTTATTTTTTTAAATGAACATGGACACCTACCACGCTGCGTTTTGGTCTGATCCTTCCTATTCCTCATCCGAGGAGGACAACGATCGTTACAGCGCTGTATACTGTTTTCCTCAAAAGATTACTGCAGTAATAACTTTTTCATAAAGGTTTTCATGTATAATGGAGGCCAGCGGGAGGGAAAGTATGTAAATGAAAGAGAGTCAAGCATGTTAGAAGGCCAGTTTGACTGTTTACATGCCCGGGTAGACCATAGTTAACTATTTATGGAGGAACTTTCTCTTTGTTTGGACCAGCACGGCGCACAAAATGCTTCTAGAGCCATTAGGCACTGTAGGTACTTACACATGCAGCCTGCCTGTGGGCACTCACTCAACACCCTTTTAGGGCATCTACTCCTCCTCTCGTCCTCCTTCTCTTCCTACAGAGGACCTTCCGGTCAAGGTTCCTCCTGCGTTTCGCCATAGTCTCGGAACACCGAGCATTCAGGCCAAAACACTCCAGCAGCATCAGAGCGGTGCCCAACAGCCAAGTGTTTCAAAGAATAACTGGATACGTTAGGAACCTATTCTGTTGAGTTAAGAGCAGGATTTAAAAGAAAGCATGTAACAACCTCTACTTTGAAGCATATACTCTATGGGTTTAACTGTGCTTTGACAAATCAATGTATTGTTCAAAGAGGCTTTAGCTGTTATCATAATTAAATGGCAATTACATTTAAATAGTACATTTGAGATATTTATCAGACACACTTATCCAGAGTGACTTACAGTCAGTGCATTCATCTAAAGATAGCTAGGTGAGACAACCACATATCACAGGCATAGTAAATACGTTTCTCCTCTCTTAAAGAAGTTATCAGCTAAGTCATAGTTGGAAGGGGGGAAAAAGGCAAGTGTGAGTGCTAGTTCATGTAAGGCAGAACGGAGTGCTCGGGTTGGTGTGTAGGGTTTGAACATAGCCTGAAGGTAGGGAGAGGCAGTTCCTCTTGCTGCTCGGTAGCCAAGTACCATGGACTTGTAGTGGATGTGAGCTTCCACTGGAAGCCAGTGGAGTGTGTTGAGGAGCGGGGTGACATGGGAGGAGTGGGTGACAAGGGAGGAGCGGGTGACAAGGGAGGAGCGGGTGACATGGGAGGAGCGGGTGACAAGGGAGGAGCGGGTGACAAGGGAGGAGCGGGTGACATGGGAGGAGCGGGTGACAAGGGAGGAGCGGGTGACATGGGAGGAGCGGGTGACAAGGGAGGAGCGGGTGACATGGGAGGAGCGGGTGACATGGGAGGAGCGGGTGACAAGGGAGGAGCGGGTGACATGGGAGGAGTGGGTGACAAGGGAGGAGCGGGTGACAAGGGAGGAGTGGGTGACATGGGAGGAGCGGGTGACATGGGAGAAGAGGGAGTGACATGGGAGGAGCGGGGTGACATGGGAGAAGAGGGAGTGACATGGGAGGAGCAGGGTGACATGGGAGGAGCGGGGTGGCATGGGAGGAGCGGGGTGACATGGGAGAAGAGGGAGTGACATGGGAGGAGCAGGGTGACATGGGAGGAGCGGGGTGACATGGGAGGAGCAGGGTGACATGGGAGAAGAGGGAGTGACATGGGAGGAGCAGGATGACATGGGAGGAGCGGGAGTGACATGGGAGGAGCAGGGTGACATGGGAGGAGCGGGGTGACATGGGAGGAGCAGGGTGACATGGGAGAAGAGGGAGTGAAATGCGAGGAGCAGGGTGACATGGGAGGAGCGGGGTGGCATGGGAGGAGAAGGGTGACATGGGAGAACTTGGCAAGGTTGCAGCATTCTGAATAAGTTGCAGGGGTTTGATGGCACAAGCGGGGAACTGTTGCAGTAGTCCAGACGGGAGATGACAAGTGCCTGGATTAGGACCTGTGCCGCTTCCTGTGTGAGGTAGGGTTGTACTCTACGGATGTTGTAGACCATGAACCTGCAAGAGCGAGTTACCACTGGCTATAGGCCTGTGTACAGACAGGCAGTTTTCTGTATGAGCAACCAGCCAGGCAGCCATCAGGGAGCTACTGTAGGGCTTGTCTGTGTGTTCAGCAGAGTATATCACATCAGGACAGACAGGGACATGGATGGAGGAATGAGAGAGGAGGAGGATAGCGCAAGTCTGTGATGAGTGTGAGGGGAGGGGAGGGGGTCGTGTGTGTGCCTGTGACGGGGGGGGGTCGTAGAGCTCTACAGTCGACGGGGTTAATGACTTCTGGGAGAGAAGAGTCCATCTCACATTCCCATTCGCTCTCCATCCATACCACCACCACCACCACCACCACCACCACCACCATCACCATCACCACCACCACCACCACCATCACCATCACCACTACCACCACCATCACCATCACCACCCCACCACTACCACCACCACCATCACCATCACCATCACCACCCCCACCACTACCACCACCACTACCACCACCACCATCACCATCACCACCACTACCACCACCACCATCACCATCACCACCCCACCACTACCACCACCACCATCACCACCCCCACCACTACCACTACCACTACCACCACTCCCCCCACCACCACTACCATCACCACCACCATCACCAACACCACCACCAACACCAACACCAACAACAACACTACCACCATCACCAACACCACCACCACCACTACCACCAACATCACTACCCCACCACTAACACCACCACTACCACCACCACCACCACCACTCCCCCCACCACCAACACCACCAACAACAACAACACCACTACCACCATCACCAACACCTCCACCACTCGTCTGTCAGAGGGAGCAAGGGAGCGGGTCTGGGAAGATACTCTCTATGTGTATCTGACGGATAATGAGCATAAATACAGAAATAAAATGTATCATGAATATTAAACCACAAGGCCTCAACACTGAAAATATAGAGCGCATTAAAGAATACAGGAACGTGGAGAGAAAACAAAAGCCATAGAGGGAGGAGGCCATAAAGAGAGGAGAGAGAAAATTCTGGGCCAGTGCCAGCCCTCCCTCCCCCAGCTGAGAGATAAAGATGACTGATTCCCGCTCCACTTCCAGCCCAATCTCTTTAGTGCTGAGAGGAGGGAACAGTGGGAGTTAAGAGGCAGAAGAGGGAATTCAGCCTGAAGCTTTTGACTGTGTCTCTCTCGCTGTCTCCACTAAGTTCATTTCAGTTGAATTCAGACGTAGGGAGTTTTTTTCAACGCTTGTTTTGTCTTGACTCGTGGCTGACAAATATCACAAAGCAGCTGATGTGTTCAGCCCTGTTCCACACGGAACGCATCTGAATGTTCAAACGCTGAATAATTACCATGATAATCATCTTCTCTTCCACGAGGGGGTCTCAAAATGCAGACTGACATCTAATACCCATGGACCCTCTCACAGTCTACATCATTACATTTCTACCTCATTTTCATATATGTTATGTTTGTAAATAAGGATCAAACGTTGTATTTCCTAGTGGAGTGAAGACTTGATAACCCTCTTGCCCAGTAGGTATGTACAGTATGTATGTATGTATACATGTATGCATGTATGTATGTGTGTATGTATATATGTACGTACGGTATGTATGTGTGTATGTATATATGTATGTACAGTATGTATGTATGTATGTATGTATGCATGTATGTACGGTATGTATGTGTGTATGTATGTATGTATGTATGTATGTATGTATGTATGTATGTACAGTATGTATGTATGTATGTATGTATGTATGTATGTATGTATGTATGTATGTATGTACGGTATGTATGTATGTACAGTATGTATGTATGTATGCATGTACGTATGTATGTACAGTATGTATGTATGTATGCATGTATGTATGTATGTATGTATGTATGTATGTACGGTATGTATGTATGTATGTATGTATGTATGTATGTATGTATGTATGTATGTACGGTATGTATGTATGTATGTATGTATGTATGTATGTATTGAGCTGCTGGGGCTTTAAGCTGTCTTTATGGGACCATGTGATTTATTATAAGCAGGACTGTGGAGAAAGAGAGTCACAGTAGAAGAGCTAATGATGCACTCTTTTGGAAGGTTACACATTTATTAAAGTGCATCTGCCAAATCAATGATTGGCTTGTCAACACATTGCACAGTAACCCCTTTTTGTTGTTCAGTTACTCTGGCATTTCATTTGAGGTAACAAGTTTGAAATTGTGAGAAGCAATAAGGAGGGATGGAGTTGGCAGGCAGATACAAGGAAGGGAGGCTGTTTTACACTGTTTTACACTGGGTGTGAAGACTGTGAGTACACTCTATCCCCCTATGCTCCCCCTTCTCTCCCCCTCTCAGAGACCCAATCGCATATTCACAGCTCTGTGGCCTGTG
This sequence comes from Oncorhynchus mykiss, assembly GCF_057628025.1. Taxonomy (NCBI): domain Eukaryota; kingdom Metazoa; phylum Chordata; class Actinopteri; order Salmoniformes; family Salmonidae; genus Oncorhynchus; species Oncorhynchus mykiss. The sequence continues at coordinate 62,551,887 of NC_143030.1, read as the reverse complement.
TGTGACAGTGCCAATGCCAACCACAGTCCCCACCCCTCCCAATCACACTGTGTAAGGACACAAGTCCATCTTTACGCTTCAGCGGTCACAGCAGCCACAGTCCACTAATACAAAGCTTTACTGGCAGTCAGATTCAACTCTGTAGCTTTAATGTTGTTTCCACCAAGGAAAACAGGTCTTTAACTGTGATGGGATGGCCACTCACTCGTCTGCATAACAGCGTAATGTAGCATTTATGACAGGCCACCTCAAGATAACTGTCATCCATTAGTAAGAGTGTCATCTGATATGACGTTCTATTGATTTGGGTGACTAGCTGTTAATGTGTCACAATACAGAACAATGTTAGCTACAGGCCCTCACCAGTCATCACAGCACACTGCTACAGAACTAGCCCCCTTCCCTCTCTCATTATAAAGCTAAATGGAATTAAGAGCTTTTCTATTGGGATTTTCCATGGTGCAGAGTTGCCCTTTTAAAAAACCTGAGGGGGATTTTAACATGCCATTACACTTTGACACCAGTCTGGTTTTAGAGGTAGGAAAGTTCTGCGAGAGCCCTGACTTCTGACTGTGAGAGGAGAGGCAGACGGAGAGCCATGCTTCTCTCCCCGGGTCCCTGGGAGGAGAGATGGAAAGGGGGGGCGCTCTGTCGCTCCGTTCAGGGCAGCAGTAATGGTGAGGCCCCAGCCTGGGCTCTGCCGACCGCAGTCTGCCAGAAACAGCCGGAATCCCATTTATTCCCAGTGACCTTAAATAAAATGACGGCTACCCCTGTGGGCCCCATCTGAGGCCAAAATCAAATAGCTGTTCTATGCTCTCCCACTACCCCACTGCTAGGAGAAATTAGTTGTATCTATGGGGGAACTACGGGCCATGTGAATAAAGCCCCTGCTTCCCTGCCTGTGTAACCCTGCTAACTCCGTAGGAGAGTTAATCGGAAAAGCTGTTGCTTTTTAATTACTGCCGTTTGGAATGAAATGAAGGTGCCCCAACGCTCGCTTATACACCTGGGATTACTTTGGGAAGTTTCCAGTGATGCACATCACTATAACACTTTGAGATTGGAGACACTAAAACACGCTGACACACAGACATAGACACACATACACACACACACACGTTCCCCCAAGGTGACACAAGCTTTCGACAAAGATGTTAGATAATTACTGCAACCAAACCAATATTACTACCAAATTATGCACTCCCATTTCATTACGTTGGAACTGTGGTGACAACTCAGAGTGGTGAGTACCTGTGACATTCATCCCACAGTGTGTCTGGCAGGACTCTCATTCCAAGACTCTGTCAAGGACTCAACAGAGGGCTTACCGGATGTGTTACGTGATGTTAAACCATGTAACAAAAGCTTAGATATTTGAATTGAATTGGGAGAGTTTGTTTAGCTTGCATAACAAGCATCAGATGAGATTTCCACTCCTTCACCTCCTTGAGCTCTCCAGACAATTTAAAAACCACGACCGACAAACACTTGGCAAGAAAGTTACCGTTCTATCAAGGACATCTCTTTGTCTTGTGGAACCAGATCAAGCAGGGCTACTGGTGTTCAGTCTTGGAGTGTCCACTACATGTCTGGGCCGAGCCAAAGCATGAATCAGTAGGCCTAATTAAAGCAGAGTTAATCACAAATAGCTGGATATGGGGCCACAATCGAGACATAATGTTAAGAAGGAATTACTAATTAGGCCTATCTGGCGAGCGGTGGGCGAGACCGGTCCCAGTCTGCTTGAGGAGTCTCGGCACGTTACTAATATATGAAAAGGTATAAACAAACAGCAATCTGGTTGTTTAGCTTCTCCAACCCACTTCCAAGGATCCAATTATGGCAGATCCCTGGAGCCACCAGTACAATCAGCCAGGACTGAGTCTGCTTTCTGAATAACTGTGAAGGCCACACTCAATGGCTGATCCACCCAGGCAGGCAGGCAGCAGGGTTGCCCTACCGAGGGGGCAGTTATGTGCGTCAGTGAGCTCCGAGGCTCCAACATCCAACCCTAGGGCTGATAGAGACGAGGAAAACACAACACAACATAGCACAATACAGCCCAGCCTTTGACATTGCATTCGGGGCTGTGCATGCATTGTGTTCTATTCAAGCTAATTCACTGGATGGCTTGGCTTTATGGTCTCCCCCCCATAGGGTGCGGTATAACACATCATTAGCACTGTGGGTTCCTTGAACAATGCTTACGGCGATGATCTGTTCATCTGTACACCTGCTCCTCTCTCGCTCTCTCTGTGTTTTATGGAGGTAGGTGGCTATAGTCTATTCAGCAGCACAGCACAGCAATATACAACTCAGCTTCTGGGAACTAAAAGTCAGTCAAAGCCGTATTGTTCTACCGACATATAATAGAGGCGCCATCTTTGTTTACTTTGTCTCTGAACTGCCCTGTTTCTTTGTGGTTTTGAAAGGCACTGAGATTTGAAGATCGACCCATCTGTAAACACTATGCATACAGGATAGCAGGCAATATTCAGAGTTGGAATGGTCGGGTGTAGGGGATGGATGAGGGGTGGTGTGGTGGGGTGTAGGGGATGGATGAGGAATGGTGTGGTGGGGTGTAGGGGATGGATGAGGAATGGTGTAGTGGGGTGTAGGGTATGGATGAGGAATAGTGTGGTGGGGTGTAGGGGATGGATGAGGAATAGTGTGGTGGGGTGTAGGGGATGGATGAGGAATGGTGTGGTGGGGTGTAGGGGATGGATGAGGAATGGTGTGGTTGGGTGTAGGGGATGGATGAGGAATGGTGTGGTGGGGTGTAGGGGATGGATGAGGAATAGTGTGGTGGGGGGTAGGGGATGGATGAAGAATGGTGTGCTGCGGCGTAGGGAATGGGTGTGGTGTAGGGGATGGATGAGGAATGGTGTGGTGGGGTGTAGGGGATGGATGAGGGGTGGTGTGGTGGGGTGTAGGGGATGGATGAGGGGTGGTGTTGCAGGGTGTAGGGATGATGAGGAATGGTGTGGTGAGGTGTAGGGGATGGATGAGGGGTGGTGTGGTGGGGTGTAGGGGATGGGTGTGGTGTAGGGGATGGATGAGGAATGGTGTGGTGGGGTGTAGGGGATGGATGAGGGGTGGTGTTGCAGGGTGTAGGGATGATGAGGAATGGTGTGGTGAGGTGTAGGGGATGGATGAGGGGTGGTGTGGTGGGGTGTAGGGGATGGATGAGGAATGGTGTGGTGGGGTGTAGGGGATGGATGAGGAATGGTGTAGTGGGGTGTAGGGTATGGATGAGGAATAGTGTGGTGGGGTGTAGGGGATGGATGAGGAATAGTGTGGTGGGGTGTGGGGGGTGGATGAGGAATGGTGTGGTGGGGTGTAGGGGATGGATGAGGAATGGTGTGGTTGGGTGTAGGGGATGGATGAGGAATGGTGTGGTGGGGTGTAGGGGATGGATGAGGAATAGTGTGGTGGGGGGTAGGGGATGGATGAAGAATGGTGTGGTGCGGCGTAGGGAATGGGCGAGGGGTGGTGTGGTGTAGGGGATGGATGAGGAATGGTGTGGTGGGGTGTAGGGATGGATGAGGGGTGGTGTTGCAGGGTGCAGGGATGATGAGGAATGGTGTGGTGAGGTGTAGGGGATGGATGAGGGGTGGGGTGTAGGGGATGGGTGAGGGTTGGTGGGTGTAGGGGATGGATGAGGGGTAGTGTGGTGGGGTGTAGGTGATAATAAGGGTTGGTATGGTTAGGTGTAGGGGATGGATGAGGGGTGGTGTGGTGGGGTGTAGGGGATGGATGGGGAATGGTGTGGTGGGGTGTAGGGGATGGATGAGGGGTGGTGAAGTGGGGTGTAGGGGATGGATGCGGGGTGGTGTGGTGGGGTGTAGGGGATGGATGAGGGGTGGTGTGGTAGGGTGTAAGGGATGGATGAGAGGTGGGGTGTAGGGGTTGGATGAGGGGTGGTGTGGTGGGGTGTATGGGATGGATGAGGGGTGGTGTGGTGGGGTGTAGGGGATGGATGAGGGGTGGTGTGGTAGGGTGTAGGGGATGGATGAGGGGTGGGTGTAGGGGATGGATGAGGGGTGGTGTGGTGGGGTGTAGGGGATGGATGAGGGTTGGTGGGTGTAGGGGGATGGATGAGGGGTGGTGAAGTGGGGTGTAGGGGATGGATGAGGGGTGGGGTGTAGGGGATGTGTGAGGGTTGGTGGGTGTAGGGGATGGATGAGGGGTGGTGAAGTGGGGTGTAGGGGATGGATGAGGGGTGGTGAAGTGGGGTGTAGGGGATGGATGAGGGGTGGGGTGTAGGGGATGGATGAGGGGTGGTGGGTGTAGGGGATGGATGAGGGTTGGTGTGTGGGATAGATGAGGGGTGGTGTGGTGGGGAGTAGTGGATGGATGAGGGTTGGATGGTTGGGTGTAGGGGATGGATGAGGGGTGGTGTGGTGGGGTGTAGGGGATGGATGGGGAATGGTGTGCTGGGGTGTAGGGGATGGATGAGGGGTGGTGTGGTAGGGTGTAGGGGATGGATGAGGGGTGGTGTGGTGGGGTGTAGGGGATGGATGAGGGGTGGTGGGTGTAGGGGATGGATGAGGGGTGGTGAAGTGGGGTGTAGGGGATGGATGAGGGGTGGTGTGGTGGGGTGTAGGGGATGGATGAGGGGTGGGGTGTAGGGGATGGATGAAGAATGGTGTGGTGCGGCGTAGGGAATGGGCAAGGGGTGGTGTGGTGTAGGGGATGGATGAGGAATGGTGTGGTGGGGTGTAGGGGATGGATGAGGGGTGGTGTGGCAGGGTGTAGGGATGATGAGGAATGGTGTGGTGAGGTGTAGGGGATGGATGAGGGGTGGGGTGTAGGGGATGGGTGAGGGTTGGTGGGTGTAGGGGATGGATGAGGGGTGGTGTGGTGGGGTGTAGGGGATGGATGGGGAATGGTGTGGTGGGGTGTAGGGGATGGATGAGGGGTGGTGTGGTAGGGTGTAGGGGATGGATGAGGGGTGGTGTGGTGGGGTGTAGGGGATGGATGAGGGGTGGTGGGTGTAGGGGGATGGATGAGGGGTGGTGAAGTGGGGTGTAGGGGATGGATGAGGGGTGGTGTGGTGGGGTGTAGGGGATGGATGAGGGGTGGGGTGTAGGGGATGTGTGAGGGTTGGTGAGTGTAGGGGATGGATGAGGGGTGGTGAAGTGGGGTGTAGGGGATGGATGAGGGGTGGGGTGTAGGGGATGGATGAGGGTTGGTGGGTGTAGGGGATGGATGAGGGGTAGTGTGCTGGGGTATAGGTGATAATAAGGTTTGGTATGGTTGGGTGTAGGGGATGGATGACAGTTGTTGTGTTGTAAGGAATGGATGACGGGTGGTGTGGTGGGATGTAGGGGATGGATGAGGGTTGGTGTGGGGGATAGATGAGGGGTGGTGTGGTGGGGAGTAGTGGATGGATGAGGGTTGGATGGGTGTAGGGGATGGATGGCAGATGGTGTGGTGGGGTGTAGGGGATGGATGAGGGTTGGTGGAGTGGGGTGTAGGGGATGGATGAGGGGTGGTGTGGTGGGGTGTAGGGGTGGATGACAGTTGATGTGTTGTAAGGGATGGATGAGGGGTGGTGTGTTGGGATGTAGGGGATGGATGAGGGTTGGTAGGGTGGGGTGTAAGGGATGGATGACGGGTGGTGTGGTGGGATGTAGGGGATGGATGAGGGTTGATGGGGTGGGGTGTAGGGGATGGATGAGGGTTGGTATGGTGGGGTGTTGCGGATGGATGACAGATGGTGTGGTGGGGTGTAGGTGATGGATGAGGAATGTTGGGGTGGGGTGTAGGGGATGGATGAGGGGTGGTGTGGTGGGGTGTAGGGGATGGATGAGGAATGTTGGGGATGGATGAGGGGTGGTGTGGTAGGGTGTAGGGGATGGATGAGGGGTGGTGTGGTAGGGTGTAGGGGATGGATGAGGAATGGTGTGGTGGGGTGTAGGTGATGGATGAGGAATGTTGGGGTGGGGTGGGGTAGGGATGGATGAGGGGTGGTGTGGTAGGGTGTAGGTGATGGATGAGGAATGTTGGGGTGGGGTGGGGTAGGGATGGATGAGAGATGGTTAGGTAGGGTGTAGGGGATGGATTAGAGTTTGTGTGATGTAAGGGATGGATTAGTGTTGGTGGGGTGGGGTGTAGGTGAGGATAAGGGTTGGTATGGTTAGGTGTGGGGGATAGATGAGGGGTGGTGTGGTGGGGTGTAGTGGATGGACGAAGGTTGGATGGGTGTAGGGGATGAATTGTGTGTTGTATGGGACGGATGAGGGGTGCTTTTATTTCCATTCATCATTCAATGCAGGAGGTCGTGTACAGTTAGTGCTCGGCTCCCAGGGATCTGTAAAACACTCTCCCTGATGCCTGGCTGTCAGCAGTAGTGAAGCCAGAGGAAAGACAACACACACGCACAGACACGCGCACACAGGCACAATCACACACACACACACACACACACACACACACACACACACACACACACACACACACAAACCATCCCTCCTCAGCAACAGACCAATCAATCCAACACCAGACTTTTCACTTTATATTCAAGGTTAGTAGAGAACTGCTACTTTACAACAACAGCCTCATTGACAAAACAGCGATTGAACACTGATGTCATTCATTCAACAGATATCATGTAAAACAAATCCCACACTGACGTTATTTGTGATGACAATGTTTCATTCCTGTTATACTATTCATACTGATGGTATCTTATGACTAGCCTGTATTCCTTCCGGTTACTCTCTCCTCTCTAAAATGTGTGTAGATGACTCAGATGCTCAGCACCTGTCCAGCCTTAACAAGACAGACACATACAGCCTCTCTACCGGAGGTAAACAGCATGATCCAGTCGATCTGTCAGCTGGCTTCCTTCTCCTCCTCTTCCTCCTCACACACAACATGTGTTTCTCCCATCAAAGAGGCTCAATCCCCAGGACATACTGCAGGTGGCTAACAGCATGCTCCAGCTTTACCAGGCTTCAACCCGCCTCTCCCCTCATCTCCCCGCCTCAGACACATGTACACACCAACAGGCCTCCTTCCTACCCTGCTAGTGGTCTCCCACCCCCTCCTCCTTCCCTGCCCGGGGAGCCCTCCCACTCCACTCTAATTAGGGGAGAGCTGATTGGCGATGCCCCTTGCTCCAGCAAGAAGCCACCCCTTCTTCATCCCATGCCAACCTTTCGGCCCTCCCTCCACTTTAGATCTTCCACCTCCAGGCCTGGCACTTTTTCTGAGCGACACCATGGCAGAGTCAAGGGTAAGGCCTGGGGCGGTGTGTGACTGTAATAACAAACACAACAAAGCACTTCTTACACACATGCTCTCCCATAATCCATTGTGATTAATATGCAGGTCAGTAGATCTGCTGGGACAGACGGAGGAAATTTGTCCGTGGTTTAATTAGTTGCAGCTCTAGCAAATATTCAGTCAGTAATTATGGTCAGGATGTTCCTGACCTTTGTCCTGTTTGGCTTTTATCCGACCATGTACTATGCGGGGACTTTGTTGCGTAGTGGTAGCCTACATTATGCTGCTCATCTGAGCTCTGCTCTACCTCTGTATCTTTCACAGCTTATCTGCTGCACATACAGTCTCATAGAAAAAACCTTGCTTTACAGGATGGCCAAACGGCGATGGTTTATTTTCTACTATTCGCTTCTGAAATGACAGAGTTCCGCTATGAAACGGCGGGGCCAAGCCTCACACAGTCTGAGCAGCTTGTCCAGAAGGCAGCCATCCATATTTATAAGCATGTCATTCTGTTTGCTTTCATAAGATTCAATTTTGGACGTACAGTAGGAAGACCAACATTCTAACATGTGAATAGCCTGCCAATGTCTCCCTTCCAACCCCCACCTCGACACCGCCACCAGACTGAATACTGAAGTCAGGAAAATAACATTATTAAAATAAAATATTTTCCCTCCAAGGTGTTCTTTCATGTTAAAAGGGATATGGGGGGGGGGGGGGGGGGTAAGAGAGCAAAACAGAAAGAGAGCAAAACGTACAGAGGTGAAAAGGAGGGGTGAGAAGAGGAGGATGGTACTGTAGAAGGCAAAAGTGTCTCTGAATGTGACACTGAATGTGAGACAAGGGTCTCTCACAGTGGCATTCTAACTAGGTTATTAGAGGATGAATTACTGGGTTAACAGTGGGTGTCAAAGCAGGGCCCGGCTGTGTGTTTAAAACCCCACAACCACCAACTCAACCTCTCAACAGACACACATCTCAAAATAATATACACACACAGGAGCAGAGAGACACTGACTGTTCAAATCTGGCTATACATGAGAAGCGCCAGACAAGTTCTCATACTCTGAGCATATTAAATCTGGGCTAAGCTGTGCCATTCTGCAAACAGGATCATAGACCACACAACTAGGCCTGCACACAAAGAATACACACTACAACTACACACAATGACAGGAGCAGGGTTACACATGCTCTGACTGTCTACAACACACTACTAACACACACACACAAGACACACACACACACACACACACACACTACTAACACACACGTAAACACAACTTACACACACAACTAACACACACACACAAACACACACACTACTAACACATACTACTAACACACACACGTGGTATAAGAGCAGAGGCAGTGCTGGAGGGATTTGAGCTGCCAGGGCCCCTGTGGGGGAAGCTATGGCTTCCTGTTTGCAAGCCTTTCTTTAGTGAAAATGCTTAAAACGGGCCAAACGAGAGCAGTGCTTATCCAGCAAAATTGCTGCTAGATGGAGCAGAAAGTGCACAAATGTTCTATGACACCCCAGTAATGAGGTTTTATATTGACCCAGCGACTGTGAGTGGAAAGGGCCGCTGCTCCTCTCCTCTTCCCCCCCCTAGCTGCTCTAGCCTTTCTTCCCTTTCCCTCCATTTATCCTGGGTGCTTTCAGTCAGTCACTATCTGGTGGAGCTGCCTGGCTGGCTGGCCTCAGCCATGCAGGTAGAAGAGCACAACACACATCACTCAAACCTCTACATCAACTATTCATAAAGCTCCATTATATTGTTGGTCTGAATAAAGGGCTTAAGGAAATAAAAACTGTTGTTGTCATTGTTGTTGTTGTCGTCGTGGGGTGCTGTCAGTATACTGTACGTAAATCATAGGTATATTGTGACTTTTTGAGGTTGTTTGAAAGGTTGACATACCATCAAGCTCAGTTGTTTACGGTAACGCTTGTTATATTCAGACTGGCTAGAGAATACAACGCTGAACAGTCTAAGCAATAGTTCTAATAAAGTGCTTAAACAGCCATTTCCTATTGCACATGACGTTTATAGCTTTTGTGTAGTTTGTATCCACATATAGAAGTTTTCAAATTGATTTAAACAAGGCTATACGAACTGAACAGAGTAGTACCATTATTGTTGGCAAACACAGGTGTGAGCATTGTGCTGTGACTGCTTTGATAACAGTGCATGTTTCCTCTTTGATCAGATTATCCCTGAAGACATCTCTCTCCCAGAATGCCAAGTGCCTGAGGCTGTGGGCCGTGAGGCTCCGTGAGGCTTCATGATGCATAGCTCCATATCCCTATGCTGCTACTCTTAAAGGTCAGGCTTCTCGGGCTGGAGGTGTGTGTGTGTGTGTGTGTGTGTGTGTGTGTGTGTGTGTGTGTGTGTGTGTGTGTGTGTGTGTGTGTGTGTGTGTGTGTGTGTGTGTGTGCGTGCGGGGTGTTGGGGGATAGATAGACACTGATCTCACTGTGATCTTTGAACAGTTATTGCATTCATAGGTTTGGTGTTCTGTCTAGCACCTCACAACGCCCCTCTCCCCTCTCTGAACACTGACATTCAGACCTGAAAAACAAAACAGAATTTTGACCCATCCATCATGTATTCATTAGATGCGTCCCTGGTTCTCTGGACCCTGACACAGATATATAGTGCTGGATGCTGCCTGCTGGAGCTGTGCCTGTCATGGTAACCAAGGCGCTCTCCCTCCCCTCTCTTCTCCTCTGCTCCGCTCTGCCACCCAGGCTGGGTTGGGTTCTCTCATTAGCAATATTTTTGTATGTCCGTCAGGGAAGCATGCGCCAAGCTATTTTAAGTAAATGCATCAACCACCAGTGAGATTTTGCAAAGTCTGCAGTCTTCCGATAAATGAAAAATGTATGCTTGGATGGGAATCATTTCTGTATTACACCAATGGTTATTATTATCTTACAGGGCTACACATATCATTTCTAGAGAGGGTCATTATTTTTTCGTAATTACCCTTCTGAACATGTTAACATCTTAAGTGAGGATTTTGTCAAACTTATTATACTCTAAAAATATCTTCACTTTTCTCACATTTTATCCAAGATGCCAAGAATCGGTCACTGCTTTCAGACAAACATAACATACAGTAAGCCTCAAAGGTTACCCATAATGCATTAAGGCTGTTTTCTTTTTGACAGACAGAATGTGACCTTTAAATGATTTTTGTTATGAGCGAAACAGAACAGGAACATGTATGGGATGCAGCGGGACAGGAGGGATTTACGCACACCAGATTGATCCTTCCATGTCATTTTCATCTTGATCAGAGATGCTCCCGGCAACACACTTCTGCCCCATCGCCTTCTCCTGTTTGTTACACACAACCATGTCTTTCTAATGGAAACATTGTGAAGATAAAGATTCTCCCATCCACATGTACACCATAAGTTGTGTCACCGTGAACAGGTCTCTCTTGTAAAATACATGTAATCTCATTGAGAACAACCTGTATAAAACCTGTTCAACTGAAGAAATAAGTCCCACTACAACACAGTGGTGGAGACATAGCTTCTGGTGTCTTACTAGCCTCCATCAATAGGAGGAAATGAGAGGAACATTCCTTTCAGACTAGCGTGTTGGTCCATCACACAATAAAAACAAACACATTAATCATCTGAACAACATTGATAGATCATTAATTATTTTTCCTTACTGTTGTTGTCACACATTGTTGAATCCATTCACGGGTAGCCAGAGCAGTTTGACAGAACTTTATAAGACACTTTCAGTTACGTACACTGCCATATCTTGATGAGCGGGAATTTGACATTGAGTCTCTGCAATAAAGATGTTTTCTTCAGGAAAATTCAGCAAACATTCAAAAGAGTTGGACTCTTTTCTCCAGTTTCTATGCTCACGGTTGGGATCGTTCGAGCTGCAAATGCCAAAGGCTCTACAAGAGAACAATGATAACAAATCTAGCAGATCTACCAAATGAAAAATGGCACTTCTCCCTTACAAGCAGATACATCAGTGTTTATTAAATCAATGGCAGACGGAGGAATCTGAAGGTAAAATAATGAAGCACTTATAAATGATCTCTGCTTCACTGGGCCTTACCTGATCGGGGGCTGCTAGGGGACCACCAATGCGAGTTATATTAGGAGAGGTCTATTAATCCTCGCCTCTCATAGCTGACTATTAAATGGGAGAGTCCTCTGTGACTTGCTAGGCACATCCTTTTTAATTTTCCTATGATAAAAAAAGAAGTCAAGCCACACGGCTCTCATTGATTGGGTGTGAAAGTTTCTGTTTCCCTGTACTGTATATCTCTCCTTGTGCAGCCTGAGGTTTTCCTGCTGGTGCTGTGGGAGCTACGCTAGGTCTAGGCAGCCCTGCTACCACATACACACACGCGCACACTCACATCCATGGCAACAAGGGAGCTATGGCAAGGCCGCTCTGCTCTGTTCTCTCAACAGCAATGTGCTTTTAATTGAGTGACATCTAATCAGGCGGTGGAGTAACAAAACAGGTCAACAAGGGACAAGCAGCGCCAGCTGCACCAAACGCTATAACAGAACAGCTAGGCAGATAAGTCAAGATACCGAGGTGGCGAATCAGTCTGGTGGTTTTAATGAACCAAAATCACGGGTTCGGAGACATTTCTGTGTGAGATCCTGGGGTGAATGTGTGATTGGATGGGAGGGGAGCTTCAGAAGAGAATACACAGGCTTTGGGAGGAGGAACACCTTTGATGTGGCTGAGGGGTCTCACCAGCTCCATCTTAACACATATTAAACAGGCACTTCGCAAAGGAGGAATATTTCATTACAGAACATAGTGGGCCATGTTTAGAGTTTAGGCTTTTTTTAATCGAATGTCAAATCTGTGGACTGGGGGAAAGCATCAAGTTTCCAAACATAAATCACAGTGAACAGTCAGGACTGTGATTGTAGAGGTAGTGACATGCAGTACACAGATAAAGGAGTGAAGGCAGACGTAAGACTAAAATCTCCATCGTGTTCTTGGTTGGGATCATTTGAATTCATGTCCTTTCTGAGTATGCTAACCATAATCCCCTGCTCTCTCTCTCTCTTCATCCACCTGATACGGCAAACACGGTTCCCTTCATTCCTCACATCTCACTCAGTCTCTGTCTCTTTCTCTCTCTCTCGTCTCTCTCTCTCTCTACTCTCTCTCTCTCTCTCTCTCTCTCTCTCTCCTCTCTCACCAAACACATTTAGGAGATGTACTATGTGTTCCCTCTGCGTGTGAGAAACAACAGGCTCGACCTTTTTGCATAGTGTCATTCAGCGCAGCTGAAATAAATTAGATTTTAAATGCCGCTCCTCGCCAGCTTGACGCGCAGATACAACGGGCAGATTGGATCTCATAGAGGACATTGTTTTTGATATACCCCCCACAAGTCACAAATAATTGCCAATGAACTTTTGGCCTTTCGTCCAGCAGAGCACGATGAGACTCTCTGATGAGTGTGCTTCCTCTTAAGGCCTCGAACCAGAGGGAGGTTTGCCCTGGGAACAGTAGCCTACTGCGCTAGCTTCCTACTTAGGGGAAGAAAAGAAAAGGGGTCTCTTGTTAAAGTCACCCTAACAAATGTCCCTGTGAAAACTGCTGTATAAATACAACTGAAGAGAAGAGATTTAGCTGTGTTTGTATTTGTTGTAATGTATGCGAAATGCCGAGTGGGCTGGGCTCTAATTGGAAGCACCTCACAGCATGTGAATGTTACACGACTCCATTTTGTTGCTCCCAGCCTATAGACAGAGACTAAAACAGGAAGCTCCCGCGCTCAGGTCTGTTCAACGCTGGTCTGACCAATCTGATTCTACGCTTCAAGATTGCTTCGATCACGTGGATTGGGATATGTTTCGCATTGCGTCAAACAACAACATTGACGAATACGCTGATTCGGTGAGCGAGTTTATTAGCAAGTGCATCGGCGATGTCGTACCCACAGCAACTATTAAAACATTCCCAAACCAGAAACCGTGGATTGATGGCAGCATTCGAGCAAAACTGAAAGCGCGAACCACAACGTGTTAACCCTCGCAAGGCTGCAGGCCCAGACAGCATCCCCAGCCGCGTCCTCAGAGCATGCGCAGACCAGCTGGCTGGTGTGTTTACGGACATATTCAATCAATCCTTATCCCATTCTGCTGTTCTCACATGCTTCAAGAGGGCCACCATTGTTCCTGTTTCCAAGAAAGCTAAGGTAACTGAGCTAAACAAAGTGCTTTGAGAGACTAGTCAAGGACCAGATCACCTCCACCCTACCTGACACCCTAGACCCACTCCAATTTGCTTACCGCTCCAATAGGTCCACAGACTACACAATCGCAACCACACTGCACACTGCCCTAACCTATCTGGGCAAGAGGAATACCTATGTGAGAATGCTGTTCATCGACTCAGCATTTAACACCATAGTACCCTCTAAACTCGTCATCAAGCTCAAGACCCTGGGTCTCGACCCCGCCCTGTGCAACTGGGTACTGGACTTCCTGTCGGGCCACCCCCAGGTGATGAAGGTAGGTAACAACATCTCCACCCCGCTGATCCTCAACACTGGGGCCCCACAAGGGTGCATTCTGAGCCCTCTCCTGTACTCCCTGTTCACCCACGACTGCGTGGCCATGCACACCTCTAACTCAATCATCAAGTTTGCAGACGACACTACAGCGGTAGGCTTGATTACCAACAACGACGAGACGGCCTACAGGGAGGAGGTGAGGGCCCTCGGAGTGTGGTGTCAGGAAAATATCCTCACACTCAAAGTCAACAAAACAAAGGAGATGATCATGGACTTCAGGAAACAGCAGAGGGAGAACCCCCCTATCCACATCGATGGGACAGTAGTGGAGAGGATAGTAAGTTTTAAGTTCCTCGGCGTACACATCACGGACAAACTGAAATGTTCCACCCACACAGACAGCATCGTGAAGAAGGCGCAGCAGCACCTCTTCAACCAGAGGAGGCTGAATAAATTTGGCTTGTCACCAAAAGCACCGCCTGGTACGGCAACTGCTCTGCCCACAACTGTAAGGCTCTCCAGAGGGTAGTGAGGTCTGCACAACGCATCACCGGGGGCAAACTACCTGCCCTCCAGGACACCTACACAACCCGATGTCACAGGAAGGCCATAAAGATCATCAAGGACAACAACCACCCGAGCCATTACCTGTTCATCCCGCTATCATCCAGAAGGCAAGGTCAGTACAGGTGCATCAAAGCAGGGACAGAGAGACTCAAAAACAGCTTATATCTCAAGGCCATCAGACTGTTAAACAGCCACCACTAACATTGAGTGGCTGCTGCCAACATACTGACTCAACACCTGCCACTTTAATAATGGAAAAATTGATGTAAAAATCACTGTATCACTAGCCACTTTAAACAATGCCACTTAATATAATGTTTACATGCCCTACATTACTCATCTCGTATGTATATACTGTATATATCATATACTGCATATACTGCATCTTGCCATCTTTATGTAATACATGAATCACTAGCCACTTTAAACAATGGCACTTTTATATGTTTACATACCCTACATTACTCATCTCATATGTATATACTGTACTTGATACCATCTACTGCATCTTGCCTATGCCGTTCTGTACCATCACTCATTCATATATCTTTAATGTACATATTCTTCATCCCTTTACACTTGTGTGTATAAGGTAGTTGTTGTGAAATTGTTAGGTTAGATTACTCGTTGGTTATTACTGCATTGTCGGAACTAGAAGCACAAGTATTTTGCTACACTCACATTAACATCTGCTAACCATGTGTATGTGACAAATAAAATTTGATTTGATAGTCTGCAGCTCTAGTACTGTAGGTAGCATTGCTTATAATGCCCCAATTTCCTTTTCGGTGGGGCTAACTGTGGTGCTAGAGACAAATTTAATTTCAATATTGGTGCCAGCAATAGCACCCCCCCTCTCTCTCCTCCAGCTGAAGGGTTGGAGGTTGACAGGCAGGGGAAGACAGCTAATCAAAAAATCTGCCAAACAATCGCGGGTCAGAGCCAAAGATGTTCTCTATCGCTCACAATTTCCTTTATGCAGAACAGGCACCGACGTGACAGACTGACTGTGTGTGTATGTGTGTGCATGCACTCGTGTGTGTGTGTGAGAGACAGTCTGTGTGTGTGTTTGTCTGATTCTCTGTGTGTGTGAGTGTGCGAATCTGTGTGTGCGTTTGTACAAAACTGTGTGTATGTTTGTGTGCATGCCTGTGTGTATTTGTGGCAGGGCCACAGATAGGACCCAGTCACCCTTGCGACCCTCGGCCACACTCCACTTGTCTGAGGATAAGAGCAGTAGCATTAGAGAGGTCCGACCGCATCACCCTGAACCAGCCAATACGAGGAGGGGCAGATAGGACACTTGTTAACAAATGCAGCGTGATCCCACACCGTGTGTGTGTGTGTGTGTGTGTGTGTGTGTGTGTGTGTGTGTGTGTGTGTGTGTGTGTGTGTGTGTGTGTGTGTGTGTGTGTGTGTGTGTGTGAGTATGTGTCTCTGTGACTATGATAATGCCTGTGCCCACTGCTTTACACAAGGGTGGAGACTCATTGCTTGTTATTAGGGGGACTGGGAAGGAGAAGATAAAAAAGGAATGCCTGTGTTCCATGCGGCCTGCTGTGCTAGACAGAGTCAGCAGCCAGTCCCTATCCTCCTCATAGTGTTTCTGTCCACGTCCTTCTCTGTTAGCTATTACTGCGTGCAGACGAGGGGTGATGTTTACTCTGCTGAGACAAGCAAGTCTACTGCTCTGGGTGGCAACCTTGTGACTCCCCTCTTCTCTCCTGCCGCCAGCTCGCCTCATGTCTAACCCTGGCCCTCACACAGGCAGCCAGGAGGCAGGGAAATGTCTTTCATATTAACCCGGTTGGTGCGTGTCCTTCAAGAATCATTCAGTCAGAATTTGTAAAAGGTGATACCTAACATATGGAAAACAACGGATCCACTCAGTTACTTAATAGAATAATATTGAATTATCTTTGTCTCCCGCTCGCTCCTTCTTTCTCTTACACAAATACACATATGGACACACAGGGAGGAGGGAAAGGGGAATGGGAATCCTTGGTAATAAGAAAAAAACTAGCATTGTCAATGAAAACGTGACTAATTAGATATTCTATCAAATTAAAATGAAAAATAAAACAATAAGACACACATGATAAGAAGCAAAGACATGAGCAAAGAAATGGCTATGTATTTGTAGAAATGTTACGGGTTAAGGACAGAGGAGGTCATTGAGAAGAGAAGTAGGGAATAATGAAAAGGACACAGATATAAATGAATAGAAAAATGCAGTCATTTCTAAATGCCTAAATTGAGAACATATCATGATAATCAGAAGGGAAAAAGGTATGAAGAAGATGAAAGAACAAGACATCTGGAAATTATATGATGATGAGAAAATGGCCAAATTTTGAAATTAAGAAAATGCATCAAATAAAAATGAAATGATTACCAAGATTATGCAGGAGTTCAGGGTTCAGAGGTCAAGTTCAATATAAACAGGAAGGAGGAAAACCAATATGGCGGATGGATGTCTGCCTGCATGGAAGGATGTCTCTGGAAGAAATAAAGCAAGGTGAGGTAAGTACACTTCACTGTTAAGTGGTGTTGAAGCCCTACACCTACTTGACAATATGTAGCACTCAAATATTAATGGGACACAATACAGTAATAAGCACTGGAACACAGCAGCATAGTACTTCACAGCACTGTAGTAGTAACCCATTGCTGCAATCAAATGACAAAATCACCCTAGCGGCCTCATGGGTGGAATGTTATTAATATTTTTCATAATTTAATAATTAATAAACATTATAAAAATTTAAAAAATGAAAATCTGGTGTTTCTATGTCAAATGGTTTTGCTATATTTCAGTCTTCTGTGATGTACAGGACCAGTCAAAAGTTTGGACACACCTACTCATTCAAGTTTTTTAAAACTATTTTCTACATTGTAGAATAATAGTGAAGACATCAAAACTATGAAATAACACATACGGAATCATGTAGTCACCAAAAAAGTGTTTATCAAATCAAAATATATTTAAAATGTAAGATTCTTCAAAGCAGCCACCCTTTGCCTTGATGACAGCTTTGCACACTCTTGACATTCTCTCAACCAGCTTCATGAGGTAGTCACCTGCAATGCGTTTCAATTAACAGGTGTGCTTTGTTAAAAGTTAATTTGTGGAATTTCTTTCCTTAATGCGTTTGAGCCAATCAATTGTGTTGTGACAAGGTAGGAGTGGTATACAGAAGATAGCCCTATTTGGACAAAGTCCATATTATGACAAGAACAGCTCCAATAAGCAAAGAGAAACCTAAGTCCATCATTACTTTAAGACATGAAGGTCAGTCAATGTAGAAAATTTCAAGAACTTTGAAAGTTTTTTCAAGTGCAGTTGCAAAAGCCATCAAGCGCTAAGATGAAACAAGCTCTCCCGGGGACCATCACAGGAAAGGAAGATCCAGAGTTACCTCTGCTGCAGAGGATAAGTTACCAGCCTCAGAAATCGGCAATTAACTGCATCTCAGATTTCTGCCTAAATAAATGCTTCACAGAGTTCAAGTAACAGACACATCTCAACATCAACTGTTCAGAGGAGACAGTGTGAATCAGGGCTTCATGGTCGAATTGATGCAAAGAAACCACTACTAAAGGACACCATTAAGAAGAAGAGACTTGCTTGGTTCAAGAAACATGGGCAATGGACATTAGAATGGTAGAAATCTGAGTCCAAATTTGAGATGTTTGGTTCCAACCACCGTGTCTTTGTGAGACGCAGAGTAGGTGAACGGATAATCTTTGCATGTGTGGTTCCCACCGTGAAGCACGGAGGAGGAGGTGTGATGTTGTGGGGGTGCTTTGCTGGTGACACTGTCTGTGATTGATTTAGAATTCAAGGCACACTTAACCAGCATAGCTACCACAGCATTCTGCAGCGATACGCCATCCCATCTGGTTTGCGCTTAGTGGGACTATAATTTGTTTTCAATAGGACAATGACCCAAACCTCACCTCCAGGCTGTGTAAGGGTTATTTGACCAAGAAGGAGAGTGATGGAGTGCTGCATCAGATGACCTGGCCTCCACAATCACCCGACCTCAACCATGTTGAGATGGTTTGGGATGAGTTGGACCGCAGAGTGAAGGAAAAGCAGACAACAAGTGCTCAACATATGTGGAAACTCCTTCAAGACTGTTGGAAAAGCAATCCAGGTGACTACCTCATGAAGCTGGTTGAGAGAATGCCAAGAGTGTGCAAAGCTGTCATCAAGGCAGAGGGTGGCTACTTTGAAGAATCTCAAATCTAAAATATATTTTGATTTATTTGACCCTTTTTTGGTTACTACATGATTCCATATGTTGTATTTCATAGTTTTGATGTCTTCACTATTATTCTACAATGTAGAAAATAGTAAAAATAAAGAAAAACCCTTGAATGAGTAGGTGTGTCCAAACTTTTGACTGGTACTGTATATAAAGCGTAATATGTGACTTGTTTCAGGAAACAAGGCGTATGTCTTGCATCACTACTTCATAGGAGAGACATTTGAAGATAAACTTTTTTTATCAAAAAGATTTTTGGGCAGAAATGCCTTCTGGAACATGTGAGCTTTCATGTGCCTTAATAACAAACATGTATGCCATTTGAAAATACAAATACATGTGTTAAATTACGAGCCTAGTTGGTTTTGTCACAGAAAAACCCAGGAACCTTCCCTCTAGCCATGATTGACTGAGATAATGGATGGCTGGACATGCCGAGAGATGAGTTTGGATTGGTCTGCCATGTACCACGCTTCTGTCTATAACATGAGCCGGTCAGTATGTGTAAGTAATCCTTTCTAACACTGATTTTTTGAAAGATATCACGTAGTAGAACTGCAAAAATGTTGCTCTCCTCTTTCTGGAGGACCAAGTTTTGAAACATTGGAATGCCCATTGGAATTAGAGTATGATAGCTAAGGAGACAGAGAAAAATTGTGCATTTTATTGTAAATATGCAGAGGGAGTCGCAAAGAGAACACACAGAAGGCTGTTGTAAGGGCATCCGTGACAGAGAGTGAGAAGATTCCATTCATGTATACGGGTAAGATTGTCTAGCTAGCTAAATTTACAGATATTATACACATTTTGTCAGAAAGTCGTTTTCATTTCCAGTTAAAGCGTACTGTTAGCTATCTAGCTAACGTTAGCTGGTTGGCTCGCTAGCTAACATTACAAGTATGATCTGTGTAGTAATATTATTCTTATCTCATATTATTTGCATTGCTAGTTATAGTCTAATGTTAGCTAGCTAACATTGAACCTGGTTGGTTAGCTACCTGCAGATTCATGCAGAAGAGTAACGTTATGGATTGGGATTATGGTTCATTGTTTACCTAGCTAGCTATCTGCATGACTAAACAAAATACTCCACTATGCAAGTAACCATTTCACTACACCTTCAAATTGGCTCGCCATTAAATTGTAAATAAAAATTTTGTTGTGAGTTTATATTTTCCTGTAATAATGAAGATATATGAGCTAAAGTGAAGGTGTTGTCAGCTATATGATATGGTCATTATTTGAAATGGCTAGCC
This sequence comes from Oncorhynchus mykiss, assembly GCF_057628025.1. Lineage (NCBI taxonomy): Eukaryota > Metazoa > Chordata > Actinopteri > Salmoniformes > Salmonidae > Oncorhynchus > Oncorhynchus mykiss. The sequence continues at coordinate 62,532,020 of NC_143030.1, read as the reverse complement.
AGCTAACTTAACATTAGCTAGCTAGCTAACAAGCTAGAAACTAATCAAAACATTGTTTAGAAATTATTTTTTGCTAGATTGATACTAAATGAATTTATTAACAGGTGGGTATATTTGTGTTAAAATACACTACTTATGCCATTTTTGACCATCATGCAGCCTGTAGTTTTGTGTTTATACTTGTTCATAATGACAACGACAATAGAATGTATCTGATGTCATTGCGACAACTGTCGATAGATGTAGTATAAACCGGCCTTAAAATGTTTGGTTGTTTAGTACATGGACTCACGTGAATCCTTAACGAGATGGGTTAGGTGTTCACCTAATACCTTTTTTGCACTATTGGTTAGAGCCTGTAAGTAAGCATTTCACTGTAAGGTCTACTACACCTGTTGTATTCAGCGCACGTGACAAATAAACTTAGATTTGATTTGAAGACCGAATTGAACATGTCGGTCACATATTGGGATGCAAACAAAAAATGTAATACATTTCTACTCTAAATCTGACATGGAACAGGTGTCTTTTTTAAAAGCCCATAACCTCGTATGTGTACTTTTGTTTCAAATAAGACTTGTTTAAGACTACCAAGAAACACCCTGTGTGACCCTGATTTAGCTCACTGCAGTAAAAGGCTCAAGATAAAGAAATACAAATCTGTTCCACTAAGTGACAGTGGTGGGCTACTTTGGTGGTCACTAAATCTCAGACATTTAGCTCACCCCCCATAAAAATCAGACAGGATCTTTTAATCATCCCATAACAGAGGCTAGACCACACAATATGCGTTCGGTCATCTTCAACACCTCTCAGGAAATTGGGAAGACTTAGCAGGACACCAGAGTGCTAAACTGTAGATTGTTAAAACAGCTACATTCACTCTCTAGTCTCTCTCTCACACATGCAGTACATTGTGTACACACCTTAACTCAGGCACATAAGTGTGCACTGTACACATTAATGTAGGCTAGTTTGTGAAACAACAAAGTAAATATACAAAAACTGAAACAAATTATCAGGCACCAAGACAAAAGAACAAGGCATGTTGACTTCACTATCCACTGTATATCCAGTCTGTGTATCTATACTTTTAACAAACATTACATCTAAGCCCCCTGTGTCCTTGATTAGTTATTTTGCCTCAGATACACACATATGCAGAATGCTCCCTCTCCATAATCCATGTTAAGTCACAGCACTGCCTCCAACACTCAACCTTAACACACTCTAACTTCACAACAGCCATAATGTTTGAAAACTTAACGCCACAACACTGAACCACTTTCACACTAACCTTACTGCTAATAACTTCATAAAAAACAACACGAAACAGCCTTAACGCTGTAATTTCACAACACCAACCTCACTAACAACCCTCCCGCCTGCCTCAGTTCATTGTGGAGCTGGGAAGGAAGCAGCACGAGGTAGTGCAGAGCAGAAGGGAGATCTCACGGGTATTAGCAGCTAATTGCCATCAACGAAACAAGCTGCACTTTCTGGAAGGAAAAACAATCTATATTAATTCCTCCTATTCTCCCCCGTAGAATACACGCCACAACTTCTTGGGCACACAAGATAAATGCTTATACCGTAATTACGACTAATTGTACAAATAATTGCAACGTTTTCGTGCCACCTACACCCCGACTCAAAGAAAAGCAATCTATGGCTCTTGGCTGTGGAATAGAGTGGGCCCTGGCTGGTAGGATATGAAGGATTCAATTCTTTTCACATCTCTCTCTCTCTCTGTTCTTTGTAGGAAACATGACTGGGCAGAGAATTAATCTGCTTCATGGAAATAAATCTAAAAATCCCAAAATTGACAAAGGGAGGGAGGAGGGAAGGGAGGGAGGAGGAAAGGGAGGGAGGAGGGAAGGGAGGGAGGAGGGAAGGGAGGGAGGGAGGGAGGAGGGAAGGGAGGGAGGAGGGAAGGGAGGGAGGGAGGAGGGAAGGGAGGGAGGAGGGAAGGGACGGTAAGGGAAGGGAGGGAGGGAGGAGGGAAGGGAAGGGAGGGAAGGGAGGGAGGGAGGAGGGAAGGCTGACAAGGAGTCATGGATGTTCCCAAAGGAGACATGCTCTTGAAATGGGGCTCATCTCTACAACCAAAACATTTGAAGGCCCCGGGAGCTTAACGCTCCAGGATGGCATCTTTGAGATAATATCCAAGTCCCCCTTTTTAAAGGAGAAAACACAAACAACAAACACAACATCACCTGTATGGCCAGATAGCCTTCTGCTGCAGGTTTTACAGCCTAATCCCTTTCATTTTGGGTCAGGATGATATTAGTGCTTTCTCACCGCTCCCGTGGTCAAAGCATACTTCAAAGATGTGATTCTCTCACCGACGGAGGGGAGAGGGAGAGGGCAGGAGGGAGACCAAGGAAATCCTCAGTCTATTACAGACAAGCCAATCATCAAAGAGAAATTACTGTACACTTCACTGGGATATGCTAATTCCAAATGAGATGAAAGTCATCAAAAGATAAGCACTGAGATATTTTGCATCTACAAATTGAAAATGTCTTGCTTTCAAATATAGTTGTTTTTTTCCGCTAACTTAGGTCCAATCTGGGGTTGCATTGGTGTTGGGGCAATTTGTAATGAATTGGCAAACAGTATGGGAATGTCACATCATATTAATGGTATAGCATTATATTATTGCCTAGCCCTAGACTTAACAGAGAGTACACATCAAGTAACTAGACAGTCTTTTTAAACTCCAATCTGATTAGCATGGATATCACTTGTCATTCATCATGGTTTCATTTGTTTCCGGCATAGATTATTTTGTGAGGAAGCCAGAACAGAGTTAGTTTAAACAATAGAGACACACGGAGACAATGACCCTATCCTCAGGGAGCCCCAGACTAAGGACATAGTCAATACTTCTGTGCTACATTCACGTCAAAACGGCTGGGTCAGCTCCAGCACGCATTCCTCTCACCCTGGTTACCCTCTGAATGCTCCTTTACAATCTTTTTTTCTAAAGAGGAGAGCAATCACTACCAGCCAGTACAGCCCTGAGGTGTGAACTGTGTTTATGACTTTTGCCCGTATGCTTGACATTTGATATGGAAGACCATGGGGCTTATGCTCCAGTCAAGAGGGATGAACAGTAGACAACGTCAATATTTCCCCCAACATGCAGAGTAGGCATACACACTCATAACAGAACAAGTGTATCAGCAAATGAAAGTAGAGGGCCAGGGGGGTTGGATGGAACAAATAGCTTGCTACAACAAATGATCTGACACCACAAATACATGACACACAAACAAGCTGCAAAGATATGCCAAGGGGTTAGATTTATTTAGTAAATACAAGAATAGAGTTTGACCATAAAATAAATGCATGGATGTTTGAGAATGAGGGGAGACGCAAGGCAGTCATCGTTGCCATTGAAAGTAGTAGGTAGGCTAGTGTTCATAAGCATCAAAGCACCTTCATCATCACAGCCTCATCGAGGGCTACAGACGTAATAGTTTTGTGTCCGTCACTCCTCCTCCAGGGACAGTTTATGTACCGGTACACCATTGGAGGTGAAGTCAGAGGATTCAAGGTTCTTCAGTAGAAAAAGGTCTCACCTACACACCATTTGATGTCTCCCCCCACCCCATCTTCTCCCCCCACCCGATGTCTCCCCCCTTTCCCTCAGAATATGATGGGGCTTATCATGAATGCGCAGCGTGGAGATATTGTCAAGACCGCTTTCAAGTAATCCTGATTAAAAGCTTGACTTGTATTCTCTCAAGAGCAATCTCTCTCCCTGCCCTCTACCATGGCCCACAAGGGTGCCATTCTAGTGCTGTTGGACTCCATCCATTCACCATGCACCCCATCTGGGTGTAATATCACATATCAGGTGCTGGGCTGGCCCCTGTTAAATCATCCATTTTGTTGTCCTGACTGTATAGATAACTGGCTCAGCCCAGGCAGCTGTGTGTGTACACACCAACACCACATTTATTACTATAGACAACTCAGAAAAGGTGGGGAAGTGTTTTAGGTCATGAATTTTGAAAAACTACTATCTAAAAGCACTATGAGAAATATGAAAGTATATTTACATCTAGATGACAAAAAAGTACTTGGGTAATGACTTGAGTAAGACCGTAAACTATGTGCCAGTAGGTGGAGCCTGACACAGCTGTGTGCCTGTATGTAGGGAACTATATTGCGGACTGGGAGGATTATTTGTCCATTTTTATTTGTCCTTTATTACACAAGCACTTCCTTGCATTATTCATCACTATTCATCCTTATTCATGGTCAAACAGAATCCAACACCATGTTTTAATCACACACAGATTGACAAAGCTGAAAGGACGCGCCGGCAGAGAGACTCCTCTCCCCACGTCTTTTTTCAGTGTCACCAATGTTAAAACATCAACAGATTAAAAAACTTTCTGTGCAAATGTTGTTCCTAATTTCAATGGAAAAGAGGGAAGCTTACATACTTTGTGTAAATGGATAAAGAAATGTACCTTTAATAAATGGAAAGTATGCGTAACATAACAGAAAAGTGGCAGATTGCTGTTTGTGACTGTGTTCCCTCTCTTTTCTGTCCCTCTCTACTCTGTTCCCTCTCTTTTCTGTCCCTCTCTACTATGTGTTCCCTCTCTTTTCTATCCCTCTCTACTCTGTGTTCCCTCTCTTTTCTGTCCCTCTCTACTCTGTTCCCTCTCTTTTCTGTCCCTCTCTACTCTGTGTTCCCTCTCTTTTCTATCCCTCTCTTTTCTATCCCTCTCTACTCTGTGTTCCCTCTCTACTCTGTTCCCTCTCTTTTCTGTTCCTCTCTACTCTGTGTTCCCTCTCTTTTCTATCCCTCTCTACTCTGTGTTCCCTCTCTTTTCTGTCCCTGTCTACTCTGTTCCCTCTCTTTTCTGTCCCTCTCTACTCTGTTCCCTCTCTTTTCTGTCCCTCTCTACTATGTGTTCCCTCTCTTTTCTATCCCTCTACTCTGTGTTCCCTCTCTTTTCTATCCCTCTCTACTCTGTGTTCCCTCTCTTTTCTGTCCCTCGCCACTCTGTGTTCCCTCTCTTTTCTATCCCTCTCTACTCTGTGTTCCCTCTCTTTTCTGTCCCTGTCTACTCTGTTCCCTCTCTTTTCTGTCCCTCTCCACTCTGTTCCCTCTCTTTACTGTCCCTCTCTACTCTGTTCCCTCTCTTTTCTGTCCCTGTCTACTCTGTTCCCTCTCTTTTCTGTCCCTCTCTACTCTGTTCCCTCTCTTTTCTGTCCCTCTCTACTCTCTGGTCCCTCTCTTTTCTGTCCCTCTCTACTCTGTTCCCTCTCTTTTCTGTCCCTCTCTACTTTGTTCCCTCTCTTTTCTGTCCATCTCTACTCTGTTCCCTCTCTTTTCTGTCCCTGTCTACTCTGTTCCCTCTCTTTTCTGTCCCTCTCTACTCTGTTCCCTCTCTTTTCTGTCCATCTCTACTCTGTTCCCTCTCTTTTCTGTCCCTGTCTACTCTGTTCCCTCTCTTTTCTGTCCCTGTCTACTCTGTTCCCTCTCTTTTCTGTCCCTGTCTACTCTGTTCCCTCTCTTTTCTGTCCCTGTCTACTCTGTTCCCTCTCTTTTCTGTCCCGGTCTACTCTGTGTTCACCTCTCTTTTCTAGGGCATTGTAACCAGGAGAGGATGGGGATGGAGAAGGCAGAGAGCAGAGAAGAAAGAGAGGTACCCATTCCCCTCACAGAGACAGACCCCAGACAGTGGTGATGGTGTTCCTGCTATCTTCCCGTACTGAAGCTGTCACTCGTAGCGTCAGGGCTGGGAGGCAGGCAGGCAATTTTAGCGCTGTGCAGAGGAATCGATACCCCATCACAGCACGTTCGCGGGCAGCACACCGCCCTGAAGAGGCTGCAGCGCAATTTACAGCATATTGTTTTTGGCCCCTGACGCAAACAGGCCACCACCGCCTAGAGCAATGGAAGGAGCATGGAGGAGCAGGACTAAGTCAAGGCCTGTCATTGTCATATCTGCCTTATCACTGGACAACATGGAGGGGACAAGGAGGAACATTCATATGAAACACCTCAGACCTCGTCCTCAGACTAGGGGAGCACTTACAAAGGCTGCATGATGCATCAATTTGTCTGAAGCTAAATTGTTGAGGCTAACTTGTTTTACTTTCTTATTTGCTGACTATTGTACATGAGCCAATGTAAAGGTAGGAATCAGAGAGAGGAGAGAGCAAAACATCCGCCCAGGTGTTCAAGATGCACACTACAGGAGGTGTACAACAACACATGCAACAGATGATTCATTTGGTGGATAAAAAGCAGCAGCTATGAGTACGTGTATGCTGCTGTTCACTCACCGGTATGCCAACAAGTGCCTTGCATACACCTGCAATCATTACCATCACACAGCGGGACAGACACTCTGGAACAGACACACTGTGCACAGTAGGCACTATGGATTAGGGTAGAGCAGCAACTCCAACAGGATTCACACTAAACAAACACCAAGTAGCCTACACTACAAATAGTCTGGTACACATACCTTCAAATAGATACGGACTCTGTCGAAACGGCAACGCTGATCCAGTAAATAACAGTGATGTGAACAGGCATGTGTGAGATGAAGAACGCGATCTGGTTTAATCGATAGCAACAGCCTCTTATGGTGACACGCTTCAACAATCATTACTGCTATGCAGATCCTCTCTTGCTTGAGACACATTGTGTTGTTGATATTCTATAGGCCTGCCTACAGAACTCTAGGGAGATCTAGGCTACAGTAAACAACGCCTCTCGTGTTCATACAGTGAACACTGTGTGTACCTTGCCTGTTTTTCTGTTTCTGTGTTTGACATTGGTCTGAAAGCAAGCCCACAGGGTTTTCAAGTACCTTTTCAATCTAGGTATATGATGGGGGTTTATGTGGGGAAGGTCCAGCCAGTGTGCTTGTTGTGTTCAATCACTAATCTTATCCAGGAGGCACGGTGGGAAACAGGGCTATTATAGGTAAAAATGAAAGAAAAATCATTGCTGTTTGATTGATGGACCTATTCCCCTGGGCGATAAGCCACTATTTCACTTTCACCAACTGCAACTGACACAATCCTCTGTAGCTAGGCTGGTTACTATACTGTAGGTAAATCTCTTTATAATGATACTTTTATACACTAGAAAATCAACAGACGTAACACAGTCAAGGGCACTTAATGTCTGTCTGTCTGGGTGGGTGGTTGCAGACAGACTAACTACCTCTAATGTCACTGTTGTGGCTTCTCTTTAATAATGCAGCTGTTGTGACGAGACAAGATGACAGCATGCCTGTATTGGGATAGAGCTGAAGAGCTAGTCTTTAGACTAGATTGATAGTGATTGGCCAGGGAAGTCAAACAGAGCTGGAAGTGGCCTATTATTTGGCTGTGTTTTTAACAGCTGGAGCAGGAACGTCATTACGAGGAGAGCTATGGTGGTGACAGAGCAGGAGCTAATACACATGAGGAGAAAAGCAGACATTAGGGTGTCTGGGACACCTAACCCACCACAGCCATTAAACTGGAGTTAAGGGTAAACAGGGCTTTCTAAACAAGAAGTGCATTGTTTGGCTGCTAGGCTATGTCTTAAACTAGTTCAATTAGATTATTTATCTACACATAATCATATAACTCAGTGAATTTCCCCAGATAAGGTCCAGCAAATAAATTATTACACACGCAGTTAATGTGTACTGCACAAATAATTGCTTTGCTTCTCAGTTTTGTTTCATACAAGTCTCAAACCATTGAGCATTTAGGGACCAGCACAAAAACACTAATTTGATTTTGAGGCTCAAGATTTAAATCTACTTTACCACCCAGTATATTCAGTACGTCAGTGCTACAGTCAGTACATCACTCCTCAACCTCCTCCACTCTGCTCAGAACAAGACCTCCATCTCCCATCTCACCCAATAAGTCATGCAATAAGGATGTGTACCTTCTAGTGGGAAGGCAGAGGGCCATGGGGCTGCAACCAGACATTTTAATTTGGAGATAGATAGATATCTCTAATGCCTTGACACTGATTAGGAGGTGTCAGTCCTGAATTTGATTAGTAATCAATATATGATGTACATAGTGCTGGAATAGGGTGGAGGGGTAAAGACGGCCATGTGTGTTTGCGTCTCAAATGGCACCCTATTCCCTTAATAGTGCAGTACCTTTGACAAGGGTCCACAGGTGCACTATAAAGGAATAGGGTGCCATTTGGGATGCAGTCTCTCTCTCTATCACCATTCCAGAGAACATCCCTCATTGGGATGCAGTCTCTCTCTCTATCACCATTCCAGAGAACATCCCTCATTGGGATGCAGCCTCTCTCTCGATCACCATTCCAGAGAACATCCCTCATTGGGATGCAGCCTCTCTCTATCACCATTCCAGAGAACATCCCTCATTGGGATGCAGCCTCTCTCTATCACCATTCCAGAGAACATCCCTCATTGGGATGCAGCCTCTCTCTATCACCATTCCAGAGAACATCCCTCATTGGGATGCAGTCTCTCTCTCTATCACCATTCCAGAGAACATCCCTCATTGGGATGCAGCCTCTCTCTATCACCATTCCAGAGAACATCCCTCATTGGGATGCAGCCTCTCTCTATCACCATTCCAGAGAACATCCCTCATTGGGATGCAGTCTCTCTCTCTATCACCATTCCAGAGAACATCCCTCATTGGGATGCAGTCTCTCTCTCTATCACCATTCCAGAGAACATCCCTCATTGGGATGCAGTCTCTCTCTCTATCACCATTCCAGAGAACATCCCTCATTGGGATGCAGCCTCTCTCTATCACCATTCCAGAGAACATCCCTCATTGGGATGCAGCCTCTCTCTATCACCATTCCAGAGAACATCCCTCATTGGGATGCAGCCTCTCTCTCTATCACCATTCCAGAGAACATCCCTCATTGGGATGCAGCCTCTCTCTATCACCATTCCAGAGAACATCCCTCATTGGGATGCAGTCTCTCTCTCTATCACCATTCCAGAGAACATCCCTCATTGGGATGCAGCCTCTCTCTCTATCACCATTCCAGAGAACATCCCTCATTGGGATGCAGTCTCTCTCTCTATCACCATTCCAGAGAACATCCCTCATTGGGATGCAGCCTCTCTCTCTATGACCATTCCAGAGAACATCCCTCATTGGGATGCAGCCTCTCTCTATCACCATTCCAGAGAACATCCCTCATTGGGATGCAGTCTCTCTCTATCACCATTCCAGAGAACATCCCTCATTGGGATGCAGCCTCTCTCTCTATCACCATTCCAGAGAACATCCCTCATTGGGATGCAGTCTCTCTCTCTATCACCATTCCAGAGAACATCCCTCATTGGGATGCAGCCTCTCTCTATCACCATTCCAGAGAACATCCCTCATTGCGCATTACTAGCGCTTTCCACAAGGAAATCAGTGTGCATATGAGGCACATAAATGTGAATTTTCATCATTTTCACATGCAGGGAATATTAATCAGTAGCTACATCCCCTACCGACCAGAACTCATCCATATTCCTGTCTGGCTTACTGCTCGGAGAGCCAGTGGCGATAAAACAGGATCGATATGCAGAATTGGTGAAAACACAGCCAGAACAACAGCAGGACACAAAAGCAAAGAGCAGGAGGAGAGAAGTGGAGAGAGGGCAGATCAGAGAAGAGAATGAGAGAGCAGAAAGGGGAGAGAAGTGGAGAGAGGGCAGAGCAGAGAAGAGAAGGGGAGAGCAGAGAAGAGAATGAGAGAGCAGAGGGGAGAGAAGTGGAGGGCAGAGCAGAGAAGAGAATGAGAGAGCAGAAAGGGCAGAGAAGTGGAGAGAGGGCAGAGCAGAGAAGAGAATGAGAGAGCAGAGAAGAGAATGAGAGAGCAGAACGGGCAGAGAAGTAGAGAGAGGGCAGAGCAGAGAAGAGAAGGGCAGAGCAGAGAAGAGAATGAGAAAGCAGAAAGGGCAGAGCAGAGAAGAGAATGAGAGAGCAGAAAGGGCAGAGAAGTGGAGAGAGGGCAGAGCAGAGAAGAGAATGAGAAAGCAGAAAGGGCAGAGAAGAGAATGAGAGAGCAGAAAGCGCAGAGAAGTGGAGGGCAGAGCAGAGAAGAGAATGAGAGAGCAGAAAGGGCAGAGAAGTGGAGAGAGGGCAGATCAGAGAAGAGATTGAGAAAGCAGAAAGGGTAGAGAAGTGGAGGGCAGAGCAGAGAAGAGAATGGGAGAGCAGAGAGGGGGGAGAAGTGGAGAGAAGGCAGAGCAAAGAGAAGGAGAGAGCAGAGAGGGGAGAGAAGTGGAGAGAAGGCAGAGAAGAGAATGGGAGAGCAGAGAGGGGGGAGAAGTGGAGAGAAGGCAGAGCAAAGAGAAGGAGAGAGCAGAGAGGAGAGCGGGTAGAGCAGAGAAGGAGAGAGCAGAGAGGAGAGCGGGCAGAGCAGAGAAGGAGAGAGCAGAGAGGAGAGGGAAGTGGAGAGAAGGCAGAGCAGAGAAGAGAAGGAGAGAGCAGAGAGGAGAGAGAAGTGGAGAGAAGGCAGAGCAGAGAAGAGAAGGAGAGAGCAGAGAGGAGAGAGAAGTGGAGAGAAGGCAGAGCAGAGAAGAGAAGGAGAGAGCAGAGAGGGGAGAGAAGTGGAGAGAAGGCAGAGCAGAGAAGGAGAGAGCAGAGAGGAGAGCGGGCAGAGCAGAGAAGAGAAGGGGAGAGCAGAGAGGAGAGAGGAGAAAGGGAAAGATGACTGGTAAAGTCAGACTTTAAAATATTGCATATTGATGAGAGAGAAGGCAAAGTCCTGATCTTCTGTTGTAAATATCACAAAGGAAACATGCATGCACATCTGATGTAGTCACAGACGAAATAACCAATTATGTTGAGGGAAATGGATGTCACAGTCAATCTTCTCAGTGAATTTGTTGTAAATAATGTGACATCTGTAGGTCTACTCGTTGCTTTGGAGATGCAAATTCTCAAAGCATGGTGCAAAAGAAAAACCTATATATTTCTTTACATAAGATAATGATAATGCACACAGCTTTCATTACATTCATAAGTTGAATGAGCATAGGCTATGTGCATGAAACACATAGTTAACACCTAGTAAATATGGCTGGGGAATTTAAGGGTGGCAACAAAAAAAATCAATATATTTTTAAAGTGTAAAATGTATAATCCTGTATCGAAACAGTATTGTCAGATTGATGAGTCTACCTGTACACCAACATTTATTTTGTCAATGCATACAGAGGTACAGAACAGTAGGATTTGAGTTTTTACATTCCACATGGGGAAACCTAGACACAAATCAAACATTTTCCCTCTCTTCAGCACATCTGAAAAACTGCTGCAGAAAATGAGTGACAACTTTATTCGTCATGTGTTACGTGAACCAACTGAACCAGAAAGTATAAACTGAATCTTTAACTAAGACATTTTCCCAGCGTTCTTGGCTTCCGAGCATTTTCTCAGCAAAGTTTCACCAAAAAGAGAGTCATTTCTTTGACAGACAGGCTTTATGTTATAGAAGGGGACTTTACCCACATAAAGCAAAGAGAGTCATTTCTTTGACAGACAGGCTTTATGTTATAGAAGGGGACTTTTACCCACATAAAGAAAAGAGAGTTTCAAACAACACAACAGATAGCAGCTGTTTAAATGGCCAATTTCCCAGTCCACATTGTCATTGTCACCCCTTTAACGCCAAAAGCACATACCCACTCTAGCATCAAAGGCCATTGATTTTCTAATCAAGAGCAAATGATGATTAAGGCATATATGCTCCCTTATCTTTCCGTTTAAAATCCTAATTTCTGGATTCAGTTTGACTCTGGGTGTTTTCCCCCGATGTTGAAGGCAATCAGGGGAGGCAAAGACACCACGTGACTGAAGGTGTCATAAATGATTAAGTCACGCAGAAAATAACTGTGCCCCCCAGAAACCTGCCTGTTTTGGAGGTGAAGAAAGGCTAGCGTTGTGTAAAAGGAGGATAGGCCTAGGTCTGCTTTTCAATAGCTATCCTTCAATATTAAGAGATAATTTGTCCCCTAAAAGTAGATGTTAAAATGAGAGTAGTTTATGGAGGTTGGATGGGAGATACCAACCCCTGCCAGGGGCATCAATAACACCCATTACTCATCCCTGACTGACTGAGGCAGCTCTAAGGTCTAACACAGTACTATTAATTCCCCCTCTGGAGCTCTATGGACTCCCCCTCTGCTCCCATACATCCCTAGCTGGGGCTTCCTGGATCTGGGCAGCAATAAACAACATTTAAACCAATGCCTTTGAAGACTCGTAGAGTCTGAGTCCTTCCTTGAGCTTGATAAAGTTAAGAAGTAAGGCAACGCAACACTGCTGTTGACTACTAGCCCTCAGGATGCAGCTTGAACGTACATTCTATCTTACCAGACTTTAATTATCCCTGCTTTCTCCCCTGGCCTGTCTGACTCTGTATCTGTTTACCCTTTCTTTAATACACCTGCCTGTGGCTCCAGGATTAACCCCTGCCGTAGCCTATCTAAAGCCCAGTCTGGTGTGTCTGGTGTAGGTCTGGCCTGGGCTGAGGTCTGTCTGTCCTTCAGGAGGATGGATGCCTGATGAAGACATAAGGGTCAAAACATTGTTCTAAATAAAATCACCTGGGAGCGTGAGCAGCAGTGTGCAGCGTTTTCCTTTCTGTTGTCCATGCTTTCACCTACAACTCCAGCACCTGCAAAAAGTACCTGGTGGTGCATATGTTCTTCAGCTTTTGTCCTTCAGGAGTCTGGAGCTCAGCTTAACAGAACTCTCTCTCTTTCACCCCCCCCCCCCCCCCCTATTTATCCACACTGACTCTGCATCTCTCTCTTTCACCCCCCCTCTTTATCCACACTGACTCTGTATCTCTCTCTTTCACCCCCCCCCCTATTTATCCACACTGAATCTGTATCTCTCTCTTTCACCCCCCTCTTTATCCACACTGACTCTGTATCTCTCTCTTTCACCCCCCTCTTTATCCACACTGACTCTGTATCTCTCTCTTTCACCCCCCCCCCCCTATTTATCCACACTGACTCTGTATCTCTCTCTTTCACCCCCCCTCTTTATCCACACTGACTCTGTATCTCTCTCTTTCACCCCCCCCCCCTATTTATCCACACTGACTCTGTATCTCTCTCTTTCACCCCCCCTCTTTATCCACACTGACTCTGTATCTCTCTATTTCACCCCCCCCCCCCTCTTTATCCACACTGACTCTGTATCTCTCTCTTTCACCCCCCCTCTTTATCCACACTGACTCTGTATCTCTCTCTTTCACCCCCCCCCCCCCTATTTATCCACACTGACTCTGTATCTCTCTCTTTCACCCCCCCTCTTTATCCACACTGACTCTGTATCTCTCTCTTTCACCCCCCCTCTTTATCCACACTGACTCTGTATCTCTCTCTTTCACCCCCCCTCTTTATCCACACTGACTCTGTATCTCTCTCTTTCACCCCCCCCCTCTTTATCCACACTGACTCTGTATCTCTCTCTTTCATCCCCCCTCTTTATCCACACTGACTCTGTATCTCTCTCTTTCACCCCCCCTCTTTATCCACACTGACTCTGTATCTCTCTCTTTCAACCCCCCCTCTTTATCCACACTGACTCTGTATCTCTCTCTTTCACCCCCCCCCCCCCCTCTTTATCCACACTGACTCTGTGTCTCTCTCTTTCACCCCCCCCCCTCTTTATCCACACTGACTCTGTAGCTCTCTCTTTCACCCTCCTCTTTATCCACACTGACTCTGTATCTCTCTCTTTCACCCTCCTCTTTATCCACACTGACTCTGTATCTCTCTCTTTCACCCTCCTCTTTATCCACACTGACTCTGTATCTCTCTCTTTCACCCCCCCCCCCCTCTTTATCCACACTGACTCTGTATCTCTCTCTTTCACCCCCCCCTCTTTATCCACACTGACTCTGTATCTCTCTCTTTCACCCCCCCCCCCCCTCTTTATCCACACTGACTCTGTGTCTCTCTCTTTCACCCCCCCTCTTTATCCACACTGACTCTGTATCTCTCTCTTTCACCCCCCCCCCCTCGTTATCCACACTGACTCTGTGTCTCTCTCTTTCACCCCCCCCCCTTTATCCACACTGACTCTGTGTCTCTCTCTTTCACCCCCCCCCCCCTCTTTATCCACACTGACTCTGTATCTCTCTCTTTCACCCCCCCCCCCCCCACTCTTTATCCACACTGACTCTGTGTCTCTCTCTTTCACCCCCCCCCCCTCTTTATCCACACTGACTCTTTATCTCTCTCTTTCACCCCCCCTCTTTATCCACACTGACTCTGTATCTCTCTCTTTCACCCCCCCCCCCCTCTTTATCCTCACTGACTCTGTGTCTCTCTCTTTCACCCCCCCCCCCCCTCTTTATCCACACTGACTCTGTAGCTCTCTCTTTCACCCTCCTCTTTATCCACACTGACTCTGTATCTCTCTCTTTCACCCTCCTCTTTATCCACACTGACTCTGTATCTCTCTCTTTCACCCTCCTCTTTATCCACACTGACTCTGTGTCTCTCTCTTTCACCCCCCCCCCCTCTTTATCCACACTGACTCTGTATCTCTCTCTTTCACCCTCCTCTTTATCCACACTGACTCTGTATCTCTCTCTTTCACACCCCCCCCTCTTTATCCACACTGACTCTGTATCTCTCTCTTTCACCCCCCCCCTCTTTATCCACACTGACTCTGTATCTCTCTCTTTCACCCCCCCCCCCCCTTTATCCACACTGACTCTGTATCTCTCTCTTTCACCCCCCCCCCCTCTTTATCCACACTGACTCTGTATCTCTCACTTTCACCCCCCCCTCTTTATCCACACTGACTGTGTATCTCTCTCTTTCACCCCCCCTCTTTATCCACACTGACTCTGTGTCTCTCTCTCTCACCCCCCCTCTTTATCCACGCTGACTCTGTATCTCTCTCTTTCACCCTCCTCTTTATCCACACTGACTCTGTGTCTCTCTCTTTCACCCCCCCCCTCTTTATCCACACTGACTCTGTGTCTCTCTCTTTCACCCCCCCCCCCTCTTTATCTACACTGACTCTTTATCTCTCTCTTTCACCCCCCCTCTTTATCCACACTGACTCTGTGTCTCTCTCTTTCACCCCCCCTCTTTATCCACACTGACTCTGTGTCTCTCTCTCTCACCCCCCCTCTTTATCCACACTGACTCTGTATCTCTCTCTTTCACCCCCCTCTTTATCCACACTGACTCTGCATCTCTCTCTTTCATCCCCCCTCTTTATCCACACTGACTCTGTGTCTCTCTCTCTCACCCCCCTCTTTATCCACACTGACTCTGTATCTCTCTCTTTCATCCCCCCTCTTTTTCCACACTGACTCTGTGTCTCTCTCTCTCACCGCCCCTCTTTATCCACACTGACTCTGTATCTCTCTCTTTCATCCCCCCTCTTTATCCACACTGACTCTGTGTCTCTCTCTTTCACCCCCCCCCTCTTTATCCACACTGACTCTTTATCTCTCTCTTTCACCCCCCCTCTTTATCCACACTGACTCTGTGTCTCTCTCTTTCACCCCCCCTCTTTATCCACACTGACTCTGTGTCTCTCTCTCTCACCCCCCCTCTTTATCCACACTGACTCTGTATCTCTCTCTTTCACCCCCCTCTTTATCCACACTGACTCTGCATCTCTCTCTTTCATCCCCCCTCTTTATCCACACTGACTCTGTGTCTCTCTCTCTCACCCCCCCCTCCTTATCCACACTGACTCTGTATCTCTCTCTTTCATCCCCCCTCTTTTTCCACACTGACTCTGTGTCTCTCTCTCTCACCGCCCCTCTTTATCCACACTGACTCTGTATCTCTCTCTTTCATCCCCCCTCTTTTTCCACACTGACTCTGTATCTCTCTCTCTCACCCCCCCTCTTTATCCACACTGACTCTGTATCTCTCTCTTTCACCCCCCTCTTTATCCACACTGACTCTGCATCTCTCTCTTTCATCCCCCCTCTTTATCCACACTGACTCTGTGTCTCTCTCTCTCACCCCCCCTCTTTATCCACACTGACTCTGTATCTCTCTCTTTCACCCCCCCTCTTTATCCACACTGACTCTGTGTCTCTCTCCCTCACCCGCCCTCTTTATCCACACTGACTCTGTATCTCTCTCTTTCATCCCCCCTCTTTATTTACACTGACTCTGTGTCTCTCTCTCTCACCCCCCCTCTTTATCCACGCTGACTCTGTGTCTCTCTCTCTCACCCCCCCCCTCTTTATCCACACTGACTCTGTATCTCTCTCTTTCACCCCCCCCCCTTTATCCACACTGACTCTGTATCTCTCTCTATCACCCCCCCTCTTTATCCACACTGACTCTGTATCTCTCTCTTTCATCCCCCCTCTTTATCCACACTGACTCTGTGTCTCTCTCTCTCTTTCACCCCCCCTCTTTATCCACCCTGACTCTGTATCTCTCTCTTTCACCCCCCCTCTTTATCCACACTGACTCTGTATCTCTCTCTTTCACCCCCCTCTTTATCCACACTGACTCTGTGTCTCTCTCTCACCCCCCCTCTTTATCCACACTGACTCTGTATC
Organism: Oncorhynchus mykiss; assembly: GCF_057628025.1. Lineage (NCBI taxonomy): Eukaryota > Metazoa > Chordata > Actinopteri > Salmoniformes > Salmonidae > Oncorhynchus > Oncorhynchus mykiss. Next base: position 62,515,468 of record NC_143030.1, on the reverse strand, counting down.
TCTCTTTCACCCCCCCCCTCTTCATCCACACTGACTCTGTATCTCTCTTTCACCCCCCCCCCTTCATCCACACTGACTCTTTATCTCTCTCTTTCACCCCCCCCTCTTTATCCACACTGACTCTGTATCTCTCTCTTTCACCCCCCCCCCCTCTTTATCCACACTGACTTTGTATCTCTCTCTTTCACCCCCCCTTTTTATCCATACTGTGTCTCTCTTTCTACCCCCCCTCTTTATCCACACTGACTCTGTATCTCTCTTTCACCCCCCTCTTTATCCACACTGACTCTGTATCACTCTTTCACCCCCCCTCTTTATCCACACTGACTCTGTATCTCTCTCTCTTTCACCCCCCCTCTTTATCCACCCTGACTCTGTATCTCTCTCTTTCACCCCCCCTCTTTATCCACACTGACTCTGTATCTCTCTCTTTCACCCCCCTCTTTATCCACACTGACTCTGTGTCTCTCTCTCACCCCCCTCTTTATCCACACTGACTCTGCATCTCTCTCTTTCACCCCCCTCTTTATCCACACTGACTCTGTGTCTCTCTCTCACCCCCCCTCTTTATCCACACTGACTCTGTATCTCTCTTTCACCCCCCCCCCTCTTCATCCACACTGACTCTTTATCTCTCTCTTTCACCCCCCCCCCCCCCCACTTTATCCACACTGACTCTGTATCTCTCTCTTTCACCCCCCCCCCTCTTTATCCACACTGACTTTGTATCTCTCTCTTTCACCCCCCCTCTTTATCCACACTGTGTCTCTCTTTCTACCCCCCCTCTTTATCCACACTGACTCTGTATCTCTCTTTCACCCCCCTCTTTATCCACACTGACTCTGTATCTCTCTTTCACCCCCCCTCTTTATCCACACTGACTCTGTATCTCTCTCTCTTTCACCCCCCCTCTTTATCCACACTGACTCTGTATCTCTCTCTTTCACCCCCCCCCCTCTTTATCCACACTGACTCTGTATGTCTCTCTTTCACACTCCTCTTTATCCACACTGACTCTGTGTCTCTCTCTCTCACCCGCCCTCTTTATCCACACTGACTCTGTATCTCTCTCTTTCATCCTCCTCTTTATCCACACTGACTCTGTGTCTCTCTCTCTCACCCCCCCTCTTTATCCACACTGACTCTGTATCTCTCTCTTTCACCCCCCCTCTTTATCCACACTGACTCTGTGTCTCTCTCTCTCACCCTCCTCTTTATCCACACTGACTGTATCTCTCTCTTTCACCCTCCTCTTTATCCACACTGACTCTGTGTCTCTCTCTCTCACCCCCCCTCTTTATCCACACTGACTCTGTATCTCTCTCTTTCACCCCCCCTCTTTATCCACACTGACTGTATCTCTCTCTTTCATCCCCCCTCTTTATCCACACTGACTCTGTGTCTCTCTATCTCACCCCCCCTCTTTATCCACACTGACTCTGTGTCTCTCTCTCTCACCCGCCCTCTTTATCCACACTGACTCTGTATCTCTCTCTTTCATCCCCCCTCTTTATCCACACTGACTCTGTGTCTCTCTCTCTCACCCCCCTCTTTATCCACACTGACTCTGTGTCTCTCTCTCTCACCCCCCCCTCTTTATCCACACTGACTCTGTATCTCTCTCTTTCACCCCCCCCCTCTTTATCCACACTGACTCTGTATCTCTCTCTTTCACCCCCCCCCCCTCTTTATCCACACTGACTCTGTATCTCTCTCTTTCACCCCCCCTCTTTATCCACACTGACTCTGCATCTCTGTCTTTCATCCCCCCTCTTTATCCACACTGACTCTGTGTCTCTCTCTCTCACCCCCCCTCTTTATCCACACTGACTCTGTATCTCTCTCTTTCACCCCCCCTCTTTATCCACACTGACTCTGCATCTCTCTCTTTCACACTCCTCTTTATCCACACTGACTCTGTATCTCTCTCTTTCACCCCCCCCCTCTTTATCCACACTGACTCTGCATCTCTCTCTTTCACACTCCTCTTTATCCACACTGACTCTGTATCTCTCTCTTTCACCCCCCTCTTTATCCACACTGACTCTGTGTCTCTCTCTCACCCCCCCTCTTTATCCACACTGACTCTGTATCTCTCTTTCACCCCCCCCCCCCCTCTTCATCCACACTGACTCTGTATCTCTCTTTCACCCCCCCCCCCTCTTCATCCACACTGACTCTTTATCTCTCTCTTTCACCCCCCCCCCCCTTTATCCACACTGACTCTGTATCTCTCTCTTTCACCCCCCCCTCTTTATCCACACTGACTCTGTATCTCTCTCTTTCACCCCCCCTCTTTATCCACACTGACTCTGTATCTCTCTCTTTCACCCCCCCTCTTTATCCACACTGACTCTGTATCTCTCTCTTTCACCCCCCCTCTTTATCCACACTGACTCTGCATCTCTCTCTTTCACCCCCCCCTCTTTATCCACACTGACTTTGTATCTCTCTCTTTCACCCCCCCCCTTTATCCACACTGACTCTGTATCTCTCTCTTTCACCCCCCCCCCCCCTCTTTATCCACACTGACTCTGTATCTCTCTCTCCAATCTCTCTATCCCTCTACTCTCTCTCCTTCTTGACACACTCTTTGGTCTGGGATTTAATCACACTCACACGCCCCTGGACCTCATCAGTTCCTCTGTCTTTAATAATACCATCCACCTCAGTACCCCTTTCCTGCAGTCAAATGACCTAGTGGCCTCATGGGTGGAATGTTGTTAATATTTGTCATAATTAATAAACATTTTTTTTTTTTAAATCGCTGAAGATCTGGTGTTTCTATGTTTGTTATATTTCAATCTTCTGCAATGTATATAAAGTGTAATATTGGGACGCAAACTCAAAATGTAATACATTTAAACTTTATATCTGACATGGTATAGGTGTGTTCTTTTTGTAAGCCCATGATCACGTGTGTGAGGTGTATACTTTTGTTACAAGGATTTGTTTAAGACTACCAAGAAACACTCTGTGTGACTCTGATTTAGCCCACTACAGTAAAAGGCTAAATAATATGGAAACCAACCCACATCGACCAGCTAGAGGAGAGTATTATCTGTGCAGAAGACCACTGACAAAGGCACTGTTTTGGTGCTCAGCTGGGAAGCTGGTACTCAGTACAGGATTTTGTCTTCTTGGAGTCAGAGTGATGAAAAAGAGAAAATAATAATTGCAAGGCCCAATAGCTTTTGATGAATAGGGGTCATTGTGTTACAGCTGCTTGTGTTAATTACCCCAGTTATATGAGTTATTACTCTCTGTGTAAACCTCTCTCTCTCTCTCTCTCTCTCTCTCTCACACACAAACCAAATAATGGGGAGGGGGACATTTACTTTCAGATTCATCATTGCTACTATCCAACAACTAATATACTGTAACTACCATTCCTCAAAACCCTGTGAATGTTCTTATCTACCCAACTTCACCTGTTGGCAATTGATGGGTGTTCCTAGTTCATCTCTCCCTATGAATGCCTCTTCTTTGCCAGCAGCAAACAATCTTGCATCCCACTGCTGCCTTGCCTCTGAAGCTAGGGACCAACCAGGGTCCTGGTTGGTCCCTGGATGGGAGACCAGATGCTGCTGGAAGTGATATTTGAGGGCCAGTAGGAGGCACTCTTTACTCTGGTCAACAACAAAAAATATCTGAATGCCCCAGGGCAGTGGTTGGGGACATTGCCCTGTGTAGGATGTGATGTTAAACGTGTGTCCTAACTCTCTGTGTTCACTAAAGATCCCATGGCACATATTGTAAGAGTAGGGATGTTAACCCTGGAGTCCTGGCTAAATCTGGCCTTCATACCATCATGGTCACCTAATCATCCCCAGCTTCCAATTGGCTCATTCATCCACCCTCCTCTCTCTTCCACAAGTTGTTGCTGTAAATGAGAATGTGTTCTCAGTCAACTTATCTGGTAAAATATATATATTTTTTAGTTAGCTTGATGTTTTCAGTTCTGTATCTATCAATGGTGTTTCCTCGATGCAAAGGGCTGTGATGTGACAGTGTGAAGAGCTAAGAGAGGGAGGATTAGATACCTCCAGCATGGTGGAGCAGAGCAGAAAGAATGAAGGCTTGGTACAGTTCTGTGGCAGAGCAAGAGAAAAGATGGAAAGCAAAGCAGGCGGACACTCGTTGGTTGCACGGTTCTATATGGATGGAAAGATTGGGACGACAGCGAGTGAGAAGCAGTTTTATTCTCTATGTATTTCTTCGTATCTGGTGGACGCATATGCTTGTTGAGTGCATCTCATCTCTCCGTGTAGCTGCTCAGAGAGAGGGAGATGAAGTTGTGCCATTTTTAATCTGTTTATTTGGCTGTGTGTAGTGGAGTCATTGACAGCTTCATATAGACATAACAAGGTCTTTAAAAGCAGATGCCTTTTTGCACTTTCCACAGTCTAGTGTTCATATGAATATATCCGCTATCATACTTTGTATGTAATCTATGAAGGCCTATTCTGTGCGTCGTCCACACGCCCAGCTTATGACCTTAAAAGGTAACTGCTTGGTTTTTATTTGGTTCATTAAAGATGCACTACACAGAAATCGCTCCGCCAACTCATGGTTGCTAAAGTTCTAATAGTTTGCCTAATTTCAGTTGATGTGACAAGACAAGCAAGTACAGTGTACATAATCATTGCACCATCTAAACCAAGCTGGTGAACAAAATCGGAAGTAAAAAGACACCAAAAAGTTCCCTCTGTGTCCAAATCACTAAGTACTTCAAATGGTCCAGTCAGAAGAGCACAGTGGTGAAGAAGACAGCACCTCTTCCCCCTCAGGAAGTTGAAAAGGTTTGGCCTCATATCCTCAAAAAGTTATACAGCCAGAGGTCCTGGATGGCAGGGAGAGGATCTTGACTGGCTACATCATTGCTTGATATGGCAACAGTACCGCCCTCTATCGCATGGCGCTACAGAGGGTGGTGCGGACAGCTCAGTACACCACTGGGTTTGAGCTCCCTGCCATCCAGGACCTCTATACCAGGGGGTGTGAAAGGAAGGCCCAGAAAATCATTAAAGACTCCAGCCACCCAAGCTATAGACTGTTCTCTCTTCTTCTACAAGGCAAGCGGTACCGGTGCATCAAGTCTGACACCAACAGGCTCCTGAACAGCTTCTATCTCCAAGCCATAAGACTGCTAAATAGCAGAATGGCTGAGTTGACCCTTGTATTTCATTTTGATCACTCTTTGCACACTCACAGGACTCTACACACTCAAGAACACTGACATTCCAACACACACATAACATTCACACACATTTATGCTGACTCTACACACACACACACACACACACACACACACACACACACACACACACACACACACACACACACACACACACACACACACACACACACACTCACTCACTCACTCACTCACAGACAGACAGACAGACAGACGCACGCACGCACGCACACACACACACACACACACACACACACACACACACACACACACACACACACACACACACACACACTCACATACAATCAGAATTTACGCTGATGCTACTCTATTCATCATATATCCTGATGCCTGGTCACCTTACCCCTATACATACAGTGCATTCAGAAAGTATTCAGACCCATTGACCTTTTCCACATTTTGTTATGTTACAGCCTTATTCTATAATGGATTACATCATCATCATCCCCCTCATCAATCTACACACAATACCACATAATGACAAAGCAAAAACAGTTTTTTAGAAATGTTTGCATAACAAAATCAAAAATTTTAATATCACATTTAAATAAGTATTCAGACCATTTACACAGTACTTTGTTGAAGCACCATTGGCAGCGATTACAGCCTTGAATCTTCTTGGGTATGACGCTACAAGCTTGGCACACCTGTATTTGGGGAGTTTCTCTCATTCTTCTCTGCAGGTCCTCTCAAGCTCTGTCAGGTTGAATGGGGAGCATCCAGAGATTGGATCCAAGTCCAGGCTCTGGCTGGGCCACTCAAGGACATTCAGAGACTTGTCCCAGAGCCACTCCTGCATTGTCTTGGCTGTGTGCTTAGGGTCGTTGTCCTGTTGGAAGGTCAACCATCGCCCCAGTCTGAGGTCCTGAGCGCTCTGGAGCAGGTTTTCATCAAGGATCTCTCTGTACTTTGCTCCGTTCATCTTTCCCTTGATCCTGACGAGTCTCCCAATCCCTGCCGCTGAAAAACATCCCCATAGCATGATGCTGCCAGCACCATGCTTCACCGTAGGGATGGTGCCAGGTTTCCTCCAGACGTGACGCTTGGCATTCAGGCCAAAGAGTTCAATCTTGGTTTAATCAGACCAGAGTATCTTGTTTCTCATGGTCTGAGAGTCCTTTACAGTAGGTGCCTTTTGGCAAACTCCAAGTGGGCTCTCATGTGCCTTTTACTGAGGAGTGGCTTCCGTCTGGCCACTCTACCATAAAGGTCTCATTGGTGGAGTGCTGCAGAGATGGTTGTCCTTCTGGAAGGTTCTCCCATCTGCACAGAGGAACTCTGGAGCTCTGTCAGAGTGACCATCGGGTTCTTGATCACCTCCTTGACCAAGGCCCTTCTCCCCCGATTGCTCAGTTTGACCGTGCGGCCAGGTCTAGGAAGACTCTTAATGGTTCCAAACTTCTTCCATTTAAGAATGATGGAGGCCACTGTGTTCTTGGGGAACTTCAATGCTGCAGAAATGTTTTGGTACCCTTCCCCAGATCTGTGCCTCGACACAGTCTCGGAGCTCTACGGACAATTACTTCAACCTCATGGCTTGGTTTTTGCTCTCACATGCACTGTCAACTGTGGGACCTCATATAGACAGGTGTGTGCCTTTCCAAATCATGTCCAATCAATTGAATTTACCACAGGTGGACCCCAATCAAGTTGTAGAAACATCTAAAGAATGATCAATGGAAACAGGATGCACCTGAGCGCAATTTCGAGTCTCATAGCAGAGGGTCTGAATACTAATGTAAATAAGTTAAATAAGGTTTTCACATTGTTATTGTGCGATATTGTGTGTAGATTGATGAGGAATTGTTTTATTTAATCCATTTTAGCATAAGGATGTAACATAACAAAATGTGGAAAAAGTCAAAGGGTCTGAATACCTTCAGAATGCACTGTATCTACCTCTATCACCCAGGATCCCTGCACATTGTAAATATGGTACCGGAACTGACCCTGTATACAGCTTCTTACTTTCTCCTGTTCTTCTTATTTCTTATTTTTATTTCTCGTTTTTTTGTGCTACCATTGTTTGGTTTGGACCTTGCAAGAAAGGCTTTTCACTGTACTTTTGCATGTGACATTAAAAACGTGAAACTTGCCCCATTGGGTTATCCAAAGTCAACCTAAATTTGCCACGGGTATTACAATGGGTCGTGTGCAGCTGTACTCCGAAATGATGATTATTTGTGTGCTTTCAGCTGTGGGCACGATTGAAACAAACCCAACCATTACACATACTCAGAATTGTACTTGGTGATATGGTGCTGCTAGTGATAGACAACATTTAGAGACAGAATACAGACAGTGGAGTTTAAATAAAGTTGGCATACATTATATACAACTCGGTAGTGAGCATAGCACTATAAGAGAGTGAGCATATATACACATATACAGTACACTGGGTTGATATAGAGTGGATGTACATATTTACAATATCAGTATGAATATCTCTAAATGCAGAGAGATTAAACAAGTACAAATGCAGTACAGTGCAGTTATTTTGTATACAGTTCAGAGACGGCTTGATGCGGTGTGCAGCATAGAGTGCATCGTCCGGCAATGATCTTTCCTGAACGTTGTGCAGGACCTTGATGGAGGGCAGGTGGTTGCTGATGAACCTCTCTGCAGACCGGACAATGCTTTGCAGTTTGCCCTTGCAGCAGGCAGATGCAGACCCAAACCAGAGGGTGATGGAGGAGGTGAGGATGGACTCAAAGATTCATTTGTAAAACCGAATGAGGATAGACTGGTAGATTTTTAAAAATTCAGCTGCTGCAAGTAGTTGATCCTCTGTTGTGTCTTCTTGGTGACCGGTGTGATGTTGTCCTCCCACTTGAGGTTGTGGGAGATGATGGTCCCAAGGAATTTTAATGATTCAACCGAGCTAAATTCACGACCACAAATTTCACAAAATTCAATTTTCCACAAGACTGACTTTGCGACTGAAATTGTCCTATTTACGCTTTGTAGTCAATTTTGACAGTAGAATAAATGTTTCTAACTCATATCGATGCCACATAGGTTGTTTTCTAAATGAGAAGTTAGTGGCAGTTCCTCTTTAAAATAAGATGTATAGTAAATCACTTCTTGTTTTTATAAGAAATGTTATTGTTGGAAATTCCAAATTGTTTGCATAGTCAACTTACACACAGCACTGACACACATACTTACCCCACTAAACATACCAACAGAGGTCTTTTCACAGTCCCCAGGTCCAGAACAAATTCAAGGAAATGTACAGTACTATATAGAGCCATGATTGGATGGAACTCCCTTCCATCTCATATAGCGCAAGAGAACAGCAAACATGTTTGTTTTTTAAATGAATAAAGCAACCCCTCACGGCACAATGCCTTTCCCTTATGTGACCTACTTTTTGTGTGTATGTATTGACATGTATGTGTAACTGATAAATGCACACACACACTACATGTTCATGTTTTTAAATGTATGTCAATTGTAAAGTCTTTTGTCTGTAATGTATTTTTCATTAAATGTCGAATCCCAGGAAGACTAGTCTCCATTGGCGTCGGCTGATGGGGATCCTAATAAATCACATCAAAATTAAACAGTCTAAAAAAAAATATATATATATATACAAAATATATATTTTTTGTGTGTTTTACCCCCTTTTTCTCCCCAGTTTCGATCTTGTCTAATCGTTGCAACTTCCCTACGGGCTAGGGAGAGGCGAAGGTGGAGTCAGGCACCCTCCGAAAAATTACCCACCTAATCATGCTCCTTAACACCCACCAGCTTAACCCTGAAGCTAGCCGCACCAATGTGTCGGAGGAAACACCGTTCCACTGGCTGACAGGGGACACCCTGCAGGCACCAGGCGCGCCAAGAGGAGTCGCTAGGGCGCCAAGTAAAGCCCCCCGGCCAAACCCTCCCCTAACCTGGACGATGCTGGGCCAAACCCTCCCCTAACCTGGACGACGCTGGGCCAAACCCTCCCCTAACCTGGACGACGCTGGGCCAAACCCTCCCCTAACCTGGACGACGCTGGGCCAAACCCTCCCCTAACCTGGACGACGCTGGGCCAATTTGGCGCGGTCCTATGGGACTCCCGGCCACGACCGGTTGTGGCACAGCCCGAGAATTAACAGTGCCTTAGACCGCTGCGCCACTCGGGAGGCCCAAAATTAAACAGGCTTAATGACATCATTGTTGTAAGGAAAATAATGAGACTCATAATGCTAAAAGGTTGCTGGTTAAGGTTGGCTAGAGGCTGGTGATGCAGTATCAGATAGGAGACCTAGGTCATGTGATCTCCATCATCAGATTGGCGGAGCAGAACCTGTCTGTCATGATTACTTCCTAACTCGTCTTCTTATCTACCAAACCACCAAGCATACATATAACACCTCAGTGTCTGTACCTAGGATTGTGTTTTTTATCAAGAGGTTTCCTGTCACTTTTTACCTTAATCCTATCAGCTAATGTGAAGGCACTGATCCGCGTCTGTCTTGAAGGTTATCTGTGTATGTTTCACACCCCGGGGCATTCATTATTTACATAGCTGCTCCCCCGAGGCACCGCCAGGTCTCTCTCCACAGGAGGTGTGGATGGAAAAATCTCCCTCCCCAATCTAGCCGGGGACACATCCATATCTCGGCTGCAGCGCTCCGTTCTAACGCCACGCCTGACTTACTCAGAGAGGATGCAGTGTCAGAATGATCATCCTCTCCCAAGACACTTCATCATCATCGGCTTGGTAGCAGTAAGGCACCAGGGAGTAGACAGAAACAGCAACATCAGGGAGGGAATCAGGGATTCCCCAACTCTGCAGCCCCCAGGGGACCAGTCTTAGAGAAGAAGGCTGTTTCTTAAACTCATTAGGAAACAAATCAGAATGTAACAACGCTACGCTAGCTAACAACGAGCTCCTTGTTATGGAGAGCCCCCAGGACATTTTGTCTGCGTGAGAAGGAGTGGAGTGCACCAACTTAAACTTACATTGAGTGGAGAGTAAGAGAATGTTTTCCTAATATCATATATAAATTCGGCTCTCATTTCTGGATGTGATAGAGGCGTTAAGCCAGCTTGGTGTTTTTACCCAGATATTTTCCCTGAGGAGGTGGAGGGAGAGAAACGGACTGACTTCCTGAAAGGGTTTATAGTGACTCAGCTCATGCAAAAGTGCTAATAATTCATGTTTTGTAAACATCTATCCACACATGAATACATTCTACATCCACACAGACATGTGAAGTAGAATAGCTCAATAGCAGCTGTTGCATAGCAAGGATTTTGTTTCACAACAACCTCATCTCTCTAACCTCCCTCTCCAACCTCCAACTATTTCTAATGATACTGTTATACTGCTATCTGTGACATTCATTATGATAAACGTCAATACACCAGCCCACTCATCTGAATGTGTTATTGAGCAGAACGTTGACTTTTGCCGAGCCCCCTATACCATCTCCGATATGGGTGAAAAACATCCACGCCTGCCCTTTCAGAGCACAGGGCTCATTTGATAGAAGCGTGACAGGGGTATTTATAGAAACAGAGGCAGACAGGGCAGAAAGCCTCCTCCTCCTCCTCCTATTCCATGGGCATGAGCCTGTTCTAGTCCAGTCCAGACAATATTGGCAGCCCCGCTCACTCACAGGAAGAGCAGCACACAGGCAGCGCCGAGAAACATGTTGAGGTAACAGGTTTGGTAGGGAAATAGGGACAGGGACAGATCAGGACAGTGCTGTCCATTCTCTATGGCCTACCCTAGAAATACCTCAGTACTACATTCTCTACGACCTACCCTAGAAATACAACAGCACTACATTCTCTATGGCCTACCCTAGAAATACAACAGTACTACATTCTCTACGACCTACCCTAGAAATACATCAGTACTACATTATCTACGGCCTACCCTAGAAATACATCAGTACTACATTCTCTACGACCTACCCTAGAAATACATCAGTACTACATTCTTTACGACCTACCCTAGAAATAACTCAGTACTACATTCTCTATGGTCTACCCTAGAAATACATCAGTACTACATTCTCTACGGCCTACCCTAGAAATACCTCAGTACTACATTCTCTACGACCTACCCTAGAAATACATCAGTACTACATTCTCTATGGCCTACCCTAGAAATATAACAGTACTACATTCTCTACGACCTACCCTAGAAATACATCAGTACTACATTCTCTACGGCCTACCCTAGAAATAGATCAGTACTACATTCTCTACGGCCTACCCTAGAAATACATCAGTACTACATTCTCTATGGCCTACCCTAGAAATACCTCAGTACTACATTCTCTACGGCCTAACCTAGAAATACCTCAGTACTACATTCTCTATGGCCTACCCTAGAAATACATCAGTACTACATTCTCTCCCGCCTACCCTAGAAATACATCAGTACTACATTCTCTATGGCCTACCCTAGAAGTACATCAGTACTACACTATATACGGCCTACCCTAGAAATACATCAGTACTACATTCTCTATGGCCTACCCTAGAAATACAGCAGTACTACATTCTCTACGGCCTACCCTAGAAATACATCAGTACTACATTCTCTATGGCCTGCTCTAGAAATACATCAGTACTACATTCTTTACGACCTACCCTAGAAATACATTAGTACTACATTCTCTATGTTCTACCCTAGAAATACAACAGTACTACATTCTTTACGACCTACCCTAGAAATACATCAGTACTACATTCTCTATGGCCTACCCTAGAAATACAACAGTACTACATTCTCTCCCGCCTACCCTAGAAATACAACAGTACTACATTCTCTATGGCCTACCCTAGAAATACAACAGCACTACATTCTCTATGGCCTACCCTAGAAATACAACAGTACTACATTCTTTACGACCTACCCTAGAAATACATCAGTACTACATTCTCTATGGCCTACCCTAGAAATACAACAGTACTACATTCTCTCCCGCCTACCCTAGAAATACAACAGTACTACATTCTCTATGGCCTACCCTAGAAATACAACAGTACTACATTCTCTATGGCCTACCCTAGAAATAAAACAGCACTACATTCTCTATGGCCTACCCTAGAAATACAACAGTACTACATTCTCTATGGCCTACCCTAGAAATACATCAGTACTACATTCTTTACGACCTACCCTAGAAATACATCAGTACTACATTCTCTATGGCCTACCCTAGAAATACATCCGTACTACATTCTCTACGGCCTACCCTAGAAATACATCAGTACTACATTCTTTACGACCTACCCTAGAAATACATCAGTACTACATTCTTTACGACCTACCCTAGAAATACATCAGTACTACATTCTCTATGGCCTACCCTAGAAATACAACAGTACTACATTCTCTATGGCCTACCCTAGAAATACATCAGTACTACATTCTCTATGGCCTACCCTAGAAATACAACAGCACTACATTCTCTACGGCCTACCCTAGAAATACATCCATACTACATTCTCTACGGCCTACCATAGAAATACATCAGTTCTACATTCTCTATGGCCTACCCTAGAAATACATCCGTACTACATTCTCTACGGCCTACCCTAGAAATAGCCTAGTCCTATACTGAGCCATGATTGCATGGAACTCCCTTCCATCTTATATAGCGCAAGTGAACAGCAAATCTGGTTTAAAAAAAACTAATAAAGCAACACCTCACGACACAACACCTCTCCCTCATGTGACCTAAATTTGCGTGTATGTACTGATATGCATGTGGTACTGATAGATGCACACACACACATACATCACACACCCACACTTGACTATTCTTTAGTTGTAGTTAAACATTTGTGTATATATATACAGTACCAGTCAAAAGTTTGGACACACCTACTCATTCAAGGGTTTTTCTTTATTTTTACTATTTTATTCATTGTAGAATAATAGTGAAGACATCAAAACTATGAAATAACACATATGGAATCATGTAGTAACCAAAATGTTTTAAACAAATCAAAATATATTTTATATTTGAGATTCTTCAAAGTAGCCACCCCTTGCCTTGAGGACAGCTTTGCACACTCTTGGCATTATCTCAACCAGCATCACCTGGAATGCTTTTTTAAAATGCTGAGCACTTGTTGGCTGCTTTTCCTTAACTCTGCGGTCCAACTCATCCCAAACTATCTCAATTGAGTTGAGGTCGGGTGATTGTGGAGGCCAGTTCACCTGATGCAGCACTCCATCACTCTCCTTCTTGGTCAAATAGCCCTTATACAGCCTGGAGATGTGTTGGGTCATTGTCCTGTTGAAAAACAAATGATAATCCTGCTAAGTGCAAGTGGATATCGGAGCAGCTGTAAAAAAATCTGTATTCTATTCTACTGTATTTAGTCTATGCCACTCCGATATTGCTCAACCTAATATTTATATATTCCTTAATTCCATTTTTTTACTTTTAGGTTGTGTGTATTGTGTGTATTGTTGTGAATTGTTTGATATTACTGCACTGTTGGAGCTAGGAACATAAGCAATAACATCTGCTAAACATGTGTATGTGACAAATAACATTTGATTTGATTTGGAACCAGATGGGATGGCGTATCGCTGCAGAATGCTGTGGTAGCCATGCTGGTTAAGTGTGCCTTGAATTCTAAATAAATCACAGACAGTGACACCACCAAAGGACAGATTTCCACCGGTCTAATGTCCATTGCTCATGTTTCTTGGCCCAAGCAAGTCTCTTCTTCTTATTGGTGTCCTTTAGAAGTGGTTTCTTTGCAGCAAAATCGACCATGAAGGCCTGATTCACGTAGTCTCCTCTGAACAGTTGATGTTGAGATGTGTCTGTTATTTAAACTCTTTGAAGCATTTATTTGGGCTACAATTTCTGAGGCTGGTAACTCTAAGGAACGTATCCTCTGCATCAGAGGTAACTCTGGGTCTTCCTTTCCTGTGGCGGTCCTCATGAGAGCCAGCTTCTTCCTAGCGCTTGATGGTTTTTGCAACTGCAAGTTCTTGACATTTTCAGATTGACTGACCTTCATGTCTTAAAGTAATGATGGACTGTCGTTTTGCTTATTTGAGCTGTTCTTGCCATAATATGGACTTGGTCTTTTACAAACTAGGGCTATCTTCTGTATACCACCCCTACCTTGTCACAACACAACTGATTGGCTCAAATGCATTAAGAAGGAAAGAAATTCCACAAATGTACTTTTAACAAGGCACACCTGTCAACTGAAATGCATTCCAGGTGACTGCCTCATGAAGCTGGTTGAGAGAATGCCAAGAGTGTGCAAAGCTGTCATAAAGGCAAAGGGTGGCTACTTTGAAGAATCTCAAATATAAAATATATTTTGATTTGTTTAACACTTATTTGGTTACTACATGATTCCATATGTGTTATTTCATAGTCTTTATGTCTTCACTATTATTCTACAATGTAGAAATTATAAAAAAATAAATTACTAGGTACTGTATATAAGTCTGTAATGCCTATGTTAACGTTTTAAATATAGCTGTTGCCATTGGCGTTGGCTAATGGAGATCCTAATAAAAAGGATCTCCATGGGCCTGCCATCCTATGTATCATTAGCCTACACATTAGCCTAGACATTAGCCTACACCAGGAAAGAACACTACAGATGTAGGATCTAATTGTATTGTTGCTGACAATTTTCCTAAACATTTTAAATGTATGTTTTATCAAACCCTACAAAAAAATGTCCATTAATTATAATGTCCAGAAAAAATTACATTTCCCGTTGCTGTAGAATTATTTTCCTGCTGTAGCAAACTGGCTCAAATTAAGATCCTACACATTAAAAACAGATGTGACATTTTCTTAATTAAGCCACCATTAAGCCCACATTGTGCAATCATTGTCATGATATACTTAGACCATGTGATGTGTCTTGGTAACGACAAACAAATTAACATATTAGGACAAAAAAAATCTGATCTGTAAACCTGGCTGATCCACACTGACATGTTTCAATTCCTATTCATCACCAAAGTATAGGCTACCCCCTGTAGCTAGCAGGGTTTATGTCCCTTCTTGAGCCAAACCATTACAATCAACAAATCAGCCACACAAGCCAGCAAGGGGAGATAAATAAATCAAATGAATAAATGAGAATAACACCCCGAGCAGGTGTTTACATAAACATTATTTACAAATGCATTATGCATCACAATGCACATTTTACTCCTACTGAAGTCTTTCATTAAGATTCCAGGTGTTCCTTTAGAGTGTTGAGATATGCAGGCACAGCTTTGATCAGCATATCAGAACAATCCACTCTTTTATACCCAGGACTGGAGGGAGGGAACATGGTTTGGTTAAGGGTAGATTTTGGATCAAGGTTGGTTCAGCCTAGCCGAGACTTGGCACACCCTGCCTCCCCTCTCGTTTGGTATTCAATCCCAGTGCACTAATCTGGTGTTGTTCTACTGGAGTCATCGGCAACATCAATCTCCCATTAATACACAGCGCAAATATTCCAGGAAGCAGAGGAACCGATGCTGTGCGAATACAGTTCTGGAGAAAAGACCCCAAACAAACAATAACACAAACACAAAGAGAGAAAACAAAACAACGAAAATGCATGAAAATGAGAGGAGAATCTTTCAACATGCAAAGCCTGTATCAACATAGTTTTAGTTAACTTCTTATTCTAAACTTCGAATTTCAAACTTTGATGTATCACTGGTTATTATCTTTTCCATGGTCTAATCTACAGCATGATGTCTAATAATATTTCATGAATTCATCTGAGAAAGGCATGCTGGAAAAATGCCTGTAGGACTAATGATTAATTATTAGTATTACTTATGCCCTCAAAATAAATCTAACAACTAACCACACTCAAAAAGGAAGCGTTAAAAACAATACATTGTTTTTATAAAAATTAAATTACTCTGATTTTAAAACCAAAAAAGAGCCTTCAGCTGCCAACGCTCGCCATTGAGACTCTAAGCAAAATCCATAGTTTGTTCTTATAAATGAAAACAGTTTTATTCTGCATGCCGACACTGCTGCGTTGAGCTCCAGTGTTGACTCAAGAGGTTATAACTGGAGGCACAATGGCCATAGGAGACTACAGAAAAAGCGAGAGATTAATCAAATACATGAATACAGAACTATATAGGCAAGTAAAAATCTGTCTCCTCTGTGGCCTATCTGTCATTAGTGGAGAGGAGGCATCCTGTTATTCTAGCTAGCAGTAGGCCTGGGTCTAGGCTACAGAAGCTAGTTACACATACATCTAACTCGAGTCAACTAAGAAACTTGGGCTGGAATAAATATCACTGCCTATTGGGCTAAAACAAGACAAAGACAGAGACTGAGTAAGTACAGCCTGGGCTCAAAAAACTAAATAATTTAGCCGGGGAGACAAACTGATAAATGGTGGTGTTACAGGGACCTGTGGACAGGGATTTATTATGCATGGGGGAGATTAAGGCCATTGATTGCCTCCAACAAGGTCACCATGAGAGGTTGTGCTCGTCTAAGGCCTCGGTCCGTCGTGGTAACAACTCTCTACGACCAGTCGAGAAATACATATGCAATAAGGTTAATGAAATTCGCTAAAAGAAATGCTGAGGTTGAGGTTGGGACTGGTGCTGGCCTCTTACCATGAAAATAGAACTTGGATAATAGCCTGTATTTATTTGAGGGAAAACTGTCCGACTTGTACATTATTCATAGGGACCGGAGGAAAATGTGATAGCTGTGCTAATATAATACTGACCTGACCCAGACACTACAAGAATGGCAATAGAGACATCGCTAAACCCACAATGACATACTGGGTTACTCTCATTGAAAGATATCACTTTTTGCCTCAATCAATTCCCATGTACCTACAATACATCATTTGGAACTCAATATACCATTGTTTTAAAGGTTATGTGAGATTGGGATTGACTGGACAGTGGGCAGAGAGGACCATTGAGGTTCATAAAGAAGTAGTGAGACACAATCATATCTCCAGCTATAGTTGAACAGCATTGGATTGAGCTTGTTGTCCACAAATGCGCAAGAGGGAGTTTTCTCTCTTTATTTGGCTTACTGTGTGGGTGGACAAGAATACATGGAAATAAAACAGTGCACGAATGGATTAATGTTTTATCAACCCACATCTAATGAAGATTTGTGTCTGTCGGCCTTTGTAGTGAGACACAATAATCTCTCCAGCTAGCAACAAAGGAGGGAAGAAGAGACTTAAAACAAGATCTGATTTGCAATTAAAGACTTTCAGGGATGTGACACTTAACAAGAGTAAAAATCTTGGCAATGGCGCATTCATCTTTTCACAGTTAAATAGCAAATATAATCGTCTTCCAATAACAAAGTGTGCGATTCTTGTCATGGTAAAATGTGTTCAGATGATGAGAATGTTTTTTTACTCATCCTAGCAGCCCCCATCGTCTCTCACTCCCTGCTCCTCCAAAAACAGGTTTTGTCCTCTATCTTTAAGAGAGTCAACACTCTCACATAAACACTTCTGTGTTCCGGCTGGTTCATGACTGGGATTTATTCAAACTGTGTACCAGGTTGTCACAGATCATTAGTTAGATGGTAAAGTAACCCCTGAAGAATGACAACATAGAAACTGGGGAAAACACTAACAACATTTCCTACTGAGCGAGAGAGTGAGCGAGTGTGTGTCCCTCCCTGAGCTGAGACTGAGAACAGGTCTCAGTGAAGCAGTCAAGCCTCTCCTTCAGTCCAGATGAGACTGCTAAGCATTTCCATTATAAGGAAATCGTCAAAGCACTTTGACTCCTTGCTAATTATATAAACATGACTTTGAAAAATGTCCAGCGCTGAGAGAACAGAACAGCAGACTAGCAGAGTTACGTATGGTGGCTGAGCGGCTCTGCTGCGTTGCCTCATCAACAGAGATTTCCAAAGTGGGCAGCCTGGAATTTCAATGGCTCCTCAAGGTTCTGCTAAAGGACAGGCCAGGGGAGAGGACAGGAGGAACAAGGGAGGGAAGAGGAGGGGACGCTATAATGAACTGTTGAAGCGCACCGTGTCGACACCTAAACTTTTTGGGCTCTAGCTAGAGAGCATGTGCTGGAGGCGATCTCACCGGCAGTTAACTCTGAGAGGTACAGATGAACCAGACGAACCTCCAACCCTCAGAATACCAAACCTATTCATCTATTGCCTGGGTCTTTCTTCTTTGTCTCCAAAATGAGGGTTCACATTTTGAGAAACTTGAGAATTTAGAGAGAAACCCAATTATGTCTAAAAATTCACCCGTGTTTGCAAGTGAAGATACAGTAGGCCTAGATGTTCCCCAGCACAAACAAATGTATGAGCTCTGAAAGCCACAGCTGAGCACTTACTAATCAATACTAGGCTATTTGTCAGACATATTGGTTATCTATACATTCAATAAGTTTGAGGCCCAGGCTTTGCAAGCACTGGAATAGAAGGGATTGTAGAAGCCTACTGACCTAGGATCAGGTGCAGGAAATGTTCAATACATTGAACCCCATCCAGGTAAAGAAGCGTGCCTGGTAAACATTATCATTATACTATCTTCACCGCCCCAGAAGACACAAGGTGTTCGGATAATAACAGCTAAATCACTGTTTGAAGTGATTAAGAGGCAGAGACAGATCCCCCTTCTGTAACTCGGCCTAGCATTAATCTCAGTATAGAACAGTCTCTTTCCTACAACAAAACATGTTGTTTTCATCTTACTTTCCTAATAAAACAAAACATAGTTGATCACATATATAAAGAGCAATTCAACGGTTCAAGAGGAACCATATTATACCATTCAATCTTTATCATGGAGACTGAAGTCTATTGCCTTGTCAACGAATCTCAACAACTTACTGAGACAGCCTCCTGACAAAGCTTATCACTTGTGACCTTTACAAACTGTTTAGAAGAGATATGCACAGTTTAGATTGAGTTAATATTCTATCAACATAATCAAGAATAATATGATTGTTTGTACAGTTGCCTAACAGAGCGATTACTTAGCTCTATAACTATTCTGTTCTATTTGGTGCTGAAACGGCTTTCAGAACGTGTCCAGTCCCTGATCTGGGACCTGCGAGATGGATCATTATGGCCTTGTCAGCCTATTTCTCAAATCCCAGCGGTTCCATTGATGTGTAAACATTTCTGAGAGAAAGGGCTTCACATGTGGCCCAGATGAACAAAGAAGGCTGAAGGACGTCCCTCCAAGAGGACGTCTGAACCGTGCGGGTCTGGGATCCGGTGAGCTGTGGGATACAGTGGAGGACAATGCCTAAATGAGCAGCTCTGACAGGATAAAGACAATGAACAACTAAAAGGGGATAATCATTGATATTTCGGAAAGGCTTTTCTATATCATGTAAAAGGCCTTGTGAGGTTCCACCTAGGGATGTGCAAGGTTATTAGAATATCCGAACGAACTTTAGTATTTTAATACATGTTAAGAGTATTTATTTTTGCCCACCCCAAAAATTATAGGCCTATTTCAACACTGAAAAGGCTTTTTTTAAATGTAAATATCCATCTGACATTGTAACATACAACAGTATACCATGACATTTTAAAATATTAATTTAATAAAATAAAACACTTTCCAAAAAAAATGTATGAGGTGCGGCCCATAATAAAGACTGGTAGCCGTCCAGTAGCCTTCATGGGTGTAGCTTGTGTGTAGCTTGGTGTTTATGTTGGCCAATCACAGCCGCAAAGTGGCTTAATGTGTAGCAAGTGTAGTGATGTTATGCAATGCAAGATGGAATCAAATTACGGAATTAAAAGTTAGCGAAATGAGGAGTAGGCTGTTGTTTTATCTGAATGGAGTTGTGGAGAAAATGCTAAATGTGGCCTCCATTAGCCTAGCTAGCTAAACGGAAGTTAAAAAAAATAAAAAATAAACACATATTCGAAAATCCGGCTATCCGACAAAAATTCATGATACTATTTGAATAGTGAAATTATTTCAAACTCCCATCCCTCGTTCCACCAAGGTTAAAGTGTAGATTATCTCCCTAGTTTTGTCAGTAACCGTGAAGTACAAGTTTGGATTGGGATGAAAATACTCCTATTGGATGTACAGTATTCAAGCCTAGTTCTTTCAGCACCATATTCTTACTACTTTTTGTATTCACAAGGGAATACAATTCTACATTGTAAATTCTAGTGTAACTAGGACTTTGCTAAAAGTTGAGAAAGTAAGCTCCCCACCAATTCCATTCAAATGGAAAAAAGAAGAAGAAGAAAGGGATGGTGAGGAAAACACCTTGTTAGCTCAATGGACGAGGGCCTTGGTGTTTGACGGAGTACCTAGGTTTAACTCAGGGAGAGATGACAGCCCAGTCAGCTGGACATGCAGAGAGTCTTAAATCTCATAAATGCTTAACACTTACAGTGTGAGTGCTAAGATTGGACAGGTCGGGCAGAGCTCCTTCCATAAGAGAGAGAGAGGGAGAGAGGTCTCACCAAAGAGGAGGGAAGTGCCGCCATCAGCTTAACTGCCTCTTTGAGTTTGTGAAAAATGATTACTCTTGAGGATATGAAAGGATCAGATAAATGCATGAAAATGCCTATATTGTAATGATGTACCAACTTAACAAACAAGGTCAGTGAGAGCTCCCGCTCTAGTTTCCTTTCTCTTTGACAATGAAAGGTGGGGGGGGGGGGGGGGGGGGGTATCAGGCAGGCAAAGCCCTCAATATGTCAGGGCTGTAGAGGGGAGGCATGAGAGGCGAGGCGCTGCCTGAGCTTGTCATGACTGGAGCTGTCCATCAGATGGAGAAAGGATGATGGGAAGGGATCCAAGCAGGCCCAGAGAGAATCCCAGGGTGCTGCTGCCTGGCTACTGCTGGCTCCTCATTCTCAAGGACCTTTAAAGATCAAAGCCCCACACACAACAAGAAAGGGAAGAGGGGGAGAGAACAAGCTAGAGTGAGATCGAGAGAAAGGAGAGAGAAAGAGAGAGAGAAAGAGAGAGAAATAGAGAAAGACAGAAAGAGAGAGAAGCAGGAAGGATGCCTTGAAGCAAAAGTAGTAGAGCCCATGCGGCCTTCCACTGATTACCCAACAACATCCCTCCTACTGGGCCAAAGAGGAGCGGCGTCAAACGGATTTCCTGGAGAACCTCTATGAAACATCCACCGTGACTCATCCCAGCCTCCCGCCCTTCCGGAGCCAGATAAAGTGCCTTGCCTTCCAACCTCAGTCAACACCAGCCTGCTTCTTACTCTTTTCATGTTATATTCTGTAGTGTGGAAGTGATGTGTTCTTTTGATCCTCTAAAAAAAGACTGGCCCCTTGTGGAATAGAAGATTGCGTCTCGCTCGGCTTCCAATAAAAATATTAAGATACATAGTGTCCTCTCTGCTGACCAGCTGTGACTGCATTGTTTGACCTTGATGGAAAACTAAATAGGACAAGCAGCTTGACCAAACAGATACTGAGCTAGGAGACAACCGTTATGAAATTGAATTCAGTCAACGACAAGTGCCAAAACAGAAATAACAGGAAACAACGCTGTAGCTAATGTGTTAAGATATACACTACCATTCAAAAGTTTGGGGTCACTTAGAACAGTGAAGAGGTGACTCCGGGATGCTGGCCTTCTAGGCTGAGTTCCTCTGTCCAGTGTCTGTGTTATTTTGCCCATCTTAATCTTTTCTTTCTATTGACCAGTCTGAGATATGGCTTTTTCTTTGCAACTCGGCCTAGAAGGCCAGCATCCCGGAGTCGCCTCTTCACTGTTGACATTGAGACTAGTGTTTTGCAGGTACTATTTAATGAAGCTGCCAGTTGAGGACTTGTGAGACGTCTGTTTCTCAAACTAGATACTCTAATGTACTTGTCCTCTTGCTCAGTTGTGCCCCCGGGGCCTCCCACTCCTCTTTCTATTCTGGTTAGATCCAGTTTGTGCTGTTCTGTGAAGGGAGTAGTACACAGCGTTGTACGAGATCTTCAGTTTCTTCATTCTGGGCATTTTGAGCCTGTAATTGAACCCACAAATGCTGATGCCCCAGATACTCAACTAGTCTAAAGAAGGACAGTTTGATTGCTTCTTTAATCAATACAACAGTTTTCAGCTGTGCTAACATTGATGCAAAAGGGTTTTATAATGATCAATTAGCCTTTTAAAATTATAAACTTGTATTAGCTAACGCTATGTCCCATTGGAACACAGGAGTGATGGTTGCTGATAATGGGCATTTGACAACCTATGTAGATATTCCATTAAAAATCAGGTGTTTCCAGCTACAATAGTCATTTACAACATTAACAATGTCTACACTGTATTTCTGATCAATTTGACATTATTTTAATAGACAAAAAAAATGTGCTTTTCTTTCAAAAACAAGGACCTTTCTAAGTAACCTCAAACTTTTGGGCGGTAGTGTAAATAGTTGAGATATAGGCCCTAATCAATGGATTTCACATGACTGGCCAAGGGCGCAGCCAAGGGTGGGCAGGGGAGGGCATAGGGGAAGCCAGCCCTAGCCAATCAGAATGAGTTTTTCCCCACAAAGGGGCTTTATGTTGTGGGGGTCTTGGGCTGGCATGGTTACAGATGGTCTGTGGTTGTGAGCCTGGTTGGACGTACTGCATAATTCTCTAAAAATGACGTTAGAGGCGGCTTATGGTAGAAAAATGTACATTCAATTCTCTGGCAACAGCTCTGGTGGACCTTCCTGCATGCCAATTGCACGCTCCCTCAAAACTTGAGACATCTGTGGCATTGTGTTGTGTGACAAAACTGCACATTTTAGAGTGGCCTTTTATTGTCCACACCTGTGTAATGATCATGCTGTTAATTCAGCTTCTTGATATGCCACACCTGTCAGGTGGATGGATTATCTTGGCAAAGGAGAACTGCTCACTAACAGGGATGTACAAATTTGTGCACAAAATTGCAGATAAATAAGCTTTTTGTGCATATGGAACATTTCTGTGATTTCTTATTTCAGCTCATGAAACATGGGACCAACAATTTACATGGTGCGTTTATATTTTGTTCAGTATAAATATTAGAGACCGACTACGATCACTGAAATGCACAAACAGAAGAAAGATGAAAGAACTCAGGAAAATAAATCAGGATTGGAACTCCTTTTCCTTTGTATCTAGTAAATAAACTTCAAGTCCATTACAAAACGGTTCCGCCTAAAAAACCCTGACCCAGCAATTTAGTGCAAAAAGGTATAGAAATCTATTCCTCCATCCCTGAATAGCTTTGCACCTCAGTGAACACATGAGGGAAAAGGAAAAGAGTAAGGGAGGGAAACTAACGTGAGAGAGAGAAAGAGGGGGAATGGAAGACACAAGCTGGGTTCAATTTAGAGTCTTCCCACAGGAGGTGGAGTGACCTGTATGTGCTACAATAGAGGTCACGCAATTTTGAGCGGGCACCCCTGTCTTCAGAGGAGACCGAGGACCCCTGCCTTGATGTGCACATCCATAAGAAGAACCCAAAAGGTCTCTGTAGCATGCACCTTACTGGTGGGTTGCTATTGCAAACAGACTCACCACACAACTGCTACAAAATGTACACTTCACAGTAAGTTACAGCACTGGCAATTACTAAAGCTATCAAGACATAGAGCAGGGTACTACGAGGCCAGGCCAGTCGACCTGAGGCCTACTTTTGTTCTGCACATACTTCATGTTATTTTCACAAGAATATGGATTTGGGATTGAAATGTGCTCAAACCCCTAAATAGCGATGTGGTGTATGTTTACGCCTTTATCTCGATTACCTACACAAAGCTAACGACTGGAATCCCTAGCCTAGGTTAAAGAACATGGATCACGACAGGATGGAGATGGTATTTCCCCCTTCATCTCCCCTCAGCCACTTAAAGCACTAGGCCAGACTCCACCTGAGACAAAGCCCTGAGCACCGGGCCCATTCATATTCACAACACACACCGGACACCTGTTCATGGTGTCGAAGAAACATTAAGGTATCTCCGTTTGAAAAAATAAAACAAATAAACAAACAAACAAACATGACCTTTAATTTCCACTGATTGCCCCAGAGAAGCTAATGAACATTTCCGTAAACATTTGCGGATTCGGAGGGAGTCATTTTAATTAGGCTACATTCCGTAGAGGAAGGATGAGGCCGGGCAAGGAGCTCAAATGAAGATAAACATTTAATCAGACGCAGCCTTGAGTTCGACTAGGTGAATTCTCTAAGCACTGACGTCCATAAAAACAACATTGACAGGCCCTGGAAAAAGATCCAATTTGTTTGTGTAGCAACAACGACCAAAAATGTATTAAAATGAGAGTTAGGGGAGTCAAACACCTGGCTGTTTGATGAGGGCAGGCCCAATCATCCTAATCAGAATGATCCTATTCCATAGGAGAAAGCCTTAATCCAGCCACTGTTGTAATGAGGTCAGGATATTCCAAGGGGGATTCACCAGCCTCAGCAGTAAGCAGCAGCACTAGAGAAGCTGCAACCACGGTAAAAGGGTTCTGGGAAGAACACAAACCTTACAGAGTTGAGCATCCAGGGCTACAGGGAGGACATCATGTAAATGAACCTCATTTAGCTTTCAGCAAGATATAAAAGAAATTGCATATTCATTAATGATACAGTATACAGTACATGCTTCATTTGGGTAGAATGGAACGACAAGACATTGGTAGCTAGCTTGTTTAGAAAGGAGAGACGCTCTGAGCTCAACTGCCTTTGTAGTCCTTTCATATTGTGTTCAATAAACACTTAAAAGGTAATCATTACCGTTACAAAAGAACAGAGGAAAGATGAAAACTGTATCTGATTGAAGCAATCTCCTGCAGCTCTCTGAAAGATTGTGCCGTGTATTCTCAAATAATAACAGTTGGGAGTTGGAGCAAACAAAAGCAGAAGAAAGGGTTAACAGACATGATGTTCCAGCCAGAGATAAGGTTCTGAATGATTACATCATGGTATCCAATTGTCCTTATTATTATTGCTGTCTATCTCCTATTGTCAGTGAACAACTCCCGAGGATACCTCCCTTCCTCAGCCATATGCATTTCATTACTCGTTAGCTGATTTTGTCCAGCACTGTGTCGCTAGGGTAGCTGCCTTCCTAGCCCTCTCTTCCTGTTGGTCTGATTCACCCACTGCCCAGTAGTATAGTGATTGTGTCCACTGAGTGTGTCCAGTCTCCAGTGAGGCTGGCTGGGTGCTGTCCTGAGCGGAGGCATATTGCATGCAAGCACCATGCCGTGCCACTGCCAGCATTGGATTATTACTGACGACAGGGGTATTAAATGTGCAGCAGGCCGAAGGAGGCCTGAGCTGATGCTGTCTTGTCTCTCTGGGTTCAGCACCAGTTCAGCGGCAGCAGGCAGCAGCAGCACTCCCACTCCACACAAAGCTGAGGCTGTGGGGGAGGTTTTTCTCACAGTGCAGTACTCAGAGTGCTGCTGCCTTGGCGCTGTATTGCGTTCATTAAAGACTGAGGGTGTCACACCAACTAAGGTCCCAGGTCCCCTTCGACTGTGGACTAGTGCTTCTGCTATTCAAGACGCGGTGACTGAGGATCAGACTCTACTCCCCTCAATATGGTGATTCTGGTTGCTACATGTTTTATGAATGCATTGATCCAGAATTTATGGCTTGAATTTATATTGCTTGGTGGGTATTTGATAAACTATTTTGGAGACAATTCAACTTAATTCTGTCTGATTCGTGCCTGTCTGAGTGGACTGATCCATTCTGGAGGCCATGGGGATGGCACAGCCTATCACTCTAAGACATGTGCTACTGAAATTGTATGGTTATATTATGTAAGAACAATGGTGCAACACAAATAAAAATTCTATTATTTTATAACCAATGCCCTTTCTCCCTTGATGGATAGTGGTAGCTGTCCGCAGTTCCGAAACACATCAGTGCGCTGTTGAATTGGCGCCTTTTCCTAGACCATGTAGCTATGTGCATAATAGCAAAGTTAACCCGCATATTGGTGTTGCTGTCATGACTTCCGCCGAGGTCGGTCCCTCTCCTTGTACGAGCGGCGTTCGGCGGTCGACGTCACCGGTCTTCTAGCCATCGCTGATCCATCTTTCATTTTCCATTGGTTTTGTCTTTATTTTCTACACACCCGGTTTTCATTATCCAATTACATGTTCATGCACCAGCTACACTCACGCACAGTTGCGAACAATGTGGCGGAGGCAGCAGTGGAGTTAGGAGACGAGAAAACAGCCCTTCCCTTAATTGTCTAAGAAAAGTGAGGAGAGCATAAACCCCAACTTAATTAGGTTTATAATCAATAGCCTAACTGTTAAATGTGCCTGGCTTTAGAAATCATAAATATACTGTATGTCTACAGAAATAAGACAGATCCTGCTTGTGTTGCTTGTTTGAGTGTTTGTTTAATAGCCTACAGATTCCGTGAGCACAAAGCCTCACGCAACCACCTGTCGGACAAACAATTTCACAAATTCTGCTGTTTTTAATCTTTCCTATGCTGTAATAAAGGCTTTACACTTTTTCTGTGAGAGCAGTCTCTCTGGTATTATTCATAATATATTTAGTGTTGTTTACATTGTTCCAAATTGTCAGCAAAATTATATTTATAATAATAATAACCCTAATTTTTGCTTTATCGCCTTGTTATTGTTTTATTACTATTATGATCATCCTTATAATAATAAGTAATGTCATTATCATTAGTAGGCTTAGTATAGCAGACTTGTATAACCACCATTGATTGAGCTGTAGGACTAAGAGCACATCCTGTTTAGTCTTAATATCCTAAATTATTTAGGTCTATATTTCAAGACTTATATATAGTAGGCTACTTTAGTAATCAATAAGGTTTTCATTCATGTCATCACACTGGATTCGAGACATGCTTTATTTGAAATGCAATCAAGCATTTTAGTTTCAAAATAAAACAACAAAGTGACTATTGAATAATTAGCGTAAAACATATTTTAAAAAACTTCAATTTCGGAAATTGCATTCATGAATGAATGCGACTGTTTTTAGTCTTTGCTGTAAAAAATGTTTTACAAATACACTTTACAAGAGACTCTGGTAGGCTTATAATTTATTTAGTGTTGTTTACATTGTTCCAAATGGTCAGAAAAATGCTATTCTAATCTAACAACACGTGTTTGAACACATAATATGACCGCAGCACTTGCTCCTTACCTTCTTTTTCTTGATCTCCAGTATTTTCTACAACTAGTGAAATGTATTACACACATCAGACTTCCCCTTTACCTCCTGAGCAACCAGTAAACATTGTCAAGTCCTCTGTCACATGTGTTACGTGTTCAGAATTTGTTATAACCAATTTATTAATGTGATTATGATATGCTATAGGTCAGGTCCTGTTGGTCATGTGCATGTGATGCATACATGTGTCATGTAAAGAGAGCAAGGGTTGAGGGAATAGGGAATGTTATTCCTAAATAAATTAAGGATTTTGGCGACATCATTTTTCAGTCAGAAATGGCTGTAATTATGTTGCAGCTTCAGCAACACGTGCAGTGCGATACACACTGATGATGTTCTGTGGTGGTCGCTGCAGCAGGGAGGAGAGAGCGACAACAGATGCTAGTCATACAGTCACTCGCTGTCTTTTCTTTTTAACACAGCACAGCAAGTCTGAGCTGGGCCAGGCACAATCAAATAAATTGTGGTCGGACTTCCTCTAGTAATTTGTGTGTCTTAATTATTTCATCAAACAGTATGCTTAAAGCAACATACAATAAATAAAACACTATGTGCATATAGTGGATTTAATTAAAACACATAGAATGTGTCTGTCACGCCCTGACCATAGTTTACTTTGTATTTTCTATGTTTTGATTGGTCAGGGTGTGATCTGAGTGGGCATTCTATGTTTCATGTCTTGTTTGTCTATTTCTATGTTCAGCCTGATATGGTTCTCAGTCAGAGGCAGGTGTTCATCATTGTCTCTGATTGGGAACCATATTTAGGTAGCCTGGGGTTCACTGTGTGTTTGTGGGTGATTGTTCCTGTCTATGTGTTTTTCACCAGATAGGCTGTTTTAGGTTTTCGTTACGTTCATCACGTTCTTTATTTTGTAGTGTTTGCATTGATTCGTGTTTTACGTTTGTTCATTAAAACATGGATCGCAATCTACACGCTGCATTTTGGTCCGACTCTCCTTCTCACGAAGAAAACCGTTACAGAATCACCCACCACAAAAGGACCAAGCAGCGTGTCAACAGGCAGGAGCAGCGCGAGGAGAAGCGCAATAAGGATTTCTGGACATGGGAGGAAATCCTCGACGGGAGAGGACCCTGGGCTAAACCAGGGGAGTGTAGCCGCACTAAGGTGCAGCGGGAGAAGAAACAACAGGAACAGCCCAAGGAGGAGTACAGTATGGAGTATACTACTTGGGAGGAGATCGACAGGTGGGCGGCCGACCCAGGGAGAGTGCCGGAGCCCGCCTGGGATTCGCTGGAGCAGTGCGAGGAGGGTTACCGTAGAATGGAGGCGGTGAAAGCAGAGAGGCGCTGGTATGAGAAGGCAGCACGGCGACGCGGATGGAAGCCTGAGAGGCAGCCCCAAAAATTTCTTGGGGGGGGGCTAACAGGGAGTATGGCTATGCCAGGTAGGAGACCTGGGCAGACTCCCTGTGCTTACCGGGGGGCTGGAGAGACCGGACAGGCACCGTGTTATGCAGTGGTGCGCACGGTGTCTCCAGTGCGGGTGCATAGCCCTGTGCGGTATATTCCAGCTCCGCGTGTCTGCCGGGCTAGATTGAGCGTCGAGCCTAATGCCATGAAGCCGGCTCTACGCAGCTGGTCCCCAGTGCGTCTCCTTGGGCCGGTTTACATGGCACCAGCCTTGCGCTCGGTGTCTCCGGTTCGCCTGCATAGTCCAGTGCAGGCTATTCCACCTCGCCGCACTGGCAGGGCGACCGTGAGCATTCAACCAGGTAAGGTTGGGCAGGCTCGGTGCTCAAGAGCTCCAGTGCGCCTGCACGGTCCGGTTTTTCCAGTACCACCTCCACACCCCAGCCCTCCGGTAGCAGCTCCCCGCACTAGGCTTCCTGTGCGTGTCCTCGGCCCAGTACCACCAGTGCCAGCACCACGCATCAGGCCTATAGTGCGCCTCGCCTGTCCAGCGCTGTCGGAGCCTCCCTTCTCTTCAGCGCTGTCGGAGTCTCCCGCCTGTTTAGCGCTGTTAGAGCCTGCCTTCTCTACAGCGCTGCCGGAGTCTCCCGCCTGTTCAGAACTGCCAGTTAGCATAGAGCTGCCAGTTAGCATAGAGCTGCCAGTTAGCATAGAGCTGCCAGTTAGCATAGAGCTGCCAGTTAGCATAGAGCTGCCAGTTAGCAAGGAGCTGCCAGTCTGCATAGAGCTGCCAGTCTGCATGGAGCTGCCAGTCTGCAAGGAGCCGCCAGAGCTGCCAGTCTGCAGGATGCCGCCAAAGCTGCCAGTCTGCAAGGAGCCGCCAGAGCTGCCAGTCTGCAAGGAGCCGCCAGAGCTGCCAGTTAGCATGGAGCCGCCAGGGCCGCCAGTCAGCATGGAGCAGCCAGGGCCGCCAGTCAGCATGGAGCAGCCAGGGCCGCCAGTCAGCATGGAGCAGCCAGGGCCGCCAGTCAGCATGGAGCAGCCAGTCAGCATGGAGCAGCCAGTCAGCATGGAGCAGCCAGAGCAGCCAGTCATCATGGAGCAGCCAGAGCAGTCTGCCAGCATGGAGCAGCCAGAGCTGTCAGTCAGCATGGAGCAGCCAGAGCAGCCAGTCTGTGTCGACCAGTCTCTTCCAGATCTGCCAGTCGTCCAGACTCTTCCAGATCTGCCAGTCGTCCAGACTCTTCCAGATCTGCCAGTCGACCAGACTCTTCCAGATCTGCCCGTCGTCCAGATTCTCCCAGATCTGCCAGTCGTCCAGATTCTCCCAGATCTGCCAGTCGTCCAGATTCTCCCAGATCTGCCAGTCGTCCAGATTCTCCCAGATCTGCCAGTCGTCCAGATTCTCCCAGATCCGCCAGTCAGCCAGGATCTTCCGGATCCGCCAGTCAGCCAGGATCTTCCAGAACCGCCAGCCAGCCAGGATCTGCCGGATCTAACCACCTGCCTGAGCTTCTTCTCAGTGCTGAGCTTCTTCTCAGTGCTGAGCTTCCTCTCAGGGCTGAGCTACCCATCTGTCCCGAGTTACCTCTGTCCCGAGCTGTCCCTCTGTCCCATGTTATCATTGTGGTGGGTAACCTATTTAGGGACGTTTAGGAGGGGGATTAAAACTGTCATGGAGTGGGGTCCACGTCCAGCGCCAGAGCCGCCACCGCGGACAGATGCCCACCCAGACCCTCCCCTATAGGTTCAGGTTTTGCGGCCGGAGTCCGCACCTTGGGGGGGGGGTACTGTCACGCCCTGACCATAGTTTACTTTGTATTTTCTATGTTTTGATTGGTCAGGGTGTGATCTGAGTGGGCATTCTATGTTTCATGTCTTGTTTGTCTATTTCTATGTTCAGCCTGATATGGTTCTCAGTCAGAGGCAGGTGTTCATCATTGTCTCTGATTGGGAACCATATTTAGGTAGCCTGGGGTTCACTGTGTGTTTGTGGGTGATTGTTCCTGTCTATGTGTTTTTCACCAGATAGGCTGTTTTAGGTTTTCGTTACGTTCATCACGTTCTTTATTTTGTAGTGTTTGCATTGATTCGTGTTTTACGTTTGTTCATTAAAACATGGATCGCAATCTACACGCTGCATTTTGGTCCGACTCTCCTTCTCACGAAGAAAACCGTTACAGTGTCTATATATGGAAAAATACATGTAATAAAATTTTGACCAATCGATTGGTTGATGAAAAACGACTCTTGGTCGACTAAGATTTTTTTAGTCGGAGACAGCCCTAGAATGAATGCAGTTGTTTTATTCCCACAATGATAAAGCCAGGCCGAGACTCTGGACACAGAGTTCCAACGAGAGCCAAAGAGCAAGTGATGCATTTAAAAATAGCACTTATGCATGGTATTGCAATTCTGCTACACATCTCTGGTCGTCCTACCTTCCCATGCTGAGGTAACCTAAACATGGAGGCGGTTCTGTTTGATCTGGAAAGGAATTTAAGCTTTAAGCCCCTTTGTGTGTGAGGTGTATTTCTATACAAATATTTTAATCTCAACAAGACTGTCCGGAAAATAGAGGTCATGGCTGCCAGAGCAGCCAGCAGACAATAGCATTTGGTTGCGGACCTGAGAGAAATTCTGGGTAGGATTTGTTTCTCCTGGACCTATAGCCTACTCCTCTCAGAAAGACAAAAAAGGGTGAAGGCTGCTGACTGAATAGAAAGAGCAATGACACAAAATGATAGGCCTACATGCTTCGACTACAGGAAAAGGATTGGCCAGTCTTAGTGACTAAAAACATTGGAATAGCTTTAGTTTTATGAGGGATAATAGCCTAATAGTCTGTATGTAAATCGATGTTAATGTCATGCAACGCAACATATGTAAACTCTGCCATAAAAGACAAACGATAGGTAATATTTTAAAGTCTCTGCATTAGCTGAACATGAGGTACAAAACGTCCTATTCTTTATGAATGGTTCACAATTTTTTTTTATTATAATTTTTTAAAAATAATTTATTACAAAAAACATAAGGAAGGGGTAACATTAAAGTATTAGAACATGAAGGACAAACAATACAACATCAAGACACTATCAAGATCCCCCCCCCCCCCCCCCCACAGTTCCCCAATAGCTGTCCCTCAAACATTCGAGAATGTACTTTTATTATGTTTTATTTTGACTTTATTTCCCCCTTTATCTTTTGACCATCATTCTCTCTCTCACACACAGCAACTCCACTCCCACTTGTCTCCAATTCCACATACCAACCCTCAGCTTCCCTCAGCCCATCCCATCTATCTCTGCTGGCCACCCACTTCGTGTTTCTACGCAACACATATCTTTCAACTATGCTATGTTTAACATACAATTTCAATCTACCTAAACAAATAGAATCTACAGATTGCATATTGAAGATAAATACTTTTACTAAGAGTATTAGTATATTAGTAATTGACTGACCCGGTCTCTCCAGATCTCCTAACAGTACTATTTCTAGGGTCAATTTTAGATCAATGCTATGCATTTTCAGCCATTCCTGAACCTGAGACCAGAAACAGGCTACCTGAGGGCAATACCAAAATAAATGGTCTATTGATTCTGTATCCTCACAACAAAATCTGCAGAGCTTCGATGATTTTATGCCCCAAATATTTAAAAACAATTTTGGGGTGGCAAGAATTCTATATAATAATTTTAGCTGAAAAGCACAAAGTCTTGAATCTTGCATTGTGTAATATATCAACTCATACACCTTGTACCATGGAATTGGTACACCAAAAATCTCTTCCCAACTATTTTGCAATCTGTATGGCACAGTCGGCAACATCCTGGTCCTCAAATTAAACTGGTATACTTTCCTATTTATGGTATTTTTATTCCTCTGCCAGTTTTGATCCTTTATATTGGGCAGACAGACCAGTTCCCTACCTCCTCTTACTGCCACCCACCTCCTCCATTTTCGGGGCAATGCTGTAATCAATTGGTTGTACTCTTGGATTGAGCAGACCTACCCGTACAATTATGATAACTCCATGAAGGACATAACTCTACCATTCCAATTTACAATATAATTTAAGAACAAAATACCCTTTTTAAACATTTCCCATAAATACAGGTATTTTATCATCCAGCACATTTGAGTTCAGACATAATATTTGTTGTAATATTTGTTCTATCTTTTCAGGGGGATGAAATTGAAATTGTAGCCAGCTCTGCAATGCTTGTTTGAAAAATACAGATACTTTGAAAAAAGTATAATTTTCAATTAATCGAAAATGAGACATGGCGATCTGCACAAAGGCAACATTTTTAAACAATGGATGAGCTTTTCTTATTAATCTACTTGAGAACCATTTAGGATTCAAATAAAACTTTAGAATGAGTGAAGCTTTTAGAGAAAGGTTTAGTGCTTTTATATGTAATATTCTCAATCCACCCAATTCATATTCATTATATAGATAGGCATGTTTTATTTTGTCTGGTTTAGCGTCCCAGATAAAGCTAAATATTTTTTGCTCATATGATTTGAAAAACGAATCATCAGGAGTAGGCAGCGCCATAATTAAGTGAGTAAACTGAGATATGACTAAGGAGTTAATTTATATTTATATTTACCTCTCCATGATTGCAGGATCTTGTCTATTTTTAATATTGTCTATTTTTAAGTTTTCTATTGAAATTCATTGTGGAGAGCTTATTTATATATTTTGTGATATGAATACCGAGTATGTCTAATTCACCATCAGCCCATTTTATAAGTAAGCTCCAGGGTAATGTAAAAGTTGTATTTTTTAAGGATCCAATACGTAATATTGTACACCTATCATAATTAGGTTTTAGTCCAGAGAGCACAGAAAAGTTAGCTAGATCTTTAATGAGACATTGCAGGGATCTAGCTTGCGGACTTAACATAAAACTTGAGTCATCGGCATACATGGACACCTTTGTTTTTAAGCCTTGGATTTATAATCCTCTAATGTTGTTATTGGATCTTATTTTAATAGCTAGCATTTCGATGACCATAATGAATAGATATGGTGACAGCGGACACCCTTGTTTAACTTCTCTTGACAATTTAAAACTCTCTGAGAAGTAGCCGTTATTTACTATTTTACACCTGTGGTTGCTATACAATATTTTTACCCATTTTATAAGAGAATTACCGAAATTGAAAAAATCCAGGCATTTATAAATAATATCCAGTCTTACTTTATCAAATGCCTTTTCAAAATCCGCTATAAATGGCATTCCTGGCTTCTTATATGTTTCATGATGTTCTATTATTTCTAGTAGTTGTCGTATATTATCTCCAATGTATCGTCCAGGTAAAAAACCTGTCTGATCAGGATGAACAATACCTGGTAAAAACCCTTTTAATTCTGAGTGCTATGCATTTTGCTAGTATTTTTGCATCACAACATTGAAGTGTAAGGGGCCTCCAGTTTTTTAGATAGACTGGATCTTTATATTTGCCATCTGGGTTTTGTTTAAATAATAGAGAAATTAGACCTTCGTGCTGAGTACCTGACAGACTACCATTTTGATAGGAGTAGTTAAAACAATCTAACAATGGAGCTTTTAGTATATCAAAAAATACTTGATATACCTCTACCGGTATGCCATCAAGCCCTGGGGTTTTTCCAGCCTCAAAAAGTTCTTCCTCTGTAATTTGGCATTCGCACTGATCTTTCTGTACATTTGTTAATTTTCAATTTTTTAGATTATTTGGAAAGAATTCCTTACCATAATCTTCATTCAGTGGGAGAGGATGAGACGGAAAAGAGAACATCTGCCTAAAATAATTTCCTTCCTCTTTTAAAATATTATTCGGAGAATCATAGATGACTCCGTCGTCAGTAACGGGTTTCTGCAAATTATTTTTGTTAGCGTTCCTGTATTGGAGAATCAGGAAGAATTTTGTGCATTTTTCTCCATATTCCATCCAGTTTTTTAATAGATTACATTAGATCGTTCTTGAATAAGTTCCTCAAGTTATTTTTGTTTGTCCTCTAACTTATTTTGTATCTCTGTAGTGTCGTTTTTTATTGCTATCTACCTGTACTATTATTTTATGGATTTCCATAGTTAATCTTGTTTCCTTAGCCAGAAACTGCTTTTTTATTATTGATGAATATTGAATTGAATGACTCCTGAAGATACATTTAAAGGTATCCCAAACAATAAGGGGATTTGCTGAACCTATATTATACTGGAAAAATGTTGTTATAAATTATTTTGTCTTAGTTAAAAATAAGTTGTCCTCCGGTAAACTTTGATTAAATTTCCAATATCCCCGTCCATGTGGAAAATCTATAAGAGTTATGTGAATGCCAATTAGATGATGATCCGATCACATTCTGTCTCCTATTAAAACTTTTTTAACCTTTGACGCAAAAGAGAAAGAGACAAGAAAGAAGTCAAGATGACTAGCTTGATTAAGTCTGCTCCATGTATATCTCACTAGGTCGGGTTTTTTTAGTCTCCAAATATCCACTATTTCTAATGTGTCCATAATATTTGTGATTTCCTTAAGGGCACGGTGATGACAGTCTGTAGAGTGATTACCTTCACGGTCCATTTAGGTACTTAACACTGTGTTGTAGTGTCCTACCATAATGATTAGATAATTTGTTGCCTGTAAGTTCAATAAATTGGTATAAATGTTGTCGAAGAAGTGTGGATCATCCTGATTTGAACAATATAGATTCATGAGCCAAATCTCTTTTTCGGCCACTTTCA
This sequence comes from Oncorhynchus mykiss, assembly GCF_057628025.1. Taxonomy (NCBI): domain Eukaryota; kingdom Metazoa; phylum Chordata; class Actinopteri; order Salmoniformes; family Salmonidae; genus Oncorhynchus; species Oncorhynchus mykiss. The sequence goes on along the minus strand of NC_143030.1, from coordinate 62,479,997 downwards.
TATTCAAAAGGATCCACCTAGCTTGCGAATCATTCCTGATTCCATCATTATTTGCACATTCAGGACAAATTTTTTGTTAATTAATATCATCACACCCTTTGAGTTCCTTTATCCATGACAGAAAATGATTTCACCACCCCATTCCTTTTTCCACGCAACTTCATCTAAGGATGTAGAGTGAGTTCCCTGTAAACAGTAGATGTTATATTCCTTTTCTTTTAGCCATGTAAAGACTGATCTTCTTTTTTTATAATCTGCCAAATCATTACATTTATAACTAGCTATATTTATTTCACCCCTTACCATAACTAGATACTATTCTCAGTCTAAATTGACCATAATTAGTACTTGTAAAGTTACTGCCATCAGAGGTATTATGAAGGTCAAAATTAGAGCTTTTTTCTGATATTAAGAATTCAAGAAATAGGTTCTAGCAATATTTGTTTTATTCCCTTGCCTGTTTGACTGTGAACCAATGCCACATATGTTAGAAAATTGAGACAAATTATGTGTGTAACAAATATGAGTAGGCTGATGTGTATGATATTGGATATGATATAATGAGAGTGTGTATGATGTCTGTATAAGAATAAGACTGTAATGTGTGATGTCCAACTAAATAATAACGCAATTTGCTTGTTTGACTGTCTGTGTGTGTAACGTAATGCGTATAGCCTTAATATTCATAATTGTAATCCATATTGTATCACCATCATAGTTGCATCATAATTACCTTTAACATAATTGAAAAACACATCCCAGCATTTCCATAGCAATTGACGTTTCACCTGATCATGAGAGACCTTGTATTACTATAGAGACGTCCTCACTACAGTACAAATGTATTCCATACAATATTATATTATTCCCCAATGCCCCTATTTTGATATCTTCAACTTGCTTGTTGTAAACATATATAAACGTGTAGACAAATACATAAAAAGATAGACAAACAATAAACACATTCAACGGTTCACAAATTGTACAAATCTAATACTTCCCTCCATCAGAAAACACAGATTTCTGGCATGCACTCCTTGTAATTTCTTTAAAAACATCCCTCCCTATCTATCTGCTATGGTTGTGTCAACTAAATTGTCAAGCTTGCCCCATATTTCCTCTTAATCTCACTTTGACAATTTAGAAGCTGAGAGCAGCGTGCCTGCCTATCAGCAGCTCTGAGAGAGGCTGAGGCTGCTTCAGAGTTACTGACGCCAGCCCCCTTCCCTTCCTCCGCCCGCTTCCTTCCCTTGCATTTTGATCAGACTGGTTTATCTAATTTTCCAGTAAATGCTTGAAATGTATTCATGCACACCTTCTCCCCATAAACGTACACAGGGGAATAGGGAGAATGAGATAGAAATTAATAGCTCGGCATTAGCTCTCTTCACACCCTCGTTCCTCCATTCCGATACACATTTGGGGCAGGAGGAGCGAATCTCTTCCACCTATGGAGGGATGACTAACACTTATTCAGAAACAAGGGAGAAACCAAGACCTTTCCAACCTATAGACCCTATAAGGGATGTGGCCTTTACACAATACAGAAAGGTGAGAAAGGTATATTTTCTTGAGGTGCTATCTAACCAGATACTTTTGTATTCAAAGAGAAGTGCCCTTCCGTGGGCAGTATGACAATAGCTACACACTTTATGATCATTTTAGGTTTTAGGAAAGCATTTAGTTTGAGAGCAGTTGTATTGAATCCTGCATTCAAGCTAAAGTGGTCATCAAATGCACTCTCTATACCCCCAAAATGTTGAGAGTTTAATCAGAGGGGGAGAAAAACAACAAGGTGGCATTAGGCATGCTGAACCAGCGCCAGGAATATGCAGAGAATTGATGAGGTGTCACTTTCGCTAAGAGTCACACAATCGCTGCCGACAAGAGACTCTGTAATCCCCTGCCTGCCTGCCTGCCTGCCTGCCTGCCTGCCTGCCTGCCTGCCTGCCTGCCTGCCTGCCTGCCTGCCTGCCTGCCTGCCTGCCTGCCTGCCTGCCTGCCTGCCTGCCTGCCTGCCTGCCTGTCTATATGTCTGTCTGCCACCAACGAGCCACAGCAAAGAGAGAGAGACACTGGTTCACTTCGCATGGTGCTCAAGAAAGGGAAACGCCCTTGATTTTAGGGAAGGTTACCTCGGTCTCCTTCTCTGTCCTCAACCCTGGAAAGTATTGCTCCACAGCACTAACGCACATCGTGCAACATAATTAGGATTGATGCTTTTTGGTTGTGCTATTGGAAAAACTTGACAGGAGGTACCTTACCTATGACGTTAATCCTAAACCCACATGGCAATATATGTAAAAACATTTCAAATAAATAATACCAGTGACATAACTTGGTCTGCCTTTTAATAACATGTCTGTTGTTTGTGTTGTTAGTAATAAATAACATGACAACAGCTGTAGCCAACAACAAGTGCTTACATTTATGAAATCAATTTCAAAATACATTAATGAATTTAAACTGCTAGCAGAACACTGCAGGTCGGACAGGAGAAACAACAGCAGACTCAATTAGAAAACATGAAGGTGGATTATTTGACATTTCTTATGGAAAAGAGAGGCAGACTGAGAGAAAGATAGACAGATGTCTAATGCAGTGATGTAAAAGTGTATGTTTATGTGTAGGACTTTGCAGCACTGTAAGAATTAGGCTACTCCAAAAGGCTGATGGGTTAATACACATCAGATAGATTGCTGTGCAAATCATCTAAACAACAAACACAATAGAAGTAAGGACTTTTGTCTTGTGGTACGGATAACATGAATAATCTCCCGTCATGTTTGTGCTGACGCTTCCACTTGTTTTTCACTCAATTAATTAGAAAACCAATGATGACAGTATTTCTGGCCCAAATTTGTAATCAAAAGTACGGGTGGCTGGGTTTTGCACATCGCTTTAATTTCCTCTCATTAGTAGTGGCAGTGACTTTGATCAAATCTTCATGCATCTAATTAGATTGATTCACTCATTAACAACTAATTATATCAAAATCGAGATCAATATTTGAAATTAAAGCCATGGGATCATTGAACTAAATTGACCTGCACCCAGAGGAAAAGTGGTGACAGAATTCAGACAAAACTTGACGCTTGAATGTCATACCAAAAACTGCTTCCTTCTCTCTCTGTCTCTGTCTTGGTACTGTCATGAATTCCTTATACAGCATATTCAAGCACAAATACTTGTCACCACATGAAAAAAAAACACTTCACGGTTGAAGGATCAAAATGCCTTAGTATTTCATAAAAAAACCTTTAAGAGATGAAGGATTATGATTTGTAACTCCAGAGGTTTGGCAGGGCCTGAGTTGATGTGGGAGTGACAGGTAAGTTATGAAAGGGGGGCTGAGACCAATCACTGTGCTCCATTATACAATTAAAACACTGCTGCTTTTCTTTGCCTGGGCTCCTCTGATGATTCCATTGCCTGTCGGTTAATGTGCTGAAACCACCACGTTTGCTTCATTGGGATCAATTGTATTATAAATGCAGCAATGCCTTCACTGGCAGCAGCTTATGAATTTCCTTAGAGAAACTTTTGTAATTGCAATCATTCAAAATCCATCCAGCATTAGGCAGCAAGCGAAATAATGTTTAGTTCCAATCTCCCTGACAGTCTCCACGTACGTAGGCTAGAGAGAGAACCCATACCCCAAAAAGAGATTGAACATGAACGACAAATAAAATGTGAACATCAAGCAAGACACTGTCTCACTTCCATTAAATGATAAAGTAGCTGTACTGAAAAGAAAATAACTCATTTAAATGGCTGGCCTATAGGTCAAGGACAGCCGGAGCAAATGGCTTCTGTGATTTCTTTTCACACGGGCATACAAATAAAAACATTTTGCACTTTCATTTTCTGTGACAGAAAGCTAAACAAGTTGTGTTATCTTTTCTTATTGGTGTGATACAGTATATGAAATGTGAAACACCTCTAGGCTTATGCAACCTATGCTAAATACTTTTTTATGTTAACATTATGAGTTCTACATAATGCTGGATGAATACAACCTCACTGAATAAGAACCCAGGTGTGATTGACAGTTACATTTATGGTTGAGGCCAAACAGGAATTCCTTTAAGAATGGGTAACGTAAAAATAAACATAAGTTAAGCGACACATCAATGATCTAGCTCTTATTCCACAGATACATAGGTGAAAATAGACTGTTGCAAGTTCTTATGTGTGCAGGCTTAGTGCTTTATTCAGCCAGTGAGCATCATCAAGGTCGCACTATACTTAAAGGGATACTTTGGGATTGAAGGGCAACGAGGCCCTTTATCTACTTCCCCAGAGTCAGATAAACTCGTGGATACCATTTTTATGTCTCTGCATCCAGTATGAAGGAAGTTGGAGGTAGTTTGGGAGCCAATGCTAACTAGCGTTAGTGCAATGACTGGAAGTCTATGGTATCTATTAGCATGCTAGCAGTTACCATAAACTTCCAGTCATTGTGCTAACAGTAGTTAGCAATTATGCTAGCGCTATTTAGCAACTTCCTTCAAACTGCAAGCAGAGACCTAAAAATGGTATCCACGAGTTCATCTGACTCTGGGGAAGTAGACAGTAAAGCTCTTCACTGCCAAAATCCCAGAGTATCCCTTTAAGGAGCTCAATGACACTGTGCTCACAATACAGATGAAACCTCCAATTAAGATCGGCCGAGAACATCATGCTCTCCAATTTCCTTTATACAGCAGCTAAACACAAAATGAGCCTATTCCTATTTTACAGTGGTTTTCATAATGTACAATGGGCATGCACATGATGAAAATCACCATCTTAACTGTTCAATAGATGGTGTACATGGCTCAATTCTGTATCATACATTCTTCCTTCTTGTCTTACTGTTGGCAGCTAGACAACAGTCCCAAACAAAAACAGGAAAGGGGAAACTAGGTGACAGGAACAAATTACATTGCAAACTAATTCTGTCAGCTGCAAAAACATGTGTTGATGTTGGAACCTAAATAAATGGAATCATGTGATTCTACACAGAAGACAATCAAGATACTTTTAGATAATATGTACTTTGCCAGTATGAATAAAATACTTATAAATTAGATTTAATGCACAAAAATGTTTGAATTAAATGTTCCTTTGCTAACTCATTTAAAACACAGTATAGCTGAAGTTAAGTTTAAGTAAAATAATAAAATGCTCATACCTATAGCCCTGAAGAATATGGCTGATTTTGTGTCTGAAGTGGTTTTACATTGTCACGGAGGACATCAGAAACATTTGCAATGATAACCACAGAGTGGTGAGGAGAAGAAGGGGCCATACCTCATTGGTGTTCCATCTGTGTCTCTCCTTTGGCAGCGACGAGCATTTTGGTAGACATTCAAGCAGCTTTTTGGGCAGGTATATTTTCAAATGTCCATGTTCATCTGCAAAGAGAGAAAGAGATAAATCACATTACAGTGCATGCTTGCTCCTTTCTCCTTTTGGGTTTCTTAATTTTTTTTGTTAGACCTGAGGAATCAGAACTGTGTCATAGATGGGGCAGCTTTTAGTATAAATACTGTAATGGAAAAAAACTGTAGAATACACTATAGTAATTAATGTGTTGTTTTTGCAGATAGAAGTATACTGTAGTATTTACTGTAGTGTTTTTGTGGACTGTAGTATCCTGTAGTATTTACTGTAGTGTTTTTGCGGACTGTAGTATACTGTAGTATTTACTGTAGGGTTTTTGCAGACTGTACTATACTGTAGTATTTACTGTAGTTCTTTGAGGACTGTAGTATACTGTATTATTTACAGTAGTGTTTTTGAAAATCGCACTATACAGTAGTACTTACTGTAGTGTTTTTGCAGACATTACTGTAGTATTTACTATAGTGTTTTTGTTTTATTATCTTTGACATAGAAGTGGAGGCTTTCTCCTTCAGAAAACCAAATGGAGAAATACTAAAAGAGCTGATTTTCCATAACCTTTACGTAGGTAGGACTGGGTTCTGAATGGCCAGCTTCTGCTCTTTTTGATAACCTGTAGGGAACACAATATATAGTCTCTACTTGGCATGTAGGTTTCTCAGTTATGGGGGAGGGGCATGGGCAGGGTATGTGCAAATGAAATACTGTAGAATTTACTATAACTATATACTATAGTTTTTTGGGACTGTAGTGTTTTTGCAGACATTACTGTAGTATTTACTACAATATTCTACAGTGTAATACAACATTCTATAGTAAGTACTACACGTGATAGAGGGATACTACAGTGTGTAGTGTAGTATTCTACAGTAGCTTATGCTACAGTTTACTATAGAATTCTATAGTAAGTACTGTATTATTCTATAGTAAACTGTAGTATTTTTTCATGTGAGCACTCTCCACTGTTTCAGTGATTCAAACTGCAAGCTGAAGTGGGACCACATCCTCTCACACAAGCTCAAATGCCAGTGGATGATACAAAAAGGAAATAGGCCAACAAGTTGTTGAGTAGGGAAATTAAAGCTGTGTTGTATCTTCCCCTCTTCTCCCAGTTTCAAAGGGCTTGGCAGCCCAGTCAAATCAATGTCGTTCTGAAGCAATGATACTGTCTGTAGCCTTATCTGTGAATCGGCTTTAATTACACACTTGTTATTATCTGTCGATTATATCCATCTCCTAAAGTTGTCCACTAACTTTATTTTTACATAAATGTTTCCATATTCACAAAGAGAACCATGGGGCCTAATGCACAAAATGTAAAAGCCCAATCATAATACCATAATTCAGTGAATTATTGAAAGAGAGTAGGCCTAACCTAGTCAATAGAAAGCCCATTGCTTTACATGGTTACACGTCATGTTACATTTCACAATCATTTCATAAAGATTATGTAGCAAATTCAGTGCAGAGGAGACATGCTTAGATACAATCATGCATTAGGCCCATGCTGTTTAAGGTCCTATTGCTCATTCAAGTTGCACTGCCTCCTCATTCCTGCTATTCAAATATGCAGATGGCATTTCATCCAAGACTTAAGTGGGTGCAAATTCTATTTGTCTGGAGACCAAATTTACTGTGAATTTATAATTATGAACAAAACTAATATAGTCTTTGGGATGAATATTACAAGGAAATTAAAATAATATTTTTTTGTAAGCATAAACACACAGCTTTTAGAAAGCCTATGCATCCATAGCTTTTGCAATTTACATACCAAATGAGCATATCTCATTCCCAGCCAACAGCTTATCATTAAGGGTGGGTTTAAAGACAGAGAGAAGCTACTGGCTGCCAATCATAATGACATGACATCATAGTAGCAGGTGGCCTTTCAAAGAATGGAAGCAATGCTACTGTACGAAGAAAACAACCCACTAACCTTGGCTACTATGTAAATCAAGTTTTCTGGATAATTATTTGTTAGGAGAGAAGTTCACACTGAATAATAATGTGTTTACATAACAAAACAAAAATGATCAATTATAGACAGTGTTGTGTTTTGTAGGCCTACATTTTGGCTATGGGCCTAAACAATAATATTCCTGCTCAGCTTTACATCTCTCGACTAAAGTCACCCATCAAGGCACATCTGCTGAACAAATTGTACTGTTTCCTGATACATTTGTTGTGAAGATTCAGACTGAATAATACTATTTCCAATTACCATTACATTTGTTGATATGTGAAAGAAATGTTGATCTTCTTATCCAGTTGTGAGGTCTTTTTAGTAGAATGATAATAATAGAACCTTATAATAAAACCTTATAATAGAACCTTATAATAGAACTGTATAATAAAACCTTATAATAGAACTGTATAATAGAACCTTATAATAGAACTTCATAATAGAACCTTATAATAGAACTGTATAATAGAACCTTATAATATAACCTAAAAATAGAACCTTATAATATAACCTTATAATAGAACTGTATAATATAACCTTATAATAGAACTGTATAATAGAACCTTATAATATAACCTAAAAATAGAACCTTATAATATAACCTTATAATAGAACCTTATAATATAACTGTATAATAGAACTGTATAATAGAACCTTATAATAGAACTGTATAATATAACCTTATAATATAACTGTATAATAGAACCTTATAATATAACCTTATAATAGAACGGTTTAATAGAACCTTATAATATAACCTTATAATATAATTGTATAATAGAATCTTAGAATAGAACTGCATAATAGAACCTTATAATAGAACTATATAATAAAACCTTATAATATAACTGTATAATATAACCTTATAATATAACTGTATAATAGAACCGTATAATAGAACTGTAGAATAGTACCTTATAATAGAACCTTATAATAGAACTGTATAATAGAACCTTATAACAGAACAGTATAATAGAACTGTATAATATAACCTTATAATAGAACCTTATAATAGAACTGTATAATAGAACCTTATAATAGAACATTATAATAGAACCGTATAATAGAACTGCATAATATATCCTTATAATAGAACCTTTCTGATTTGGTATTACAATTTAAGCAACCACACTTGCTTTAGAGTTGGGGTGGATATCAGTGTGAGGTATACATCATCTTTAGTACCAGGGGAATACCATCTTTCTCAGATTGTCATCCTCCTACTAAAGTCACTGGTGACACATCAAGGCACATCTGCTGAAAAAATTCCATAGTTTCCAGCAATGCTGGTGAGGCCACGCACAGAGAGCCCATGGCAAATACTTAGATTTTAAGTACAGAACCTCCATTCCAGTCGTGTACTAGGCCTATGTCAAGAGACCTATTGAAAGGGAAGAGAATTTATAGCCTAGGCCGAGTAGGCCCTAGCTTGTACAATCCCATTATTCATTCAGATGGTACAAACAAACTGCTGTTCCAGCCACCTGATCAGGGAGGAAGAGAAACATCAGAGCCGTGTTTAGTGTTGCTCCCACAGGGAGCCGGTAGTAGAGATGGATGTGTAGATCTGTAGCCGTTTGCTGCATCCAACTGTACCTGGAAATTCTGCGTGTGTAAACTCTTTTTATATGAGATGAACAGGTATCTGTAATCATTCGTTTCGCCCAATTACCAAACCCGTACAGCATCTGCTTGTAGGTTCCACCAAAGTGGTGTTATTATTGTCATCAGAGGTAAACAGGATGGAGCTGAATGATCAGAGATGTATCAGGCAGGGAAATGAGAGGGAAAACGGGACATGGGCAAATTAGGGAAACAACTAAATAGGTAATAAGGGAAAGAATCACACAAAATAAAAAGAGAAGCACATAATGAAAAGGGGAAAAAACAAACAACTATCACCTTATAATGAAATGTTTTCTTTTTCTTTTTAAGACTAGACCAATTAGCTATTGTTGGACTAATTGCATTTTCTACATTTTTTCTGTGGATTGGCTTTCAGCATGTGTCACACACTCTGCCTACGGAATGTTTATCTGTTGTTTGTTTTCTAATGAGAAGCCATGAGTCCACCGTCCACTGAGTCCTGGCTCAAACATTAAAGGTGATGCTTAAAGGCAAACCAGACCACCCTCAGATTGAACCAGTTGTGTCCAGGGGAAGCCATCTCTCACCTCCCTCTCTATAGTACAAACAGAGCAGAGTTCTCCGACTGCCTGCTCTTGAAATCAATCCTCAACAGAGCAGCAGCAGGCCCACTCGCCAGCCAGCCTATCCCACCATGGAGCTCTGCCAATGATCAATGCTAACCTATGACATACCCTCAGATGACATCATCGAGGGGAGAGACTCCGTCAGAGAGACTCAATAATTATGGTATTCAATGTCACTACAATTTCATTTTAGAAATCAAGAATATGTACTGCACTACTGAATTCAACATCAAGCCATTGATAAAACTTCCTTAAAACCTGGTCATAAAATGTTTTGGATAATGTCTCAAAAAGCTCTCTGAGTGGTGTAATGGGAATTTCCAGGTGAACAAAAAGGAGAGTAGCCGTTGACAACATCAATAAAAAAATCTACCCCGGTTTATTATTTTATGCACAGAACTCGGTGATATACTGCAGGAGGTAACTTAAACTGTAAACTCGCCACCTGTTTGCAAAATTACATGGAGATATGATATCAGAGCATGACAATGTTATATTTCACACCGAGGCTCGGTGGTTATCGAGGGGGAATGCTGGAAAGATTTTTCAGATTCTTCACAATGACACACTGTTGTCATTCAAAATGGATGTTAAAAAAAACAGACTTTGTTGACTTTCTGTGTAATGAAAATAAAATGTGTCTCCTTGCCTATGTAACAGACATATTTGGGAAACTGAATGAACTGAACACAAGCATGCAGGGGAAATACAAAAACATTCTACAGATGTGTGACAGAATCAGTGGATTCAGTGGAAAGAATTCTTATTGGAGAGTCTTTCAAAAGCGAATCATGCCCCCTTCACTAGGCTGTGCATGTTTCTAACAGAAAACAGCATCAGTAAGTATCACACATGAGTGATGACTGCTCACCTCCGACGCTTGGAAGAAAAAAACGAGCTCCGACTGGGAAAAATCGCTTTGAAAGGGTCATCCGACCTGAAGATCACTGACGTCATGATTTGACCTCGTATTTTTCAGTTTCCTGGTAACCTTCACCAGCTCATATCTGTTTGAAGCTGGATTCAGTGTTCTCGTCTGCATTAAAACCAAATATCCATCCAGGTTGGATGTGACAGCAGAGATGAGGTGTGCGCTGTTGACCACGTCCCCTGACTTTGAGAAGCTCCGACTCGACATGCATCAAAACACATCCATCTCATTAGTGGTGGTGAGATAAGATACATTATGTTAGACTAATTTCTAATTGACTGTCATTAGCCCCACATTAAAAGTATGTGATGGTGAGTTGAGAAGACAATCAGAAACAGTGTTAGAATGTTTTTCAATTGACTACCAAAGCCCTAAGTAAAAAAGTCAACATTGGCTGTTAATTACATCATTGTTTTTCACATGGTTGAAGTCGCAAGAATTTTCAGATATCAAAATGGGGTCGTGGGCCAAAAATGTTTGAGAACCCCAGCTCTAAACTGAATAGGAACTTTATTCACCTTAAATTTCCCAATTACAAGTGGTCTTATAGTTCATGACCAAAATGTTTAAGACATTGGATCTATGTTTCAGATTTTAAATGGTTGTCTGTCTAAGCCCTGTATACCAGACTTGTTCAGTCAGAGTTCATTTAACTACCTCTTAACTTAAGCACCTTAGGAGGGTGTTCTCCACCTAACATTCACCTCCTGTTATTAGGCTATAGGCTGTATCTCTCTTTGGAGAACAGACAATCAACCACAGAACTTGTTTCAAATGCTAAACTGAAGCATCTTTTCTCCCGTTTATTAGGCCCACATCGTCAATTTGTTCACGTTATTCCAGCGATCCTCAGATTTTCTCCAGCAGGCTTTTCTATAGCTATGGTGGAGGAGAAGGGGCTCCTTTGGAAGTGATAGTTCAGAGTTTTGCACACAAATAAAAGGTTTGTCAACTGTGCCAGTGAGACGAAGAGAATCAACATAATGTAGATGTGGTAGAGAGCCTCAGCCTGCTTCCACATGGGAATAGGTTGGATGCCAGACACACAACACAAACCTTTGACAAAACTCTGAAAGTCACTGATTAATCTACAGCTGAAACACAGGTTAGCAGAGACAAATTGTATTTGTGAATGTTTATACAGAAAAGGGAAATCAAATCATAAAATGAATAAAATAGGGTGGCTCTAATTGGGTAAACAGTAATATCTATATGATACACGAAAACACACTGTTTTTTTCCCAATTAATAATTGAAACGATGTGACTGTTTAAAAAAAGAATGTCTTACAGGCCTTACCACTTTATAAATCTTGTCATTTTAAATTTCTCATCTACTGTAAGGATAAATGGGCCTAAATGTTCATCAGATTCAGTTATAATGAAATACTCAATCGACATGGTCTTCCTCTCCATTTGAACATTGAAAAGGGACATCCTGGGAAATCTGGGATTTCTGTGCTTCTAATTAAATTAATCAGACTAGCTAAATGAAGGCTTTGCATTTAGATATAACAGGTTTGTATAAAGGTTTGTTTTGTGTGTCTGGCATCCAACCTATTCCCATGTGGAAGCAGGCTCTCCATCACATCTACAACACGTTGATTCCCTTTCATTTCACCGGCACAGTTGACAAACCTTTTATTAGTGTGCAAAACTCTGTTTGAACTACCACTTTCAAAGACTATCTTAAATAAAACATCTCAGTGTTATTCCCCCCCCCCCCCCCCTTAAAAAAAGAAACAACACGCACCTGGCTTTTCCTTTTCCTACTAAATGACTAAATGTAATCAATGTGCTGGTGATACATAATAATCTCTTAAAGCCACAGTCTAAAAGGCAGTTCTCTAGGTTCTCTACTCTTTTCTATTTTTACCAATGACCTGCCACTGGCCTTAAACAAAGCTTGTGTGTCCATGGCATGTATGCTGATTATTCAACCACATACACATCAGCAACCACAGCTAATGAAGTCACTGAAACCCTGAACAAAGAGTTGCTGTCTGTTTTGGAATGGGTGGCCAGTAATAAACTGGTCCTGAACATCTCTAAAACGAAGAGCTTTGTATTTGGTACAAATCATTCCCTCAGTTCTAGACCTCAGCTGAATCTGGTAATGAATGGTGTGGCTGTTGAACAAGTTGAGGAGACTAAATCACCTGGTGTTATCTTAGATTGTAAACTGTCATGGTCAAAACATAGAGATTGAATAGTTGTAAAAATGGGGAGAGGTCTGTCTGTAATAAAGAGATGCTCTGCTTTTTTGACACCACACTCCACAAAGCAAGTCCTGCAGGCTCTAGTTTGATTGTATTTGGATTATTGTCCAGTCACATGGTTAATTGCTGCAAAGAAATACCCAATTAAGCTGCAACTGGCCGGGAACATAGCGGTACGTTTTGCTCTTCATTGTAATCAGAGGGATAATATTAATACTATGCATGCCAGTCTCTCTTGGCTGACAGTTGAGGAGAGACTGACTGCGTCAAACACTTACCCCACCAAACATACCACCAGGGGTCTTTTCACAGTCCCCAGGTCCAGAACAAATTCAAGGATACGTACAGTATTATACTGAGCCATGAGTGCATGGAACTCCCTTCCATCTTATATAGCGTAAGTGAACAGCAAACCTGGTTTCAAAAAAATAAATAAAGCAACACCTCACGACACAACGCCTTTTCCCCATGTGACCTACTTGTTGTGTGTATGTAGGCTCCTGAGTGGCCCAGCGGTCTAAGGCACTATATCTCAGTGCTAGAGGTGTCACTACTGACCCTGGTTCAATCCTGGGCTGTATCACAACTGGCCATGATCAGGAGTCTAATAGGGTGGCACACAATTAGCCCAGCGTCGTCTGGGTTAGGGGAGGGTTTGTCTGGGGTAGGCTGTCATTGTAAAATAAGAATTTGTTCTTAAATGACTTGCTTATAAAGGTTAAATGATGTGTAACTGATAGATGCACACACACTACATGTTAATGTATGTAAAGTATTTGTCTTTAATGTATGTAAATTGTAAAGTCTGTAATGTATTTTTCGTTTTGTGTCGGACCCCAGGAAGACCTGCTGTCGCCATTGGCGTCAGCTAATGTGGATCCTATTAAATCAAATCAAATCAAAAATGCAGCACCATTGGTTAGGCAGCACTTCTATAGGCCTAATCACTTCTATAGGCCTAATCACGTCTATAGGCCTAACCACTTCTATAGGCCTAATCACTTCTATAGGCCTAATCACGTCTATAGGCCTAACCACTTCTATAGGCCTAATCACATCTATAGGCCTAATCACATCTATAGGCCTAATCACATCTATAGGCCTAATCACTTCTATAGGCCTAATCACTTCTATAGGCCTAATCACTTCTATAGGCCTAATCACTTCTATAGGCCTAATCACTTCTATAGGCCTAATCACGTCTATAGGCCTAACCACTTCTATAGGCCTAATCACTTCTATAGGCATAAAAACTTCTATAGGCCTAATCACTTCTATAGGCCTAATCACTTCTATAGGCCTAATCACTTCTATAGGCCTAACCACTTCTATAGGCCTAATCACTTCTATAGGCCTAATCACTTCTATAGGCCTAATCACTTCTATAGGCCTAACCACTTCTATAGGCCTAATCACTTCTATAGGCCTAATCACTTCTATAGGCCTAATCACGTCTATAGGCCTAACCACTTCTATAGGCCTAATCACTTCTATAGGCCTAACCACTTCTATAGGCCTAATCACTTCTATAGGCCTAATCACTTCTATAGGCCTAATCACTTCTATAGGCCTAACCACTTCTATAGGCCTAATCACTTCTATAGGCCTAATCACTTCTATAGGCCTAATCACGTCTATAGGCCTAACCACTTCTATAGGCCTAATCACTTCTATAGGCATAAAAACTTCTATAGGCCTAATCACTTCTATAGGCCTAATCACTTCTATAGGCCTAATCACTTCTACAGGCCTAATCACTTCTATAGGCCTAATCACTTCTATAGGCCTAATCACTTCTATAGGCCTAATCACGTCTATAGGCCTAACCACTTCTATAGGCCTAATCACTTCTATAGGCCTAATCACTTCTATAGGCCTAATCACTTCTATAGGCCTAACCACTTCTATAGGCCTAATCACTTCTATAGGCCTAATCACTTCTATAGGCCTAATCACGTCTATAGGCCTAACCACTTCTATAGGCCTAATCACTTCTATAGGCATAAAAACTTCTATAGGCCTAATCACTTCTATAGGCCTAATCACTTCTATAGGCCTAATCACTTCTATAGGCCTAATCACTTCTATAGGCCTAATCACGTCTATAGGCCTAACCACTTCTATAGGCCTAATCACTTCTATAGGCCTAATCACTTCTATAGGCATAAAAACTTCTATAGGCCTAATCACTTCTATAGGCCTAATCACTGCTATAGGCATAAAAACTTCTATAGGCCTAATCACTTCTATAGGCCTAATCACTTCTATAGGCCTAATCACTTATATAGGCCTAATCAAATCCTTCATAGCCAACATGGGCAACACATTTTCAAGGCTATGATGTGAGATCTATCAGAATGCATAGTCTACAACAAACAGAACTCACAAGTTGTAGCAACAACTGAAAATATAACTAAGTGTCTAAGATCTAAGATGACCCTCAGATGGCTTTCTAAGCCAAAATGATGAGTAAGGCGCTTATCTTTCAACATACCTGCCAGTCTGTAATGACTGAGGATTTTAGTCGCTAATACTCTCAGATTAAGGAATGCTCATGTACCAACAAATAAGCCTACTGAGTTAATTGTGTGCAAGATTACATAAATAGGGTAGCCATCAATAGACACCCATCGGGTAAAAATATGGAACATTTTTGATTTCACCAATTTTCATAACTGCATCATTATGAGAAACAATGGTCTTGTTTTGCAAATCAGATCAATGTTGGTCAGATGTTATGCCGGTGTGATTATTATTACCTATCCCTTCTGGCTGAAGAAAGAACAACAAACAATTGGTTGTACAACACTAAAGTGTAACAAACGCTGAAACAAGAGCTTGTTAATCAGAAGGTGCTGAGCTGGGCTGAGCAAGACTTGGCTGGGCTGGGGAGGTGCCAATTACTGCCCTGGTGTTGACGAAGGAAGGGAGAAAGTCTCTAAAGGGAGTTGTCCAAGAGAAAATGTACCTAGGGCCTACCCACCTACCACCCATCTCATCAGCTGCTTAGGCCAGGAAGAGGTAGGGCTGGGAATTGCCAGGGACCTCACGATACAATATTATCACGATACAATATGTATTAAAATTCTCACAATGTATTATGTATTGCAATTCGACATTGCGATTTTGTTGCGATTTGATGTTCCAAACATATTGGTCACTATATGTCGGCTGCAGAGAGACTAGAGAGAGTCATGAGAAAGCATCAGGGAAATAAATATGCTGAAAATATGTTGGCTAACTATTTAAAAAGAAGATGGAGAACAAGCCATAGGATGAAAAAACACAGTGTTTTGGCGCAGGTACAGCCAACTAGCGCTAGCCAATGCTGTTCAATAGCAGCAAATATTATCATTTTTAGGCCTTACAAGTACAACATCAATACAATATGGGCCCAAAATAATATTGCGATATGCAACTGTATCTATTTTCTCCCCATCACTAGGAAGAGGCCTATAAAACCACGTTTACTGCCCGCTACAGGGCCTGTTTTTGAGGAGTACCACTGACCAACACTGTAGGCTATTTCTATTCCTTGGTTGTAGGGACTGGAGAGGGTAAAGCATGTCTGGTCATCAGTTACAACACCCTCAGTCAAACGGACCACAAAAATATATTTCTCTGTGCTGATCTTTGGATTATCACTGATCCTGCCTGTGAAGCAGCGAACAGTAGGGGAATTGAAGGGTATCTGTCATGCTAGCTTGCTCCGGCTCCACCCTGGAGACCAGAGCGTGGGTCATAAGGCTGGAAAGGCTGACAAAAACAAATCTTTAATCAATACCCTGGCCCTCAATGCAAACCCCTCTCTCCTCCGTCTCTGTCTCAGTGCGTTCCATGAGTGACAGTTTTTCCTTTTAATCTGTGCCCAGTGCTGCTCATATTGTTAGGAAATAGTGAGCTAGTGTTACGGTACCTTGGCTAATTCAGCAAACCATTGTTGGCTGCGCATAGTGTCTAGGCTATGTAGTAAAACCCTCATGAAGATCTACATAGGTTCAACACTTTTAGGGCTTATTTCTAAAGAACTAGGCTGAAATGCAAAACACTCCACAACAGGCCAGTATTCACTTTGCAATGTTGGCCTCGTCTAGGAAGCCTCTGTCTTTAGTGACAGGTGAACAACACTTTACCACAAACATGTATACACAGTCCTCTATATATATATAACAGAAAAATAACTACAATCAGAGGAACAAAGAAAATGTTAAACAACAGTAAATTACCATATTTAAGGCATTAAGCAGCCATGCATGAAAGGAAATCAAGCACACAGCCATGCAACAATTGTTCTATAACATGCAATTCTACCATGCATTATTCTGCACTCAGTAGTACATCAGGGCCCATTCAAGCATCTGAAACCAATGGCACAGTAAAGACATCACACACACAACCAACAGAATAGTTGGCTATACAATTAGAGTGTCTGGTATATTTACAGGGTCATTGTTAACCGATCCATATGAATTACAGAACCAGATAGAGGGATCACATCAGTGAATAGCGTGACAAAGTGGACTCAACACTTTTCTAACCCAGACTACCATCTCTGCGCAGACAGAGACACATCCCTCAACAACTTCAATCATGTGGCGCAAAACACCCCTAATCCTCAAGGCGCACTAAAGGCCCACTGTCTGTCCGTCCACAAACACTGTCCCCTCCTCAGCAGCTGGCGCCACACTAAAAACACTTATTAGGATAGAAATAAAAACACTGTGATTGAATCAAAACCGGAGCAAGAAGGCATTTGTCAGCCAAGATGCGGTGGCCGGTGACTAACATGCTGTCAATCAAAAGCAATCAATCTGGGTGAGCTGTTGTGAGGCATATGGGAGGAGGGAGGAGGGGAGGGGAAGGTAGAAGGGGTTCCCCTGTGTTATGTGTTGTTGCCATTAAACAAACCATTTCTGATGACAAATAAGGCACTTGAGTTCCACCTCCAGAATGAGCTAATCGTGACACTCAGCATATGATTGGCATCAAAAAGGTCATTTTAAATGTCCATCTTGACTGCCATGTTGCATGGGTCATAACTAGACTCTATTTACAGGAAATAGCCTATAAAAAAAAACATAGGAGGCTATTGCTAAATGGACCTCTTCTTCACTCAGTTCAACTTTATAATATGATGCCAATATCCAGACCTCTACCCAAACTAAAAAAATATTTAAGATCTCACTGATTTTTGCATCTGGCTTAACAAGGCTTTGATTGCACTGGACCTCTACTTGATTAGCACAATCTTTTCAAATATTAATGATCAGAGAGGCAGAGTATTCCCCACACTTCTGAAAAGTCAACACAATGCTTGATTAGGCCACTGCTAGGGGGGAAACTTGAGCCTGGGGTTTACTACTACAGAAAGCAAATTAAAGTAGCTGCGTCATGTTTCCCTGGCAGTAATAATAAGGGCAACTTTCTTACGGTCTGGTGACTCTTGATGGGGGGAAAAGAGGGGGAGCTTTTTGGGCAACCAATTATCGTAATTAGTCTATATTATTTATATAACAGTGTTAGTCTACTTAGAGTAAAAAAATAAGCAACCTGGCTACTTACTCTAGTAAGACTTGAGTACTACGGTGTTGCTTAATGTATAGATTCATAAGTGAGGAGGCTAAGCTAGGCTAGGTCAAAGAGCTGCAAAAAATATTCAATGGGAAGTTCAACAAACGTGCACTCGGACGGTTAACTGCCTGCAACAAACTGAAAAGGTGCAAACTTTGTGTGCTCCAACCCTCACCACGCACACACATCCATGAACATCCCATCTCAAGGAGAGCAGAGGTGAGGGCTTGTGGTGCGTACACACGGCACACACACACACACACACACACACAGTCAGCCAGTGAAGGACGCAGCCACGCTACAGCCCTTTATCCTTATCAGACCTACTCCCACAATTACTCAGATCACTGGTTTACCTGCCTGGGCCTGGGCTCTGGGCTCTGGGCTCTGGGCCTGGGCTCTGGGCCTGCGCTCTAGGGCCTGGGCTCTGGGCCTGGGCTGCGTTACAGTGTCCTGGTGGTACAGAAACCTCCAGCCAGCCAGCCAGGCAGAGAGAGCACATTAACTAGGCCGTCTAACATGGGAATAGGATGCCATAATAAAAAGCACCAGCATGAAGGGAGAGCTAGACTAGAGAAAACACACAAGAAGACCAACTAGTCAGAGCTGTCAAACATTGTTTTTACATTTGAGTCATTTAGCAGACAATCTTATCCTGAGCGACTCACAATAACAATTAGGGTTAAGTGCCTTGCTCAAGAGCACATTAACAGATTTTCCCCCTAGACGGCTCAGGGAGTCAAACCAGCAACCTTTCAGTTACTGGCCCAACACTCTTAACCGCTAGGCTACACAAGAGGGGTGACGTGTTAGTCAATCAACAATGACCCGAATCCCAATCATTAAGAATCACAGACTACAACACACAACTCTTCTGCTTCCTTTAAATCTACATCTCAACATGTGTTGAGTCAAAACACTGAGCTTTAAAGCAGCTAAAGCAATATTAAGGACATCAGCGTAACGATGAAGACTCTCTTTTCAAAACATTACTGCAAACATGAACACACTTAATTACCTAGATCAACAGAGCCTTTGGCAGTGGAGTAACTGTAGAGGAAGCGGCAGTGTTCATTAAGCATGAAGAAAGTAGTCACTTTCACAGAGACACAAACTGGCGCTAAAGCGTGCATGGCAATCTTTCAGTAACAGAATGTTGTGAATTCAAAGAATCCTCCTCTTGATTAGGCTAAATGTTAAAACAGAAATGATACAACTTATCAGGGCAATAAAAACACTTCCAGCACAGCAGCCTTCTCTCTGTGCATTTCTCATTCTCAGGCCTAATCTTATCCCAGTGCATTCGTCACTCAGATGAATGGAGGAATCCTCATTCAGATGAATGGATAGGAGAGTTTTACACTCAGAAACATACAGTAGGTGTCCTAGCAGACTTCCTTCTCTCTCCTGCTCCTGATCTCAACCTGAATCAATCACTCTTAGTTAACGACAACACTTCTACTGTTGACAGCAGACACTTCCATCAACAGAGCAGTGAGCTCCTCTCTGGTCCAGGAGGAACACCCAGAGGAGGAAAGGAGGAAGTGGAGAGGAGAGGAAGGGGGGGGGTGTTGTGTGTGTGTGAAAATCAAGAGGTAAATAAATGACTCAATGAATGAATAATAGATTGACCAACTATAGTGGGCTCTTGGAGAAGAGCACAGTGCCACGGGGGGGTGCAGTATTAATAACACTCTCTTACTGTTCATCTCTGTGTCATCACTGATACTCTTAGGAGGAGCATGGCCGGCATAACACACAGCTGATCTGTACATTCCATCCGGATTACGAATTTTCTTCAGTCCTTCAGGAGGCAAAAAGAGAGTAGAGAAAATCGAGGAAAAGAAGTAGGGCATTCTCCCAGCTGCTTACAATAGCCCCGTACCGCCCTGTTTCCCCTCATGCAAACACATTGACAGACAGACGCTGGACAGTAAGGATGGTTAAGTGCAAACAACACATTATAAACAAATCCCACAATAAAGGAATGAGGCATGAGCTGTTCAACAGACAGAGGTGGTAAACACACAACAGAGGCTGGCTAGCTGAGTTCTATTGCTATTCCTAACCCTGACCTTGGCTTAACCTAGACCCTTGGCTTAACCTGGACCCTTGGCTTAACCTAGACCCTTGGCTTAACCTGGACCCTTGGCTTAACCTAGACCCTTGGCTTAACCTAGAGCCTTGGCTTAACCTGGACCCTTGGCTTAACCTAGACCCTTGGCTTAACCTAGAGCCTTGGCTTAACCTGGACCCTTGGCTTAACCTAGACCCTTGGCTTAACCTGGACCCTTGGCTTAACCTAGACCCTTGGCTTAACCTAGAGCCTTGGCTTAACCTGGACCCTTGGCTTAACCTAGACCCTTGGCTTAACCTGGACCCTTGGCTTAACCTAGACCCTTGGCTTAACCTGGACCCTTGGCTTAACCTGGACCCTTGGCTTAACCTGGACCCTTGGCAAGGGGAATCGACAGTTACATAAAAAATTTTAACCACCCCCCCCCCCCCTCCAAAAAAAAAACAAACACAAAAAACACAAAAAGGACAGTTGCTAGGGCATCACTGCTGGAGTATAATGCAAAATAGTCATCCACAGATATACATTAGCCTATAGCCTATTCAAGCTATTGACAAAGAGCAACTGGTGAACCTAAGCTCCAATAAGAAAGTTTATACACCCCATAATACTTCCATTATGAGGCACCTCTACTGACAAGTGAAGGGATTGTATTGATATATGGTGCACAGTTGAAACTTTCAGACAGTTAGAACAAAAAAACATTATAAGTCGGGAAAGTATACAGAATCTCAGTAACTGTTCCATGAGTATGCCTAGTTCACTGTTCTGTTGAGAGTTCAAGGCTGACACTTCTACTGTCACAGATTCTGGCATACTTATTTTACATCTTATTGATCTCAGAGATCCTCTTTTCAAACTGTTCTGACAGGCCACAGCCTAGCATACAATACAGACATCTTATTTAAAACATCAAACAACAAATAAATCAACGTATCATGGTTTAAAAGGCAAATATGTAGAATAAACCAGAGATCTAAATTAGCAGTTGAGAACAAAAGAAGCGTATCAGAAAATCCAGCCTTATTGATTGGTTCTTCTGCAGTGCCAGACATTCAGCTTGCTCGTAGGCTTAGGTATACATGCTTGTTTATCTATTCTATTTAGGATTTGTTTTTCTATGTTGCTGAACGACGCATCTCTTGGTGAGAACAAACAGTTAAATGTTTTATATTCTGGGAATGCTCCCTAATGAATGGCAAGTGAAGAGGCCAGCAATCAGGCTCATTGTAGGCTGGGTTTGATTCAGGTCGATATTGGTCCAGATCATATCAGTAGTAAGCTGGATGAATCAATGTGATCAATCAGAGAGGGCCTTGTGAGGCAGCTTGTAAAGGCTTGTTAGAGACAGACAGGAATGATACCAGGTCTCAGCAGACAGAGTCAGCCAGAGTCTGTAGCACGGAAGGAGCAGACTACCATCCATCCACGCCTCACTAATTCAATTACGAGGCAGGAAAAGGGAAAATCTCCAGCCTGATTCTAGGTTGATTCCACACGGGTCTGTCTGAAATCAGGAGAAGGTCACTTGTTTGACGATGTAAACACTAGGTTACAGCCAGCACTGACTGAAGTTAATGACTGTGGGATTTCCTGATGCTTTATTCTATTGTTGCAGCCTGTGAACTTTCTAACTCAGACATCAATTAGAAATAGGCCTACACTACATTTGTTTTGTAAAGCATTGATGTTTTTAATGGGTATTCTCTCGTCTTTTACTCACAGGGCTATAGTACTGTTTCACATGTATTGACTGCATTCAGGTTTTGACATACAAGGTTATGTTCTCTTTCTTGAGGGAGATACCTTTCAGTGTGAACATGTTATAACCACGTTAAATTGCACTAATAACTATTTTAGAGATTTAGGCTATAGAGGAGAGAAATAGAGAAATGGCATGCTGTCTACAGATCATGGAGGGTAGCCTAAGTTTTGCATGTATATAGGGGAAGAAAAGTATCTGGCCTTGCCTCTGTCCCGTTCACACCCATTACATCTACCTGGCTATCACTGTCAAGTCCTGAAGGATTCAAACGTGTCAGAAGTTTACTCTAAAGACTAATACGAGGAGGTAAGATTTGTCGCTTGACTGAACTGATCTTCATTCAAAAGACACATGTGCCCTCCGTGACAAGTGGTCTAAGACCCACTGTTCTTTGGGGAGAGTTAGCAGAAAGCTCTATTCTCCAGGGTCTAGCAATCTGTTAGATGGGCAAGAAGGATCCTAAGTCATGGTGTTACTCTGTACACAGAAGACCACTGAGAGAGACTGGCTCATGTCCCCCTGGGAATAGCACAGGATGTGTGCCTTCAGGAGACCTGCCAAACATCACAACTATAGCCTATAGCCCCCCCCCCCCCCCCCCCCCCCCCGCCATAGTCCAGCTGCTTCAAGGACAAAAGGTTAAGGGAGAGGCTGGCTTGTACTACCTATGGCTCGAGAGGAGAGTGTAGTCCAGTAGCCGCACTGCTGAAATAATAGGATCTTTTTTTGAAGTAGCCTATCTTGGCCTAGCCTAATCTACTATATTCCATATTCTCCCTTTCCATGTAACATCATTGGATAACTGATATTAAATGAATGTCGGATGGAGAAATAAAGAGTGCCCGACTATTCTATGTAAAAGCTCCCAGGCTCCAGATTGCCTGAGAGGACTTTGTGTTTATATAGAGGTATGAAGCACTCTCTCTCTCCTTCTCCAGCCTCCCCCTCCTCCTCCTCCACTGACCAACCTCACAGGAACACCGAAAATACCTCAACCTGCTCAGCAATGGGAGTTTCAAGTCAGGGTTTCAGTAAAAGCTCCTGGTGATGGAGTGGCGAAGAAATGAACAGAGGTAGCCGTCTGTACATTACATTCATCTTGTGTGTGTGAATGTAATGCATTGGGTCTAAATGCCACTGTGAAGTAGTAAGTCCTTACTATTACGGTGTTCTCCCTTTATAATTCCGTCATATACATTAGACCTACTACTAAACTATCAACGTTAACTATGTCCTGGCATGGTCATCCTTTCCACAGCTCCATACCACCCCCCTGTGGAGCTTTGTTTAGAGGTTGACTCTATCAGATCACAGGCTCAACTCTCTGATCTTTGTTACAGTGGTCACTAGAGTCTGGGAACACATTCACCACCAGCGTTATGTTTATTGTATAACCTAGATCATAAATGTGTTTCAAATCTTTTATTTTACGTTGGAGGAGGCTCAAGCGGTGACACACATACACACACAAATAGGAAGTAGAGGATGTCAACTCTTTTCTTCGCTACTGATGCTAAAAAGACCAGCCGGACTTAAAACCCTCCCCTCATGTTCTTGACGTCAACAGTTACCTCTGCAGTGGTGTGTCAATATTGGACGTCGAATAATTGTACGCCTGTTTTAGGCACTCTATCTATGTATTCCAGTGATTGACAACCATTTGAAAATATGAGATCGCTCTTTGTCGCCACCCACTGGTTACACATGAACAATACAACTCCATGTAGTTGTAAACAATTTGAAGAGCATCATTGACTAAACGCAAGCTAGCTTGATTGCATGGTAAGAAATCGACGCAGAACAACAACTAATATTAATGAAAACTGTGCAAACTCGGAAGTTAAAATGCGTGTACCGTAAGTCTATATTGTATATGACTAAATAGGCTGTCCATTAGATTGTATTTTCACATGTTATTTATTAGTGATACAGCAGCCTGAAGAGTTTCATTCCAAAATGCTATTTCCACATATTTTTCACATTTATGTTTTTTCATCAGAAATGATTGCTTATGGGTACCTTCATTTGTGTGTAAAAAATTAATGTCTCAAATTTTTGTTAGATGTATATTAAAACGGGTTTTGTTGCAAAATGCTATATATCTATTGTTTAGCTGAAATGGAATACTCTTATCCTGTTGGCTGTGATTTGTGGTTGTACTAACTGTAAGTTGCTCTGGATAAGGGCATCTGCTAAATGACAAAAATGTCAAAATATCTCATATTACCATATTGATTAATTTTGTTTTTTACATTTGTGTTGTATATATAGTACCTTCGGAAAGTATTCAGACCCATTGACTTTTTCCACATTTTGTTACGTTACAGCCTTATTCTAAAATGTATTAAATTGTTTGTTTTTTCCCTCATCAATCTACACACAATACCCCATAATGACAAAGCAAAAACAGGTTTTTATAAATGTTTGCGAATTTATAAAAAATGTAAATAGCACATTTACGTAAGTATTCAGACCCTTTACTCAGTACTTTGTTGAAACACCTTGGCAGAGATTACAGCCTCGAGTCTTCTTGGGTATGACTCTACAAGCTTGGCACACCTGTATTTGGGGAGTTTCTCCAATTCTTCGCTGCAGATCCTCTCAAGCTCTGTCAGGATGGATGGGGAGCTTTGCTGTACAGCTATTTTCAGGTCTCTCAAGAGATGTTCAATCGGGTTCAAGTCCAGGCTCTGGCTGTGCCACTCAATGACATTCAGAGACTTGTCCCGAAGCCACTCCTGCATTGCTGTGTGCTTAGGGTCGTTGTCCTGTTGGAAGGTCAACCTTTGCCCAAGTCTGAGGTCCTGTGCGCTCTGGAGCAGGTTTTCGTCAAGGATCTCTGTACTTTGATACATTCATCTTTCCCTCGATCCTGACTAGTCTCTCAGTCCCTTTTGCTGAAAAACATCCCCACAGCATGATGCTGCCACCACCATGCTTCATTGTAGGAATGGTGCCAGGTTTCCTCCAGACGTGACGCTTGGCATTCAGGCCAAAGAGTTCAATCTTGGTTTCATCAGAACAGAGAATCTTGTTTCTCATGGTTCTGAGAGTCTTTAGGTGCCTTTTGGCAAACTCCATGCGGGCTCTCATGTGCCGTTTACGATCTGGCCACTCTACCATAAAGGCCTGATTGGTGGAGTGCTGCAGAGATGGTTGTCCTTCTGGAAGGTTCTCCCCTCTCCACAGGGGAACTAGAGCTCTGTCAGAGTGACCATCTGACATGCACTGTCAATTGTGGGACCGTATATAGACAGCCTTTCCAAATCATGTCCAATCAATTTAATTAACCACATGTGGACTGCATTCATGTTGTAGAAACATCTCAAAGATGATCAATGGGAACAGTATGAACCTGAGCTCAACTTCGAGTCTCATGGCAAAGGGTCTGAATACTAATGTATATAAGGTATTTCTGTATTTTTATTTTTAATACATTTGCAAACATTTCTAACAACATGTTTTTGCTTTGTCATTATATTGTGTTGTGTGTAGATTTTGAAATTGTTTTATTTAATAAGTTTTAGAATAAGTCTGTAACGTAACAAAATGTGGAAAAAGTCAAGGGGTCTGAATACTTTTCGAAGGCACCGTATATATTGATGTCACAAATGTATAATTTGTACAGTTCTTAATTAAAGATGTAGTTACTTGTCACGTTTGACATGTCAAAAAAACGTATCACTACTAGTCATTTCTCTGAAAGTAAAGGGAGATATATAGCGTTTTGCAGTAAAACATGATTATTTGTCTCTCTGAAATGAAACCATCAAGTGATAGATTTAAACCAAATACATGTCTGTCATTGAACAACCCCATGCCACCATTAGATGGTGAAAAAACACATCAATCTCTTTCATAACTTCTTTAAACAATAAATACTAATTTACCAACATTTCTAAAAATGGATATGTAGCGTTTTGGAATGAAACTCCTCAAATAGTTCTACTACAATTAGGCTACTAATCACAAACATTGCTTGAAAAAAATAAATAGTTAATACAGGTTAACATAGTTTAGTCATACTCTCACTTCAAAAAAACAACAATGAACAGTGTCAATTGTAGTGCATGCGTTCTTGTCTCATGCAAAGGTGCTGATCTTTAAAGCGACAATGTGCTATGTACTTGTCCTCTGTAGTTTCGACTCTATAATTCCGACTTGTAACCAAATACTCAGGAGTATTACCCTCTAACTCAAATGACATATTCAAATCAATATATGGATCCTGACCAGAAGCACATTTCAACCCAAATGAGCTTTAAATATTCAATAGACTAGAACATCAAAAATGCATTTTAAGATCATGCCTTAAAAATAAAGATAAACTACACTTTCTGCCTAAGAGATAAGAAAAACGCTCTTTAGAATCTTACTGTTCATTAAAAAAAAAAACACACCTGGTGGCATTCAATTCCAAAGCTGTGTATGGCACAACATCCTAGCTTTAAAATATATTTGATTGCTATATCAAACATCGAAATTATTATAAAATACCACTTTTAACTGAACAATAATATAATAGGATGGTCTCTGTAATATCGACACCAGTCTAAATCCCACTTGAAATTAGAGTAGTACAGGAGCCTCAACCAACTAACGGGTGGACTGGTGGAGTAAATAAAAAGAGTGTCCAGGACTTGCAAGCAAGCATTTTTGTAACCAGACATGGTCACTGGATGGCTGAAATGCATTTGAAAGAAACTAAACTACAATCCAACGTTTGATACATAGGATGTTAACTTCGAGCTGTGCAATGTCAAATAGCCTATGTAATAGCTTGCTTGCATTTATGTAATAAAAACAACATTTTCAAAACTGGATAAATGGAAGAGAAGTTGGTCGATGGCAATGACATGTTCTCATTAACTTAGCTTGGTTGTAAACTACTTAGCTTGCTGCTTCACTGAACTGAATCTGGAATAAAATAGGATTCTTCAATTCGGTTCTTTGATCATGCTGGCTATTTTGTCTCGTTGTTTTTATCATGTGTAGACGGGTATATCTGGATAGAAAGCTAGCAGATATTAGCTGGCTAGGTAATGTTGTATCCACGTTTAGCTGCCTAGTATTTCGGAAGAAATATATTTCGGAAGAAATATAAGAGTGCGATTCTTTTAAAAACTCCACGTCTCTTATCATGTATGTCACCATTGTCTGACTTTATAATCTTGTATATCACATAGTTGTCATACTGGTAAATTAATCCCATTATATCGCTCTTACCTTCCGGCTTGTTTTCGGCAGCCATTTCCCCTTCGCGCGCAACATCCTCCTCCTCCTCACGACCGTGGGTACCACGCGCGTGCACGCGGCGAGGACAGCACAAGGAGGGACTCGAGGAGCAGCAGCGAGTCCAGCCAATGCAAACTTACCATTGGTTGTGAGGCAATGACTGACAATGAAACTCTGGAATGGCTAGTGACATCAAGAAAAATAACCATCCAATGCAATTACCAGAACACGTCATTGGACAAAAGGTATTATTTAACTACACCTCGAAAGGATATCTGCCAATCGGTTTTGGAATGGACTAACAATTAGTGTTTAGTCTACTCGAAACAAAATATGATGTGGTGAACTGTTATGTTGAAACAATATTTGGAATTGAGCATGAAGTCAGATTTAAATGTATATTGCTAAGATTTGGCTAAATACAATCATGTCATAAAGTCAAGCATTTAGCTTATGCAACACAATAAAATAATATAGATACATGTATAAGTGTTTTATATAGGCTAAATGATAGACATGTACATGTACTATGTGGCTCTGCTAGAGACAGGCCCAGACGGAGAGGTGGTGCTGAAAAGACAGCTCCATTCAGCAAGAAGGCGGATGATGTCACAGAGCAGCGCCCTATCTACACGCTTGCACAGCAGTATCGCAAACGGAGAAAATACCACGGAGAAAAAATCCTTACTATTCAGAAGTACAAGACAGGCATTGAATCTTTATTCCGAAAAAAAATATAAAAAGGAATGAAAAAGCATAACGTGCACAATGCACTGAATATGGTATATATTTTTCTTTACCCAATTATTTAATTTAGCTGTAATCAAGTGTATTATCCCACGGAATGATGTAATTGGATGAGTCATTTAATAACAACTGTGTAACATTGTAACAAGGACAGGCAGACTCAAAGTGTGAGTTTTCACAAATCTGACCTGTAAAGCAAGCTGAGAGAGATGCACTGCGCCCATTAAGCCTACCCAATTATTTATTAAGCAGTTGCCAAACAGTTGTCAAATTTATTTTTTGTTGCGATTTTTAACTGAACATCTTCCCTTAGGACTAGGAACTAGAACACCCGTTTGAGGCACATTATGGATCAAATTGATTAATATAGCCTAATTTGCGCAATTAAAAGTTATTTCTAATATTTCTGGTGCGCTGGTTTTGGACGCGGTCAAAAAAAATGTATAGGCGCGCTTGATAAAGACATCCAGTCCACAAGGTGGCAACAAGAGCGGAAGTGTTGCACAGAGACATAGCGGAAGTGGAGATGAAAGGTTGTAAACATGGCGCCGGCCTTAGAAGACGATGAAATCGACAACAACGATTACTATTCTTTACTTAATGTCAGAAGAGAGGTAGTGCATGTTTGGATCCTGTTGGATGTGTTTGTGTGGATGTTTTGAGAAGTGTTTTCACAGTCGGTTTGATTAATTTGTTAAAGTTTTCTGGGACAAATTGAAGCGGCTTCCCGTTTTGCTATCCATCTAAGCTAGCTAGCTAAGTCAGTTGACCCTCGCTTATCATTGATTTCGGACTGTTCTGTAAAATGTGGCTAGCCTAACTTCTATCAAATGTGGCTAGCCTAAGGCAATATTTATAGAATTTAAGAGGATGCGCCCTGATTCTACCTGCCACTGGCACCAGAAGCCAAACATCCCAACTCTCCACTAGAACCAAATCCAGTAACTGTCAGGATGCCACTGTTCACGAGAGGTTTGGTTCTGAGTAGACTAGAAAATGGCCAGCTTTCAAATTGCTAGCAAGTTTGTTTCTGCCAAGCAAAGACTAGCTGCTTTGGCTTGCCACCCGTCATAGTCAGGCCTTAATTGCAACATCTAATTTTAGGTGTTGTCACTTTTAAACCTATTTGTAAAGATGTATATGTCTACTTGCGTGGAATCATATTAACTAACTAGTACTTTCTTACAAGTAAGTTGAAATTCTCACTTTTTGTTCTGTTTGTCCATTAGGCGACACAGGAGGAGCTGAAGGGATCATACAGGCGACTGTGCATGCTCTACCACCCAGACAAGCACAGAGACCCAGAATTAAAGAGGCAGGCAGAGCAGCTCTTTAACCTAGTGCATCAAGCTTATGAGGGTAAGATGAATCCTAGACTGGGACTTCATGTAATTTACCATCATGATTATGATCTGTTTCAGCTGAACATTTAGCTCAACTTACCTAATATTTTCTCTGCTCAGGATTGTATGCATGTGTACCTTTCATTGAAACTGATCAGTTGCATGTTTCTCGCTGTAGTCCTAAGTGACCCACAGTTACGAGCCATCTATGACATCTATGGCAAGAGAGGGCTGGATGTTGAAGGATGGGAGGTTAGTCCAGCAGTTTTTCATTGGCTTGTATTTATAACATACATAGGGTACTGTGGCAGGAAAAGTCCTATATATTTTCATTGTCAAGGTAATGAGTGTCGCTGATCATCAGGCAGCAATGGCTCAAATGGTATACTGATTCCAGGTGGTGGAGAGAAAAAGAACTCCAGTAGAGATCCGAGAGGAGTTTGAGCGTCTGCAGAGAGAGAGGGAGGAGAGGCGACTACAGCAGAGGACCAATCCCAAGGTTTGTGTGTGTTGCTAATGTATTTGTAACTATATGACTGAAATCCTGCTGTTACATGATCAATTATTGATGTGACGGTGTCTCATTCAGGGGATGATCAGTGTGGGTGTAGATGCCACAGACCTCTTTGATCGCTATGAGGAGGATTACAAGGATTTGCCCGGAGGGGGCTTCCCACATGTTGAGATCAACAAGATGCACATATCACAATCCATAGAGGTAATAGAAAATCTTGAAATGGGTTTGAAAATGGAGCAAAGTCACAGTGGGTAAAAGTATGGCTGATGGACCATCACATTGGATAATCAGGAGTATTGTTATTTGTTACCTACTGCAGGCCCCCCTCACCACCACAGACACAGCTGTTCTCTCTGGCTCCCTGTCAACCCACAACGGAAACGGAGGAGGAAACATTAACCTGGCACTACGGAGAGTCACCTCTGCTAAGGGATGGGGGGAGGTCAGGAACCACTTAATCATTTACAATTTCTACCTACATATCACTCACACACAATGCAAGCTAGTGCTTTCACATGCTCACACACCTACACTACATAAATCAAACAATTATCACATTTGTGTTTTATTTTACACTGAGTAGTCCAATGTGAGAGGTTATATATTTGTGTACCTACCCAGGTAGAGTTTGGGGCAGGAGACTCACACGGGCCCCTCTTAGGAATGAAGATATTCCGCAACCTCACTGCTCGCTGGTAAGTCAAGATTCCAGGACATTTGAAATCTGTAAAGCTGCATCAAATTGTGTTTGGGCTATAGTTGAATCAGAAAGGACATATGGTAGAATGAAAGTTGTTTTTCTCCAGGCTGAAGACATATACTGAATAATGACCGTTGTTTTTCTCCAGCTTTGTGACTGCTCAGTGTGGACTCCAGTTCTCATCCCGGGGCGTGCGGCCTGGTTGCACCACGGTGCTGGCTCGGCACCTGGACAAGAACACCATGGGTTACCTGCAATGGCGCTGGGGCACCCAGTCCTCCATGAACACCAGCATCGTCAGGGACACCAAGACCAGCCACTTCACCTTCGCCATGCAGGTCAGCACAGCATAAGATAATTATATACAGCAATTGTAGTATAAGAAGGGACTGTCTGTTGCGGATGTATTCTCTATTTCCTGTCCTAACTGTATTTGTTGGCCCTCTGCAGCTTGGGATCCCTCACTCCTTCATGATGATGAGCTACCAGTACAAGTTCCAGGACGATGAACAGACCAAAGTCAAGGGCTCAATCAAGTATGTCCCCATCATGATACGATTTTAGCCTTAGTTTATTTTGGTAAATTAAGGCCATTGAATCTTAGAACTGAAACGTTTATTATAAATCATCAGGTCAGGCCACTGACAACATGGGAAGACTTGCTGACTGTCTGTCATTGTCTTGTAGATCGGGCTTTTTTGGGACAGTGGTGGAGTACGGTGCAGAGAGGAAGATCAGTCGGCACAGTGTCCTGGGGGCAACCGTCAGTGTAGGAGTACCTCAGGGAGTCTCCCTCAAGATAAAGTAAGTATAGCTCAGTTTTCTTCTAGGTGTGCTGAAACGTTGGTTGCTATACTAATTAAATGTTTGGGAGCATAATTATTGTGCAACTTTTTCTTTTTATAGTTTACTCTCCCTTAAACAGCACCTCTATACAACATTTTCCGTCAGCTTATGCCTTTTACTAGTAAGTTTTCCTTTTAACCACACTATCTCAGTACCGTAGTTGTTGGCACAAGGCATCTGGGTTGTTCTTGAATTGTGGTGGCATGGCTTATTGGAAAATATTTACTTTATTTTTCCAGATTGTTTTAGTTAAATGT
The DNA here is from genome assembly GCF_057628025.1 of Oncorhynchus mykiss. Classification (NCBI taxonomy): domain Eukaryota; kingdom Metazoa; phylum Chordata; class Actinopteri; order Salmoniformes; family Salmonidae; genus Oncorhynchus; species Oncorhynchus mykiss. The sequence goes on along the minus strand of NC_143030.1, from coordinate 62,448,223 downwards.
ATTTGGTATATCTTACCCTTCTAAATCAGCTAATATGGTAGATTAAAGACTTTAAATATTTGTACCATTATCATATCATTGTAACACCAGAGACACATTTCAGGTAATTAAGGATTTTCTAAAATGGAGGTCACAGGTGCTCAAAGCTAAGGTCATTAACCCTTTGAAAACAATTTACCTAAGTGATATCATTGATCATGTAATTTCCCTTCATTTAACTTGAGTAATGCCAATGCCACTTTGCATTTAGACACACCAAATTATCAATGGAATCCTAAAATGTATTACATGCTAAAATAGTGTGATTAGCTAATAATTTTCTTTCAAATATACCCCTCCCCTGACAAGGTTGCCACTGGAGTGAATGCTTATATCTTTTTAATTAGTGATTTTCAAGGTGGTAACACCAATGACATACAACTTAGGGACACATAGTTGTAAAATAATAGATTTTTTATGTATTATTATTAATATATTAAATACTTGTTTACTTTCTACTATTTAAAATAATAGATATCTCTATATCCCCCAAAACCTGTCACTACAACTATGCAAACAGTAAAACTGAGAAAAATGGCTTTAAAGTTTTCTGAACTCTGAGCCTGATGGTAAACCGTAGTAACTGCAGTCAAAACACAGTTGGACAAAGACAGGAGGCAGTAGCTTCACTTAGTAACAATAATGATTGACAGTCATCATAGATGGTAACGACATCTGACAGACGTTGGTTTAGCATATTTGAACTTGACTGGCGCTGTGCAGTAAAGAACGGAGTCAGGCAGCATACGAGTGATATTCCGACTACTTTGCCTATCCTATTTGAGTAAACGTTATATACAGAAAGCAAGAGAGGAATGTAGGCTATACAGAGCACAAAATGTCCAGTCAGAAAATATTGTTTCTCTCTGTCGGATTCATGGGTGTCTAGGTCCCTCAAACTCAACTCTGGACCTCGAAGCCAGTTCCACTGCATTTTTTCATTGTTCCCCTCTAATCACGGACTGAATTAGACCTCGGACACCAGGCGTGTACAATTAATATTCAGGTAGAACAGAACCAGCAGGCTTCGGACCTCGTAGGGTAAGAGTTGAATACCCCATGGTCTAGGGTTTACCGAGAATGGTGCAACAATCAAAAAGCATTCAGTCAGCAACAGTCCTGTGTAGGAAAACAGCTCATTGATTAGCGGTCGAAGGACAAAGGCAAGCTAACTGGCGGGCCACAAACAGGCAAATGTGTTTTTGCAGCGGATGACCATACTGGGTTCCTCTCCTATCAGCTAAAAATAAGAAAAGGCGACTCCAGTGGGCATGCGATCACCATCTTTGGACAATTGAGGAGTGGAAAAACATTGCCTGGTTCGACGAATCCCGATTCCTGTCTAATAATCATGCTGTTTAATCAGCTTCTTGATATGTAACACCTGTCGGATGGATGGATTATCTTGGCAAATGACAAATGCTCACTTACAAGGATGTAAACAAATTTGTGCATATGGAAAATGTTTGGGATCTTTTATTTCAGCTCATGAAACATGGGACCAACACTTTACATTGCGTTTTATATTTTTGTTCAGTATAGTTAATCTACAATACTAACCTAAATTATTTAAAAGAAGGAAGCCTGTACAGAATAAAAATGTTTCAAATCATACATCCTGTTTGCAAAACGGCACTAAAGTGAAACTGCAAAACATGGCAAAGAAATGTAACTTTATGTCCTGAATACAAAGCATTACATTTCGGGCAAATCCAACATAACACATCACTGAGTACCATATTTTTAAGCATTGTGGTGGCTGCATTGTGCTATGGGTATGATTGTCATTGGCAAGGACTAGGGAATCTTTTGGGGATAAACATAAATGGAATAGAGCTAAGCAAAGGCAAAATCCTAGAGGAAAACCTGGTTCAGTGCTCTCCAACAGACAGTTGGAGACAGAATTTACCTTTCAGGTGGAGAGTAACCTAAAACCCAAGGCCAACTATACACTGGAGTTGCTTACCAAGATGACATTGAATGTTCCTGAGTGGCCTAGTTAGAGTTTTGACTTAAATCGTCTTGAAAATCTGACAAGACTTAAATGACTGTCTAGCAATTATCAACAACCAACTTGACAAAGCTTGAATAATTTTTATGTGCTAATATTGTACAATCCAGGTGTGCAAAGCTTTTATATGCTGACCAGACCGGACGCGTCATGTGCGCGAGCGTTGCAAAATAAATGTACACGTTATTCAATCATTCCACCCACACTGCTCGCTAGCGTCTGCGTGGCCAGGTGCTAAAATAGAACTTGGTTCTATTTGTGACACTCGACGCGCTGCAAGTCCTGCCTCTCCCATCTCCTCATTGGTTTTTAGGAGCATATACCCACGTGGGTGATTGAAAGATGAACTGAGGTGTACACTTCAGTCAGTTGTGGTAATGCACCTTTTAAAGTTGGTGCCAGTCCAAAAAAAGAAGAAGAAGAAGCCTGAAGGGGGAGAGATTACTAGAAAACAAACGTTTACACTTTTATCTGTGGATTCATTGTCGGAGTAGTTCAGGTAAAATAACAACCCAATGTTTAAGCAGAATAGTGGGTCAATTTACACAACTAAGAGAGTTGGAGTATGAGGCAAAACTTTGGCTGTTTTGTTCCCATGGTAACCACATTGTAAGAGTGTAAAGTGAACCCGTGCACATGCGCAGTGTGCACGAGACTGTTTTTTTTATATACCAGGACAAAATGGCTAGCAACAGCAAGCTTGTTAACATGTTTAATGCTTTTCGACCTGTCCCCAAACTAAAATAATTGGTCGAGAGTTCATTTTGATATTTCAACCTACATGTCCTGATCGCGTCTGGTGTGGGGGGACAAAATCAACGCATGCAGACGTTCGGTCTGGTCATCATGTTAGACTTACCCAGAAAGAACAATCGCTGCCTAAGGTGATTCTAACATGTATTGACTTATTGACTCATTTACTTATGTAAATGAGATTTCTGTATTTCAATACATTTGGAAAATGTTGAAATACGTAGTTTCACTTTGTCATTATGGGATAATGTGTGTAGATGGGTGATACTTTTTTAAATGATCCATTTTGAATTCTGGCTGTAACACAACAAAATGTGGAATAAGTCAAGGGCTATGAATACTTTCTGAAGGCACTGTTGATACATTTGCAAAAAAAAATCTAGTGTGGGCCTTGTGTTCTAAAAATAAGAGAGGAGGATGAGGCAAATAAAGCAATTATTATCCAATTCTGAAGACAGTAGACTTTGCTTCTCTCCAGCCCATGATTTATAACCTAACTCACTACAGCCAGACAGCCTGTTCCTCATCAGTTGACTGTCACTTTGCTCCGTCATGTGCGTGCCGCACAAAGCTGTTTTCATGCTGAAGCTCCACCAGAAAGGAAAATGTAAAACATGTGCCTGCACTTGGCCTCTCTCCAGGCTTTCAACAACATTCGCTTTCATTATGATTCGTCCAGTTCATTATGATTCGTCCCCCAAAATAAACAAAGTAAATTGGTTGGCCAATAGGGGGCGATACCATCGCATATCACAATATTTTATGAACGAAGGTTGGCATCTCCCCGCCCTATTACACACCCTCATTGCAGAAACATTTTCTCATGAAATCGTATGAATTTAGTTAGAGAAAAGATTCCTGTAAGTTATGGATGAACCTGAAATTAACCTGAAATGTGACATATCTGAATGAAGAATAATCTTTTTGGCTAACCGCATTGGAACATTCTAGTCTTTTAGGACATGAACTGGCAGAAAAGGTTTAAGCAATGTGTAGTGCCATTGTTTTCAGGAAGGTGTACCATGGCGATAGGAGGGACAGGAGTCAGACAAAGGGCAGGGCTTCCAAATGTGTAGTTACTGCTGTTTGCACTCATTACTGGGAGGGAGGCGAAGTATTTGCTTGCTCGCCCTAACTACTTAGGTAGAGTCAGCTAAATGACGCAGCAGCACCGCAGATATTGCGAAGAACGAGGTGCAAGACCTCGTGCACGGGTTCACTTTACGCTCTTACAATGTGGTTACCACGGGAACAAAACAGCCGAAGTTTTGCCTCGTACTCCAACTCTCTTAGTTGTTGCGTAAATTGACCCACTATGCTGCTTACTTTGTGCATCCACGTCATATCGTTGACTCCAACTTTAAAACAATTTATAAACGTAAGGACTTGCGGTATGTTTAATCATTGATAAATAGTTCAATATGAACAAAAAACATGATTTACAGTGCATTCGGATAGAAAGAGATCCAATTTTATTGGTCACATACACATGTTTAGCAGATGATATTGCGGGTGTAGCGAAATGCTTGTGCTTCTAGTTCCGACAGTGCAGCAATATATATATATATATATAACAATTTCACAACAAATACTTAATACACAGAAATCTAAGGAATTGAATTAAGAATATATAAATATATGGACGAGTAATGTCAGAGCGGCATAGACTAAGATACAGTAGATAGTATAGAATACAGTATACACATATGAGATGAGTAATGCAAGAAATGTAAACATTATTAAAGTGACATTAAAAGTGACTAGTGTTCCATTTATTAAAGTGGACAATTATTTCAAGTCTGTATGTAGGCAGCAGCCTGAGCCTGAGCTTTGTATGCAGATTTGTAAACTGGATTTAAGTTTACCTGCATTAAAGTCTCCGGGCACTAGGGGCATCGCTTCTGGATGGGCAGTTTTCTTGTTTGCTTATGGCCTTCTATAGTGAGGTCTTAGTGCCATCATTGTTTTTTTGGTGGTAAATAGATGGCTGCGAATAATATAGATAGTGGTCTACAGCTTATCATACGGTGCTCTACCTCAGGCAAGCAATACCTCGAGACTTCTTTAATATTAGACATCACGCGCCAGCTGTTATTGACAAATAGACACACAGCCCCGCTCCTTGTCTTACTAGACGTAGCTTCTCTATCCTGCCGATGCATGGAAAATCCCGCCATTGTCGTTGTTCAGCCACGAGTGAAACACTAGATATTACAGTTTTTAATGTCCCGTTGGTAGGATCGTCTTGATCGTATATCATCGTGTGAGAAGGGTCTTGGTCAGTGAGGTGACCATAAACCCAATGGTCACTCTGACAGAGCTCCAGAGTTCCTCTGTGGAAATGGGAGAGCCTTTAGGCCTTTTATGGTAGTGGCCAGACGGAAGCCACTCCTCAGTAAAAGACACATGACAGCCCACTTGGATTTTCCCGAAAGACACCTAAAAGACTCTCAGACCATGAGAAACAAGATTCTATGGCCTGATGAACCCAAGATTGTACTCTTTTGCCTGAATGCCAAGCATCACGTCTGGAGGAAACCAGGCATGCTCATCACCTGGCCGATACAATCCCTACAGTGAAGCATGGTGGCGGCAACATCATTCTTTGGGGATGTTTTCAGGTACTGGGAGACTAGTCAGGATTGAGGGAAAGATGATCTGAGCGAAGTACAGAGAGATCCTTGATGAAAACCTGCTCCAGAGTGCTCAGGACCTCAGACTGGGGCAAATGTTCACCTTTCAACAGGACAATGACTATAAGCACACAGCTAAGATAATGCAGGAGTGTCTTCGAGACAAGTCTCTGAATGTCCTTGAGTGGCCCAGCCAGAGTCCGAACTTGAACCCGATCAAACATCTCTGGAGAGACCTGAAAATAGCTGTGCAACCTGACAGAGTTTGAGAGGATCTGCAGAGAAGAATGGGAGAAACTCCCCAAATACAGGTGTGCCAAGCTTGTCGCGTCATATCCAAGAAGACTCACGGCTGTAATCACTGCCAAAGGTGCTTCAACAAAGTACTGAGTAAACGGTCTGAATATTTAGGTAAATGTTGTATTTCAGTTTTTTTATTTGGAATACATTTGCTAATAAAAGGCTGTGCGTAATGACATAGCCCAAATAAAAAACAGTGCTCTCTGTTTCCATCCCAACTCTGTTGATGGTTTTGGCACAAAATGTCTGCAATAAATAGCACGTGTCTAATCTGGTCTTGGTACTTGCACTCTAGCCAACAGTTTGCAGATCCAGTGAAGAGGGTAGATTATGGATAACAGCAAGCTCATTTGCCAATTGGCAGCCAAGCAGCTATCATCATGTCACCAACATACAAATGAAGACCCCCAATATTTATTGGAAAGGAGCATTAAGCTCATCACCATGCACTTTCAGCACCCTGTGATGTTCATTATTACTTATTTCGTATGTAGCCTAAAACTCAACATGTTTTTCCAAGTCGTAGTGGGGGGACCCCACAACATTGCTCACGGTGACTGCGGCAAGTTTACTGCCACATTGTTTTTTTCTATCACCAAATGCGCAAGAAAACATTTACACTGCCATTTGTTGCATGATCTATTTCACCAACCCAAAAAATATCCACACCTGTCAAGCGTATTTGGTTCTGTCGACATTTAGAGTTTACCGAAAATTATACTTTTTTTTTAATATTCAGGTATTTAACTCTCATAAAAATGTTTGGATCGAAACATGGTTATTGTTGATGCATCTTATTTGTGCAGGCTGAACCGTGCCAGCCAGACATATTTCTTCCCCATCCATCTGACTGACCAGCTCCTGCCCAGTGCCGTGTTCTACGCCACGGTTGGACCACTCATCTTCTACCTCGCTATCCAGAGACTCATCATAAGGCCGTACGTGCGTGCCCAGCAGGAACAGTAAGATTGCCCACTTATCTACAGTTAATGTTAGTCTGTGTCACTCTGACAGTATTTCAATTGCTCAAAATGCGTACGTACTACTTTCTGTCAACCTACTTAAAACACATAATGGATAGTGTGTGATGGCCTTACAGCATCCTAGCTTGGCTTTACTAATAGAAGTAAGAAGTAAACAAATTGTGTGCAATGAAATCTTGTGAAGCTCTCCTAATTATTCCGTTATTCCTCTCCACTGTATAGGGACCTAGAGAAGCACCGGGAGAGTTCAGCCTCGGACATTGCTAGGAAAAAGCAGGAGGCAGAATCTGCTGTGAGTGCACGATGTCTCCTTATAGACATACAGAAACAACTTCTCCTCATAGACGTACATAATGTATATTGGTGTCAAGAAAATACGTTTCTTATACATGATTAAAACACTAGGACTGGATGCTCTATTGGTCTCCTTTTTTGTGTGAATTTTAGCAAATCTGACATCTCTCTTCTCTTCTGAAGGTTTTGCTAATGCAGGAGTCTGTGCGCAGGATCATTGAAACTGAGGAATCCAGAATGGGTAAGTAAATGGGCTTCTGTCAGCACCAGAATGATCAGTATAAGAAAACATTAGAAAATATATAAAACTAGTTGATTGCCTCAACATGCTGACAGGATGTTATGTCCTGGATCAGGTCTCATCATCCTCAACGCTTGGTTTGGCAAGTTTGTGACCGACAATAGTCGGAGGCATGAGCGGGCAAAGGTCATTGATGTGTCTGTTCCACTGCAATGCCTGGTGAAGGACTCCAAGCTCATCCTCACTGAGGCTACAAAGGTATAAAGCTATAGTTACTGGACTAACTCTATCATAGCTCGGTTGCCCTGAATGTCTGAAAACAAAAATTCCCTCTTTTAAAAAAAAAAAAAAATGTTTTTGCATGACTGAATGTAAAATGTCAGTTGAGTAATGTGTTGATTAACATTTTTTAGAGTATGATACTGATCATGGTACTGCTAATGCTACTGCAATTGTGTGATTACAGAAACTCACCTTGAAACTATAAACCGCCTTAGGCGTAGAAAGTAGTGTTAACAGGTCTGTGATGATGACTGATGTTATTGTGTTGTTCTCCCAGACTGGATTACCTGGGTTCTATGACCCCTGTGTGGGGGAGGAGAAGAGCCTGAAAGTCCTGTATCAGTTCCGGGGGGTGATGCATCAAGTTCTCTCCCCTGATGGGGAAGCACTCAGGATACCAAAACAATGTAGGTAGACTTATCAATGTGTCTGCTCAACTAAATCAGTTACATTTCTTAAAATACAGTCTATTTGTATTCAAGATTTTCAATTGAATGTGTTTCATAGATTTGTTCTTGGTTTTGTTGTTTTTTTTTGTTTTTTTTTTACCTCTTAGCTCACAGGATTGATGCTGACACATAGGAGCCTCTTTTCTGGACCAAAAGGGACATGACACAATGTTAAACTTTGACCATGGATGGACAGACTTGTATTGTAGAGACTTGGAGTTACTCATTGTGCCCTAAAAATCATGCATATCCACCTTCATGTTGTCCATCTAATTATGCCGATGAGACATGTCAGAAATGTACTCCGCAGGGGTTGCCCTTTTGAATGAAATTCAGTCTAAAGTCTAAATTCACTCTAAAAATGGGATGGTCATAATCTCGCTTTCCTCAGCCTACAGTAGTCTATGGATCTTTAAAGTACTCCCCTTTCAGGTATGGTTTGTAATGTCTGACTCTGTACTGTACTAACACTGCAGTGCCTATGTGACCCTATTGAAGGTATGAATGCATCTCTGTATATGCCATATTATTAAAGTCAATATTTTTCAAGCTGCAATAACTCATTTGGGAAATTGTGCTTGAAACAATATTTTGTCACAATATTTAGTTTATTTTTTAACTTTATTTTTTATTAAACAAACTAATGGGCTTTCTGAAATGTAAATAATGATACAAGAGTATAAGGATTATTGGTCTGCACATTTTGTACAAAATGATCAAATATTTGTCAAAAGATAAACCCAAAGATGATTGGAAGTGTGCCCCACCTTCTGTATGGTTTGCACTGTCAGGAGATGACATCTGGGTGTCCAGTGCCTGACCGGTTAGTGAATAGTACAAGGCTGACTATCTCCCTTCTCATGCAGTATAAAATCACACTCTGATAACATGACATACTGTACTTAGAAGTACAGAAAATAACAGACCAGGTGTAGGGCTATAATCAGTTATGTCATTTGAGTGGTTTATTGTTGACATTTTAGATCTAATTCACTGTAGTCCCAAGTTTTAGGGTAATTTGACAGATGGGAATATATTAGAAAAAGTACACTACCGGTCAAAAGTTTCAGAACACCTATTCATTCATTGTTTTTTTCTTTATTTTTACTATTTTCTACATTGGAGAATAATAGTGAAGCCCTCAACTATGAAATAACACACATGGAATCATGTAGTAACCAAAAAAGTGTTAAACAAATCTAAATGTATTTGTTATTATTCAAATAGCCATCCTTTGCCTTGATGACAGCATTGCACACTTTTGTCATTCTCTCAGCCAGCTTCACCTGGAATGCTATTCCGATAGTCTTGAAGGAGATCCCACATACGCTGAGCACTTGCTGGCTGCTTTTCCTTCACTCTGCGGTCCGACACATCCCAAACCATCTCAATTTGGTTGAGGTCGGGGGATGGTGGAGGCCAGGTGATCTGATGCAGTACTCCATCACTCTCTTTCTTGGTAAAATAGCCCTTATACAGAATGGAGGTGCTTCTACACCTGCATTGCTTGCCGTTTGAGGCTGGGTTACTGTACAGCACTTTGTGACATCAGCTGATGTAAGAAGGGCTTTATAAATACATTTGATTGATTAATTGTCCTGTTGGAAAAACAAATTATAGTCTCGCAAAGCAGATGGGATGGCGTATCGCTGCAGAATGCTGTGGTAGCCATGCTGGTTAAGTGTGCCTTGAATTCTAAGTAAATCACAGACCGTGTCACCAGCAAAGCACCATAACACCACCTCCTCCATGCTTTATGGTGGGAAATACACATGCGGAGATCATCCGTTCACCCACACTGCGTCTAACAAAGACAAGGCGGTTGGAACCAAAAATCTCAAATTTGGACTCCAATTTCCACCGGTCTAATGTCCAATGCTTGTGTTTCTTAGCCCAAGCAAGTCTCTTATTGGTGTCCTTTAGTATTGGTTACTTTGCAGAAATTTGACCATGAAGGCCTGATTCACACTGTCTCACCAGTTGATGTTGAGATGTGTCTGTTACTTGAACTCTGAAGCATTAATTTGGGCTACAATTTCTGAGGCTGGTAACTCTAATGAACATATCCTCTGCAGCAGAGGTAACTCTGGGTCTTCCTTTCCTGTGGCGGCCCTCATGAGAGCCAGTTTCATCATAACACTTGATGGTTTTTGAGACTGCATTTGAAGAAATTTTCAAAGTTATTGAAATTTTCCGGATTGACTGACCTGCATGTCTTAAAGTAATGAGGGGCTGTCGTTTCTCTTTGCTTATTTGAGCTGTTCTTTCCATAATATGGACTTGATCTTTAACCAAATAAGGCTATCTTCTGTATACCAACCCTACCTTGTCACAACACAACTGATTGGCTCAAACGCATTAAGAAGGAAAGAAATTCCACAAATTAACTTATATTTGAATATGATAAATGCACTCCAGGTGACTACCTCATGAAGCTGGTTGAGAGAATGCCAAGAGTGTGCAAAGCTGTCATCAAAGCTTGGCTATTTGAAGAATCTAAAATATATTTTCATTTAACACTTTTTTTGTTACTATATGATTTCATGTGTTATTTCATAGTTTTGACGTCTTCACTATTATTCTACAATGTAGAAAAGAGTCAAAGTAAAGAACAACCTTTGAATGAGTATGTGTTCTAAAACTTTGCACCGGTAATGTATGTGTTCATGAAATGCCATTTATACAGTTGAAGTCGGAAGTTTATATACACTTATGATAGAGTCAATAAAACTTGTTTTTCAACCATTCCACAAATTTCTTGTTAACAAAATATAGTTTTGGAAAGTCGGTTAGGACATCTACTTTGTGTGTGACACAAGTCATTTTTACAACTGTTTACAGACATATTATTGTACTTATAACTCACTGTCACAATTCCAGTGGGTCAGAAGTTTACATACACTAAGTTGACTGCCATTAAACAGTTTGGAAAATTCTAGAAAATGACGTCATGGCTTTAGAAGCTTCTAATTGACATAATTTGACTCAATTGGAGGTGTACCTGTGGATCTATTTCAAGGCCTACCTTCAAACTCAGTGCCACTTTGCTTGACATCATGGGAAAATTAAAAGAAATCAGCCAAGAGCTCAGAAAATAATTGTAGACCACAAGTCTGGTTCATTCTTGGGAGCAATTTCCAAACGCCTGAAGGTACCATGTTCATCTGCACAAACAATAGTACGGAAATGTAAACACCATGGGGCCACGCAGCCTTCATACCTCTCAGGAAGGAGACACGTTCTGTTTCCTAGAGATGAACGTACTTTGGTGCGAAATGTGCAAATCAATCACAGAACAACAGCAAAGGACCTTGTGAAGATGCTGGAGGAAACGGGTACAGAAGTATCTACAGTGCCGGCAAAAAAGTATTTAGTCAGCCACCAATTGTGCAAGTTCATCATAGGTACACTTCAACTATGACAGACAAAATTAGAAAAAAAATCCAGAAAATCACATTGTAGGATTTTTAATGAATTTATTTGCAAATTATGGTGGAAAATAAGTATTTGGTCACCTACAAACAAGCAAGATTTCTGGCTCTCACAGACCTGTAACTTCTTCTTTAAGAGGATCCTCTGTCCTCCACTCGTTACCTGTATTAATGGCACCTGTTTGAACTTGTTATCAGTATAAAAGACACCTGTCCACAACCTCAAACAGTCACACTCCAAACTCCACTATGGCCAAGACCAAAGAGCTGTCAAAGGACACCAGAAACAAAATTGTAGACCTGCACCAGGCTGGGAAGACTGAATCTGCAATAGGTAACCAGCTTGGTTTGAAGAAATCAACTGTGGGAGCAATTAGGAAATGGAAGACATACAAGACCACTGATAATCTCCCTCGATCTGGGGCTCCACGCAAGATCTCACCCCGTGGGGTCAAAAGGATCACAAGAACGGTGAGCAAAATTCCCAGAACCACACGGGGGGACCTAGTGAATGACCTGCAGAGAGCTGGGACCAAAGTAAGCATAGTAAGCCTATCATCAGCAAGGGCATTGAAGACGAAACGTGGCTGGGTCTTTCAGCATGACAATGATCCCAAACACACCGCCCGGGCAACGAAGGAGTGGCTTCGTAAGAATGGAGGAATGGGCCAGAATACCTGCAACAGTGTATGAAAACCTTGTGAAGACTTACAGAAAACGTTTGACCTCTGTCATTGCCAACAAAGGGTATATAATAAAGTATTGAGATAAACCTTTGTTATTGACCAAATACTTATTTCCACCATAATTTGCAAATAAATTCATTAAAAATCCTACAATGTGATTTTCTGGATTTTTTTTCTCATAGTTGAAGTGTACCTATGATGAAAATTACAGGCCTCTCGTCTTTTTAAGTAGGAGAACTTGCACAATTGGTGGCTGACTAAATACTTTTTTGCCTCACTGTATATCCACAGTAAAATGAGTCCTATATCGGCCGCTCAGCAAGGAAGAAGCCACTGCTCCTAAACCGCCATAAAAAAGCCAGACTACGGTTTGCAACTGCACATGGTGACAAAGATTGTACTTTTTGGAGAAATGTCCTCTTGTCTAAAGAAACAAAAATATAACTGTTTGGCCATAATGACCATCGTTATGTTTGGAGGAAAAAGGGGAGGCTAGCCGAAGAACACCATCCCAACCGTGAAGCACTAGGGGTTGCAGCATCATGTTATGTGGGTGCTTTGCTTCCAGGAGGGACTGGTGCACTTCACAAAATAGATGGCTTCATGAGAGAAGGAAAATTATGTGGATATATTGAAGCAACATCTCAAGACATCAGTCAGGAAGTTAATGCTTGGTCACAAATGGGTCTTCCAAATCGACAATGACCCCAAGAATACTTCCAAAGTTGTGGCAAAATGGCTTAAGGACAACAAAGTCAAGGTATTGTTTTGGCCTTCACAAAGCCCTGACCTCAATCCTATAGAAAATGTGTGGGCAGAACTGAAAAAAACTTGTGCGAGCAAGGAGGCCTACAAACCTGACTCAGTTACAGCAGCTCTGTCAGGAGGAATGGGCCAAAATTCACCCAAGTTATTGTGGGAAGCTTGTGGAATGCTACCCAAAACATTTGAACCAAGTTTAACAATTTAAAGCCAATGCTAGCAAATACTAATTGAGTGTATGTAAACTTCTGACCCACTGGGCATGTGATGAATGAAATAAAAGCTGAAATAAATCATTCTCTCTACTATTATTCTGACATTTCACATTATTAAAATAAAATGGTGATCCTAACTGGCCTAAGACAGGGAATTTGTACTAGGATTAAATGTCAGGAATTGTGAAAAACGGAGTTTAAATGTATTTGGCTAAGGTGTATGTAAACTTCTGACTTCAACTGTATATACAGTCGTGGCCAAAAGTTTTGAGAATGACAAATTAATTTTCACTAAGTCTGCTGCCCCGGTTTGTATGATGGCAATTTGCATATACTCCAGAATGTTATGAAGAGTGTTCAGATGAATTGCAATTAATTGCAAAGTCCCTCCTTGCCATGCAAATGAACTGAATCCCCAAAAACCATTTCCACTGCATTTCAGTCCTGCCACAAAAGGACCAGCTGACATGTCAGTGATTCTCTTGTTAACACAGGTGTGAGTGTTCACAAGGACAAGGCTGGAGATCACTCTGTCATGCTGATTGAGTTTGAATAGACTGGAAGCTTCAAAAGGAGGGTGGTGCTTGGAATCATTGTTCTTCCTCTGTCAACCATGGTTACCTGCAAGGAAACACGTGCCGTCATCATTGCTTTGCACAAAAAGGGCTTCACAGGCAAGGATATTGCTGCCAGTAAGATTTCACCTAAATCAACCATTTATCGGATCATCAAGAACTTCAAGGAGAGCGGTTCAATTGTTGTGAAGAAGGCTTCAGCAAGGACAGTCTCCTACAGTTGATTCAGCTGTAGGATCGGGGCACCACCAGTACAGAGCTTGCTCAGGAATGGCAGCAGGCAGGTGTCAGTGCATCTGCACGCACAGTGAGGCAAAGACTTTTGGGGGATGGCCTGGTGTCAATAAGGGCAGCCAAAAAAGCCACTTCTCTCCAGGAAAAACATCAGGGACAGACTGATATTCTGCAAAAGGTACAGGGATTGGACTGCTGAGGGCTGAGGTAAAGTCATTTTCTCTGATGAATCTCCTTCTTGATTGTTTGGGGCATCCGGAAAAAAGCTTGTCCGGAGAAGACAAGGTGAGCGCTACCATCAGTCCTGTGTCATGCCAACAGTAAAGCATCCTGAGACCATTCATGTGTGGGGTTGCTTCTCAGCCAAGGGAGTGGGCTCACTCACAATTTTGCCTAAGAACACAGCCATGAATAAAGAATGGTACCAACACATCCTCCGAGTGCAACTTCTCCCAACCATCCAGGAACAGTTTGGTGACGAACAATGCATTTTCCAGCATGACGGAGCACCTTGCCATAAGGCAAAAGTGATAACTAAGTGGCTTGGGGAACAAAACATTGATATTTTGGGTCCATGGCCAGGAAACTCCCCAGACCTTAATCTCATTGAGAACTTGTGGTCAATCCTCAAGAGGTGGGTGGACAAACGAAAACCCACAAATTCTGACAAACTCCAAGCATTGATTATGCAAGAATGGGCTGCCATCAGTCAAGATGTGGCCCAGAAGTTAATTGACAGCATGCCAGGCCGGATTGCAGAGGTCTTGTAAAAGAAGGGTCAACACTTCAAATATTGACTCTTTGCATCAACTTCATGTAATTGTCAATAAAAGCCTTTGACACTTATGAAATGCTTGTAATTATACTTCAGTATTCCATAGTAACATCTGACAAAAATATCTAAAGACACTGACGCAGCAAACTTTGTGGAAATTAATATTTGTGTCATTCTCAAAACTTTTGGCCACAACTGTACAGTACTAGTCAAGTTTGGACACACGTACTCATTCCAGGATTTTTCTTTATTTTTGCTATTTTCTACATTGTATAATAATAGTTTCGACATGAGAACTATGAAATACCACTGCTTTGCACACACTTGGCATTCTCTCAACCAGCTTCAAGAGGTAGTCACCTGGAATGCATTTTCATTAACAGGTGTGCCTTATTAAAAGTACATTTGTGGAATTTCTTTCCTAAAGCTTTTGAGCCAATCAGTTGTGTTGTGACAAGGTAGGGTTGGTATACAGAAGATAGCCCTATTTGGTAAAAGTCCAAGTCCATATTATGGCAAGAACAGCTCAAATAATCAAACAGAATTGACAGTCCCTCATTACTTTAAGACATGCAGGTCAGTCAATCCGGGAAAATTAAGAGCTTTGAACATTTCTTCAAATGCAGTCGCAAAAACCATCAAGCGCTTTGATGAAACTGGCTCTCTTGAGGACCGCCACAGGAAAGGTGACAGTGTGAATCAGGCCTTCATGGTCAATTACTGCAAATAAACCATTACTAAAGGACACCAATAATAACAAGAGACTTGCTTAGGCCAAGAAACACGAGCAATGGACATTATACCAGTGGAAATCTGTCCTTTGGTCTGATGAGTCCAAATTTGAGATTTTTGGTTCCAACCATCGTGTCTTTGTGAGACGGAGAGTAGGTGAACGGAAGATCTCCGCATGTGGGGTTCCCACCATGAAGCATGGAGGAGGAGGTGTGATGGTGCTTTGCTGGTGACACTGTCTGTGATTTATTTAGAATTCAAGGCACACTTAACCAGCATGGCTACCACAGCATTCTGCAGCAATACGCCATCCCATATGGTCATTGTTTTTCAACAGGACAGTGACCCAGCACACCTTCAGGCTGTGTAAGGGCTTTTTGACCAAGAAGGAGAGTGATGGAGTGCTGCATCAGATGACCTGGCATCCACAATCACCTGACCTCAACCCAATTGAGATGGTTTGGGATGAGTTGGACCGCAGAGTGAAGGAAAAGCAACCAACAAGTGCCCAGCAAATGTGGGAACTCCTTCAAGGCTGCTGGAAAAGCATTCCAGGTGAAGCTGGTTGCTAGAATACTTTTTATGGATATCTTTAAGAAATGGCTTTCTTCTTGCCACTCTTCCATAAAAGCCAGATTTGTGCAATATACAACTGATTGTTGTCCTATGGACAGAGTCTCCCACCTCAGCTGTAGATCTCTGCAGTTCATCCAGAGTGATCATGGGCCTCTTGGCTGCATCTCTGATCAGTCTTCTCCTTGTATGAGCTGAAAGTTTAGAGGGACGGCCAGGTCTTGGTAGATTTGCAGTGGTCTGATACTCCTTCCAATTCAATATTATCGCTTGCACAGTGCTCCTTGGGATGTTTAAAACTTGGGAAATCTTTTTGTATCCAAATCCGGCTTTAAACTTCTTCACAACAGTATCTCGGACCTGCCTGGTGTGTTCCTTGTTCTTCATGATGCTCTCTGCGCTTTTAACGGACCTCTGAGACTATCACAGTGCAGGTGCATTTATACGGAGACTTGATTACACACAGGTGGATTGTATTTATCATCATTAGTCATTTAGGTCAACATTGGATCATTCAGAGATCCTCACTGAACTTCTGGAGAGAGTTTGCTGCACTGAAAGTAAAGGGGCTGAATAATTTTGCACGCCCAATTTTTCAGTTTTTGATTTGTTAAAAAAGTTTGAAATATCCAATAAATGTTGTTCCACTTCATGATTGTGTCCCACTTGTTGTTGATTCTTCACAAAAAAATACAGTTTTATATCTTTATGTTTGAAGCCTGAAATGTGGCAAAAGGTCGCAAAGTTCAAGGGGGCCGAATACTTTCGCAAGGCACTGTATTTTTTAAGTATATTATAAGGGAGTTGGACCCCAGTCTAGTAGGTGGTGGATGTGCAACATTTATTGGATGCCAATCGCCATTAAACCTCCTTGAAGAAGAAGAATGCTGGTGACAAAACTATTTATTTTTATTAACAACAAATCAATACAAAAAGTACATGGGGAACACAAGTGTATATATAAAGAATATACAAAGGACATTTGGGCTAGGGGGTATAATATCACATTACACAAGAACCTTAAGGGACATACACAGAATTCAAACAGCTTTTTTTGTTGGTAGAGTATTTACTTGTCTTAAAATATAGTTACATTTATTTTTGCAAGGTAATAAAATGTGGTGTTTTGATGGTAAATTGACATTTGTGAATATGAAATTTGGCCAAAATAATTGTAAAAAATCATTCTAAACGGAATCTACAGTCCCTGTAACGTGTCTGGGTTACCCCGTTGGACAGCGGCGCTACTTTATGGCAGCATTCCAAACACATAACAGACACACCCTCTCCCCTCAGCCCCCAACTGATGAGGTATTATGACGTCTGACGAATTTTCACTTGCAGGGCAAAGGAGCAAGGAAGGAATCCATTAGCCTGTTGAATAATGATGGGACATTATTTGCCTCTGTATTTGCTAAGATGCTGAAACAAGGCTTGCATCATATAATTGATGAAGAACAATCTGGTTTTATGCATGTCGACACATTAGTAATAACATCAGGTTGATCTTAGATATGATTGACAATAATGACCTCATCCTTGATGATAGTTTTCTTATGTTTGTTGATTTTTATAAAGCTTTTGACACTGTAGAACATGAGTTTATGTTCAAAGCTATATACCTTTTTTGGGGTTTGGTGACTTTTTTTTGAAAGCAGTCCAAACTTTATATAGTACAACTCTGTAAAATTAGCTCACGAGACATCTCAAAGATTTAATACTGGGCATTGGGCAGGGCTGCCCAATTAGTCAATTTTTATTTTTGATTGGTTACTCAAATTATGGCTCTTCATATCAAGAAAGGGAATTTAAGGTGTTTCAGCACTTGGCAAATAATTTAAACTATGTCAACTGGTTGATGATACCATATTTTTGAGAGACAGGAATGAGGTCCTTAGTTTCGGTTTTGAAAATGAATATCAATAAATCAGTCTTATTTCCACTCAAGGATTGTGTTTTACCGGAAGTATATGGTATTCCAATTAAAGATAAGTAACCTTATCTTGGAATTGTTATATGCAAGGATGAAAAACAAAGGAGTGAATTCAACTTTAACCCCATTATTGAGAAAACAAAGAAGAAATTGAACCTCTGGTTGTTGAGAGATATTTTGTTATATGGTTGGGTTTTATTGTCCAAAGCTGAAGGGTTATCCAGATCAGTTTATGTCTTATTATCACTTGAATTATCCCCTAAAATTGTAAAGGACTTAGATAAGATTCTTTATAATTTTATTTGGAGGAACAAGGCTCACTATCTACGGAAATATATTCTCACTAATACCCAAGAACAAGGAGGTCTTGAGGTTTTAGATGTCAATACTCTTAAATAATACTTTTAAAATAAATTGGATTCTGAAGTATATTAAGAACCAGAACAGTATTTGGAATGTCTTCCCGAAGTATTTATTTGACTCTGTTGGTGGTTTAGAATTTTTGCTTCAATGTAATTTTGATGTCGATAAAATCCCAGTAAAATTGGCCAAAATCCATAAGCAGCAATTTTAGCTTGGATGTTAGCGTATAAACAATTTTTCCCCTCACAGATACTTTCTATGGAACAACAAAGATATACGATTTAAAAATAAGTCTCTTTTTTTTCGTAACTGGTTTGAGAATACAATTATTTTGGTTGGTCAGTTACTGAATGAGGATGGATATCTACTTTCATATGGGGAATTTCTTGATACGTTTAAAATTCCAATAACCCCGAAAGAATATGCAATTGTGTTTGATGTGATTCCAAGGGGGGTTGTATCTTTTTAAAATTCCTCTGTGGTTGATGTATAACATAGATTTACATGAAAATATATTAATTGGCAATATTAACATCAAAGATAAATGTAGTAATAAACAGATTGGGAATATTGTTTGTGATACTACAATTCCCTCAGCAAGATTATTTTGGTCAAATATCTATGGTGATATACAATGGGGGAAAGCATGGAGAATTGCTAACAAATATTGTATCAGTAACAAGGTAAAGGAAGTTTCATTTAAAATGTTACATAGAATTTATCTTGTGAAACACGTTTTGGAAAGATTCAAGCTGAATATTGACTATAAATGTGATTTCTGTGGAATGGAGGAGACAACCCATTTTGCATTTGTTTTTTGCCTGTATTTATAGTAGACTTTTTTGGATTGACATACAGAATTCTGTTACAAAAAGAAATAGGACCAGTTGTACAATTTAATGGTTTTGATATAATGATTTATTTCAGAAATTCTGACATTAATTAAATATACTAAATCTTTATCAAATTGCTAATAAAATAGGGTAAATTTCATATTCACAAATGCAAATGGTCTAATTCAAAACCTAACTTTTTTCACTTTCTAAATTAATTTAAACAATATGGCACTACTTCAACTAAAATGGAAAACAAAAAGGCAATTCAAACTTGTATTATAAATCAATTTGATTTGTTTGTTTAGGATTCCTAACAATGTAAATAGTTTATGTACAGCTGAAGTCGGAAGTTTACATACACCTTAGCCAAATACATTTAAACTCAGTTTTTCACAATTCCTGACATTTAATCGTGGTAAAAAAAATCCCTGTCTTAGGTCAGTTAGGATCACCACTTTATTTTAAGGATGTGAAATGTCAGAATAATAGTAGAGAGAATGATTTATTTCAGCTTTTATTTATTTCATCACATTCCCAGTGGGTCAGAAGTTTACATACATTCAATTAGTATTTGGAAGCATTGCCTTTAAATTGTTTGACTTGGGTCAAACGTTTTGGGTAGCCTTCCACAAGCTTCCCACAATAAGTTGGGTGAATTTTGGCCCATTCCTCCTGACAGAGCTGGTGTAACTGAGTGAAGTTTGTAAGCCTCCTTGCTCGCACACGCTTTTTCAGTTCTGCCCACAAATGTTCTATAGGATTGAGGTCAGGGCTTTGTGATGGCCACTCCAATACCCTGACTTTGTTGTCCTTGAGCCACTTTGACACAACTTTGGAAGTATGCTTGGTGTCATTGTCCATTTGGAAGACCCATTTGCGACCAAGCTTTAACTTCCTGACTAATGTCTTGAGATATTGCTTCAATATATCCACATAATTTTCCGTTCTCATGGTGCCATCTATTTTGTGAAGTGCGCCAGTCCCTCCTGCAGCAAAGCACCCCCACAACATGATGCTGCCACCCCTGTGCTTCACGGTTGGGATGGTGTTCTCCGGCTTGCAAGCCTCCCCCTTTTTCCTCCAAATATAACAATGGTCATTATGGCCAAACAGTTATATTTTTGTTTCATCAGACAAGAGGACATTTCTCATGTCTCATGTCTTTTTATGGTGGTTTTGGAGCAGTGGCTTCTTCCTTCCTGAGCGGCCTATCAGGTTATTTCGTAATAAGACTAATTTTACTGTGGATATAGATAATTTTGTACCTGTTTCCTCCAGCATCTACACAAGGTTCTTTGCTGTTGTTCTGGGATTGATTTGCACTTTTCGCACCAAAGTACGTTCATCTCTAGGAGACAGAACATGTCTCCTTCCTGAGTGGTATGATGGCTGCGCGGTCCCATGGTGTTTATACTTTTAGGCGTTTGGAAATTACTCCCAAGGATGAACCAGACTTGTGTAGGTCTGCAATTTTTTTCTGAGGTCTTGGCTGATTTCTTTTGATTTTCCCATGATGTCAAGCAAAGAGGCACTGAGTTTGAAGGTAGGCCTTGAAATACATCCACAGGCACACCTCCAATTAACCCAAATTATGTCAATTAGCCTATCAGAAGCTTCTAAAGCCATGATATCATTTTCTGAATTTTTCCAAGCTGTTTAAAGGCACAGTCAACTTAGTTTGTGTAAACTTCTGACCCTCTGGAATTGTGATAGTGAATTAAGTGAAATAATCTGTCTGTAAACAATTGTTGGAAAAATGACTTGTGTTATGTACAAAGTAGATGTCCTAACAGACTTGCCAAAACTATAGTTTGTTTACAAGAAATTTGTGGAGTGGTTGAAAAATGAGTTTTAATGACTCCAACCTAAGTGTATGTAAACTTCCAACTTCAACGTTATGCTTGTTTGCATATGACTATTCCTCTTTTGTTTGTTGTTGTTTGTTAAATTAAAAAAAATAAAAACGAGGGAGGAACGAATTAATTTTAAATGGACCGCACTTGCCCAGAAATTCGTCACTCATTCGTCCCTCGACGAATGTGTTGTTTTCAGCCACCGGTAGCTTGTGGGTGCTTTATGCTGTACAGTCAATTATGTTTGCATGTCTACTTATATTTACTATATCATTTTTAATATACATCTACTGTATGATAGCTAGCAAATTAATTAGCTATTTAACGTTAGCCTGCCTAGCTACTTCTGAAGTAAAATGCTTTATTTGTACAATTTCCAAAAGCTAACCAAACAAAAACATAATTACTTTTACAAGACGTGTTTGTGCATTAGTAGCAGAATTTCTAACTCATGTACATTCGTTTTTACTTACACTTGTATGTTGAGGTTTTAAGTTTTGGCGGACATTTCTTAGTGGATGCACAATCATTGCGAATTGAATTATGGGGCATTTCAGGCCCCAAAGTGAACATAATTGTTCACTCGCAAACTCCATTAAAAACGAGTGCTGAGGGGCTTACGTTGCAAACTTCCCTTGCTTGGCTATTCATTTGGATTGACGACAAATATGTCCCCGGCGATTCCCCCAAGGGCGTAACACGGAACCCAAACCGGCTGCGTGCGTGCGCCATCGTGCATAAATTTATTTTGTCCGCCCACACCAAACGTGATCACGATGCGCAGGTTAAAATATCAAAACAAACTCTGAACCAATTATATTAATTTGGGGACAGGTCGAAAAGCATTAAAAGGTTATAATAATTTAGCTAGCTAGCTTGCACTTGCTAGCTAATTTGTCCTGGAATATAAACATTGCGTTGTTATTTTACCTGAAATGCACAAGGTCTACTCCGACAATTAATCCACGCATAAAACGGCCAACCAAATATTTTCTAGTCATCTCTCCTCCTAGGCTTTTTCTTCTCTTGACTTTATATTACGATTGGCAACTTTCGTAAATTAGGTGCATTACCGCCACTGACCTCATTCATCTTTCAGTCACCCATGTGGGTATAACCAATGAGGAGATAGCATGTGGGTACCTGCTTCTATAAACCAATGAGGAGATGGGAGAAGCAGGACTTGCAGCGAGATCTGCATCACAAATATAACTGACTTCTATTTTTACACGGAACCCAAACCGGCAGCGCGTGTGCGGCATCATGCATAAATGTATTTTGTCCCCCCACACCAAACGCGATCACGACACGCAGGTTAAAATATCAAAACAAACTCTGAACTATTATATTAATTTGGGGACAGGTTGAAAAGCATTAAACATTTATGGCAATTTAGCTAGTTAGCTTGCACTTGCTAGCTAATTTGTCCTATTTAGCTAGCTTGCTGTTGCTACCTAATTTGTCCTGGGATATAACCACTGAGTTGTTATTTTACCTGAAATGCACAAGGTCCTCTACTCCGACAATTAATCCACGCATAAAACGGCCAACCGAATCTTTTCTAGTCATCTCTCCTCCTAGGCTTTTTCTTCTCTTGACTTTATATTACGATTGGCAACTTTCGTAAACAAACTCTGAACTATTATATTAATTTGGGGACCGGTTGAAATAAAATACATTTGGTGCATTTCCACCACTGACCTCTTTCATCTTTCAGTCACCCACATGGGTATAACCAATGAGCAGATGGCACGTGGTTCCTGCCTCTATAAACCAATGAGGAGATGGGAGAAGCAGGACTTGCAGCATCGTGTCAGAAAAAAAACTGTTTTCTATTTTAGTCCTTGGAAACTTAGATGCTCGTTGGTGCAAGCAATAATTGAATAACATAGATTTCAACATTTATTTTGCGACGCGACCGTTGTAGTCAGCCTGTTATGAGTTTGAAACGTAGCCGTTATGTCTGGGGAAGCACAGGCGACTATGTTATTGTTTTTTATTTATTTATTTAGCTAGAATGACTCAACAACCAACATTAAAAACGAGTGCTGAGGGGCTTATTGTTGCAAACTTCCCTTACTTGGCTGACGACAAATATGTCCGCGGGGATTCCCACAAGGGCGTAGGTTTGAAACGTAGCCGTTTATCTCAGGGGAAACACAGGCGATTTCATGTTGTTAGGGGAGTTTGAGCCCGATTTAATATATACAGGCAAGTTCAACGTTGTGTCCTGTTTCGTTCACGGTAGTGTGAAACAAGTAGTATACGAGCTAACTAGCATTCTAACGTTTCACGTGTGTATTTAGTTTGACGAGCCTATAACAACACAGGAGCCCTTGCATTTGTATGTAGACTACACTTCTTCGTGATGGAAAGGAGAGCAAGAAATTGCCAATTACAAAGCCATTCGGCCTCGAGTTTGGTCCAGGAAAACGTAAGTATGTCCAAAGTCATATGTCCTTTGTCAAACAGATTGAAAAGGAGTCTTAGAAAACATTACCAGAAAGTCAAAAAAAGGTATTAAATATTGTTGTACTTTTAAGTAACGACCCCCGCTAATTAATATCAACACTTTTATATTTAGTATATTTTTTTTCTCCCGTCTGCAGTAAATTTAAGAAATTGCCCTGTGCCTGTAATTCCGTTACCAAAAACCCCAGGTCGTTAAGATATCGTTAAGATATTTTATAATTTGTCTCAGGAGGGAAGGTAATAAAAGTTCACATAAGTAACACTTAAGGTAGACCTGTCAATTAGTTTGTTTTACTGGTATCATTTTAGTTTAATCATTAAGTTATTTAAACTAAATTCTGTTACCAAATCAGTAACAAGATTTCTGAAAAATAGTTAATGGGATTTATTCAATGGAATTTGCTACAATGGGAAATTATTGTAGTCACAAACCACATTGCACGTGCACTACGTTTTTTGATCGCCCCAATAGTAAAAACATGTATTACCTTGTTTAATGTGGCATGAACACAACCAGGCATGTTTTCATCAGATTGTAAAACGAATCACTTAAAGTAGGCTACCTGCGCATGTTGTCCACTCCAGAATATACTGAACAAAAATATAAACGCAACATGACACAATTGCAACGATTTTACTGAGTTACAGTTCATATAAGGAAATCAGTTAATTTTAAATAAGTTCATTAGGCCTTGATCTATGGATTTTACATGACTGGGCAGAGGAGCAGCTACGGGTGGGCGCCAGGTGAAGAAGATCCTGGGCTGGCATGGTTACACGTGGTCTGCAGTTGAGGCAGGTTGGACCTACTGCCAAATTCTCTTAAGCAGGTGTTGTCCTAAAGTTGCTGCTTTAAAAAAATAACAAGAATGAAAGTCTAGCCTATGCCTAGGCCAAATAAAGCAATTATTATCCAGTTCTGAAGACTGTAGACAGCTTATATCCAGCCCATGATGTATAACCTAACTCAATATGTTAAGACCATTCCTCGTCAGACTCACTGCTCCATCATGTGTGTGCCACACACGGGTTCCATCCTTAAGCTCCTCCACTAGAAAGGAATATTAAATAAGATTTGTCTGCAATTAGCATCTGCCAAGGCTTTCAACGACTATCTTTTGTCATGATTCGTCCAGTTGTAGCATTAAATTTCGTGCTATAGCCCAACAGTCGTTTTGTTTTATTTATTTTCATTAAATAAAAATGTATTTGGTTGGCCAATAGGGGGCGATACCATCTTATATCACAAGTTTTTATTGGTACATAATCACGATAGGATTATTTAGGCTATCACCTATTTAGGATAAATCACCATGTAAAGAATTACATTGATATCCATAATTATGCATTTCTGAATACAAGTCAGAACAGGGACCCATGAGGAAATTCAGTTTCCTCTATTCTGTTACCGGGTGTAAAGACACTTCACTTACTCTA
The DNA here is from genome assembly GCF_057628025.1 of Oncorhynchus mykiss. Classification (NCBI taxonomy): domain Eukaryota; kingdom Metazoa; phylum Chordata; class Actinopteri; order Salmoniformes; family Salmonidae; genus Oncorhynchus; species Oncorhynchus mykiss. The sequence continues at coordinate 62,423,361 of NC_143030.1, read as the reverse complement.
GTTCAATAACCAAAATGGATGTTTTCAAACTGAAGGAGTCATGTCATAGCTGACACCCCATTCTTTCTGCAGACATTTTTGAATCTTAATTCGGAACAGATATCCCACATGGAAAATAATAATGAAAAACAAATAAGAATCTTGTATGGTGCAAACAATCCTATTTAGTATCTAAGACCTTTATATATTTTTCCTTATGTCAGTGTATTTGTATATGTGTCAGAGGTTGGAACCAGTTCAGGGAACAGAACATTAAAATAAGTTTCAATGAACAGGAACGAAGGTGATCCGTACTGTTCCGGAACAGACCCGTTATTTTAAAAGCATGGAAAACGGTTAATAACGTTATTTTACACAAAAAAATTATTATTTCCCACAAAAAAAATGCAACAAAGCACCAATGCAAAGCCCTCAATCTGTAACAAAAGTTATTCCAGTGTTGACCTGCAAGCTGCAAATTTTAGGCCCCTCCCCCCTCCGAAGGATAGGCTACTGTACTGACGTTTCAAGCTTTATTCAGAAAATGGGAAATGTTTTTATTAGCTACAGAAGAGTAGATTAACCTTTTCAATGCTATATGTATGGATACGTTGGATTTACTAACTACAAAAGGTAAGATGTGTTTTTCCTTCTGGTGCTGCTCTGCACACACAAGCTTGTTAGCTCGGTAGATCTAGCTAGTTAGCTCAATGGACATTCAAAGTTTCTCCTTAGAAACAGCTCCTCCTAGGTATAATTCTGTGGACCTGATTCAGATAATGCATGTCATAACAAGATGCCCAGCGGTTCTAGACTCCTGAACCCTCTCTCGCTCTCTCCCCACCCTAAAATTTCAGTCGCATCTTGTGCTATAGGCTTCACTTGTTTACATGCATGATAGAGCAGGCAAGGTAGTTGTTTGTCCATCTGAACTGATGGTTAAAGTAATTTAATGAGCTAAATATAAACTTGATTTCACAGGTTTAAAAAATGAAACTGAAAGAAACGATATAAACACTTTTTTTTTTTTGAACCGGTACCAAAATGTATTTTTCTGGTTGGACGAGTGGAACGGAAAAAAAAATTGTGGTTCCGTTCAAAACTAAACTAATGGAAAATAGTTCAGGTTCCAACCCCTGATGTTACTGTTATCTAACTTAATCCTAGTAAAAATTCCCTGTCTTAGGTCAGTTAGGATCACCCCTTTTATTTTAAGAATGTGAAATGTCAGAATAATAGCAGAGTGATTTATTTCAGCTTTTATTTTTCATCACATTCCCAGTGGATCAGAATTTTACATGCACTCAATTAGCATTGCCTTTTAAATTGTTTGACTTGGGTCAAAGGTTTCTGGTAGCCATCCACAAGCTTCCCACAATAAGTTGGGTGAATTTTGGCCTATTCCTCCTGACCGAGCTGGTGTAACTGAGTCAGGTTTGTAGGCCTCCTTGCTTTTTCAGTTCTGCCCACAAATTTTCTATAGGATTGAGTGATGGTGTGATGGCCACTCCAATACCTTGACTTTGTTGTCCTTAAGCCATTTTGCCACAACTTTGGAAGTATGCTTGGGGTCATTGTCCATTTGGAAGACCCATTTGCGACCAAGCTTTACCTTCCTGACTGATGTCTTGAGATGTTGCTTCAATATATCCACATCATTTTCCTTCCTCATGAGGCCATCTATTTTGTGAATTGCATCAGTCCCTCCTGCAGCAAAGCACCCCCACAACATAATGCTGCCACCCCCGTGCTTCACGGTTGGGATGGTGTTCTTCTGCTTGCAAGCCACCCCCCTTTTTCCTCCAAACATAACGATGGTCATTATGGCCAAACGGTTCTATTTTTGTTTAATCAGACCAGAGGACATTTCTCCAAAAAGTAGCATCTTTGTCACGATGTGCAGCTGCAAACTGTAGGCCTTTCAGGTTATGTGGCTATAGATACTTTTGTACCTGTTTCCTCCAGCATCTTCATGAGGTCCTTTGCTGTTCTGGGATTGACTTGCACTTTTCGCACCAAAGTACGTTCATCTCTAGGAAACAGAATGTGTCTGCTTCCTGAGCGGTATGACTGCGTGGTACCATGGTGTTTATACTTGCATACTATTGTTTGTACAGATGAAAGTGATATCTTCAGGCATTTCTTCCCAAGGATGAACCAGACTTGTGGAGGTCAACAACAACAAAAAAATCTGAGGTTTTGGCTGATTTCTTTTGATTTTCTCATGCTGTTAAGCAAAGAGGCACTGAGTGTGAAGGTAGGCTTTGAAATACATCCACAGGTACACCTCCAATTGACTCAACTGATGTCAGTTAGCCTATCAGAAACTTCTAAAGCCATGACATCATTTTCTGGAATTTTCCAAGCTGTTTAAAAGCACAGTCAACTTAGTGTATGTAAACTTCTGACCCACTGGAATTGTGATAGTGAGTTAAGTGAAATAATCTGTCTGTAAGCAATTGTTGGAGAAATGACTTGTCCTGCACCAAGTAGATGCCCTAACCGACTTGCCAAAACTATCGTCTGTTAACAAGAAATTTGTGGAGTGGTTGAAAAATGAGTTTTAATGACTCCAACCTAAGTGTATGTAAACTTCCGACTTCAACTGTACAGCTATGCCTTTGGTCTCCCATCCAGGATTTTAACCAAGCCCTGCTTAGCTTTGATATCTGTCACTGACTACCAATGTGCTATCATGAGAACGATTGAGTAGTCTACTCTTAATAATGAAATGGATTCACTGCTGCTATCGGAGTCATTACTCTTCCTCCCTAAATGTGTCCCTCTATCTCTTCCCCTCCTCTCCTACTTGCTACTCCTCGCGGCGGACTTTGCGTCTTTCTTCAATAAGTGTGACGTTGCATGTGTCAGTGATGTCAGTGGTATGCAAGCGCTTTGAAATATGTATGTGAGACCTTAGAAGGTTTAGCTGTTTGATTTTAATGCAGTACTTGCAACATTTCTGTTATGTCTAAATGTTATCCAACCATACAAGTCAGATTTTAAAATAATCTTTGCGTATTTACTGCCATATGGATTACTGACCAGTTCCAGGTAGAACATACAGAAATATTGTTAAATTCTTCTAGATCTTTTGTATGATTTTAAGAGTTTTTGGAAAACGTGGTCAAGTAAGAAACTGAGGGAAATATGACAGGAATTCTTTGCATCTGCACAGTTCTTTCAGTCTGTTTTTGTAAATCGTTGTGTACATTGTTAAAAGTAGTCCTTGTGCAGGTTTGTTAAACTCTGAAATCATTGTTTTGCTTGGCATACATTTTAAGTGAAGATCTGAGTCTAGACAGATAAACTCAGTAAACAGAAGGCACAGTATGTGTGGTGTGTTTTCTTTGGGTGTTTGGGAAAGTGTGGTGTTGAGTGAGAAAGGAAATAGTTGCCAGAACCAATGTATTGCTGTGAGCAGGGGTTGTGAGAGCTTTCAATTTTGTTCAGATGTGGGATATACATTTTATGATGAATTATACACTTATTTATTGTCCTAACGTGGTGGAACAGTGTTTAAAATATATTTTATTTATTGTCCTGTCATGGGGATTTAAAAATAAATTATACATCTTATTTATGATCCTATATTGATGGACTAGTCCACAATCCAATACCCTAGACTCCCATCTGAATGACCCAGATAATAAGGAAGAAGTCCCTAACTGTTTTATGGGCCTGCTGTAAGCGGCCTGTATGCAGCCAAAATGCAGTCAGAGACCTAGAGCAGCACCGCCCCCTCAAGATTCTGAGCCTGCTTGGCAGGGTTGGTCCTGCAAAGCCCCCTGAAGGGAGAGCATAATATACAAGGAAATTCTTAAAGCTGCTAATGAGAACCTTGACGAACTTGTACCTAGCCGGTGGGGATTCTGGTTGGGTGCCCCCACCTCGGCAGTGGCAGTGCTGGCAACACTAGCTGCAGTAGCCCATGGGTAGGGGGGGTCACACTCAGACATTCAGAGAAGGGGAAAATTGTGGCACAAAATCAAAGGTCTGGCTGCACAGAGATGCTTGGTAATATGGTCACTACGGGGGACCATCTTGTGGGTGTTTCAGGGTAAGGGAGGAAATCTGACCTCCATCTAGGACGTGACGATAGTTTCAAAAATCTCCTTATTTTTTTGGGCACAGCTTTGCAGGCCTTCTCACACCGCTGCAACTGAATATGCATTTGTAAATCAATACCTTTTATTGAGGTGGGCTCTGGGATGGTGCAACAGTTGAGAATCTGAGTCTTTGGTTGTTGTGGGGGAAAGGGGTTGAGTGTGTTGGTATTATACAACTGTTGCGAGGGAGTAAAAGGTGTTGGGGACAATATATGATGAATTACAATAATTGTTTGCTAAAATAATAATTGCTTGCCATAATGTAATTTTGGTAATGGCGAGACTGGTGAGGTAAAAATCGTTTGCATAAATTGCCTACATTACTACAAATGTGAATAACTGATTATGGAAAATAAGAAACAGGATTTTTAATATATTTAAAGGCTATATATAATACAAATCGAGGTGAGGGTAATGGAAATGCATTTGGCGGTTGATCTGCTTCTGTTCTGTGGGTGGCACTGTGTGCTCTTTTCGATAGATGGATCCTGGTCTCTCCAGGGCTATGGGATCCAGGGGGTTGGGGGTGGTCTGCCAGACATTAGGATGACAACCCAACTCGGGATGAGGAAGGCTTTTAGTGGTGGAATAGTGGGAACCAATTGGAGGTTTGCTTATTAGCAATGGAAATATCATGGTACAGCTATATAGACACTCAAACATCATGTTACTTTTTTTAATGGTATGTTTACAAACATGTATAGATAAATATAATTGAAATGTGTCTTATGTTAAGTGGTGGAGTAAGTATAGCCAGTTATGATTGTAATGGCTTAGCAGATAATAAGAAGACTATCAATATTTACCTGGCTAAAAGAGAAGGAATATAATATTGTTTACAGGGAACTCAACAATTTTAGATTCGGTTTTGTGGAAAAACGACTGGTGGGGCAAAATATATTTATCCCATTGGCAAAGAAATTCAAAAGAGGTGATGTTAATTAACAGTAATTTTGATCCAAATGTGCAAATTGTCCAAACAGATCATGGTAGATGGATTATTTTAAATATGTTATTGGACAATAAACAGATATGGCTTATTAACCTATACGGTCCAAATGATGATGATCCAAGCTTCTTTGAAGATAAGGTTGAAGACGGAAGTTTATATACACTTGGGTTGGAGTCATTAACTCATTTTTCAACCACTCCACAAATTTCTTGTTAACACTACTGTGTGACTGTGTGCTTGACACAAGTAATTTTTCCAACAATTGTTTACAGACAGATTATTTCATGTTTAATTCACAGTATCACAATTCCAGTGGGTCAGAAGTTTACGTACACTAAATTGACTGTGTCTTTAACCTCTTTGGGCTAGGGGGTGGTATTTTCACGTCCGGATGAAAAGCGTGCCCAAAGTAAACTGCCTGTTTCTCAGGCCCAGGAGCTGTGATATGCATATAATTGGTAGATTTAGATAGAAAACACTAAAGTTTTTAAAACTGTTAAAATCATGTATGTGAGTATAACAGAACTTATTTGGCAGGTGAAACCCCGAGGATAAACCATCCAGGATTTTTTGTTTGTTTGAGATGACTGTTTTCAATTGGTTTTCTATGAGATTGCAGAGGTTGCAGTTCCTATAGCTTCCTCTAGATGCCAACAGTCTTTAGAAATTAGTTAATGTTTTTCCTTTGAGAAAGGAAGAATTAGCCCTTTCCTTTCTGGGAGTCGAGCCAAGTGGACTGCTTTGTTTGGGGCGCACGACCTGAAGCTCGCTCAACTTTCATTTGATCTGCTATTGAACACAGTTTATCCCGTCTTAAATTTGATCGATTTACGTTTTAAAATACCTGAAGTTGGATAAGGAAAGTTTGGACCAAGTTTACAGGTAACATCATATTAGATCATTTGTAGTCATGTTGGGGGAGTTGGAACCGGTGCTTTTCTGAATCAAACGCGCCAAATAAACTGACATTTTGGGGATATAATGATGGAATTAATCGAACAAAAGGACCATTTGTGATGTTTCTGGGACATATTGAAGTGCCAACAGAAGATCTTCAAAGGTAAGGCATTAATTATATTGTTATTTCTGAGTTTTGTCGCGCCTGGCGGGTTGAAATATGATTGTCATGTGTTGGTATGATGGGATGCTGTCTTCACATAATAGCATGGTCTGCTTTCACCGTAAAGCCTTTTTGAAATCTGACACTGTGGCTGGATTAACAAAAAGTTAAGCAAGTTAAATAATTTAATTTGAATTTGGCGCTCTGCCATTTCACCGGATGTTGTCAAATCGATCGCACTAATGGGATTTGATCCATAAGACATTTTAAACAGCTTGGAAAATTCTATAGGCTAATTGACATAATTTGAGTTAATTGGAGGTGTACCTGTGGATGTATTTCATGGCCTACTTTAAAACTCAGTGCCTCTTTGTGTGACATCATGGGATCTTCAAAATAAATCAGCCAAGACCTCAGAAAAATAGTAGACAACCTCTACAAGTCTGGTTCATCCTTGGGAGCAATGTCTAAATGCCTGAAGGTACCACGTTCATCTGTACAAACAATAGTACGCAAGTATAAACACCATGGGACCACGCAGCCGTCATACCGCTCAGGAAGGAGACACGTTCTTTCTCCTAGAGATGAATGTACTATGGTGCGAAAAGTGCAAATCGATCCCAGAACAACAGCAAAGGACCTTGTGAAGATGCTGGAGGAAACAGGTACAAAAGTATCTATATCCACAGTAAAATGATTCCTATTTCGACATAACCTGAAAGTCCACTAAGCAAGGAAGAAGACACTGCTCCAAAACCGCCATTAAAAAAGCCAGACTACTGTTTGCAACTGCACATCGGGACAAAGATTGTACTTTTTGGAGAAATGTCCTCTGGTCTGATGAAACAAAAATAGAACTGTTAGGCCGTAATGTCCATTTATGTTTGGTGGAAAAAGGGGGAGGCTTGCGAGCCGGAGAACACCATCCCAATCGTGAAGCACGGGGGTCTCAGCCTCATGTTGTGGGGGTGCTTTGCTCAGGAGGGACTGGTGCACTTCACAAAATAGATGGCATGAGGCAGGACAATATTGTGGATATATTAAAGCAACATCTCAAGACATCAGTCAGGAAGTTAAAGCTTGGTCACAAATGGGTCTTCCAAATGGACAATAATCCCCCAAGCATACTTCCAAAGTTGTGTCAAAATGGCTCAAGGACAACAAAGTCAAGGTATTGGTTTGGCCTTCACAAAGCCCTGACCTCTCATTTAGAACATTTGTGAGCAGAACTGAAAAAGCTTGTGCGAGCATAGAGGCCTACAAACCTGACTCAGTTACAGCAGCTCTGTCAGGAGGAATGGGCCAAAATTCTCTGGGAATGTGATGAAATAAATAAAAGCTGAAATAAATCACTCTCCTATTATTCTGACATTTCACATTCTTAAAATAAAGGGGTGATCCTAACTGACCTAAGACAGGGAATTTTTTTCTAGGATTAAATATCAGAAATTGTAAAACTGAGTTTAAATGTATTTGGCTAAGATGTATGTAAACTTCTGACTTCAACTGTATATTTAAGAATTTATCAACTCTACAAGCAACATTAGTCTATTATTATGGTGGGATTTTAATGCGGTTTTAAATACCTCCTGTGGATCGTAAAGGAAATCACACTACAAACTATCACCCTCGGGCACTTAAGGAAATCATGAATGTCATGGATATATTGGAATTGGTGGAGATAAGTACCCTGACCTAGTGAGATCTACTTGGCAGAGGCTTAATCAAGCTAGTCGTCTTGATTACTTTGTCATTCTCTCTGGCACCAAAAGTTAGTGTTGATAGGGGACAGAATGCAGTTGGTTTATATATATATATATATATATATATATATATATATATATATATATATATATATATACTGCTCAAAAAAATACAGGGAACACTAAAATAACACATCCTAGATCTGAATGAAATATTCTTATTAAATACTTTTTTCTTTACATAGTTGAATGTGCTGACAACAAAATCACACAAATTATCAATCAAATTTATCAACCCATGGAGGTCTGGATTTGGAGTCACACTCAAAATTAAAGTGGAAAACCACACTACAGGCTGATCCAACTTTGATGTAATGTCCTTAAAACAAGTCAAAATGAGGCTCAGTAGTGTGTGTGTGGCCTCCACGTGCCTGTATGACCTCCCTACAACGCCTGGGCATGCTCCTGATGAGGTGGCGGATGGTCTCCTGATGGATCTCCTCCCAGACCTGGACTAAAGCATCTGCCAACTCCTGGACAGTCTGTGGTGCAACGTGGCGTTGGTGGATGGAGCGAGACATGATGTCCCAGATGTGCTCAATTGGATTCAGGTCTGGGGCCAGTCCATAGCATCAATGCCTTCCTCTTGCAGGAACTGCTGACCCACTCCAGCCACATGAGGTCTAGCATTGTCTTGCATTAGGAGGAACCCAGGGCCAACCGCACCAGCATATGGTCTCACAAGGGGTCTGAGGATCTCATCTCGGTACCTAATGGCAATGGTGCTGTAAGCACAACCCCCCCACCTGTGGATGTCGGGCCCTCATACCACCCTCATGGAGTCTGTTTCTGACCGTTTGAGCAGACATGCACATTTGTGGCCTGCTGGAGGTCATTTTGCAGGGCTCTGGCAGTGCTCTTCCTTGCACAAAGGCAGAGGTAGCGTTCCTGCTGCTGCGTTGTTGCCCTCCTACGGCCTCCTCCACGTCTCCTGATGTACTGGCCTGTCTCCTGGTAGCACCTCCATGCTCTGGACACTACGCTGACAGACACAGCAAACCTTCTTGCCACAGCTCGCATTGATGTGCCATCCTGGATGAGCTGCACTACCTGAGCCACTTGTGTGGGTTGTAGACTCCGTCTCATGCTACCACTAGAGTGAAAGCACCGCCAGCATTCAAATGTGACCAAAACATCAGCCAGGAAGCATAGGAACTGAGAAGTGGTCTGTGGTCACCACCTGCAGAACCACTCCTTTATTGGGGGTGTCTTGCTAATTGCCTGTAATTTCCACCTGTTGTCTATTCCATTTGCACAACAGCATGTGACATTTATTGTCAATCAGTGTTGCTTCCTAAGTGGACAGTTTGATTTCACAGAAGTGTGATTGACTTGGAGTTACATTGTGTTTTAAGTGTTCCCTTTATTTTTTTTGAGCAGTGTATTTCCCAAAAAAGGAATGGGGGATTGGAAATGATGCAGACAATTACATTGATGGAAGCAACAATCTTTCTGCAATATTAAAGCTGATCCACCCCTTAAGATAAAACAAAACTTGTTGCTAGAGCTATCATCATCCTAACATAGAGCTTACATCATATTCTAAACTGTACATCGTTTGTCTAAAGTCTCCCATGTCAATGAAAACAGATGTTCTTGTTCAGTTCACAGGCATGCTACCTGTGCTCCCTCTTGATGTCCTGGAGGAGATGCTCCTAAATGTCCCTCCACAGCAGGTGGTGTGTGTCTGTCGACTTGTGTGTCGTGAGTGGAAAGAAGTGGTGGACAGTGATTCCCTTTGGAGAGAGAGGTGCCGACGAGAAGGATACCAGACATATGTGACTAAACTACCTAAAGACTGCCGTTTGTTTTACTTCTTGTGTAAGAAGAGACGTAATCTTCTCAAGAACCCCAGAGCAGATGGTAGGAGTCAAAACAACAATGTCTAAATTCTCTGTTGGTGTATGGGGGGTCCTGTTATTAACCCCAGAACCCACATTTCAAATCCCTCCCTTACTATTTTTCTCCAGATAAATTCAAGGGCTGGCAAATTATGGAGAATGGAGGGGATAAATGGAAAATCGAATCAGTGGAAGAAGTGCCGCTTCCTGACAACACTGTCCAAAAGTACTTTGCGACTTCTTACTCGTGAGTATACTACTATACCATTTTAGTTTTTCAGTGAGAGAATATCACTTGGTCCCACTCTGTTTCACATCCACATTGGTGTTGACTTATTTTCCAGCTCTTCAAATACATTTGGATGATAACACCTAATAATGCCTATCATTGGCAATGACCTTGCTGTCTAGTTTACATTGACTTCAAAGTTTTCACACCCCTTAAATTTGTCTGTTTTGCTGTTACAAGGTTGGACTTAAAATTAATTGAATTGTCCATTTTTGTCAACAATGTACATAAATAAAGAACATGCATACATCCAGTCCCAGTCAAAAGTTTGGACACACCTACAAGGGTTTTTCTTTATTTTTACTATTTTCTACATTGTAGAATAATAAAGGACATCAGAACTATGAAATAACACATGGAATAATGTAGTAACCAAAAAATGTTGAACAAATCAAAATACATTTGGTTTCTTTCAAAGTAGCCACCCTTTGCCTTGATGATAGCTTTGCACACGCTTGGCATTCTCTCAAACAACTTCATGGTGAATGCTTTTCCAACAGTCTTGAAGCAGTTCCCACATGCTGAGCACTTGTTGGCTGCTTTTCCTTCACTCTGTGGTGCAGAGGTCGGGTGATTGTGGAGGCCAGGTCATCTGATGCAGCACTCATCACGCTCCTTAGTCAAATAGTCCTTACACAGGCTGGAGGTGTTTTTTTGGACATTGTCCTGTTGAAAAAAAAATGATAGTCCCACTAAGCGAAACCAGATGGGATAGCGTATCACTGCAGAATGCTGTGGTAGCCATGCTGGTTAAGAGTGCCTTGAATTCTAAGTAAATCACAGTGTCACCAACAAAAAGCACCACCACAACACCTGCTTCATGGTGGGAACCACACATGCAGAGTTCATCAGTTGACCTACTCTGCGTCTCAGGCACAGCGGAACCAAAAATCTCAAATTTGGGCTTGTCAGACCAAAGGACAAATTTTCAGCGGTCTAATGCCCATTGCTCGTGTTTCTTGGCCCAAGCAAGCCTCTTCTTCTTATTGGTGTCCTTTTAGTAGTGGTTTCTTTTCAGCAATTCGACCATGAAGTTCTGATTCACAGTCTCCTCTGCAGCAGAGGTAACTCTGGGTCTTCCTTTCTTGTGACGGTCCTCATGAGAGTCGTTTTATCATAGCGATTAATGTTTTTTTGCAACTGCACTAGAAGAAACTTTGAACGTTTTTGAAACTTTCCGGATTGACTGACAGTCATTTCTTAAAGTAATGATGGACTGTCGTTTCTGTTTGCTTATTTGAGCTGTAACTGCCATAATATGTACTTGGTCTTTTACCAAATAGGGCTGTCTTCTGTACACCACCCCGACCTTGTCACAACACAACTGATTGGCTCAAACGCAGTAAGAAGGAAATAAATCACACAAATTTAACTTATGAAGGCACATCCATTAAATTAAATGCATTTTCAGGTGACTACTTCATGAATCTGGTTGAGAGAATGTCTTGACAGCTTTGCACACTTGGCAAAGGGTGGCTACTTTGAAGAATCTCCAAAAATATATTTAGATTTGTTTAACACGTGTTTCCATATGTGTTATTTCATAGTTATTATGTCTTACATAGAAATGAGTAAAAATGAAGAAAAACCTTGGAATGAGTAGGTGTCCAAACTTTTGACTGGTACTTATAGTGGGAAACCAGGGGGTTTTATCTAGACGTTTACACAGATCAGACACGGACACTAGTGTGGTACTTCAGTTTCAAGTGTTTTTTATTTGATTTAAAACAATAAAGAAGAATTCACACAGGTCTCCTCCAGGAGACCTTTTCTGGGTTACCTCCTTCTGGAATCCAGGGAATGCGGTCTCCTCTGGGGTAGAACCGAGGGGCTAGGTGTTCTACGTCTATCCGGTAGTAACCTCTCACTACCTCCAACCCTCCCATGTGCTGCCTTCCTGACAACATTATGGGCACTGTACAGCTGTTGAACAATCAGCTCCAATTTAGTCCTGGCCAGAGGACCTGTCAAGACCTGGCACGTCCAGCAGAGGGAACCACCGCTGCGGGATGCAGGCTCTGTCACCAGGCCTTGAAGTGTCTCCCCTCGGTGGCTTGTCCGCGGTACGCCCCCTTAGCCCTGCTGGGGAGACTCCCTTCTCGATAGGGCATCAGCGTTCCCATGCTTCTCCCCTGACAGTGCACAACAGAAAAAGAGAAGTGTTGAAGTTGCAAGGACCACCTGGTGACTCGATCGTTTGTGGCCTTTCCCCTGGCCATCCGGACCAGGGGAGGATGGTCTATGGCCAGGGTGAAGTAGGTGCCCAACAGGTAATACTTAAGAGTGTCTAGCTCCCACTTCACAGCTATTTTGTGACAATCAAGTATGTATTTTCTCAGGCTATCAACTTCCGGCTTATGTACATAGGGGGTTCCTCCTGGGAGAGGACAGCCCCTAGTCCCGTGTCGCAGGCATGCATCGGTACCAGAAAATCGTCCGTAACGAGAATTGGGTGGGAGCACAGAGCTTCTTTTAGGCGCCTGAACGCCCCTTTGGCCTCATCTGATCACTTCACTGTTTTCGGTAGGCAGGCAGGCCCTGGTCAGATCGGTAAGGGTGGAGGCTATACCTTCCTCTTCTGGACCTTGATGTTCCTCTGTCCCATCAAATACCCCAGGTACTCCATCTCTTCAAACCCCAGTTTGCATTTCTTGAGATTCCATGCAATAGCTATTCTCGCGGCAGTCAATGTAGGGACTGTAAATGGAGGAGTATTAATAGCAGCGAAGGATGCTATATTGACAGCGTGGAATTGGACTATGGCACAAATGAAGGATTGTGAAGTATGCTCATGGACAGTGTTAGTAGTATTGGTTGCTTTTCTGAGGGCATTGATGATGAAACATAGATATATCTATCGTGTGTCACTGGCCTATCGAATCGATCGATCGATAGTGTGTCACTGGCCTACACACAATATACCAATTCATTAAACTAACGGCAAAATGTAGAAAAAGTCAAGAGGTGTGAATACTTTCTAAAGGTACTGTATATGGCTCTAAACCAAGATGGCGTAGCAGTTGGATGTGTGTTTGTCTTGTCCTGTGTAAATAGTCCGTTTTTTTTTTCATATATATTTTAATCTCACTTTCCATCTACGGACTGAAGATATTTCTCACCCAATGTGGTATGGATCTGCTGTTTTTATACTTTAGAACCGGAACCTCCATCAAGCTAGCCAGCTAACTAGCTACTAGCTTGTAGTCAGTTAGCCACTGCTAGCTGTCTTCACTGTTTAACTCAGACACCAGCCAGCTTCAGCCCGGTTAATACCTGCCTGTCTGCACAGTGCGATATCAACCCAGAGCATATCGGACTGCATTTTCTCTACCACATCACCGGATTCCTACCGCAAACTCTGGGCCATTACACCGGATCATTGCAGCTAGCTAGCTGCAACCTGAGTGGCTACTGCTGGCTAACGCCTCTGTCTCTGTCTTGAGCTAGGCCCATCTCCTGGCTAGCTGAAGAGGTCTACCAGCTAATTCTTGGGCTACAATACCTCTTTTGCCAATTGGCTTGGACCCTTTATTGCCGACAAGGAGCCCCGCCAATCCATCATGACTTGTCTGCCGTTGTAATCGTCGTTGCGAAAGACCATCTGCTAGCCCTGGCCCGCTAGCTTTCTGAATCGCCGTGTCTCCAGCTCACCTAGCGTAGTAGCGGCTACCGAACAGCTCCCTGACTCACCTATTGCTGCTCATTGGACCCTATGATCATTTGGCTACACATGCCTCTCCCTAATGTCAATATGCCTTGTCTACTTCTGTTTAGGTTAGTTCTAGTTTTATTTCACTGTAGAGCCCCCAGCCCCACCCAACATGCCTTAGATAGCTATTTTGTCCTCCCCCCCACCCCCCCACACACATGAGACCTCACCTGGCTTAACTGGTGCTTCCAGAGACACAACTGCTCATCGTCACTCAATTCCTAGGTTTACCTCCACTGTACTCACATCCTGCCATACCCTTGTTTGTACTTTATGCCCTGAATCTATTCTGCCACGCCCAGAAATCCTTTTATTCTCTGTTCCCAACGCACTAGACGACCAGTTCTTATAGTCTTTAGCACTACCCTTATCCTACTCCTCCTCTGGTGATGTAGAGGTTAACCCAGGCCCTGTAGCCTCCAGCACCACACCTATTCCTCAGTCGCTCTCATTTGTTGACTTCTGTAATGTAAAAGCCTTGGTTTCATGCATGTTAACATTAGAAGCCTCCTCCCTAAGTTTGTCTTATTCTTTGCTTTAGCACACTCCGCCAACCCTGATGTCCTGGCTGTGTCTGAATCCTGGCTTAGGAAGGCCACAAAATTCTGAAATTTCCATCCCCAACTACAACATTTTCCAACAAGATAGAACTGGCAGAGTTGCAATCTACTGCAGAGAGAGCCTACAGAGTTCTGTCATACTATCCACGTCTGTGCCCAAACAATTCGAGCTTATACTTTAAAAGGAACCTACCAGGTACAACCCTAAATCCGTAAGCATGGGCAACCTCATAGATCTCATCCTGACCAACTTGCCCTCCAAATACGCCTTTGCTGTCTTCAACCAGGTTCTCAGTGATCATTGCCTGTGTCCGTAATGGGTCCGCGGTCAAACGGCCACCCCTCAACACTGTCAAACGCTCCCTAAAACACTTCAGTGAGCAGGCCTTTCTAATCGACCTGGCCCGGGTATCCTGGAATGATATTGAACTCATCCCGTCAGTAGAGGATGCCTGGTTGCTCTTTAATAAAAGTGCTTTCCTCACCATCTTAAATAAGCATGGCCCATTAAAAAACACATCCTGTGGCGTACTGCATTAGCATCGAATAGCCCCCGCGATATGCAACTTTTCATGGAAGTCAGGAATCAATATACACAGTCAGTTAGGAAAGCTAAGGCTAGCTTTTTCAAACAAATTTGCATCCTGTAGCACAAACTCAAAAGTTCTGGGACACTAAAGTCCATGGAGAATAAGAGTACCTCCTCCCAGCTGCCCACTGCACTGAGGCTAGGAAACACTGTCACCACTGATAATCTACGATAATCGATCATTTCAATAAGCATTTTTCTACGGCTAGCCATGCTTACCACCTGGCTACCCCTAACCCGACCTACAGCTCTGCACCTCCTGCAAAAATTTCCCCAAGTCCCCCCTGCTTCTCCTTTACCCAAATCTAGACAGCTGATGTTCTGAAAGAGATTCAAAATCAGGATCCTTACAAATCAGCTGGGCTACACAATCTGGACCCTCTCTTTCTAAAGTTATCAGCAGAAATGGTTGCAACCCCTAGTACTATCCTGTTCAACATATCTTTCGTATCGTCTGAGATCCCCAAAGACTGAAGAGGGGGATGACTGCGGCAGCTTTCCAAAGGGGGAAGACACTCTAGACCCAAACTGTTAGACTTATATCCATCCTGCACCGCCTTTCTAAAAATAAAGTTAACAGATCATCGACCATTTCGAATCCCACCGTACCTTCTGAGCTGGTCATGGGTGCACCTCAGTCACACTCAAGGTCCTAAACAATATCATAACTGCAATCGATAAAAGACCGTACTGTGCAGCCGTCTTAATCGACCTGGCCAAGGCTTTCGTCTTTGTCAATCACTACATTCTTATTGGCAGACTCAATAGCCTTGGTTTCTCAAATGACTGCCTCGCCTGGTTCACCAACTACTTCTGAGTTCAGTGTGTCAAATCAGAGGGTCTGGACCTCTGGCAGTATATGGAGGTGCCACTGGGTTCAGTTCTCGGGCCGACTCTTTTCTTTTTTCTTTCTGTCTTTATGTATCTCAATGTCGCTCTTGCTGCTGGTGACTCTGAATCACCTCTACGCAGACAACACCATTCTGTATACACCTGGCCCTTTGGACACTGTTAACAAACCTCAACGAGCTTCAATGCCATACAACACTCCTTCCATGGCCTCCAACAGCTTTTAAATGCTAGTAAAACTAAATGCATTCTCTTCAACCTGTTTCTGCCTGCCCGACTTGCATCACTACTCTGGACGGTTCTGACTTGTGAACATATATGTGGACAACTACAAATACCTAGTTGTCTGGTTAGACTGTAAACTCTCCATCGACTCAAGTTAAGCATCTCCAATCCAAAATTAAATCTAAGCCTCCTTCACTCATGCTGCCAAACATACCCTCGTAAAACTGACTATCCTATCTAGCCTAGACTTCGGGGATGTCATTTACAAAATAGCCTCCGTCATGACGTGGCCCTCTTTGGGTATAGCGAATAGCTTCCCCCTCTCTCCCTCCAACACCCAGGTTCTGTCATCTCAGGTCATAAATTCCTGGAGGAGACTCTCCTCCTGGCCATGCAGAAGGAGACATAGAGAGAACAAATTAACTTCTTCTACACCACAGAACTTGAACTGAACAATATCCATGTTTTGGAGAACGTGTAAACAGTCGGTGGAGAAGCCAGCTACGACCCGGTCTGTTTTGTTTCATGTTTGTGACCTCATGAAAGACAATACAGCCACATTACCATGACTCTGTATACAGGAGCCTCCGTTGTGACGTTTGCATCTCATTGTTGTATAAAATGAATGAGTAAAGATTAAACTATTTGAAATTATGTAATGTGATTTTTAAGCTGTTAATGTGAGAATTTTATTCCCTTTAAAGTTTGATTATGTAATTGGCCTGCCTCCATGAGCACCGACATGATCTGGCTCATGGGACAGCCCTTTTCTACTGTTACGAATAAAACCCCCACCTGAGGAAATCCTCTTCACCCCCTCGCTGATCGAGGTATGCTTTGAGTAGAGACCACAAAAAACTCTGTATAAGCTAAGGTTGTAATGGTTGTTGAATTCCTAACCAAACCACGTGGAGCATTGGCTACACGGGTGAAAATGGTTAAACTCTGAGACTATCGATCCCGACAGAATAAGAGCAAATCTTAGATACTAATTACTAGTCTGCAGCTAGAAGTTATGTACCATTGGATGCGAAGACCGACAACCACCGAAACAACTATTCTATAAGAACATTTCTGAATGGTACTCTAAAGTATCCATTCTAACCACGGAAGACTCCAGGGAAGCAGAGAGACTCTTGGATGAACTTTCCAACCGAAAGACGGACGATTCCACCAGAGATCACGAAGACACACTGAGCGTAAATATATATTGATTGCAATTATTCCTGAATGAGTGCGCATTCATGTGCAAAGGTTGAGCGTTTCAGTTAATATAATTAGCAACTGTGTAGGGACTCTTGTCTTTCGCGCCCTTCTCATTCCATACCCACTTCCCTTTGTCCACCAAGCCTTCATATCGGCTTAGCCCACTAGGGAACCTCCCCTATCGTTTCCTTGCAACCATATCTACTGTTTGTTTGTTTATGTATTTCTGTGATTATTTAGTTGGTTAGTAAATAAATGATTAAGACAGTTGGTGTATGGATGATTCATAGTAAAGGCTGGGTTCGTGCAGATAACCAACCATTTACGACATTTGGAATGCGACTAACGTGAGGTAAAGAATAATTCATTAATTAGACTAATTGATCAGACATTAAAATATCTGAAGAGTTTTATATTAGGAAAATTATAACATCTGAAGATTCTCCTTGGTGCCCCGACTTCCTAATTAATTACATTTACATGATTAGTTTAATCATGTAATAATAATTAGAGAATTGAGTTGATAAAATAAGTCTTCACTTTAATGATGCCAATGACACGACACCTCCAACACTCTACTCAGCAAACTGGATGTAGTCTATCACAGTGCCATCCTTTTTGTCACCAAAGCCCCATATACTACCCACCACTGCGACCTGTATGCTCTCGTTGGCTGGCCCTCGCTACATATTCGTCGCCAAACCCACTGGCTCCAGGTCGTCAAAGTATTTCCAAGGTAAAGCCCCGCCTTATCTCAGCTCACTGGTCACCATAGCAACACCCACCCATGGCACACGCTCCAGCAGGTATATTTCACTGGTCATCCCTAAAATCCAAACCTTCTTTGGCCGCCTTTACTTCCAGTTCTCTGCTGCCAATGACTGGAACGAATTGCAAAAATCACTGAAGCTGGAGACTTATCTCCCTCTCTAACTTTAAGCATCAGCTGTCAGAGCAGCTTACCGATCACTGTGCCTGTAAATAGCACACCCAACTACCACCTCCCCATATTGTTATTTATTTGTGTTTTTGCTATTTTGCACCCCAGTATCTCTACTTGCACATCTATCACTAATGCTAAATTGTAATTATTTTGCCTTTATTTCCTTAACTCCCTAATCATACTATAGCTGCACGAACTGTACATAGAGTTTGCTATTGTGTTATTCACTGTACGTTTGTTTATTCCATGTAACTCTGTCACACTGCTTTGCTTTATCTTGGCCAGGTTGCAGTTGTAAATGAGAACTTGTTCTCAACTGGCCTACCTGGTGAAATAAAAAAAATAAGAATTAAAAATGGCCTCCTAGATATGATGCATTGAATTGAAATGGCTTTCAGGCTGCTTACTATCAACCCTGGTAAATGTGTTGGCTGTGTGTGTCGTCTTGTCTTTGGTTCATCTCAGGACCTGCAGGAAGTCTCAGCTGATTGACTTGGAGAAAGAGGGTTACAGGCCTTCTTTCATGGATGACTTTCAACCCGACATCATTATATCTGACTGGTGAGAGGAATATTAGAATTTTGTCATTCAGTGTCTGCTACTCTATACTTGTCAGAGGAATAGTTCTGTACAACTTGTACGTTTGTGTGTCCATATCAGGTATGCTCCACGCTGGGACTGTGGCTCTGAATATGAGATCTGTGTTGAGTTGCTAAATCGTAAGAAGAAGCCAATTAAGAAGTTTAGTCCAGATACTGTTGTCTTTCAACAGTGGAATGATCAGAAATGGAATCAGGTAAAACATTCAGACTAAGATAATTCTCCATATACATGGGTCTGTAAATAGCTGAGTACACAATGTGATTTCTCCTTGTCTTGTGCAATAGACATTTTCAGTGATTGCATTGCACTAAAATGCACACTAAACATTTGAAAATTAAATAGTGCAGATAAACAAAAGGTAAAAAGTTGTTGTGGTATACTGTATGTATACACACACAAGTGAGTACACCCCTCACTTTGTAAATGTTTTGAGTATATCTTCTTGTGACAACACTAAAGAAATGACACTTTGCTACAATGTAAAGTAGTGAGTGTACAGCTTGTATAACAGTAAGTTTGCTGTCCCCTCAAAATAACTCCACACAGCCATTAATGTCTAAACCGCTGGCAACAAAAGTGAGTACACCCCAAAGTGAAAATGTCCAAATTGGGCCCAAAGTGTCAATATTTTGTGTGGCCACCATCATTTTCCAGCACTGCCTTAACCCTCTTGGGCATGGAGTTCACCAGCGCTTCACAGGTTGCCACTGGGGTCCTCTTCTACTCCTCCATGACGACATCATGGAGCTGGTGGATGTTAGACCTTGCACTCCTCCACCTTCCGTTTGAGGATGCCCCATAGATGCGCAATAGGGTTTAGGTCTGGAGACATGCTTGGCCAGTCCATCACCTTTACCCTCAGCTTCTTTAGCAAGGCAGTGGTCTTCATGGAGCTGTGTTTGGGGTTGTTATCATGTTGGAATACTTCCCTGCGGCCCAGTTTCCGAAGGGAGGGGGATCATGCTCTGCTTCAGTATGTCACAGTACATGTTGGCACTCATGGTTCCCTCAATTAACTGTAGCTCCCCAGTGCCGGCAGCACTCATGCAGCCCCAGACCATGACACTCCCACCACCATGCTTGACTGTAGGCAAGACACACTTGTCTTTGTACTCCTCACCTGGTTGCCGCCACACACGCTTGACACCATCTGAACCAAATAAGTTTATCTTGGTCTCATCAGACCACAGGACATGGTTCCAGTAATCCATGTCCTTAGTCTGCTTGTCTTCAGCAAACTGTTTGCGGGCTTTCTTGTGCATCATCTTTAGAAGAGGCTTCCTTTTGGGACGACAGCCATGCAGACCAATTTTATGCAGTGTACGGCGTATGGTCTGAGCACTGACAGGCTGACAGGCAGAAATGCTGGCAGCACTCATACATCTATTTCCCAAAGACAACCTCTGGATATGACGCTGAGCACGTTCACCCAAATTCTTTGGTCGACCATGGCGAGGCCTGTTCTGAGTGGAACCTGTCCAGTTAAACCGCTGTATGGTCTTGGCCACTGTGCTGCAGCTCAGTTTTAGGGTCTTGGCAATCTTCTAATAGCCCAAGCCATCTTTATGTAGAGCAACAATTCTTTTTTTTCAGATCCTCAGAGTTCTTTGCCATGAGGTGCCATGTTGAACTTCCAGTGACCAGTCAGTATCAGTGAGAGCGATGACACCGAATTTAACACACCTGCTCCCCAGTCATACCTGAGACCTTGTAACACTAACGAGTCACATGACACCGGGGAGGGAAAATGGCTAATTGGGCCCAATTTGGACATTTTCACTTAGGGGTGTACTCACTTTTGTGGCCAGCGGTTTAGACATTAATGGCTGTGTGTTATTTTGAGGGGACAGCAAATTTACACTGTTATACAAGCTGTACACTCACTACTTTACATTGTAGAAAAGTGTAATTTCTTCAGTGTTGTCACATGAAAAGATGCACTCAAATATTTACAAAAATGTGAGGGGTGTACTCACTTTTGTGATATACTATACATACAACACAACTTTTTTTTACTTTGTTTTTATCTGCACTATTTAACTTAAATGTTTAGTGTGCACATTTTTTTTAGTGCAATGCAATCACTGAAAATGTCTAATGCACAAGACAAGGAGAAATCACATTGTTGATTGTGTACTCCGCTATTTACAGACCCATGTATATGGAGAATTATCTTAAAGTGTGTGTGTGTGTGTATATATATGCACATGCATACACACTTTTTGTTGGACAAGGTTTTTCTTTACTTTCACTATTTTCTGCATTGTAGAATAATAGTTTGTCTTTGGCATCATTAAACTGAAGATGAAACTTTATCAAATATTCTCTGTAATTATTATTACGTGATTAAACTACTTAATCACGTAACTATAATTAACTAGGAAGTTGGGGCACCAAGGAAAATATTCAGATTACAAAATTATAATTTTCCTAATATAACTTTCAGATATTTTAATATCTGATCACTTAGTCTTCTGATTAATGACTTGTTCTTTACCTCACGTTCGTCTCATTCCAAACATCGTAAATTGTTGGTTATCACTGCACGAACCCAGTCTTCACTGAGTCATCCATACGTCAATCGTCTTAAAATAATTTATTTACTAATTAAGTACTCACAAAAATGCATCACACAAACAAAGTAGACATGGTTACAAAGAAATGATAGAGGAATGTGCCCTAGTGGGCTAAACCGGCATGGCGGCTTGTTAGACAAAAGGGGAGTAGTGGTCAACTGAGATGAGACACTACAAAGTTGATAATTATAACAATTGAAATGCTAATCCTTTGCACATGAACGCTCACTCATTCGGGAATAATTGCAATCAATATATATATTTACGCTCAGTGTGTCGTCGGGATCTCTGAAAAGTTAATTTCTGTTGGAGCGTTTGTCCACTCTCTCTCTCTGTCATGGTTAGAATGGAAAGTTCAGAGTGACATTTATTCATTATTCAGATGTTTCGGCGGTTGTCGGTCTTCGCGTTCAATGATACCGAATTCCTAGCTGTAGACTAGTAATTAATATCAAACACTCGTTCTTATTATATCGATAGTCTAAGAGTTTAACCACGTGGGATGGTTAAAAGATACAGCAATCTACTTCAACCTTATTTCCTTCTATGATAGAGGTACTGGTCTCGTCTCAACATTAGCCCGCTCATAATTGAGGTAAGCTCGGTCTGTTGATAGAAAACCGAGGTGGGGGTTTTATTCTGGACATAGAAAAAGGCTGTCTCATATTGCCAGGTCCTGTCTGTGCCCCTGAGGACGTCCCAATGACTTAGTGAAACTTTTTAGGGAATTGGAGTTTCCTTCATAAAACAGTCCAAAACCACATTACACAATTTCACAAACAGTATCATCCTCACTCATTCATCTTATACAACAACATAACTGAGGCTATTGTATAAACAGCACTATGGCAATGTGGCCGTATTGTCTCCCATGAGTTTCACAAAATTATACCAAACGAACCAGTTTGTAGCTGGATTCTTCACCGATATTTTATACCTTCTCCAGAACATAAATGTCGTTCTGTGAGGTGGAAGAAATTCCTTTGTTCTCTTTCTATGCTGTCTTTTATTTATTTTTATTTTATTTCACCTTTATTTAACCAGGTAGGCTAGTTGAGAACAAGTTCTCATTTGCAACTGCGACCTGGCCAAGATAAAGCATAGCAGTGTGAACAGACAACACAGAGGTACACATGGAGTAAACAATTAACAAGTCAATAACACAATAGAAAAAAGGAGAGTCTATATACATTGTGTGCATGAGGAGGTAGGTGAATAATTACAATTTTGCAGATTAACACTGGAGTGATAAATGATCAGATGGTCATGTACAGGTAGAGATATTGGTGTGCAAAAGAGCAGAAAAGTAAATAAATAAAACAGTATGGGGATGAGGTAGGTAAAAATGGGTGGGCTATTTACCGATAGACTATGTACAGCTGCAGCGATCGGTTAACTGCTCAGATAGCAGATGTTTGAAGTTGGTGAGGGAGATAAAAGTCTCCAACTTCAGCGATTTTTGCAATTCGTTCCAGTCACAGGCAGCAGAGAACTGGAACGAAAGGCGGCCAAATGAGGTGTTGGCTTTAGGGATGATCAGTGAGATACACCTGCTGGAGCGCGTGCTACAGATGGGTGTTGCCATCGTGACCAGTGAACTGAGATAAGGCAGAGCTTTACCTAGCATGGACTTGTAGATGACCTGGAGCCAGTGGGTCTGGCGACGAATATGTAGCGAGGGCCAGCCGACTAGAGCATACAGGTCGCAGTGGTGGGTGGTATAAGGTGCTTTAGTGACAAAACGGATGGCACTGTGATAAACTGCATCCAGTTTGCTGAGTAGAGTGTTGGAAGCAATTTTGTAGATGACATCGCCGAAGTCGAGGATCGGTAGGATAGTCAGTTTTACTAGGGTAAGTGTCTGGCCATGAGGCAGGATCTTCTTTAGGAATTTACGATCTCTCTGGCCACAGCAGCCTGGGTGTGGGAGACAGATGTAGGGGGATGGTGCTTAGAAAAGGGCTGGTGCAGAGGGAGGGGGGAATAGTGCAGAGGGAGGGGGAAATAGTGCTCGCTGTACCCAAAGAGGGCAACTTCATGATAAGGTGAAGACATTAAAACTATGAAATGGCACATATAGAATAATGTGGTAAACAAAAAAAGTGTTAAACAAATCAATATGTTTTAGATTTTTCAAAGTAGCCACCCTTTGCCTTGACAGCTTTGTAAACTCTTGGCATTCTCTCAACCAGCTTCACCTGAAATGCTTTTCCAACAGTCTTGAAGGAGTTCCCACATATGCTGAGCACTTGTTGGCTGCTTTTCCTTCACTCTGCGGTCCAACTCATTCCAAACCATCTCATTTGGGTTGAGGTAAGGTGATTTGTGGAGGCCAGGTCATCTGATGCATCACTCTCCTTGGTCAAACAGCCCTTACACAGCCTGGAGGTGCATTGTGGTCATTGTCCATTTGAAAAACAAATGATAGTCCCACTAAGCGCAAACCAGATGGGATGGCAGTCACTGTAGATTGCTGTGGTAGCCATGCTGGTTCAGTGTGCCTTGAATTCTAAATAAATCACTGAGTGTCACTAGCAAAGCACCATCACACTTCCTCCTCCATGCTTCACGGTGAGGACTACACATGTGGCGATCATCCGTTCACCTACTCTGCGTCTCAAAGACTAGGCGGTTGGAACCAAAAATATCAAATTTGGACTCATCAGACCAAAGGGCAGATTTCCACCGGTCTAATGGCCATTGATCGTATTTCTTGGCCCAAAGCAAGTCTTGTTATTGGTGTCCTTTAGTAGTGGTTTCTTTGCAGCAATTTGACCATGAAGACCTGTTTCACACAGTCTCCTCTGAACAGTTGATGTTGAGGTGTCTGTTACTTGAACTCTGAAGCATTTATTTGGGCTGCAATTTCTGAGGCTGGTAACTCTAATGAACATATCCTCTGCAGCAGAGGTAACTCTGGGTCTTCCTTTCCTGAGGCGGTCCTCATGAGAGCCAGTTTCATCATAGCACTTGATGATGTTCTTGGCATAATATGGACTTGATTTTTTAAAATTAAGTTTTACACACACACACACAGACAACACAAAGCAATATAAATAATATACTCAACTAGGAAAAAAAAGAGAAAATACAAAGAAAAAAATAGCTTTAAAGATACCATACTTTAGATAAGTTAAACACACCAGGCCGAAGGCTACAAAGGTTAAAGGGCAATCTATAGTACAGGGACAGAGCTAACACCTCACCATTGTTCCTGTAAACAGTCAAGGGATAAGGGTGGAGAAATGCAACCACTCACAGACAGTCATGGCCACAGAACGACCATCCACTGGACCATAAATAAAGTTTACAATGCTTTAAAATAAAGTATTATTCATGTAGGTGTGAACAAAATGTAAAAATAACTGGAAAAAACAAGCTCACACTTCAGTCTCTGCCCGGGCAAGATGAACAAGGCATCCGCGAGTCACAATCAATAAGCACATGAACCTTGATGATCCCCCCCCCCCAGCAAAAACACAGAGAAAAGCTCCTCCAACCCTTCAGTCACAGGGGGGTCAAATACAGACTTATTTTTGTTTTAATAGGAATGACATCAGAGGATGGACTGTTTAAAGTAAGACCGGAATGGAGCCCAAGCCTCATTAGACAGTTTGGGGTTCCCACGTGAATTGAATTGAATTTTTTTCTAGTTTGAGAGCCCAACACATCTCTCACCCAATATTTATAAGATGGGGGAGCTGCCATCTTCCAGTTCTGTAGTATTAGCCGTCTAGCTAAAAGAGTTGTATAAGCAACCGTGTCCGACTGGATTCTTGATAGGGGGGTACCTATGGGCAGTACTCCAAAAAGGGCTGTAAGGGGAGACGGATCTATAACAGTGTCATATATATATATATATATATATATATATCAGAGAAACATTTAAATATTAATTCCCAGAAACCTGACAGTTTGACAGCCCCAAAACATATGCAACAGTGTGGCTGGTTCCATTTTACATCTGACATGGGTAGGATCAAAATCAGAGAATATTCTTCCAAGTTTGGCCCCCGACCAGTGGATACGGTGAACCACCTTGAATTGAATGAGGCTGTGTCTAGTGCTAAAAGAGGACGAGTGCACCCTGTGCAGCACAGATTCCCAGGTGTCTTCCCCAAGTTCCTCCCCCAAATCCTTTTCCCATCGAGTCTTTAAAGGCACCAAAGAAGGGTTCTGTAAGTCATGAATGATTGCATATACATCTGAAATTGCGCCCCTAGGAAGCTTGTTCAGCTCCAAGATGCTCTCTAGCTGTATTCGCAGGCCTATGGGGAAATCCAGGTGGGTTAGCTCTGACAAAGTTTCTAGTCTGGAGATAGTGGGATTGGGGGCGATTGAACTTTTCCTGCAGCTGAGAAAGAGGCAAATGTATCATCAAAGAATAATTGTGCTAGGGAGGAGAGGCCTAGTGAGTGCCAAATGCCCCATCATTCAAAGGAAATAAAATGTTCTGATTGATTGGGCCTGATAGAGAAAAGCCTCGGAGGCTAAACGGAACTGATTCCAAATTTTAAGAGACTGCTTTACAATTGGGTTGACACACCTTTTGCCTAGGGACACTGGGAGAGATGAGCACAACACAGAGGAAAGTGCTGCAGGTTTACACGATTGACTCCATCTGGACCCAGAGTGGTCTAGGGCCAGTAGGATCAGTCTGCAGCCAGTACAGAAGGGCTCTGAAATTTGCAGCCCAGTAGTTTGTCTGAACATTTGGTAGAGCTAAACCCCCCAATGACCTAGGCTTCTGTAAATGTTTTCTACCAATCTGTGGTACCTTGCCATACCAAATAAAATGCATGAATGTTTGATCCAGTGAAATAAAAAAAGATTTTGGAATAAAAATGGGTAAACATTGAAATATAAAAATTTGGGCAACACATTAATTTTAATGACATTAATCCTTCCGATAAGAGAAAGGGGTAGCGAGTTCCAAAAAGTAGAAGATTGTTTCAAACTGTCTGCTAGAGCAACAACGTTTTCCTGAAACTAATTTGAATATTTCCTTGTCACTTTAACTCCCAAGTAGGTGAATTGATCCCAGACAATCCTAAACTGAGAACTTGTAAAAGAGCACTTTAAAGCAGCCTTGTTTACTGAAAAAAGCTCACGCTTGCCTAGATTCAGCTTGTACCCTGAGATTGATCCAAACTTTTTAAGAACAGATAGGGCACGTGGCAATGAGGTATCAGGGTTGGAGATAAACCAAAAGGAGGTCGTCAGCATATAGCGAGACATTCTGCTCTAAGCCCGTCCTGATTATACCTTGAATGGCATCATTAGAGCTTTAGTGCAATGGCGAGAGGCTTGATTGCCAAAGCAAACCAGGGGGGAGCTGGACAACCCTGTCTGGATCCGCAGTGCAAGGGAAAATAGTCAGAGGACAAGTTATTAGTCCGTACCGAAGCCATGGGGGAAAAATAAAGGATCTTTATCCACGCAATGAATTTTGGGCCAAATCTATAAAGGGCAGCTGTTAGGTAATCCCACTCAACACGGTCAACCGCTTTTTCCGCATCAAGTGAGACCACCACCTCCGGGTCCCACCCGACGCTGGGGAGTACAATATAAGGTGCCTAATATTGAAAAATAAATGCCTTTCTCACAAAGCCAGTCTGGTGCAGCGTGTAATACAGAGTGTATTACTTGGTGCAGCGAGTCTTCCATACGGATGGCTAAAAGCTTGGCTAGGATTTTGTAATCACAGTTTAAAAGCGAGATTGGGCGATAGGATCCACATTCCAGGGGGTCTTTGTTTTTCTTTAATAGTAATGAAATTGAAGCCTGATAAAGACTAGGCGGTAGCGTTGAAGTATTAAGGCACTCTGCAAATAGTCGAGACAAGAATGGGCAAAGCAGACTAGAAAACATCCTGTAAAATTCAGTTGGAAAACCGTCCGGACCCGGTGATTTACCACTTTTCATTGCGGACACTGCTGTTGCAATCTCCTCAAGCGTAAATTCTTCTTCTAGACAGTCTGTATCAATTGAAGGCATATTCAAGCCATTTAAAGGAAGGAATCAATCAGCGAAGGGTCTTGAGGGGATTCAGAGGTGTATAGCGCAGAGTAAAATTGTTTGAATTGATCATTGATCTCTTTTATGTATAACTGTGGTGGCACCAGACGGGGTCCTTATTTGTGGGATTAAACGTGAGGCCTCAGATTTATGGATCTGATGTGCAAGGAGTTTACTGGCCTTGTCTCTTTGTTCATAGACTTTGTATCGAGCTCGCAAGAGTAACTGTTCAGCTTGCCTGGTAGAAAGCTCATCAAATTCAGATTGGGGTAATTGGTGCTCTTTACGCAGATCAGAGGAAGGATCCGTAGCATACTTCTCATCCAATGTGGCTATGGACTCGCTCAGGTCCCGAAGTCGCTGGGAGCGAACTCTGTTTTGGTTGGCTGTATAAGAAATAATTTGGCCACCTAGGTATGCTTTGAGAGACTCCCATATGGTAGAGCAGGACATACCTGGTGTTGAATTAGTTTCTAGGAATAAGGTGATTTCAGAAGAAATGAAATTGACAAACTCCTTATCTGAGAGTAAAATGGGTTTGAGACGCCATTGATAAAACATAGGAGGTCGCTGGGGAAACTCTAGTTCAAGCACTAATGGTGAATGGTCAGAAATAACAATACTCTCGTAAGTACACTGCCGAAGGTTAGGCAGTTTTTTTTGTCCAAAAAGAAGTAATCAATCCGGGAGTATGTTTGATGAACATGAGAATAAAAGGAATACTGTCTATCTGTAGGATGTAGGAAACACCAGGCCTCAAACATAGCATATTGCTGAAGAAAGGCTTGAATAAGTAGGGCACATTTTAGATGGGCCTGTAATTGTTTGTGAGGACGTCAAGAACTGGGAACATTTTACAGTTGAAATCCCCCCCTAAAATCAACAAATGAGAATCTAAATTGGGTATAGCAGACAAAAAGGAAGAAATGGAACTTGTCATTCCAATTGGGAGCATAAACACTAGCCAAAAAAAGAGGGGTAGAAAACAGTTTACCGGTTACTATGACGTATCGTCCCTTAGGATCAGCAATAACCTCAGAAGCTACATAGGGAGTAGCTTTATCAACCAGAATAGCATCACCTCTTGATTTACTATGAAAGTTTGAGTGGAACACTTGACCAACCCAGTCCCTACGCATCCTAAAATGCTCACCAGTCCTCAAGTGAGTCTCTTGTAGAAATGCAATATTTGCATTCAAACCCTTTAAGTGTGTCAACACCCTCTTACACTTCACTGGGTTATTAACCCCTTTGATGTTCCATGAAATGTACTTGATGGCATTATTTCGGCCCCTCTGGGCATTCCCGTTATTCAACCCTGTCATTAGAGCATAGAATGGAAAAGCAATGAGCGCCCAAAACCCCCGGAATAACTTGTCTCAGAGTAGTAATGTACGGTGGTAGATGTTTGGAGAAAGTACAGGGAAAAAGACAGAATGACAACATTAGAACTGATCAATTCAACCTCCCCACCCCCTCCCCCCATCCCAGACAATACCTCCCCAAATGAGGTACAAGCCTAAATAGAACATATTCTCTTCGCACAGTATGTCTGTGAGAGTGCGGTCTTAAACCTAAACCCACAGTCCCGCTCTTTAAAGCCGCGTTTTGTTAGTGGATCAAGCAGCAAAAAGAAAGATTTTATATTTTTTTATTAAAAAAATGTATTCAAAAAGTGAATCCCTTGTGCAAACGAAATGACAAAAGCACCACTTGTAGATATATAGTATATAATTATATTCCCAGTCTTATAACAGGCATTGAGAGAGAAAATAAATAAAATGTATAAAGGCTCTCAGCCAAAAACCTAATTTGAAGTAAGGAAATCGTAGTAAGACAATCAAAAATAATAATAATTATAATGGTTGTCCAGTTGACGCTGAGACAGCTTACAACCAATACCAAAAAACTGTGGTTGCTGGGCATAAATGACGCTCAAAACTTTTAAAATTTGAAGTGAGACCCCATAAAACATGTAACCTCGAGACATTTACTGTTTACTGGGTCAATGCAAACGGATGCAGTAAACAAATAACCAAAAATATTTTGAGTCACTGAGACACTGTGTAAACAAACTGAATAGGTGAGTGAGAGCCTAGGAACACAGGAGTTAAGTAAAACCTTAATACAATTAAATTAAAATGACTGAATGCTTGTAAGGCACGCACACTAGATCAAAACATTAGATCACATCAAATAAGCCTGAATGGGTTCGCCAACTATACAAGACTAGCCTGTTATATGTAAACATAATTGTACCACAGGTGGGTTACTTACTATCCACAAGTTCAAGACTTCTTGATGTGACGTTGAATGTGAGCCATAGCCTCATCCGAAGACTCAAATGTGTAGTCTTTACCCCCGTGAGAGAGCCATAAACGGGCCGGGAATCGCAGTCCATACTTCACACCTGGATGGTCCCGAAGTACTCGTTTGGCCTGTCCGAAAGCTGCGCGCTGCCTGGAAACAGTGGGGGAGTAGTCCTGGTAGATGTAGAAGCTCTGTCCTTGAAAGCTCAGAGTGGTATTGCAGGCTC
Source organism: Oncorhynchus mykiss (assembly GCF_057628025.1). Taxonomy (NCBI): domain Eukaryota; kingdom Metazoa; phylum Chordata; class Actinopteri; order Salmoniformes; family Salmonidae; genus Oncorhynchus; species Oncorhynchus mykiss. The sequence goes on along the minus strand of NC_143030.1, from coordinate 62,393,554 downwards.
GTCGGAGAATCTCAATCTTCTCATGAAAAAAGTGCACTCGAAGAATTATGTCACGGGGCCTCTCCCGATCCCAGGGCTTTGGGCGCAGCGACCGGTGGGCACGATCAACCAGGGGCTTTTCATCTAAGGCAAGAACATCCTTCAGCAGCCCTGAAACGAAATCCGTGGCGCGATGCATTTCCGCTGACTCTGGGACCGATACAAGTCTCAGATTATTGCGGCAAGAGAATCCCTCTAAACTCACACAGCTCTCCTTTACCTTTTTCAAATCCGCAGCTAGGCGTTTCACTTCAGCCTCCAGGGATGTAGTTAAGTCGGAGACATTAGTAGCGGAGGTCTTCAGTGCTGCAATCGTTGTAGTGTGCGACGCCGTTGTTTTGCGTGATGTGATTGCTGGCACAGTCTCGTTCCGCAGGATGGTTAAATCTGCTTTTAAAGTATCAGAAACCTCCTGTATTCGGGCCTCAATTGTAGCAACCACCTCCGTTTTCATTTCAGCTATCTCAGAGCGTAGTAGTTTGATGGCCTCGAACGTTCATTTCAGCGCCACCAAGCCGCACCCCCGGGTAAAGTGTGAGTCCCCGGGTCCTCAGACTCAGGAGAGGGTGGTGATGAGAGTGGGTCTTGTAGGCCGGGTATTCTCAAAGTCATGCTTTTGGCCTTATATTTCGTCGACATGCTGACATTCGGAAGCAAAGTAGTCTTGGTTTTTACGGAAAGGGATCACCAAATTAATATTTGAAAATAAATATGGTTCTGCTGCAAAATTCACAAACTTTAAGAATACCGCGGGAGTAAACGGAAAACACGTCAGTCGCACATGGTGTCCCTCCAATCCCCCTGGACTTGATCTTTAACCAACTAGGGTTATCTTCTGTATACACCCTCTAACTTGTCACAACACAACAGATTGGCTCAAACGCATTAAGGAAAGAAATTCCACAAATGAACTTTTAACAAGGCACACCTGTTAATTGAATTGCATTCCAGGTGACTACCTCATGAAGCTTGTTGAGAGAATGCCAAGAGTGTGCAACGGGTAGCTACTTTGAATAATCTCACTAAATATATTTGGATTTGTTAACACTTTCAGTTACTATATGATGCCATATGTGATAATTCATAGTTTGATGTCGTTACTATTCTACAATGTAGAAAAACCCTGGAATGAGTAGGTGTCCAAACTGTGTGTGTGTGTGTGTATATGAGTGTGTGTGTGTGTGTGTGTGTATATACGTATGTGTGTGTGTGTGTGTATATACGTGTGTATATACGTATGTGTGGTGTGTGTGTATGTATATATTTACATTTGTTTGTGTATGTATACATGTGTATTTATATATAATTTATTATTATACAACATATTTCCCAATTAAACAAAGCATACGAATTACAATTGAACATATGACCTCTTCCATGTTTCAGATGACTCATGTGTTCAAGAATTATGGACCAGGTGTGCGTTACATCCGATTCATTCATGGAGGAAATGACACTCAGTTCTGGGCCGGCTGGTATGGAATTCGGGTCACCAACAGTAGCATCGAGATCTTCCCATCGGTGGACAAATAGATTTTGGTGTTCCCATTTACTCTCCTAAGAGGTTACATTTGAATGTTTTGCTGACCTGCAAGCTTTGAAACCTCTCTTAGTGTAGTGAACATCATTATGTATTTTCAGCCTTAGGCAATAGGCACACTGATGTTTCTCTGTGGATATAAATTATTCTGGCTGTACAATACAGGTAACTGCCAAAATAATGGAAACGTTTGAGTAAATGAGGGATACAAAGTATATTGAAAAGAGGTACTTCCTCACAGGTGTTGTTCCTGAGTTAATTAAGCAATTAACGTCCCATTGTACTTAGGGTCATGTATAAAAATTCCCAGTTGCCCGTTATTTTGGTTACTATGGCTAGAGGAGATCTCAGTGACATTGAAAGAGGGGTCTCCAAGGAGCATAGTGGTCGGTCTGTCTCAGTCACCAGGTCTCAACCCAGTTGAACACTAATGGGAGATTCTGGAGCGGTGCCTGAGACAGCGTTTTCTACCACCATCAATAAAACACCAAGTTATGGAATATCTCATGGAAGAATGGTGTCGCCTCCCTCCAATGGAGTTCATCACACAGAATGTGCTCAGGCACGTTGAAGCTGTTCTAGCTAGTGGTGGCCAGTGCCCTATTAAGACACTTTGTTTTCTTTATGTTGTCAGTTACCTTTATCATTTGTGTCCATTTCTGAATTGTGCATAGCAAAGCAAAAATTCACATGATATTATTAATTTCATTTCTGCTTTGCTCTGTACAATTCCGAGGAAGACAGACCAAAGGAAAGTGTGAACTTCAATGTAATGTATTAGGTACATAAACGTCTGACCCATTTTGACAAACACCTTTTAAGAAACGTAGTTGAACACTTTTGCTTGTACTCACCTATATCTTAACTTCTATAATGTAATTGTTGTCACTTACAGTGCCTTCAAAGTATTCATACCCCTTGACTTACTCCACATTGTCTTGTTACAGCCTGAATTCAAAATGTATTAAATACATTTTTCTTAAACATGTACACACAATACCCCATAATTGTTTCTCATTTATTGTAAATTAAATACAGATATCTCATTTCCATAAGTGTTCACAGCCCTGAGGCAATAAATGTTGTAATCTCTGCCAAAGATGATTCTAACAGTGAGTCTTTCTGGGTAACTCTTAAGAGCTTTGCACACATGGTGTATAATATTTGCACTTTCTTTTTAAAATTCAAGCTCAGTCAAGTTGGTTGTTGATCATTGCTAAACAGCCATTTTCAAGTCTTGCCATAGATTTTCAAAAGGATTTAAGTCAACTGTAACTAGGCCACTCAGGAACGTTCAATGACGTCTTGGTAAGCAAGTCCAGTGTATATTTGGCCTTGTTTTATGTTATTGTCCTGTTGGAAAGGTGAATTTGTCTCCCAGTGTCTGTTCCAGTTTTAGTTTAGTTAGTTTTACTCCGAAAAGGATGCAAGTTTTGAAATATTTTTATTCTGTGCTTGTTTCCTTTTCACGCTCATTTAGGTTAGTATTGTGGAATAACTAGTGTTGTTGATCCAACCTCAGTTTTCTCCTATCACAGCCATGAAACTGTTTTAAAATCACCATTGGCCTCATGGTAAAATACCTGATAGGTTTCCTTTCTCTCTGGCAACTGAGTTAGGAAGGACGCCTGTATCTTTTTTGTAGTGACTGGGTGTATTGATACACAAGTGTAATTAATAACTTCATGCTCAAAGGGATATTCAATGTCAATCTACTAATAGGTGCCCTTCTTTGCAATGCATTGGAAAACCTCTCTGGTCTGTGGTTAAGTCTGTGTTTTGAAATTCACTGCTCAACTGAGGGACCTTACAATTATTATGTGTACGGTACAGAGATGAGGTCATTTAAAATCATGTTAAACCCTTGCACACAGTGAGTCCATGCAAGATTATGACTTGTTAAACACATTTTTACTCCTAAACATTTTTTTTTTAAAACATTTACCTAATTTAAGTATTGATTGCTAACTATTAATATTAAACAAATAGGATATTTCTGTTCTGTTTAATTCTGTTTCTGTAAGGAGATGGTTTCCACTCTAGCTTCCTGCAGTTAGTCTGCTAGAGATAGTTTGAGCTGACAACGACTTAGTGACAACCTAAAAGCTGGCATTCCATAGACAAGATGTGGTGTGTGTGAGAGAGAGAGAGAGAGCCTTGAAGAGTTTAGAACAATGTCTCATTTTTCTGGTATCTGGGAAACTAAGCCGGGTTGGGGTTAAAATGCCATCCTGTGTAGATGAACCAAGGTTAGGGAAGGTTAGAAATTACTAAGCATTTTTTAGGGCCTATATAACATTTTTTTCCATTATCAGTTAGGCTCTCAGCCCAACAGTCAAGACTGTTGGGTCGACGGTATCATTATTGCAATAATTAATCAATATTAATTAAAGATGATTGTTTGAAGAAATGACCAAGTATCTCAGTACTTACATTTCCATGACAATGTATTTATGCTTGCCATAAGAAATGGTTGAATACTTATTGATTAAAGACATTTCAGATTTTTATGTTTTTATTCATTTGTAAAATGTTCTACAAACACAGTTCCACTTTGACATTATGGGGTATTGCATGTATGGCAGTAACTGAATAAGTTTCAAATTCAGGCAGTAACAATGTTTGGGGGAAAAGTCAATTGGTGTGAATACTTTCTGAATGCATGTTTTGGTAGTGGGCCAGTGGATCAACGAGAGCATTATGTATTGTTCTGTACATAAATTGTTATATTTCCTTTGGTACTGTATATGTTATTTTGTGGTTGTCCTTCATCCATTTCGTTGTATAGGTTATTTAAGGCATATTGCAACTAGTAACATATCTCATGTAACCATACCAAATATGTAACATATCATTCTCATTTGAGTGTCCCGGATTTACGTTTACCATGTTACATCTAGTCTTTGAGACCACCCCTGTTTTGTTCTGTTTGCTTCATTTAAGAAACATTTTGCAACAGAATCAGCGGATTGAGTACGCCCCAATTATCACTCCCTTCAGCGGCGCTCTGCTTTGGAGAGCAAAGCCGGACATAGTTCTCCTCCTGAGGACCGTAAGGCGTAGTGCCCTCTCCTCATGGGCAAAAGACACTCACAAAATCAACACAAGTCCGATTCTGGATACTTTGACCAATTGACAGAAGGTACCTTGTTGCCAATGGTTTTCTGAGTGAAAGCGGAAAATTAGGTTACTTGAAAATGGCGTGGTTTAAAAATATATATATAATAACTGAAAGATGGCTTGTTTTTGTGTTCTCCTTTTTTGCATGGAAACCGTTACTCATGATACTTATGATACCAACGTTTTAGAATACCGTAGTACCGTTTCATATGACACTACCTAATTTTTCAGCCCTACCAATCTAAAGAACCTGCTGGCTCTGGTTATAAATGTTTATAAAGTCTATTTTGTTAATAATTCAAAAATTCAATTGAATTTAAGCAACAGCCGCTAGTCTCTTGTATGCGCCAGTCCAATAATATCCACTTCATTTTCAACTGTATTCAGCCAGCCGCATCCCCTACCTGCCCTCAGGGCGGGGAAATGGAGCAGCTTCACAGCAAAGAGAGCAGCTTGTGTCTAGCCTAAATGATTTGAAAAAATATGACCTGTATTACCAGAGAGACCCTTTTTTTTTCATCGAATTTGTGCGCATTTGAGAATTTCACAAACCATGTCGTGGGCCATTTTAAACGAATTGTAAAAAGAGGCCGTCCTGCTCCTCTCCTCTACCTAACTTCCCCTACCTAACTTCCGCTCACAGTCCCTTCAATTTCCCTTATGTCTCGTTAATTTGGCTCCTCAGCCTACCTAAGCAACCCAGTCTTTAATTTTTATTTACTAATAGCACAAACTTATGTAGCATCAAACTCAGTTACATAGCCCTGCCATTCCCAACCTTGGAAATGCGCATCTGGACACTGCACCCACCCACTCAGGTCAGAGTGTTATCTTTCTATTTTTGACAGTAACACGAATGTCTGAGTGTTGTGCGTAAAACAAAATGTAAGTTGCAGGGGGGGTTATTGGGGGTTTTACATGCTGTGTAATAATAGATAATTACCACTAATTACTTAATGTTACTTTGATAACTTTCAGACATTTGTTTTACTTTATGGCTGTTACTCTTCTTTAATGATAGCGTTTCCAATACCGCTTTGCCTATTGTGTGTCGTATGTAGTATTATTCCATACTGCCACAAGTGTTATTGCATTGGTTGCACAAGGTCTCAGCCTGGCATATTCTCATGCAAGGCTGAAGAGAGAGAGTGGCATAAATCTTTACCCTTTGTCAATCCAAGTAATTGGTTTCTTTCTCTGTCCAAAAGGTGAATGTTTATGTTAATATTGATGCTGTGTTTATTGCCCTTTATAGACATGTTGTAATTGTAATGCCATTTATTAATGTACACAGGGTTGCAACTTTGGTTTTAGAAGTGGGGGGGACATAACTGTATATATACACTGCTCAAAAAATATAGGGAACACTAAAATAACACATCCTAGATCTGAATTATTTATTATTATTATTTAATTATTTTTTCTTTACATAGTTGAATGTGCTGACAACAAAATCACACAAAAATTATCAATGGAAATCAAATTTATCAACCCATGGAGGTCTGGATTTGGAGTCACACTCAAAATTGAAGTGGAAAACCACACTACAGGCTGATCCAACTTTGATGTAATGTCCTTAAAACAAGTCAAAATGAGGTTCAGTAGTGTGTGTGGCCTCCACGTGCCTGTATGACCTCCCTACAACGCCTGGGCATGCTCCTGATGAGGTGGCGGATGGTCTCCTGAGGGATCTCCTCCCAGACCTGGACTAAAGCATCCGCCAACTCTTGGACAGTCTGTGGTGCAACGTGGCGTTGGTGAATGGAGCGAGACATGATGTCCCAGATGTGCTCAATTGGATTCAGGTCTGAGGAACGGGCGGTCCATAGCATCAATGCCTTCCTCTTGCAGGAACTGCTGACACACTCCAGCCACAGGAGGTCTAGCTTTGTCTTGTATTAGGAGGAACCCAGGGCCAACCGCACCAGCATATGGTCTCACAAGGGGTCTGAGGATCTCATCTCGGTACCTAATGGCAGTCAGGCTACCTCTGGCGAGCACATGGAGGGCTGTGCGGCCCCCCAAAGAAATGCCACCCCACACCATGACTGACCCACCTCCAAACCGGTCTTGCTGGAGGATGTTGCAGGCAGCGGAACATTCTTCACGGCGTCTCCAGACTCTGTCACGTCTGTTACATGTGCTCAGTGTGAACCTGCTTTCATCTGTGAAGAGCACAGGGCGCCAGTGGCGAATTTGCCAATCTTGGTGGTCTCTGGCAAATGCCAAACGTCCTGCACGGTGTTGGGCTGTAAGCCCAACCCCCACCTGTGGACGTCGGGCCCTCATACCACCCTCATGGAGTCTGTTTCTGACCGTTTGAGCAGACACATGCACATTTGTGGCCTGCTGGAGGTACTTTTTTCCTCCTTGCACAAAGGCGGAGGTAGCGGTCCTGCTGCTGGGTTGTTGCCCTCCTACGGCCTCCTCCACGTCTCCTGATGTACTGGCCTGTCTCCTGGTAGCGCCTCCATGCTCTGGACACTACACTGACAGACACAGCAAACCTTCTTGCCACAGTTCGCATTGATGTGCCATCCTGGATGAGCTGCACTACCTGAGCCACTTGTGTGGGTTGTAGACTCCGTCTCATGCTACCACTAGAGTGAAAGCACCGTCAGCATTCAAAAGTGACCAAAACATCAGCCAGGAAGCATAGGAACTGAGAAGTGGTCTGTGGTCACTACCAGCAGAACCACTCCTTTATTGGGGGTGTCTTGCTAATTGCCTATAATTTCCACATGTTGTCTATTCCATTTGCACAACAGCATGTGACATTTGCAGTGTATTTGTATGTATGTATTATTTCTTTATCCAGTCAGATAAACACCCCAAACAGCCTACCCGACTGGTCACATTCCAATGATAAAACTCCGGGAGACAAAAATGCAATTTCAGAATGTAGGGGGGGACATGTCACACCCCACCCCCAGTGAAAGTTGCGCCTTGCGAAAGTATTCAGCCCCCTTGAACTTTGCGACCTTTTGCCACATTTCCATAAAGGCCAGATTTGTGCAATATACGACTGATTGTTGTCCTATGGACAGAGTCTCCCACCTCAGCTGTAGATCTCTGCAGTTCATACAGAGTGATCATGGGCCTCTTGGCTGCATCTCTGATCAGTCTTCTCCTTGTATGAGCTGAAAGTTTAGAGGGACGGCCAGGTCTTGGTAGATTTGCAGTGGTCTGATACTCCTTCCATTTCAATATTATCGCTTGCACAGTGCTCCTTGGGATGTTTAAAGCTTGGGAAATCTTTTTGTATCCAAATCCGGCTTTAAACTTCTTCACAACATTATCTCGGACCTGCCTGGTGTGTTCCTTGTTCTTCATGATGCTCTCTGCGCTTTTAACGGACCTCTGAGACTATCACAGTGCAGGTGCATTTATACGGAGACTTGATTACACACAGGTGGAGTTTTTGATTTGTTAAAAAAGTTTGAAATATCCAATAAATGTCGTTCCACTTCATGATTGTGTCCCACTTGTTGTTGATTCTTCACAAAAAAAAATACAGTTTTATATCTTTATGTTTGAAGCCTGAAATGTGGCAAAAGGTCGCAAAGTTCAAGGGGGCCGAATACTTTCGCAAGGCACTGTACATATGTATATTGCATAGTTATACCCATGAACTAATTCTGTTTACATGTGTGCTTATCTTTGTCTTTATAGAATCACAACAGTAAGATTCCAAGTCATACAGATTACCAAGTCATATAAACATATTCAGGTGTGTGTGTGTGTGTGTGTGTGTGTGTGGGGTGAATATCAAGAGTACAGTGATGTGCCTCAATATCATCTTCTAACCGGACAGCACTATAGAGGACAGAACCAAACCAATAAGTAAACTCAGCAAAAAAAAAAAAAGTCCTCTCACTGTGAATTGCGTTTATTTTCAGCAAACGTAACATGTTATGTTCATTCAAATATTTACACAAGATTCAACAACTGAGACATAAACTGAACAAGTTCAACAGACATGTGACTAACAGAAATGGAATAATGTGTCCCTGAACAAAGGGGGAGTCAAAATCAAAAGTATCAGTCAGTATCTGGTGTGGCCACCAGCTGCATTAAGTACTGCAGTGCATCTCCTCCTCATGGACTGTATCAGATTTGCCAGTTCTTGCTGTGAGATGGTACCCCACTCTTCCACCAATGCACTTGCAAGTTCCCGGACATTTCTGGGGGGGATGGCCCTGGCCCTCACCCTCCGATCCAACAGGTGCCAGACGTGCTCAATGTGATTGAGATCCGGGCTCTTCTCTGGCCATGGCAGAGCACTGACATTCATGTCTTGCAGGAAATCACGCACAGAACGAGCAGTATGACTGGTGACATGCTGGAGGGTCATGTCAGAATGAGCCTGCAGGAAGGGTACCACATGAGGGGGGAGGATGTCTTCCCTGTAACGCACAGCGTTGAGATTGCCTGCAATGAAAACAAGCTCAGTCCGATGATGCTGTGACACACCGCCCCAGACTATGACAAATTGATCCCGCTCCAGAGTACAGACCTCGGTGTAACGCTCATTCCTTCGACGATAAACGCAAATCCAACCATCTCCCCTGGTGAGACAAAACCACGACTCGTCAGTGAAGGGCACTTTTTGCCAGTCCTGTCTGGTCCAGCAACGGTGGGTTTGTGTCCATAGGCAACGTTGGTGCCAGTGATGTCTGGTGAGGACCTGCCTTACAACAGGCCTACAAACCCTCAGTCCAGCCTCTCTCAGCCTATTGCGGACAGTCTGAGCACTGATGGAGGGATTGAGAGTTTCTGGTGTAACTCGGGCAGTTGTTGTTGCCATTCAATACCTGTCCTGCAGGTGTGATTTTCTGATGTACCGATCCTGTGCAGGTGTTGTTACATGTGGTCTGCCACTGCGAGGACGATCAACTGGCTGTCCTGTCTCCCTGTAGCGCTGTCTTAGGCATCTCACACTACGGACATTGCAATTTTTTGTGAATTATCTTTGAAAGACAAGGTCCTGAAAATAGGACGTTTCTTTTTTTGCGGGTGAGGGCATTCATAGCCCGACTGTTCAGACAGGTGAGGGCACGATTGAGTGCTGTGCGTAACGATGGCTAGTCGACGAACCACTCTTAGATGATTCGTTGAGAGCCCCGACACAAAGGATCCACCCCCTTCGTCTACATGACAAACAGCAGATGTGTGGAATGGGTCACAAGGTTAGACTTGATATATGAGAAAGAGCTATCCCCCAGCCAGATAGCATTTGCCATGAAGACTGTTCTTATTGTACAGAGTTTGGCTCCGAAGACAAGACTTTTAAATCAATTGTCAACTCCAGATACCCCTTTCTCAAGAAAAATGAATGTCCTTGACCACACGCCTAGACGAACTCAAGGAGGGAAGTGAGCTTCTAGGTCCTACACTATCCCAGGATAGGTGCAACATCAGAGATGACTTACAATGTTTCCAGACACTACCCCACACATCCTGTCTCAGACCTTATCTCCCCCAAAGCCGAAGGAGGGAGTGACTGGGCACAGACATTGTGGAGACAAGTAATTGGTTCCCCATTAATCTACATGTGAAGACAATGTTCCCTCCTGTCCTCTTTTCTTTCTGATATTTTGCATAGCGACAGGGACATGTGATAGACAAGCCTGACTTCTCCCCTCTCTGGGCCCCAGGTGACTGAGGCCCAAATGAAGGAGGAAGTGCAACTGCCAACACCAGAGTCTGAAGGGATACATTCTAATAAAAAGAGTTCAACAGTTCAATCATATATGCATATTATGTATCGGGTTTCAGGTAAGACCCATATGCAGACAACGTTGAAGTAACAACAGTTTATTAATCCAACAGGGGCAGGCAAAAGACAGGTCAAGGGCAGGCAGGGGTCATAATCCAGATAGGTGGGGCAAAGGTACAGGACGGCAGGCAGGCTCAGGGTCAGGGCAGGCAGAAAAGGTCTACACCGGGAAAACTAGAAAACAGGAACAATCGAAAGACAGGAACAGGGGGAAAAACGCTGGTAGGCTTGACGAAACAAAACGATCTGGCAACAGACAAACAGAGAACACAGGTACAAATACACAGGGGATAATGGGGAAGATCGGCGACACCTGGAGGGGGGGTGGAGACAATCACAAAGACAGGGGAAACAGATCAAGGTGTGACATTATGCAGATAAGACATCTTAATTATCTATGTTTCCGAGCTTATTCTGATTCTTCCGCCACAATATCCGTGATCCTTGGGATGTCCCTTCCCTAAACCCTCTTCTAAAAGGCAGGATACCTCCAGGCAAATCTGGTTATAAGGATGTGATGATTTCATTTCAACCAGTTTTGCCCGCAGGGTAATTTAGGCCTGGAACAGTGTCCATTTGTAATTCTTCCATGTTTGGATGTTACACAATGATGGAGAATAAAAATGAATTGAAGACCTGTGTGGAATTGTCTTCATAGTCTTGCACTGCATCATTAAAATGACATTTTAGGGATGGCTGTATTTCTAAACTCTGAACACCCCAGACTTTTAATGTAACTCTTGACCCTATGGGCCCTAAAAGCAAGTTGATTTATTAGCTTGACTCTATATCAAAGAAATTGATTAGTTATTGTGAGAGGAGACTAAAAATCTATTTCATTATCCAAGTATCAGTTCATAGTCAACACGTTGCCTTGTTACACCAATATTACTACATAGATTTGTATTGTTATTATTATTATTATTTGTTAACTGAATGCAGTAATGGATAACAGTTTGCAGTTGTACTTTCAAATACAATACAAGTTGTTTTAATCACCTACAGTATAAAAACACAACATGTAAAGTGTTGGTCCAATGTTTCGTGAGCTGAAATAAAATAAACTCGAAATGTTCCATATTTTGTGCACAAATTTGTTTACATCCCTGTTAGTGAGCATTTCTGCTTTGCGAAGATAATCCATCCACCTGACAGGTATGGCATATCAAGAAGCTGATTCACCAGCATGATCATTACACAAGTGCATCTTGTGCTGGGAACAATAAAAGGCCACTCTAAAATGTGCAGTTTTGTCACACAACACAATGCAACAGATGTCTGAACTTTTGAGGGAGTGTGCAGTTGCCATCCTGACTGCAGGAATGTCCACCACAGCTGTTGCTAGAGAATTGAATGTTAATTCTCTACCATAAACTGCCTCCAAAGTGATTTTAGAGAATTTGTCATTACGTCCCACTGGCTTCACAACTGCAGACCACATGTAGCCATGCCAGCCCAGTACCTCCACTTCCGGCTTCTTCACCTGTGGGATCATCTGAGACCAGCCACCCAGACAGCTGATAAAATTGGGTTTGCACAACTGAATAATTTCTGCACAAACTGTCAGAAACCGCCTCAGGGAAGCTCATCTGCATGTTCGCGTCCTCACCAGGGTCTTGACCTGACTGCAGTTTGGCATCGTAGCCGACTTCAGTGTGCAAATGCTCACCTTTGATGGCCACTGGCACACTGGAGAAGTGTTCTCTTCACGGATGAATCCTGTTTTCAACAGTCCCGGTGTTTTCAACAGTCCCGGGCAGATGTGTATTGCGTTGTGTTGGTGAGCGATTTGCTGATGTCAACATTGTGAACAGAGTGCCCCATGGTGGTGTTATGGTATGGGCAGGCATAAGTTACAGAAGACAAACACAATTGCATTTTATCGATGGCAATTTGAATGCCTAGATAGAACATGACGAGATGCCATTCATCGGCGGCCATCACCTCATGTTTCAGCATGATAATGCACAGCCTCATGACGGAGCTGTAAAACACAAAAGGGGGCATATTTGCACGTGATGGTTTTGTGAAGGCTGGCTGAATTCTGGAAAAGAGTATCTTATTTTATCTTAGCATGTCTACAGATTCTCCCTTCCTGTTTTTGTTTGCTTGGAAATCTTGATACTGGAGACTGTTATTTGAAGAAACTGTGTAACCAAGGGTTGGTTATCCTCCTAAAATGTCAAGTTATGTATCACTAGATTTTATTTTATACAAGATTATGGGTATACTGGGCAACTTTCATAAGGCCTGGATGCCTTAAATGGAATACAGTACGACTAAAGGAGTCTGTATTGAGAAAATGCCCACGTCAGGAGAGATACGTGTTTAGGCAATCCCTAGCTGCTGGCCTGCTCAGTCCTGGCCCTGTGGGTCTGCCATCCTGTGGGTTGTCACTCTAGCCTTGGCCTAACACACCCAAAACCAATAATGAATATTTCACTAAGATTCTAAAGCTGAGTCGGATGTGTTGGGTTGGGGCGCTGCAGAGGGTGAGATGGTTTGTTAAAGAAGAATGGTAGAAAGTGTAAGCAGAGTGAGCTGAAGACAGGAGGATAAATGGAAGTGAATGATCGGAGGTGGTAGGTGTGGTGAAGTTCTCAGAGCCTGAGGCTTGCACCGAGGGTCAGGATAAAGATGAGTCTGATAGTAGGGGTGAAGTTTTTGAAGTTTTTGGAAAAAGTGGACCCTTGCCTTTTGGCTGAACTATTTGTAATTTCAGGGTGGGTGAAAACAGAGTTGGGTGATGTGAAATTGGTGAGGGTAACCAGAAGTGGTTTTGTGATAATTATTTGTGTTTCTGCTGGTCAGAGGGAGCAGGCACTCCGCTTTAAATGAATGGGGTAAGAGATGTGAATTGTTTTGCTTCCATGAAAAGGGCGCCATTAAAAGGAGTGATTACTGGGGTAGCGGTAAATGTGAAAGTTGACCAACTGAAGGGGAAGATTCCTGGTGTTTGTAAAGCTCGTCGTTTGGGGCGCGCAGGAAGGGTGGTGTGAGTGGTGAAACAGAAGAGTCGTTGTCTGTTCTTTTGAGTTTTGATGTTGTGTCTTTACCTGATAAAGAGATGTTAGGATATACTGTATAAGGTATCCTGTACGAGCTTTTGTGCTGAATACATTACATTGTTACAGGTGTCAAGCTTATGGGAATGTGGCAGAAGTGTGAAGGAGGGAGGTTCCTATGTGTGAGAAGTGTGCAGAAGGGCATGAAGCAAAGAAATGTGTAGCATTGGGGAAAGTATTGGTATGTGTGTGCGAGGGTGGGTGTGCACATGGGTGTGCGAGACTTCCCAGCTAGCAATGAAGAATCTGCCCAGAAGCCGGCCCTCTTCCGGGGGGCCGGAACTGATTGAATTGGCCCAGTGTTGGACTCGGCCTGGAATCAAAATGAATGACTGCCCTGAATCGGCCCAAGTATATCGGGCCGTTTCCATCTACCGGAATTCAGCTGACTTTGCCGGCATCTTACCAGAATCTCCCCAGAAGCGGCCCGATGCAAATTTAAATAAATGTATACAAAATGACCTGATTTAGTCATTTTAAATAATACTATTATACATTTTATACATAGAAATTATATCCATCCACCCCATAAAAATACATGTTGGACCGTACACCTATGGACCCTGTCAGCGTGCATGCGCCTGGCCCTCCACCGGAGTCGCTACAGCACGATGAGATAAGGACATTCCGGCTGGTCAAACCCTCCCCTAAACTCAGAAGATGCTGGGCCAATTGTGCGTCGCCTCATGGGTCTCCCGGTCGCGGCCGGCACGGGTATCGAACTTGCATCTGTAGCAAAGCAGTTTTCACTGCAATGCAGTGTCTTAGACCGCTGCACCACTCAGGAGGCTCCATCCACAAAGTTTTGAATGCTTATAAATTGCGTTACATAAAGTACTAAAATACTACTTAATCTGGACTCTGAAATAATTTAATTTAAATGTTAATTGTATTTTTTGATCACAGAAACAATGAGAAAATATGGAACAATAAATAAATAATGAAATGTTATATAAAGCAGCCCGTGTAATCATCTGCCAGAGAGTAGCCCCATGAGACCGAAGTAATACATTTGGGCCAGATAACTCACACCAGAATCGGCCCAAGCTCAATCCCTGCATCCTAGAAATAAGTAATACTGCCTAAGGTGGCCCAGGGTCACATGACGTCGGCCGAGTCTGACTCTCGAGTGCCCCGACTCAGACGGAATTGGCCCAGATCCACTGTGCTAGCTGGGTTGACATCAGAAGATTTACAGGGTGTGTTAAGGGCTGGTGTCCCATCCTTTCATGCTGTTGGCCTGAAGTATGACTAAATAGATTTAAATAGTGTAGTAGGGTGGTGTGTGTTTTTATGTAGTCTGTTTGTGAGTGTAGTGTAAATGGTAGGGTATTTGTATTTATTTAATCAATGTATAAGGGAGTTACACCCCAGTCTAGTAGGTGGCGGTAATGCAACATTTATTGGATACCAACTGCTGTTAAACCTCATCGAAGAAGAACAGGGGCGAGGAAGGAAAACTAACAAAAATGCTGTAAACTTATGTTAAGTCGTGCTTAACATGCAAGTAAACAGTACCTTTCGCGTTGGAGTTTATAGTACAAGCTCATAGAAAGGGTAACAAATTTGGAGGCACAGCTGGGAGTTATTTACATGTGAGCACAGGCCCATATTAATTGAACGGAAAACGAGTGAGAGACGTTTGAGAGTAACTAGCTAGCTAACGTTAGCGGGCTAACCACGCAACGGATTTCTAGCTATCTTGCCATTGCCTGCATTGTCGTTATTTCCACGTGAGTAGGAGAATATGAATCGAGAAAGAGAAACGTTGTTGGATGAAATCGAACAGAGTTTATGGACTTTAACTGAGGACAATTTACGGCACCTGTGTGTACGTTGTGGAATAGGAGGTGTAGATGACTCTGAAGTGAAAGGAAAGAGCCGTCGCGCATTGCGGCGCAAACTGATTCAAGATTACTGTGAGAAGGAGGATTTAATGGAATCAGAGGATGGGGGAATATTTTGTCTGTTACAACTGAAAGACGAAATAAAAGTAATATCAGACTCGGAGGATGCTGCGAACCGTCTGCCTACAAGTCCTAGCCAGTCGGCGTCAACGACGCACTTGGACAGCGAACCCAGCGGAGAGACAGGAGCAGCGGCAGGACGGAAAGAGGAGGTAGGGGGTCCTCAGTCCAGCAGAAAGGTGAGCCCAGCTACTGAAAGGCATACACCACAGAGAGAGAGTGGAGTTAGTATGCCCAGTCATAAAGACTTTTAAAATCCACGGACAGATAGATCAGAATCAGAAAGCGAAGCTCAGCTTCAGCAGCCTAGAACATCAGATTGAAAATGTACTGAGAAAAGGATACACTGAATTAGAAATCATAGAAGCAGTAATCAGGGTTTTAAGATGAGGTGTTATATGGAGGGGAAAACAGACATGACATTCTACACACTAAGGCAAATCTTGAGGACACTGAATTCAGTGGCTTCCTTCTCTGCATAATATCACAAGTTCACTAAGGCAACAAAAAGATCCTGGAGAGTCTGCCTTAAACTTCCTAGTCTTCGACCTGAGACAGTGTTATCAGCCTTAGCTCGTGCCCAATCAGGAATGAAATATGGGTGAGTTAGTCAAGAGCCAGTGCCTGCACACCATCGTTACTGGATTAACAAACGATAACGTCAGGACAGAGATGAGAGTGCATCTCCAGAATTTTAACACCAGTCATGAACTGTTGCTTGAGAAAATGCTAATTGCTAAGGGGAATGAAAGCCAACACATGCAAAAGGCCAGGATTTGATGTGAGTTCACACCCACATGAGTGAACGCACTACAGAGTGAGGATAATGGGGATAACGGAGAGGAATGTGCACAGGTAGAGCCCCCACAGTCTGAAAACAAAATAAATACAATTGATGCACACGATCAAAGAACTGACATGTAGCATCATTAGTACAGTCAGTGCAAGGCCAGGGTGACAGTTAGGAATCGCTCCAACAGAAAACCAAGTACAACCAACAGGGAGAGAAGAAAATTCAAAAGTTGTTATGAGACTGGTCAACAGACTGGTCATCAGACTTGCCAGCATTGCTACAATTGTGGCAGTGAAAGCCATTGGGCAGTAGGATCAGGGGCAACGCACAGCCATCGGGAAACGCCTGAGGGTCACAACCATGGAACGGTGTGTGACCTTAGATACGTCTAGTTCCATCCAGTGTTGCTGCAGTGTAAAGGGAGAGAGAACCTCAGAGTTTAAGATGTGTTCATAAAGCTGCCTATTGTTCCAACAGGATCATTAGAATCAGCACCAACCTACATTTAAGACTGCTCGCAAAATGAAAGACCACAACTCACCTTGTCCCATGACACAGAGAGAGTGGGGACCAACTACTCCAGCTACCCCAGAACATTGTAATGTAGTACAGCTCATTGGAAATAAATGTCAAGTGTGGTGTTCTTTGCAGGGCGTAAATACGCAAGCACTATGAGACACGGGCTCAGGTGTCCATAAGTAATGGAGAAGACAAGCACTATAGGACACAGGGAATCAGGTACCCATCATAAGTGAGGCATGGAGAAGACGAGCACTATGGGAAACAGGGAATCAGGTATCCATCATAAGTGAGGAATGGAGAAGACAAGCACTATAGGACACAGGGAATCGGGTATCCATCATAAGTGAGGAATGTAGAAGACAAGCACTATAGGACACAGGGAATCAGGTATCCATCATAAGTGAGGAATGGAGAAGACCAGCACTATAGGACACAGGGAATCAGGTATCCATCATAAGTGAGGAATGGAGAAGACCAGCACTATAGGACACAGGGAATCAGGTATCCATCATAAGTGAGGAATGGAGAAGATTGAATTTGCCACACACATTAGACCTCTGGCAGAAATCATAAGCAATACTAGGGTTGCACATTTTGTGGAATATTCAGAGGTGGAAACTTTCAGTGGGAATATATGGGAATTAACGGAAATATATGCACATTAATATTAATACCATTTAAATGTAATGTTTTTTGCATTGGAAATATTTACCATATCATATGGAGACAGAAACATACACATTTTATCTTATTATAAGTAGACTTAATTGCAAATGATTCAATCCTTCCAATAGAAAAAAACAACATTTAGTTACGAATTGAACTTTAATTAAATGAGTTGACTCATGGGATGATTTCACTAAACAACAAAGGAAAGGGAATATTGAATGATCCCCAATGATCCATCGCATCTCCCAAAAACGTTTTCAACATGCATCTGTTGAATGATAGTCTAGAAACTAAAGCTTTGGTTGTGTTCCTCTCAGGCTTCCATGTCTTCTCCCTGGACCTCTCCAATGTTCACCTCTTGAACATCAGACTCTAAGGTGGCTCCACCAGGTGGCTGATGAGATATGTTGTTACCGCTGCCATATTGCATCTCCATCCCAATTCCCTTGCTTGGAAGTGTACTTTGCCAGACTGCCAAGAACCTTGCACTCATCCAGGCCAAGGTGGCGAGACACGGTA
The DNA here is from genome assembly GCF_057628025.1 of Oncorhynchus mykiss. Classification (NCBI taxonomy): domain Eukaryota; kingdom Metazoa; phylum Chordata; class Actinopteri; order Salmoniformes; family Salmonidae; genus Oncorhynchus; species Oncorhynchus mykiss. The sequence goes on along the minus strand of NC_143030.1, from coordinate 62,375,541 downwards.
GTGATGACACCATAGGCCTTGTTGATCTCTGCACCAGACAGGATGTTCTTGCCAGCATACTTGGGTCCAACATGTACGCTGCGGTGTGTATGGGCTTCAGGCAGAAGTCTTCACACTTTTTGATGTATTTCAGAACTGCAGTTTCCTCTACTTGGAGCAACAGTGAAGAGGGTGTGGCAGTACGGATTTCTGCTCTTACATCTGTAAGCAGTCTGAACATCAGACAGGATGGCATTGTCTCCCTCAATCCGTTCAATGGCTACTGCTATAGGTTTCAGGCTGCTTACCACTCTCTCCCAAAATACATCATCCAGGAGGATCCTCTTGATGGGGCTGTTCATATCGGCAGACTGATATAGCCATTTCTTGGAGAGACTCCTTCCCCTCCAGGAGACTGTCAAACATGATAACACCACTCCAGCGGGTGTTGCTGGGCAGCTTTAATGTGGTGCTCTTATTCTTCTCACTTTGCGTGGTGAGGAAGATTGCTGCTATAACTGGATTACCTTTCACATACGTAACCATTTCCTTGGCGCTCTTGTGGAGTGTATCCATTGTTTTCAGTGCCATGATGTCCTTGAGGAGCAGATTCAATTCATGAGCAGAACAGACAATGGGTGTTATGTGAGGGTAGGACTCCTCCACTTTAGACCAAGCAACCTTCATGTTCACAGCCTTGTCTGTCACCAGTGCAAATACCTTCTGTGGTCCAAGGTCATTGATGACTGCCTTCAGCTCATCTGCAATGTAGAGACTGGTGTGTCTGTTGTCCCTTGTGTCTGTGCTCTTGTAGAATACTGGTTGAGGGGTGGAGATGATGTACTTAATTATTCCTTGCCCACGAACATTTAACCACCCATCAGAGATGATTGCAATACAGTCTGCTTTCTCTATGATTTGCTTGACCTTCACTTGAACTCTGTTGAATTCTGCATCCAGCACATTAGTAGATAAAGCATGTCTGGTTCAATGGGTGTATGCTGAGCGAAGAACATTCAGAAATCTCTTCCAATACACATTTCCTGTGAGCATCAGAGGTGAACCAGTTGCATACACAGCTCAAGCAAGACATTCATCAGCATTTCTCTGACTACATTCCTCCATTGAGTCAAAAACACTTCTGATTCCAGGAGGACCCTGAGCTGTTGCTATCGATAAGATGTCTGATTCATAATTTAACTCGAATAGAAGTAGAGACTTTTGTCAGATTTGCTTGTTGCTTGTTGTGAGCGCTGAGGGAACTTTACGCACTTGGCCAGATGATTCTGCATCTTTGAATTCTTCATATGATTTGGCACAGTATTTGCAAATGTACACAGCTTTTCCTTCTACATTAGCTGCTGTGAAATGTATCCACACGTCAGATAGTACCCATGGCATTTTCCTGTATAGATTAGAAGAAAGTGAGTAAAACATTTTTTTTAAATAAAGTTCCATGTACAGATAAATAGTTAAGCAGTTAGATTAAACGACTCCTTTGTAAGATGCATGTTTTAAAATGAAACATGTATGGAAACAGGTGAATTAACAGTCCTCAGTTAGCAGGCTCAAGCAAGCTAAAACCCACAACTGAGAGTCATTGCATATGGCTCCCGCACTCTGACACAAGCAGAGAGAAACTATCACCTTCACCCGGGGAAACTGGAATTCTTGTCCCTCAAATTGACAGTGACTAAGCAGTTCCGAGATGACCTCTTTGACCCCTTGATATATATATATACTAACTACAGCGAGACTGAATGCCACCGGTCATCGCTGGGTGGCGGAGCTATCTGACTTTAATCCCACACTGAAGTATCGTCCTGAAAATGTAAACACTGACGCAGACTTTGTCACGTTCTTCTTTGTATGCTGAACATTAAATGGAAGAATGCACCGAGAAACACTCACCTGAGACGGTAAAAGCAACACTCAATAATGTTCAGACACAACAGAATGACTGTGTAACTTGGATATCCGCAGTCACACTAAGGCCATCAGTGCAAGAGGAGCTGTTAAGGTGGGTGGGAGCAGTTACAGACCGAATGTCTCCACACGATCTCATGCAGGCTCAGTTAAAGGATGCAGCTGTATGGTGAATCTTGGAACTGAAAAGGCAAAGGACTAAGACAAAACCAACAATGTCAACAAAAGTCATGCTAAGTCAGTTACTGCAAGAGTGTAACAGGCTCCATGTCTCACCAGAGGGATTATTACAAAGGGAAACAGCAGAAAGGACACAAGTTGTGGTACTAAGTCAGTACAGAACACTAAATGACAAGTACTTAGGTACTGAAATGGCCCATCTAGGAACAGAAAGAGTGTTGAACCTATTAACACAAACACTTTTATTGGCCACGCATGCAACATGGCATTGAACAATTTATCACTAAAGTGTGTATCAAACAAAATAGACCCTGTGTAATAACTAGGACTCCAATGCAACATGTACGGGCTACAGGTCCTTTCCAGATTTCAATTGACTGCATTTGGAGAAGAGCAGAGGCTGCTACGAGTACATTTGAGTTATTTTAGATAACTTTACAAAATATGCACAAGCCAACCCCACCAGAAATAAGTCACGGAAAACTGCAGCAAAAAAGCTTTTTGAGGACTTTTTCCTGAAGTTTTTGGCTTTGTCATAAACCATCATGATCAGGGAAGAGAGTTTGAAAATCAGTTCTTCAAAGCCTTCCAGAACCTCTCCATATTATCCACAGGGGAATCCGGTGGAGAGATTTAACCGTACACTATTGTCAATGTTGCCCACACTAGATGATGAGAAAAAGGTAAACTGGGGTGATTATCTAAACAAGGTCATTCATGCATATAATTTTACCACAAGTGAAGCTACTGGATTCTCACCACATTTCCTGCTATTTGGAAGGGCTCCACTGCCTACCTATTGACCCTTTCTTTGGGTTACAGATAAAGGAACAGGAGAAATCATGCTAAGAAGTTGCAGCAACAGATGGCGGAATACTATGATATCGCCATAAGAAACATGGAGAAATCAACAGCAAAGTTAAAAGCCTACTACGATCGAAATAAAATTAGTTTGGTTCTGTTCTCAGGGGATCATGTCAGAACGTGGGGCACCGGGAAAGCTAAGATCACACTGGGAGGACAAAATACACATGGTAGTAACAAGGAAAAGCGACCGCCCTGTCTAGGAGGTCACACCCGAGAGGGGTACAGACAGGGCCTGGGTTTTGTGTTGCAATATGCTCTTGTCAGGTAATTCTCTACCATTTGAGGAACCATTTCAAGCACCGTGTAGTCTGTGGAGAAGGGAACCGCCCCAGCGTAGAGGTCTGTGGAGAAGGGAACCGCCCCAGCGTAGAGGTCTGTGGAGAAGGGAAATGCTGAGAGCGCTGAGTCAGAGCTCAGATGAGGATTCTTATCCAGTATTCATCAACAGGCCACTTATGGATGACGAGAGCAGACAGAGTAGCACACAGCTAGTATCCAATTAATAGTGAGGAACAGGATCAGACTGATAGAAACTTCACTGTGAAGGAGTGCCAACCTGTCCTCAGGGAGACCCACGAAGAGGACAGGGGGTTCAGCCTGGCAGAGGAGGCCCAGAGGCATCCTAACCTATAACAATTTAGTGCTGCCAAGCTCTTATCAGGATACGAACAAGAGATTCTCTTATTATTAATGAACAGTACCTTTCGCTTTGGAGTTTATATTATAAGCTCATTGAAAGAGTAAAATAAACGTTTGTTGTAGCCGTCAATGAGCTTGCTGCACCCGCTAGTGAGAATTTGGACAATTTTTCAGCAGCAAACTGCTCTAACTCTTCAATGTTTGAGGGGGTGCCTTCCACCAACTGCTTTTTTCAGCTTTTGGTTTTGGATGTGATTCAGATCTGGACTCGTTGCTGATTCAGACCTGGACACCAGAACAGTCCAGCATCTCTTGTTAACCATTCCTGGTTGCTTTTTGATGTGTGTTTGGGGTCGTTCTCCTGCTGGAAGATCTACAACCTTTAATGAAGACCCAGTTTTGGAAACTGTGCTGAATATTGGACTCAAACAGCTGGTATTCTTCTGATTTCATGATGCCTTGTGCACATTCAAGGCATCCAGTACCAGAGGCAGCAAAGCAACCTCACAGCATTATCAAACCTCCCCCATCTTTTATTCTAGGGAGTTATTTTATTTTCACTTAATTTGGTCGTAAGTAAACACAACACTCATCTGTAATGCCAAAGAGCTATACTTTTGTTTTATTAGTTCATAGTACATAATTTGTCTCCCATGTCAACGAAAACATCCATTCTCTTGTTCAGTTCACAGGCATGCTACCTGTGCTCCCTCTAGAAGTCCTGGAGGAGATGCTCCTAAATGTCCCTCCACAGCAGGTGGTGTGTGTCTGTCGACTTGTGTGTCGTGAGTGGAAAGAAGTGGTGGACAGTGATTCCCTTTGGAGAGAGAGGTGCCGAAGAGAAGGATACCAGACATATGTGACTAAACTACCTAAAGACTGGCGTTTGTTTTACTTCTTGTGTAAGAAGAGACGTAATCTTCTCAAGAACCCCAGAGCAGATGGTAGGAGTCAAAACAACAATGTCTAAATTCTCTGTTGGTGTATGGGGGGTCCTGTTATTAACCCCAGAACCCACATTTCAAATCCCTCCCTTACTATTTTTCTCCAGATAAATTCAAGGGCTGGCAAATTATGGAGAATGGAGGGGATAAATGGAAAATCGAGTCAGTGGAAGAAGTGCCGCTTCCTGACAACACTGTCCAAAAGTACTTTGCGACTTCTTACTCGTGAGTATACCACTATACCATTTTAGTTTTTCAGTGAGAGAATATCACTTGGTCCCACTCTGTTTCACATCCACATTGGTGTTGACTTATTTTCCAGCTCTTCAAATACATTTGGATGATAACACCTAATAATGCCTATCATTGGCAATGACCTTGCTGTCTAGCCCAGGGTTGGGAGCCACAAAAAAATCTGAACTCATCATGGGGGGAGTCAGTGGCTCACGGGCCTGCATACCCACATCCATACCCCCAGCGTGCGAGCAAAACATATTAGCGGCCCTCTTTACAGTGGAGAGAAAAAGTTTTAGATTTAATTTCCTGCAATTCTACACATTTTGCCATGGGGCATAGAGAAATTGTAGTGGTTTTAAATCAAGAAGGCATTTTGCAATGGGGCGGAGAGAGAAATGCAGTTCTACAGTGTATTTCCAGCAATTCTCCAACTTGTGCCAAAGGGCGGAGAGAAATGTTTGCGTTATTTAATATTTTTGATGGTGACGAACAAAATCAATGGGGGCCCGGGTCAGTAATACGACCATGATTAAGACAAGTTTAGATAGTCCAGCGGCGCGCTAACTTACCAACCTTAAAGGTTTTTGCTGACGTAGGCTAATTGAGTGACTATCAGTGACTAACATAAGAGAGAAGCTGCTGATGCACAACCTACTTTTGAGATTGCACCTTGTGTATTCTACTATTTACATTTTATTGAACCTTTATTTAACTAGGCAAGTCGGTTAAGAACAAATTCTTATTTACAATGAGTTGCCCATCCCTGGTCTAGCCTATATGGACACTTAGATGGCTGCTTACTATCAACCTTGGTATATGTGTTGGCTGTGTGTGTCGTCTTGTCTTTGGTTCATCTCAGGACCTGCAGGAAGTCTCAGCTGATTGACTTAGAGAAAGAGGGTTACAGGCCTTCTTTCATGGATGACTTTCAACCCGACATCATTATATCCGACTGGTGAGAGGAATATTAGAATTTTGTCATTCAGTGTCTGCTACTCTATACTTGTCAGAGGAATAGACTACTGTACAACTTGTATGTTTGTGTGTCCATATCAGGTATGCTCCACGGAGGGAATGTGGCGCTAAATATGAGATCTGTGTTGAGTTGCTAAATCATAAGAAGCAGCCAATTAAGAAGTTTAGTCCAGGAACTGTCATCTTTCAAAACTGGGATGATCATAAATGGAATCAGGTAAAACCTTCAGACTTTAAGATAATTCTCCATATACATGGTTCTGTAAATAGCTGACTACACAATCAACAATGTGGTTTCTCCTTGTCTTGTGTTTTACTAAGATTGTATGCATTAGACATTTTCAGTGATTGCATTGTAAGATGTTTGTTTTATTTATTTGCACCAAAAAATACTATTAAAAGACAAACAGTGCAGATAAAAACAAGGTAAAAGGGTGTGCATGTGAGGTTGTAAACCTAAGAAAGAACTATATATTAGTATCAGTCAAAGTTTGGACACTTACCCATTCCAGGGTTTTTCTTTATTTTTACTATTTTCTACATCCAAGACATCAAAACTCTGAAATAACACATGGAATCATGTAGTAACCCATTTTTTTTTATTTTTTACTTTTTATATTTGAGATTCTTCACAGTAGCGACCCTTTGCCTTGATGACAGCTTTGCACACTCTTGGCATTCTCTCAACCAGCTTCATGAGGTAGTCACCTGGACTGTGTTTCAATTAACAGGTGTGCTTTGATAAAAGTTAATTTGTGGAATTTCTTTCCTTAATGCGTTTGAGCCAATCAGTTGTGTTGTGACAAGGTAGGGGTGGTATACAGAAGATAGCCCTATTTGTTTAAAGACCAAGTCCATATTATGGCAAGAACAGCTCAAATAAGCAAACAGAAACGACAGTCCATCATTACTTTAAGACATGGGGAACATTTCAAGAACTTTTAAAGTTTCTTCAAGTGCAGTCGCAAAAAACCATCAAGCGCTATGATGAAACTGGCTGTCATGGGGACCCGGACAGGAAGGGAAGACCCAGAGTTACCTCTGCTGCAGAAGATACGTTCGGTAGAGGTAACTGCACCTCAGATTGCAGCCCAAATAAATGCTTTACAGAGTTCAAGTAACAGACACATATCAGAATTAACTGTTCAGAGGAGACTGCATGCATCAGTCCTTCATGGTCAAGTTGCTGCAAAGAAACCACTACTAAAGGACACCAATAATAAGAAGAGACTTGCGTGGGCCAGGAAACACAATCAATGGACATTGGACCGGTGGAAATCTGTCCTTTAGTCTGATGAGTCTAATTTTGAGATTTTTGGTTCCAACCCCCTTGTCTTTGTGAGATGCAGAGTAGTTGAACAGATGATCTCTGCATGTGTAGTTCCCACCGTGAAGCATGGAGGAGGAGGTGCATTTGCTGGTGACACGGTGGGAACTACACATGCCGAGATCAAGATTTATTATTTAGAATTCAAGGCACACTTCACCAGCATGGCTACCACAGCATTATGCAGTGTTTTGCCATCTAATCTGGTTTGCACTCAGTGGGGCTATCATTTGTTTTTCAACAGGACACTGACTCAACACACCTCCAAGCTGTGTAAGGGCTATTTGACCAAGAGAGAGAGTGATGGAGTGCTGCATCAGATGACCTGGCCTCCACAATAACCCGACCTCAACCCATTGAGATGGTTTGTGATGAGTTGGACTGCAGAGTGAAGAAAAAGCAGCCAACAAGTACTCAGCATTTGTGGGAACTCCTTCAAGACTGTTGGAAAAGCATTCCAGGTGATGCTGGTTGAGAGAATGCCAAGAGTCTGCAAAACCGTCATCAAGGCAAAGGGTGGCTACTTTGAAGAATCTCAAATATAAAATATAGATTTTTTGGGGTTACTACATGATTCCATGTGTTATTTCATAGTTTTGATGTCTTTACTATTATTATACGATGTAGAAAATAGTAAAAAATAAAGAAAAACTCTTGAATGAGTAGGTGTGTCCCAACTTTTGACTGGTACTGTATATACAGTGCCTTCGGAAATTATTCAGACCTTGACTTTTTCCACATTTTGTTATTAAATAAAATTGTATTGGTCACATACAGGTGTTTAGCAGATGTTATTGCGGGTGTAGCGAAATCTTGTGCTTCAAGTTCCGACAGTGCAGTAATATCTAACAATTTCACAACATATACCTACTACACACAAATCTAAGGAAGGGAATTAAGAATATTTAAATATATGGACGAGCAATGTCAGAGGCGCATAGAATAAGATACAGTAGAATAGTATAGAATACAGTATATGAGATGAGTGCAAGATATGTAAACATTACTAAAGTGACGAGTATTCCATTTATTAAAGTGGCCAATGATTTCAAGTCTGTGTATATAGGCAGCAGCTTCTCTGTGCTTGTGATGGCTATTTAATTAACAGTCTAATGGCCTTGAGATAGAAGCTGTTTTTCAGTTTCTCGGCCCCAGCTTTGATGCACCTGTACTGACCTCGCCTTCTGGATGATAGCGGGGTGAACAGGCAGTGGCTCGGGTGGTTGTTGTCCTTGATGATCTTTATGGCCTTCCTGTGACATCGGGTGCTGTATGTGTCTTGGAGGGCAGGTAGTTTGCCCCCAGTGATACATTGAGCCATACCAGGCGGTGATACAGCCCAACAGGATGCTCTCAATTGTGCAGCTGTAAAAGTTTGTGAGGGTTTTAGGTGACAAGTCAAATTTCTTCAGCCTCCTGAAGTTGAAGAGGTCCTGTTGCGCCTTCTTCACCACACTGTCTGTGTGGGTGGACCATTTCAGTTTGTCAGTGATGTGTGCGCTGAGGAACTTGAAGCTTTCCATCTTCTCCACTGTTGTCCCATCTGTGGATAGGGGGGTGCTCCCTCTGCTGTTTCCTGAAGTCCACGATCATCTCCTTTTGTTTTGTTGACGTTGACTGAGAGGTTATTTTCCTGGCTCCACACTCCCAAAGCTCTCACCTCCTCCCTGTAGGCTGTCTCGTCGTTGTTGGTAATCAAGCCTATTACTGTTGTCTGCAAATTTGTTGGAGGCATGCTTGGCTACGCAGTCATGGGTGAACGGAGTACAGAAGGGGGCAGAGCACACACCCTTGTGGGGCCCCAGTGTTGAGGATCAGCGAAGTGGAGGTGTTGTTTCCTACCTTCACCGCCTGGGGGCGGCCTGTCAGGATTTCCAGGACCCAATTGCACAGGGTGGGGTTCACACCCAGTGCCTCGAGCTTAATGATGAGTGTGGAGGGTACTATGGTGTTAAATGCAGAGCTTTAGTCAATGAACAGCATTCTAACATAGGTATTCCTCTTGTCCAGATGGGATTGTGCAGTGTGATGGCGATTGCATCGTCTGTAGACCTATTAGGGCGGTAAGCAAATTGAAGTGGGTCTAGGGTGACTGGTAAGGTGGAGGTGATATGGTCCTTGACTAGTCTCTCAAAGCATTTCATGATGACAGAAGTGAGTGCTATGGGGCAAAATTGATTTAGTTCAGTTACCTTTGCATTCTTGAGGACAGGAACAATGGTGGCCATCTTGAAGCATATAGGGACAGCAGACTGGGATACGGAGAGATTGAATATGTCCGTAAACACACCAGCCAGCTGGTCTGCGCATGCTCTGAGGACGCGGCTAAGGATGCCGTCTGAGCCGGCAGCCTTGCGAGGGTTAAGACATTCAAATGTCTTACTCACGTCTGCCTTGGAGAAGGAGAGCCCACAGTCCTTGGTAGCGGACTGGGTCAGTGGCACTGCGTTATCCTCAAAGCGGGCAAGGAACAGGTTTAGCTTGTCAGGAAGCAAGACGTTGGTGTCCGCAACGTGATTGGCTTTCCTTTTGTAGTCGGTGATTGTCTGTAGACCCTGCCACATACGTCTCTTGTCTGAGCGACTCCACTTAGTATAGAGACAGCCGTTTTGCCTGTTTGATTGCCTTGCGGAGAGAATGACTACTCTGTTTGTATTCTGCCATATTCCCAGTCACCTTGTCGTGGTTAAATGCGGTGGTTCGCTCTTTCAGTTTTGCACAAATGCTGCCATCTATCCACAGTTTCTGGTTAGGGTAGGTTTTAAGTCATTTGGTACAACATCTTCTATACACTTCCTGATAAACTCATTCACCGTCTGTGTATTCATCAATATTATTCTCGGAGGCTGCCCGGAACATATCCCAGTCTGCGTGATCAAAACAATCTTGAAGCGTGGATTCCAATTGGTCAGACCAGTCTTGAATAGTCATTAGAACAGGTACTTCCTGTTACGTTACAGCCTTGATATAAAATGGATTAAACAAAACATTTTCCTTAGCAATCTACAAACAATACCCCATAATGACAAAGCGAAAACAGGTTTTATTTTAATATTTTGGCACATTTGATAACAAATAAAGGAATACCTTGTTTACATAAGTATTCTGACCCGTTGCTATGAGATTTGAAATTGAGCTCAGATGCATCATGTTTCCATTGATCATCCTTAATGATTCTTCAACTTGATTGGAGTCCAGCTGTGGTAAATTCAATTGATTGGACATGATTTGAATATGCAAGCACCTGTCTATATAAGGTCCCACAGTTGACTGTGAATGTCAGAGCAAAAACCAAGCCATGAGGTTGAAGGAATTGTCCGTAGAGCTCCGAGACGACACAGTTCCCTCAATCATACTTAAATGGAAGAAGTTTGGAACCACCAAGACTTTTCCTAGAGCTGGCCGCCCGGCCAAACTGCGCAATCGGGGGAGAAGGGCCTTGGTCAGGGAGGAGACCAAGAACCCAATGGTCACTCTAACAGAGCTCCAGAGATCCTCTGTGGAGATGGGAGAACCTTCCAGAAGGACAACCATCTCCGCAGCACTCCACCAATAAGGCCATTATAGTAGAGTGGCCAGACGGAAGCGAGTCCTCAGTGAAAGGCACATGACAGCCTGCTTGGAGTTTGCAAAAGGCACCTGTTCGATGTAACCAAGAATTGGCCTGAATACCAAGAGGAGACCTGGCACCATCCCTACGGTCAAGCAAGGTGGTTGCAGCATCATGCTGTGGGGATATTTTTCAGCAGCAGGGACTGGGAGAATAGTCAGGATCGAGGGGAAAGATGAACGAAGCAAAGTACAGAGAGCTCCTTGATGAAAACCTGCTCCAGAGCGCTCAGGACCTCAGACTGGGGTGAAGGGTTACCTTCCAACAGGACAACAAAGCACACAGCCAAGACAATGCAGAAGTGGTTTCGGGACAAGTCTGAATGTCCTTGAGTGGCCCAGCCAGAGCTCGGACTTAACCCGATCTAACATCTCTGGAGAGACTTGAAAATAGCTGTGCTGCAACTCTCCCCATCCAACCTGACAGAGCTTGAGAGGATCTGCAGAGAAGAATGGGAGAAACTCCCCAAATACAGGTGTGCAAGGCTGTAATTGCTGCCAAAGGTGTTTCAACAAAGTACTGAGTAAAGAGTCAGAATACTTATGTAATATTTCAGTTTTTTGTATTTTTTATACATTTGCAAACATTTCATTGCTTTGTCATTTTTTGGTATTGTGTGTAGATTGATGAGGGGAAAAATACTATTTAATCCATTTTAGAATAAGGCTGCAACATAACAAAATGTGGAAAAAGTCAAGGGGTCTGAATACTTTCCAGAAAGCACTGTACACTGACTGGTAATGTACAGTTGAAGTCGGAAGTTTACGTACACTTAGGTTGGAGTCATTAAAACTTGTTTTTCAACCACTCCACAAATGTCTTGTTAACAAACTATAGTTTGGGCAAGTCGGTTAGGACATCTATTTTGTGCATGACCCAAGTAATTTTCCAACATTTATTTACAGACAGATTATTTTACACCTATTATTTCAAACCTGACTGTTACACCAGCTCTGTCAGGAGGAATGGGACAAAATTCATCCAATTTATTGTGGGAAGCTTGTGGAAGGCTACCCAAAACGTTTGGCCCAAGTTAAACAATTTAAAGGCAATGCTACCAAATACTAATTGAGTGTATGTAAACTTCTGACTGACTGGGAATGTGATGAAATAAATAAAAGCTGAAATAAATCTCTACTATTATTCTGACATTCCACATCCTTAAAATAAAGTGGTGATCCTAACTGACCTAAAACAGGGAATTTTTACTAGGATTACATGTTTGTGAATTGTGTAAAACTGAGTTTTAAATGTATTTGGCTAAGGTGTATGTAAACTTCTGACTTCAACTGTATATACAAAAAGGATTGTTCCCAATTAAACAAAGCATACTAATTACAATTGAACATGAAAATATGGTCTCTTCAATGATCCTCTTCCATGTTTCAGATGACTCATGTGTTCAAGAATTATGGACCAGGTGTGCGGTACATCCGATTCATTCATGGAGGAAAGGATACCCTGTACTGGGCCGGCTGGTATGGAATTCGGGTCACCAACAGTAGCATCGAGATCTGCCCATCGGTGGACAGATAGCTTTCGGTGTTCCCATTTACTCTCCCAAGAGGTTACATGTGAACATTGTGCCCACCTGCAAGCTTTACTTTAGCATCTGTACCTTAGCATAGTGTACACCTTGTTCTGTCTTTTCTGCCTTTGGCACCCTGTTTCCATGTGGATATAGACGATTCTAGCTGTAGAATATATACTTTTTTATATATTAATATTCATTTTCCCCTAGTCTGATTTAGTGCCTGTCCACTCTGTTCTAGTGAGTCCTTGTGGACACTGTAGAGAGAAACAGAAGACAAGAACGTGTTCCTCAGTCTTGTCTTTAAGTGATGGGGTTAGAGTATTTTGTATTTTAAACCGTAAGAAGGATATAGCCACATTTGTAGTAAGAAAACAGAAACCACTGTTTATTACAACCACATCTAGCTGCTGTCGTCAATGGAAAGGGTGGCTACTTTGAAGAATCTCAAAATATATTTTGATGTAATACTTTTTTTGGTAATTACATATGTTATTTCATAGTTTTGATGTCTTTACTATTATTCTACAATGCAGAAAATAAAGAAACCCTGGAATGAGGTGTCACCTTTTGACTGGTAATGTACAGTTGAAGTCGGAAGTTTACATACATACATTAAAACTCGTTATTTTTATTATTTTACCCCCCTTTTTCGTGGTGTCCAATTGGTAGTAGTTGCTGTCCTATCGCTGCAACTCCCGTATGCCTCGGGAGAGGCGAAGGTTGAAAGTCATGTGTCCTCCGATACACAACCCAACCAAGCTGCACTGCTTCTTAACACAGCACGCATCCAACCCGGATGTGTCGGAGGAAACACCGTGCACCTGGCAACCTTGGTTAGCGCGCACTGCGCCCGGCCCAGCCACAGGAATCGCTGGTGCGCGATGAGACCAGGACATCCCTACCGGCCAAGCCCTCCCTAACCCGGACGCCGCTAGGCCAATTGTGCGTCGCCCCACGGACCTCCTGGTCGGTTACGACAGAGCCTGGGCGCGAACCCAGAGTCTCTGATGGCACAGCTGGCGTTGCAGTACAGCACCCTTAACCACTGCGCCACCCCGGAGGCCCCCGCACTGCTTCCTGACACAGCGCACATACAACCCGGAAGCCAACCCCACCAATGTGTCGGAGGAAACACCGTACACCAAGCGACCTGGTCAGCGTGCACTGCTCCCGGCCCATCACAGGAGTCGCTAGTGCTAGATGAGATAAGGATATCCCTGCCGGCCAAACCCTCTCTAATCTGGACAGCTGCGACAGAGCCTGGACTCGAACTCAGAATCTCTGGTGGCACAGCTAGCGCTGCGATGGCCTTAGAACACTGCGCCACCCGGGAGGCCTTAAATCTTGTTTTTAAACAACCCCACAAATTTCTTGATAACAAACTATAGTTTTGGCAAGTCGGATAGGACATCTACTTTGTGCTTGACATAGATAATTTTTCCAACAATTGTTTACAGAAAGATTATTTCACTTATAATTCACTATCACAATTCCAGTGGGTCAGATGTTTACATACACTAAGTTGACTGTGCCTTCAAACAGCTTGGAAAATTCCAGAAAATGTCATGGCTTTAGAAGCTTCTGATAGGCTAATTGACATCATTTGAGTCAATTGGAGGTGTACCTGTGGATGTATTTTAAGGCCTACCTTCAAACTGCATCTTTGCTTGACATAATGGGAAAATCAAAAGAAATCAGCCAAGACCTCAGAAAAATAATTGTAGACCTCTGGTTCATCCTTGTGAGCAATTATCAAATGCCTGAAGGTACCATGTTCATCTGTAAGTATAAAAACCATGGGACCACGCAGCCATCATACCGCTCATGAAGGTGATGCATTCTGTCTCCTGGAGATGAACGTACTTTGGTGCGAAAAGTGCAAATCAATCCCAGAACAACAGCAAAGGACAATGTGAAGATGCTGTAGGAAAAAGGTACAAAAGTATCTCTATCCATTGAAAAACGAGTCCTATATCGACATTACCTGAAAGGCCGCTCAGCGAGGAAGAAGCTACTGCTCCAAAACCACCATAAAAAAGCCAGATTATGGTTTGCAACTACACATGGGGACAAAGATCATAGTTATTGGTGAAATGTTCTCTGGTCTGATGAAACAAAAATAGAACTGTTTGGCCATAATGACCATCATTATGTTTGGATGAAAAAGGGGGATGCTTGCAAGCCGAAGAACACCATCCCAACCGTGAAGCACAGGGGTGGCAGTATCATGTTGTGGGGGTGCTTTGCTGAAGGAGGGACTGGTGCACTTCACAAAATAGATGGCACCATGAGGAAGGACAATTATGTGGATATATTGAAGCAACATCAAGACATCAGTCAGGAAGTTAAAGCTTGGTCGCAAATGGGTCTTCCAAATGGACAATGACCCCAAGCATACTTCCAAAGTTGTGGCAAAATGGCTTAAGGACAACAAAGTCAAGGTATTGGAGTGGCCATCACAAAGCCCTGACCTCAGTCCTACCGAAAATTTGTGGGCAGAACAGAAAAAGGGCGTGCGCTCTAGGAGGCCTACAAACCTGACTCAGTTACACCAGCTCTGTCAGGAGCTTATTATGGGAAGGTTGTGGAAGGCCACCTGGAACATTTGACCCAAGTTAAACAATTAAGGCAATGCTTCCAAATACTGAGTATGTAAACTTCTGACCCACTGGGAATGTGATAAAATAAATAAAAAGTGAAAAATCATTCTCTCTATTCTGACATTTCAAATTCTTAAAATAAAGTGGTGATCCTAATTGACCTAAGACAGGGAATTTATACTCGGATTAAATGTCATGAAATGTGAAATTTAGTTATGTATTTGGCTTTGTAAACTTCCGACTTCAACTGCAGGCGAATTAGACAAGGATTTCATTTTTATTAAAACGACTGCATGGAGGCTTTAAACACGGCAGGCCGACCAAAGGAAGGAAAGGAAAGTGAACTTGAATGTAAATTTGAATGTATATAACCATCTGACAAAGGACACCTTAAGAAACATAGTTAACACTTTTGTAAACGTATTTTATTTGTTAACATGTACAGTATATATTGAGGATACACAGAACATGGTGCACTACCTTACTATATGTATGAAGATCATTATTTCAAGTGTTGGTATAACTGTTTGTAAAACTAATACTTTTCAATTCAATAATATAATGTAGGCTAATTTGGTTGTACTGCAATCCTGTCGAGATTGCTTCTTATGCCTTTACAATGTTAAATAAATGTAAGTGTACTGTCCTTGTTTCTTCAACTAGTGTGGAGTGAGTGTCATCCTCTATGCCAGAACGCTGACAATACAATATACTGAGAGCCCATACTTAAATCAGGGGCATATCAGCACTCCTACTCTGAGAATGAATCAGAAAAGAATGCACACTTGAGAATTCTAAACTTTATTTGGTTGATACATTTCAAGAAATTCACTTATCCTCAAATTGTGACAACGGGAGATGTAAATTTTTGTATAAAACAAAAACATCCTGTAAGATTCTGTTCCTGTCAAAGGAGGAACAATCTGTCAACGGAGTGAAATTCTAAAGCAAAAGTCTCATGGTGGTTTTACACTGCAACAATGAGCTGTTTCATTCAGAGCAGTAAAGACTTAAGTGCCTAGAATGCAATAGAGTATGTGACATCAGACAAGGCATTTGCTTTAAAAGACAAAAAAAACGACTATACTGCCCTGACAAACATAGCATATGTTGTAACTGGGTTGGCACCAACATATCATTGTTACTACCGACTGTTACAGAATCTATTATCACTTTCCCAATTGAAAGGGGATTTATGTTCACCTCAGGTGTTCATGAAAACATTATATACACCTGAAAAAAGGGAATCATAAAAAATAAAAGAACTTGGGGAATATTGACGACAGTATTGAAGGTAAAATTGTTTTGTCCTGTTGTCACTGGTCCCAATCACCAGCTGTGTGTGTCTGTGACCCTTCCACACTTCTGATAAGACTATGCAGCCACCAATCTGTTTAACTGAAAAATACTGAGATGGCTCTAGGAATGATGTGTACTATTACATAAGAGGGTTATATTGCAAAGGTTCTAGTAGAGATCAATCTAGTTCAATTAAGTTCACACACTACTTTGCAAACATTGTAAAAAATATTTGTGTCAGTTACCAATAGGAGTGAAGTAACGTTGTGCAATAATGGTTTGCTTTTCTCCGAGTAGTGTTGATGAAATGCTCTAACCAATAGAAGAGAGGAAATGCTCAGAGCAGCACACATTTGCGCCTCTTCTTGGGTTCCGGAGGCTCCAGGGCAGCCAGTATTGCCTCATCAAACACATTCTTTAGTCCTTTCTGCAAACACAAAACATGAATGTACCAAATACATTTTTTACCTTGCAGTGTGTTACCACAACTGGTAATACCGTCTTATAAAAGGAAAACAAACTCAGCTGCAGTCTTACGTAAACTTGCCAATTAAGTGCCCAACTGGACATGTTCTCTCCCATAGAAAAATACAGGTTAGCATCCTTGCCATGAAGGCCAAGGTAGTATGGGCTATTATGACTAGGCGTAAACAACATCGACATTGAAATGAAAGAAGTTAATGGGCACGCATTTAAAAAGAGCATCTTGGTTATTTACTTGACAAATAGACATTCCTTTACATTAAAAAGACGCAGCAGACGATCAGAGGCAAAGCAAATATTTGAAAAAACCGCCGTCAAAACAGACAGCACTTTCTCTGGGTTTCAGGGGGTTCTAGAGCTGCTAGGATAGCTTCATCAAATACATTCTTCAGACCTCGCTATAGAGAGGGAGGAGAAAGAGGGGAATATGACCAGTGTTAGATAGAGGTTAGTTAGCAGACATACAAGAGTAAAGTGCATTTGGATGAGTTTCCAATACTAGGCCACCACTAACACAGAAAGAATGAAGGCAAGACAAGCTTAGCACAAAGACAACACAGACTAGATGCACATTAACATAAGTTGCTATTATGCAAGTCATAACTCTATTCCCTATACGTTTTAGATAGTCTCACCTGTGTTAGGGCAGAGCACTCAACGTATTTGACTGCTTTCAGGTCTCGGGCGAGCTTCTCAGCTGTCTCAGGGCTGATGGGCTTCTGTTTGTTCTTGGCCAGCTTCTCTACTGTGGAAGGGTCATCTCTCAGGTCAATCTGAGTTCCAACCAGCAGGAATGGTGTCTTCGGACAGTGGTGAGTGATTTCAGGTACCCACTGCAAGAGAGAGGAAACATTATTTTCAAACAATCAGAAAAGTTAGTCCATCAGAATGTGTCATAACTAGCATCTTCCCCATCACTTCACATGTTACCAATTTAACATTCCATTTAACCTACTAGAAATAATGTATAATTTAGTCAATATTCCTTTATTAAAACGTGTGCATTGTATGCGTCAAGGGCTTGGCGTTGTACTCACCTTTTCTTTAACATTCTCAAATGAAGAGGGTGAAACACTAGAGAAACAAACTAGGAAAACATCAGTCTGGGGATAGCTCAAAGGCCGTAACCTGTCATAATCCTCCTGACCTAAGGAAACAGATAACGTGTTGATTAAATGTGAATAGCATTCAACCAAAAATATGATCTATTCAAATTGTGAACATGTCCTTGAAAAGGATCCACTCTTACCCGCAGTATCAAATAATCCTAGGGTGTAAGGTTCACCTCCAATCATGACAGTTACTGCATAGTTATCAAACACCTATGATGAGAAAATGAAAAGAATTAGATATCCTGTCCTGTTCCATGATTATTCTGAATGGTAGTTATTGAGAAGAACAAGCTAAGTCTCTTTAAAGCGTGTGAAACACGAGAATGAGACACCTAACTCTGGTGATCAATAATCACTGTGACTGAGATAAACCCAATGTATAGAAGATACACATACTGTTGGTACATATTCAGAGGGGAATTTGTTGGTTGTGTATGAAATCAAAAGGCAGGTTTTTCCCACCGCTCCATCTCCAACCACAACACATTTAATCGTCTGCATATTTGTGTTCTCTGTATGTCTGAAAGAGAAAAGACAAAGCAAAAAGTTCCGCATAAGTTAGCTACAAGACTTCAGACGAGTGGCAGGGAAGACGTATCCAGTAGTAGCTGGTTGTATGCTACGAACGTTAGCTAGCTAACGTCTGAAACTGGTTTCCTATGTGGCTAGCAAGCCAGGTCTAAATGAAGAAGTTGTAGCAACAACCAACTACAGACTCAATAGAAATCTATGACAAAAGATAACTAGCTACAATAGATACTTTGCTCTAACTAATTTAAACTGACGTAGCTAATGTTTGCTAGCTATCTGGGTTGGTGTTCGCAGATCTCATTCTCAATTTCATATTCATTTTATTTGTTACTAACGATGAATGACAAACCTATAGCTAAAACACATTCATGAACAGCGTTGGTATCATTTCAATTGTTACCCTATTGATGATTGATAACATGTAATTCGAAAGATTTCCCTTACCTCTTTCTTCTTCTTGTGCGTTTCCGGCAGACTAAACGCTGTATTGCTGCCGGTCTCAGATCGGAGGGAGAATTACACATTTAAATATCTAATAGCCTATCAACTGTAGGTGCAGGCTGGTGCAATAAAGACCGACAACAGTTTCCTTTCTATTTTGTCTCTGCCAGTCATTTGAGCCCAAGATTGTTACAAGCAAAAATTCAGTTACACTCAACTCGCAGAAAAGTGTCCTCAGCAATATTTTTGATTTAACTAGGCAAGTCAGTTAAGAACAAATGATTATTTACAATAACGGCCTACACCATCCAAACTCGGACGACACTGGAGCAATTGTGCACCGCCCTATGGAACTCCCAATCACAGCCAGATGTGACTCAGCCTGGATTCGAAACAGGGACTGTAGTGATTACACTAAGATGCAATGTCTTAGACTGCTGCGCCACTCATCAATATAACAGGGCATGCTTCACAGTCTCTACCTCTTCACATGCCTTACACTTCTCATCTGGGTGTTTCTCCACTAACAATAACCCACTTCCCATCCACAATGACCCAACCTCAGCCTTGTCAACAGAACCTCATCCCTCCTTTCACTCCACACATACCTACTGACCTTCCTCACAGAATTCTGGATAGAATCCCCCATTCAACTTCCCACTCCTGTGTCAACCAGTCTGCTGTGATGCTTCTACATTCCCCTTAATGGGAACCCCACATATATCTCCTACCTCTTCAGAGCTTTCTTCACAACCTTATCCACTGCCTCATTTCCCCCTACCCCAGCATGAGCTGGGATCCACAGAAAACGTACCTTACACTAGTGATGGGTCGTTCACAAACTAATGGCTCTTTTTGAACTGATCTTTTTGGTTAAAGTGGGGAGCCGTATCGCTTCGGTGAAATATTTTCATTCTGCTTCTACTGCTTTTTGAGCTCAAAACAATGTTTTTCTGCAGTTACGTTACAAAATAATTATCTAAAGAGGGTGTATCCTCACTGCAGAAAGAAATTGTAGGGCGAGCTCATCAATCTGGTCCACCCTGATTTTCTACAGTGCATTAAAAAACGTAGGAGTTGTGCTGTCCCTGCGGTGACTGGTGGTAATGCTGCTTGTTTGAGTTGGTTACCCTATAAATATTGGGAGGATACAATGATACTTTTTGTTTTCCCCCTATAGACCTAACATTCTAACCATTAAAAATATTTTTTTTTTTTAGGACTCACGATGTTGCACTTTCCTCTCTTCCAGTTTTGTTGTTGAATTTATAGATGTAGTTGTAGCAGTTGAAGAAGATATGCCTGTAAAAAATATATGCAAAAAATAACAATGCCATGTTATAATTTACAATATGATCAAATACAAGGACATACAGTGTTTGCATATTCTCATTTTCTCCAGAAAGCTATGTGGAAGGAACATAGTAGTTGAATTTAAATTCAGTGATAAACTTCATTCAGATCATACTCATCTGGCTTATTGCATGGTCTTACAACACTGTGGGTAGAACATTCTGAAGTTGAAGCAGGACAATCTGAGTGGCATTACCTGCATTGAGGACTTGAAGCTTCAAACCTGTGTAGACAATCCTCCCTGGTCTGGAGATGACACACCAGTACTTCCCCTCATCACTTTACCTCAGTGCACTCATTGTGATAGTGAAGACCCCAGCTTCCTGATCCTCCCCTCTCTCACTCTGGGCTTGCTGGTCTTCACCACTATCTGACAATAATCATAGACTGGTCCCCTACACCAGTACTTTGTGTTCTGCCTGTAGTTGGAATTGTACTGGCAGGAGGTTACATCTCTGGTTACCACGTTGGGAGCAAACAGCTGAATCGAGCCCACACTCCTCCATGTTAGAGGGAGGAGAATGAAGAGAGCTGTACAGACATTTAACATGGTCAGGAGATGCAAAGTAAACTTTGGAAAAATACTTAAGTTTAAATTAGTCAATTTTTACTATTTTCTTTTAACCATTTCCAACTGGTATCTTAATCACAATAGAATCACAATTGTTGACTTAATCATGTTTCTCTTGAAGCTCATAATAATCATCTTCTAAATATAACTATCTATTATAAACTGGGTGGTTCGACCTCTGAATGCTGATTGGCTGACAGCCATGGTATATCACACGGTATACCACGGGTATGACAAAACATGTATTTTTACTGCTCTAATTACGTTGGTAACCTGTTTATAATAGCAATAAGTCACCTCAGGGTTTGTGGTATATGACCAATATACCACAACGCACTCTGCGATGCGTTGTGCAAAAGAACAGCCCTTAGCCGTGGTATATTGGCCATATATACTACCCCCCCCCCCCCCCCCCCGCCTTACAGTGACATATAAACTTTACCATTGACAAATGTAATATACTGTCTATCACAGACGTCTTCATGGTGAGAAGGAAAAGGCCATGTGGAATATTTATGTAGAACTATGTGTTCTTCACTTTATGTATGTGGTTTATTGTCTGTCCTTCCCCTTAAAACATTGAGAAAAATCTGCTTGCCAGTTCTGTCTCTCTGTGTGGGTGGGTGGGTGTAATATTATGTTCCTCATTCAAATGATGGGCACTACTCCGAGTGTACTGCTTAGACAATTTATCTGCAGTAGGTGGCAGTAAAGGCCTCCTTCTGAAATGTGTTTTGTCATGGCAGATTATCGATTTAAAGGAATTTGACATTTACATTTTAGTCATTAAGAAGATGCTCCAGACTGATATACAGTAGTAAGTGCATACATTTCCATACTTTTTTTGTACTGGTCCCCTGTGGGAATCGAGCTCAAAACTGTCATGCCCCTTAGGAGAAAACCCACATATATACACTACCGTTCAAACGTTTGGCGTCACTTTGAAATGTCCTTGTTTTTGAAAGAAAAGCACATTTTTGTCCATTAAAATAACATGAAATTGATCAGAAATACAGTGTAGACATTGTTAATGTTGTAAATTACTATTGTAGCTGGAAATGGCAGATTTTTTATGGAATATCTACATAGGCGTAGAGGCCCATTATCAGCAACCATCACTCCTCTGTTCCAATGGCATGTTGTGTTAGCTAAACCAATTTAATCATTTAAAAGGCTAATTGATCTGAAAACCCTTTTGCAATTATGTTAGCACAGCTGAAAACTGTTGTATTGATTGAATAAGCAATAAAACTGGCCTTCTTTAAACTAGTTGAGTATCTAGAGCATCAGCATTTGTGGGTTCGATTATAGGCTCAAAATGGCCAGAAACAAAGGACTTTCTTCTGAAACTCGTCAGTCTATTCTTGTGCTTAGAAATGAAGGCTATTCCATTTGAGAAATTGCCAAGAAACTGAAAATCTCGTACAACGCTGTGTACTACTCCTTTCACAGAACAGTGCAAACTGGCTCTAACCGCAATAGAAAGAGGAGTGGGAGGCCCCGGTGCACAACTGAGCAAGATGACAAGTACATCCTTTGCATCCCAGTATCTCTACTTGCACATTCATCTTCTGCACATCTATCACTCCAGTGTTTAATTGCTAAATTGTAATATTTCGCCACTATGGCCTATTTATTGCCTTACCTCCCTAATGTTACTACATTTGCACACCCTGTATATAGACGTTTCTATATACTGTGTTATTGACTGCACGCTTGTTTATCCCATATGTAACTCTGTGTTGTTTGTGTCGCACTGCTTTGCTTTATCTTGGCCAGGTCGCAGTTGTAAATGAGAACTTGTTCTCAACTGGCCTAGCTGGTTAAATAAAGGTGAAATAAAATAAAAAATTAAATAAAATGAGAGTGTCTAGCTTGAGAAACAGACACCTCACAAGTCCTCAACTGGCAGCTTCATTAAATAGTACCTGCAAAACACCAGTCTCAACGACAACAGTGAAGAGGTGACTCCGGGATGCTGGCCTTCTAGGCAGAGTTGCAAAGAAAAAGCCATATCTCAGTCTGGCCAATAAAAATAAAATATTAAGATGGGCAAAAGAACACAGACGCTGGACAGAGGAACTCTGCCTAGAAGGCCAGCATCCCGGAGTCACCTCTTCATTTTTGACGTTGTGACTGGTCTTTTGCATTTACTATTTAATGAAGCTGCCAGTTGAGGACTTGTGAGGCGTCTGTTTCTCAAACTAGACACTCTAATGTACTTGCTCCTCTTTCTATTTTGGTTAGGGCCAGTTTGCGCTGTTCTCTGAAGGGAGTAGTACACAGCGTTGTACGAGATCTCCACTTTCATTTACAACATTAACAATATTGACACTGTATTTCTGATCAATTTGATGTTATTTTAACGGACAAAAATGTTGCTTTTCTTTCAAAAACCAGGATATTTCTAAGTGGCCCCAATCTTTTGAACGGTAGTGTATATTTTTTTAGGATCCGCATTAGCAGACGCCAATGGTGACAGCTAGTCTTACTTGGGTTTGTCTTACCGGAAAAAGACATTACAGACAAAAAACTTTACAATTGACATACATTTAAAAACATGAACATGTAGTGTGCGAGTGTGTGCATGTATGTGACACATAGATGTCAGTACATACACACAACAAGTAGGTCACATGATGGAGCTGCATTGTGCTGTGAGGTGTTGCTGTATTTGTTTTTTAAACCAGATTTGCTGTTCACAATATGAGATGGAAGATAGTTCCATGCATTTATGGGTCTGTATAATACTATATGTTTCCTTGAATATGTTCTGGACCTGGGGACTGTGAAAAGACCCCTGGTGGCATGTCTGGTGGGGTAAGTGTTTTTGTCAGTGCTGTGTGTAAGTTGATTGTGCAAACAATTTGGAATTTCCAATATATTAATGTTTCTTATAAAAACAAGAAGTGATGCAGTCAGCCTTTCGTCAACTCAAGAGCCAAGAGAGACGGGAATGCATAGTAATAATATTAGCCCTCTGATTACAATGAAGAGCAAAACGTACCGCTCTGTTCTGGTCCAGCTGCAACTTAACTAGGTCCTTCTTTGCAGCACACAAGATAAAACTAAAGCCTGAAGGACTTGCTTTGTGGAGTGTGGTGTCACGGCCAGACCTCTCCCCATCTTTACAACCATTGAATCAATATGTTTTGACCCTGACAGTTTACAATCTAAGGTAACACCAAGTTAGTCTCCTCAACTTGTTCAATAGCCACACCATTCATTACCAGATTTAGCTGAGGTCTAGAATTTAGGGTAAGGTTTGTAACCATTCCAAAAATGACTGAAACTTTTGTTAAGGGTTTCAGTAGCTTTGTTAGCTGTGGTTGATGAATCATCAGCATACATGGACATACAGGCTTTGTTAAATGCCAATGGCAGGTCATTGGTAAAAAATAAAAATAAAAAAGAGCGGAGGGCCTGGAGAGCTGCCCTGCGATACACCACACTTTACATGTTTGACATTAGAGAAGCTTCCATTAAAAAAAATTACTCTGAGTTCTATAAAATAGATAGCTCTGAATCCACAATATGGCAGAGGTTGAAAAGCCTTAACACGTGTTTTCTCTACAACAGGTTATGGTCAATAATATCAAAGGCTGCACTGAATTCCAACAGTACAGCTCCCACAATCTTCTTTTTTATCCATTTCTTTCAACCAATCATCAGTAATTTGTGTCACTTCAGTACGTGTTAAGTGCTCTTCTCTACAAGCATGTTGAAAGTCTGTTGTTCGATTGTTTACAGAGAAATAGCATTATATTTGGTCAAACACAAATTTTTCTAACAGTTTGCTAAGAGCTGGCAGCAAGCTGATAGGTCTTCAGTTGGAACCAGTAAAGGCCACTTTACCACTCTTTGGTAGCGGAATAACTTTCCCTCCAGGCCTGAGGGCAAACACTTTCCTTTAGAATCAGAATAAAGACATGACAGATTGGAGTAGCTATAGTGTCAGCTACAGTACCATCCTCAGTAGCTTTCCATCTAAGTTGTCAATGCCAGGATTGTCATTATTGATCCATAACAATATTTTTTCCACCTCTCCCACACTAACTTTACAAAATTCAAACTTACAATGATTTTCTTTCTGTACATTTTTAAAAAATGCATGAATACAGTGGCTCACTGTTCGTTGTTGGCATTTCCTGCCTGAGTTTGCCTACTTTACCAATGAAGTAATCATAAAAATAATTAGCAACATCAAATGGTTTTGTGATGAATAAACCATCTGTTTCGATTAAAGATGGAGTTGAATTTGTCTTTCTGCCTATATTTACATTTAAAGTAATTACATTTTTTTCAAATAATTATTGATATAATTTATCTTGGCTTCTTTATATCATTGATTTTGAGAGACACCATTTAAATATTTAAAAGTGATATCATGAAACTTCATGTGACATCATTTGAACGTTTTCACATGTAAAACTGCAAATTAGATTTTCACATTTTTGGGGGGATGGGAAGTAATTAAATGGTATAGGAGTTTTAAGGTTAGTGGTACGCTGTTCAGCTAAAATAGTGTAATATGATTACATTTGACATGATCACTTAGTGCTGACTTTTTTTTATGACCCCACCTGGGATTTGGGGTAAACTGATCTGCTGTGTTACGAAGTCTTTAGTATTCTCATAAGTCCCCTACAGATTCATTAGCTACAATACATCTCTGCACTTAGCAAAAAAGTGCCATCGGCACCACTTTTAGTTATCAGTTTCAGTACATCTGACTATTCTCTCATCATTGCTTTCATTTACTTATTTCTGTCACACCCTGATCTGTTTCACCGGTCTTTGTGCTTGTCTCCACCTGCCTCCAGGTGTTGCCCATCTTCCCCATTATTCCCAGTGTATTTATACTTGTGTTCTCTGTTTGTCTGTTGCCAGTTTGTTTTGTCCGTCAAGCCTACCCTTTGCTCCTGTCTTTTTCTACAGTTCATGTTTTCTAGTTTTCCCGGTTTTGACCATTCTGCCTGCCCTGACCCTGAGTCTGCCTGCCATTCTGTACCTTGTCAGACCGCCCTGGATTATTGACCTCTGCCTGCACTGACACTTTTTTTGTATAGTTGGTGTGCATATGTTGTTTTATGTAACTCCTGAATCACTATGATAAATGTAATAGTTTTACTTGAGTGTATTTTGAACAAAGCTGAGAGTTATTTTGAATTCCAAAGTGTAGGAATACAGGTGAAATCAGTCATTGACACAGACACGTAGCAGGAAGCTCAAAATGCCATGAACCAAGAGGTTTGGTTGTGAGTTCAAATCCCAGGTGAGGACATGTTGAATAAAAAAATACTGTATAAATAAACATACACAATGTAATCATTTACTGTGTGTCAAATAGGTCATTTGAAAACACTGCAAATAACATGACATTCAGGGGACATTTTTGTTTACCTGTGAAAAATATCCAGATGTGAAACTTCATGTGAAATATCATCACATGTGAAGTGTTCCAAAACCACATGGTTTCACATGATTTCACATGTGAAATGAAACGTGTGCAAAACATGTCTTTTTTTCGTAAGGGGCTCTACCAACTGAGCCACAAGGCCAATGAATGACACTAGAGCCAAGGCGTTCCCGTAAAGAGTTAGGTTTGATTTACTAATAAACAATGGTTTATTGGTAAAGTTGTGAGGAAACAACTAAATAGGTGTAATGCAGTTTTTTTCATTAAGCTACAGTACATGGTATCTAAACTATATTATAGGCTACTTTACTCTCATGATTCAAAACATTTACAAAAAGGATACATACTAATACTAATATATTAAATGTATAGAATACAAAACATTATGATAATTAGAATCATTGCAATCTAAATCATATTTTTAAAACCATACAAAATAAACTTCAAAAGATTCCAATTCTGAGCTGCCCCCACCCTTGTGACTTTAGAGCATTATCCTTGAAGAGATTTATATTTGTGCATTATTATGCATGTTAAATTTCAGAAGTGCAGATTATAGCACTGACATATTCAGTCATCTCTGTGGCTGGCGATGGTTTGGCGTTAGCCCTTAGGATGGTCAGGTCACTGTAAGTAATGTGGTCTTCCATCCTCTGCACCTTGGATTTACCAGCGTTCGCATATGTGTGCTCATTTGCAATAACAAACACCTGAAAATGATATACAACCAAGTTACAGACTAAATGTGTCTTTCATGACAGACAGTTAAAATGTTGCTTTTATCTCCTGTACAAATAATATACATTTGTCTGAATGCTTAGGAATAGGGTCTGCTTTTGTGGTCATATTGTTGAGTGATGCATTTCTGTACCTGTGGTTTGTCTGTGGTATTTGTTTCATCATCCAACTCTCTTGATTTTGACACACATGCTGGAGAGAAAAAAAACATAAAAGGAAAAAAACAAAAAAAGGAAAACATTTAGAATCTTTCTTAGAATAAATCAATATACATCTTTGTGTTGGGTTAAAAAGGATAAATATGTTTTAAAAGAAGATGATGTTACTCACGGAAAGCTGTCTTTCTCCAGAGGGTATAAACGAACAGACCTGATGCAGCCACAACAAGAAGTAGACAAATACAGGTGACCAGGCCAATTATGATCGGCTCTGCTGATACGGGCCTGAAGAGTAAAAGGGAATGAGAAAAACAGTGATTGAAGAGTGATAACATAAGCCGTAAACATTTTTGATCTGATTTGGTGTGTGTGAAGAAAATGTATGAATTTGAGCGACTGTATGAATTAGTCGTAGAATTCAATGCTTACCTTTGGTCAATTAATGGTGTTGTTGGCATGTATGTGGTTGTAGGAATAGTTGTTGTTGCTGCTGTTGTTGGTGCTATTGTCGTTGTTGTTGCTATAAAGGATATTAGTACATTTGAAGTAGGCCACTTAGTGCTTTAAAATATTGTCAAAAGAATACTACAAAATGACAGAAACATGTGTTCATGACAATGTTTATGAAAGTCCCAATCACTACCACCACAAAGTCACCTTTTACTTATCCATGTTCAACCAAGGACCAAAACAATGATGCAAAACCACTAACCAGTCTGAGGTGTGAGTCCCACATGTAGACTATTACAACTAAATACACACCTCTGATCACATCGCAATGTAAAGATTTATGTTGTGTACATTATATTATCTAAGGCAGGGAAAATCAACTAGATTCAGCCTCGGGACAATTTTTTCTTGAGCAGATGATCAGGGGGCCGGAACATTATTACAAATAATTGAAGACTGCAAATTGACTACAAAATCCCAAACAGATATTATTTGACTAAAACATAATAATTTCAAACCTTGCTTACATTTGTATATGATATTTTATCTCTCTCTATTAAATGTGGGAATACTTTGGATCAGATTAAAATCCCCCTCGGGCCAAATTCGGCACGCATGCTGCTAGTTGAGGAACCATGATCGAAGGGATACTTTGGATTTTCTCTCTCATTTTGGGAAATGACTTACTTGATGGTTTGTTTCCCATTTTCATCCGAAAAGGTTGTTGTTTTCTATGAGTGAACGGAACAAATTAGTGACGCACACACAGGGAGATGAATAATCCTTTGAAGCCTCAAATGTATTTCAACACATCTTTGTCTAAACTAACCGTGAAAATGTTACATGGCATAATGCCTTAACCAAGCTGAAAACTTTGTCTCTGGTTATACAGTAGCCTAAGTAAACTTGTATACTATTATGGCTTAAGGGGTTATAAGGAGAATATGCAGACATTCCCCAAAATATAAAAGTTCTTACCTTTAGTAACACTTCTAGAATGTTTTTAACAATCTGAGCCAAGTTTGAAGTTTCTATAATCTCACTATTGTGATGATGTATGTCTCAAAATCGCAAGTATTCCTTCAAAGTACAGTTTCGTCAGCTCAACGTATATGTATTAGGGGAAGTGAGAAATGAGAAATAGGACATTTGCTATTTGCTTAAGCAAGAACGCAGCAAATGAGAGAGCAGAGAAGTGTGTGGTTTTTAATGATTCATTATGTAACATTTGCCCATTGGCATTATAATCACCCACCAAGGACTAATTTCAGTAGTTATAGGCCAATAACAGATGTTGAAACCTGGTTTGGTGTGAATCTGACCTCAGAGATTAGTTCACCATGAATTCACCAGGTTTTAATAGAGGACCTTGGATTTTTGTGGCCAGTGTTTAACAACATACTGTAGTTGCACACAGCTACTCCTGACTAACATGGCCTACATTTGACCTTGGTAAGTTCAGATCCAATGAGGATACTAGAAGGGCTCCCCTGCTGCAGTCCCACTAACATATGGTTAGCGTCCCTGTTCACTTTACAAACGCCTCCAGCAGAACAAACAATGTTTCTATGGGAAATCCATAAAACAAATGGTCACTTATTAAAACAACTTTTGCTTTAAGGTGTTTTACTCACACTATAACTATCACTGTTCAACATGTTCCATTAGCATCAGCATTTCTGTTGCATAATCTGATGCAGTCTGAAATAACGGAAGCCTGAAATAAGGAAGGAAAGATTGAGATAAGTAATCTATTGACTTTAACATATCACATAGATAGGTTGAATAGCTACAGTGTAAGCATCTCTGTTTTGTGCCTTGTTTATGTTAGCAGTGCGATAACAGTATATGTATAGTATAGGTTACCACTTAGCTGTTCAAACAGAAAAACTTCACCATTTATTCAATGTTACTGTAACAATGTTCGTCTGAGGAAGAAGGAGTAGACCAAAGTGCAGCATGGTACGTGTTCGTATTTCCTTAAATTAACTGAACACTAAATACAAAAGACCAAGAGCATAAACAAAAAACCGAAACAGTCCCATATGTTGCAAACACTGAAACGGAAAACAACTACCCACAAACACAGGTGGGAACAGGCTACCTAAGTATGGTTCTCAATCAGAGACAATGATTGACAGCTGCCTCTGTTTGGGAACCATACCAGGGCAAACACATAGAAGTACAAAACCTAGAACAAAACATAGAATGCCCACCCCAACTCACGCCCTGACCAAACCAAAATAGAGACATAAAAAAGGAACTAAGGTCAGGACGTGACAGTTACATTATTCTGGTTTATAGTGCAATAAAAAAACACAGCCGAATCTTCAACACATTTTCCAGTCAATGTGTTTTTTATTTCTTTTGATTTAACCTAGGCAAGTCAGTTAAGAACAAATTCTTATTTACAATGATGGCCTACCGGGGAACAGTGGGTTAACTGCCTTGTTCAGGGACAGAATGACATATTTTTACCTTGTCAGCTTGGGAATCCAGCAACCTTTCGGTTACTGGCCCAACGCTCTAACCACTAGGCTACCTGCCACCCCTGTAGTTTTAATATTTGGGATATTGTGTTCCCCTAAATTCTCAGTGCCAATATGTGCATACATCTTTTCTTAGTTGCCAAGTATCAACCAAAACAAGGCCCAAAGTTGGCCACATGTACTTGTTAGTTACTGTTATGATCAGTATGTTCATGAAACAATCTACCATAAAGGTCCTTCACACAAGGAGAAATCCAATTTGGCAGTGTACCTGCAGAACATAATGGAAAGATAGGTAATCACAGCTTACGCCAGCAAATATGTTAATCTTTGATAATGCACAACAATCTTTAGTAAATATTCCCTTTTAAAAAAAAATGCATGTCAAGGCGTTTTGAGCAAATGCAGATTGTATAAAAGTGGTAACTGTAGACACTGTCTTTATTCAAGGCAATCATGGGCAAAGTACTGTTTGTGACGGGTAAGTAGTTATGGTGCAAGCTCAACACTACATTATTGTATGGTATCTAACGTATGCATAACAAAATGTAATCTATGTCTTCTCTTTCCATAGCTCTAGCCCTGCTGCTGCATGCACAGCTCGGTAAGTGGACTCCAGAACACAAACTCTTTGTAGGCTGGGGATAGGGGTCTCAACTGAACTCAATTGGTCCATAGACCAAGTACAGTACATACTGTATGTAGTATCTTAATTTGAGCCAGTTTATGACAGCAGGAAAATAATCCTGCAGTAACAGGAAATGTGAATTATTATGTGGATTATAATTCATTTACATTCATTTTTTTTAGAGGTTTATGCATTTTTCACAAGGTAAAATCTAGTCTGAAATGTCTAAGTGAAAATTACAAACTTCAGAAGCCTTTTTAAACCTCAAATACACTACATGTTTTACATTTCCTGCATTGATGGAATGTTCTCCTGCAACAGAGTGATCAAATTAAGATCCTACATCTGTAATTGACTAAATATGGGGCAATAGAATATGTAAACTAGGTGGATTATGAGACTATAGTTTAAAATTAAGTAATTCAATCCTATAAACAAGTGAGTGAGCAAATATCAAACTATTCATATCATGTTTTAACTTGTGTCTCAGGTTCCTCCTACATTTTGTCATGCTACTTCACAAACTGGGCACAGTACAGACCACCCCCCGCCATTTACATGCCCAATGACATTGACCCATGTCTGTGTACCCATCTTCTCTATGCCTTCGCCACTATGAAGAACAATGAACTGGCCACCTTCGAGTGGAATGACGTAGAACTCTATAGCCAGTTCAATGGCCTGAAGAACCAGTGAGCCCCTACTGAGAAACTAACACCTCATGAGATTGTGTCAAGAGAGACAAATGTCATCAATTTACTACTTTAATTTCCCTTAATATGGAATAACATATTGTATTTCAACAGGAATGGCAACTTGAAGACTCTTCTGTCTGTTGGAGGATGGAACTTCGGCTCTTCTGGGTAAGATGATCCGTTATATCTGTTCGCATACTTTCCTCTTGATAACGGCCAAGAGTGTCTCTCTATTTCCCTCTATTTCTCTCTATAGATCATCAGTATATTCATCAGAATATTCTCTGATTATTTTTCATGCGAATATTCTAAAATTGGCATGGTGAAAATATGTATTTTCCTCCCAGTTCTGTTTCCACAAACAGACTTGTTGCAGATAAGATGTACTTTTTCGCTTACATTTTCATGTACCGAATACAAATCTGAAGTTCAATCTGTTTCCATTGCATTTCGACTCTACTGATAGTTTTGTCACAAAAACTGTTGCGCAAAATAGCAAATATGGTCTTGGAATGTGAGATCTATCCAACAGCTCGCAGACAGGCCGACAGTGCCGGTAGGCCAGTCTACATTATGATATTATTATGGTTAAGAGCATCGATCATCATGTCAATAAAACCATTCCCTCGATATTCATTGAAAGGAGCATCAAACTCATCACTGCACACTTTCACCACCCTGTGAAGTTCATACTGTATTCAATCTGTAGCCTAATAAACTGCATGGTCTCCCGAGTCGTAGTGGGATGACCACACAGCATATCATCGCGTGACTCCAAAATTTACTTCAATATGATGGTCATTATATTATTATTTGAGCATAAAGGCGTTTCCACCACCATTTCTCGCAAAAAAATAATTTTACAGATACAAAACGATTCCACCATGTCAAACGAACAAATTATCTGTAGGCTTTTATAACATTCTAGCGAAAGGTAATGTTTTTACTAGGTCTTTACTCGCCTAAAAACTGTGGATGGAAACGTGATTAGAGTCATTCTATTCCCCCATCAGATTCTCTGCCATGGTGGCCAGCCCAACCAACCGCCAGACCTTCATCAACTCTGTGATAGTGTTTCTGAGGAAGTATGAGTTTGATGGTCTGGACATCGACTGGGAGTACCCAGCCAACAGAGGGAGCCCTCCTCAGGATCAGCAGCTCTACTCTGTTCTCGTGGAGGTAAAGTTGACTAAACAAGAACAATAATAATACAGAGTTTAATATATTTCTGTTGCAATAGTTATTGTAAATAGTAAATAGTAAAGCCCTAATACTGACTTGCCTAGTTAAATAAAGGTTAAATAAAAAATATGAAAATAAAAATGTCTTAATAACAGGAAATGAGGGCAGCATTTGAGAAGGAGGCTAAGCAGACTAACAAGGCCCGTCTCCTGCTGTCTGCTGCTGTCTCCGCTGGAAGGGGTACCATCAGCTCTGCTTACGAAATCCCCAAGCTTGGACAGTAGGCATCATCCACTCTGTAGTTACATATCCACTCTACACTCACTCTGTAGTGGCCTATCTACTGTACTTTGTAGCCTGTATACTGCCATACAGTCATTGTCTTTCTCAAAAAGATATAACTGCTACTCAGGCTATGATACTGACCATATAATAACAGTTTGCCACTTTTGCAACCTCTAGGGCCTTGGACATGATCAATGTCATGTCATATGACTTCCACGGCTCCTGGGATCCCTTCACTGGAGAGTGCAGCCCCCTGTACAAGAGCCCTGCTGACAATGGTGGCTTCATCTACTTCAATGTGGTGAGTATGTCAGGACAAGGGTGGATGGCTCTTTGTGGGTGTGATGAGTCTGCTGAAGAGCAAAGTTAATCCAGCAGGCAGCAAACACTAACATATAAAGCTATTGTGTTCCAGGACTATGCTATGAACTACTGGAAGAACCATGGAGCACCAGCAGAGAAACTGATGGTTGGGTTCCCCACCTACGGCAACACATTCACCCTGACGAATGCAGCTAACAACGGAATCGGAGCATCTATTGCCGGGGCTGGAACTCCAGGCAAATACACACAGGAGGCTGGAGAGCTGGCTTACTTTGAGGTACTTTAAATTGTGATATTTCTTTCTTTCATCATAAAAAGTGAACTCTAACTGTTGAGGGCCTCCTTATGATCAATTGTATCTCAACTTCGACTCAACTGGTTGCTTCTTATTTGATGGCTTTATCATAACAAGGGAAATCATACTGAACAAAAATATAAACGCAACATGGAACAATTTCATTGATTTTACTGAGTTACAGTTCATATGATGAAATAAATTCATTAGGCCCCAATCTATAGATTTCACATGACTGGGAATTCAGATATGCATCTGTTGGTCACAGATACCTTTAAAGCCCCACTAAAGGCTTCAGGACCTCGTCATAGTATTTTTGTGCATTTGAATTGCTATCAATAAAATGCAATTGTGTTCGTTGTCCGTAGCTTATGCCTGCCCATACCATAACCCCACCACTATCATGGGGCACTCTGTTCACAACATTGACATCGGCAAACCACTCGCCCACACAACACCATACACGTAGTCTGCGATTGTGAAGCCGGTTGGACATGCTGCCAAATTTTCTAAAACTACGTTGGAGTCGGCTTATGGTAGAGAAATTAACATTACATTTTCTGGCAACAGCTCTGGTGGACATTACTGCAGTCAGCATGCCAATTGCACGCTCCCTCAAAACTTAAGATATCTGTGGCATTGTGTTGTGTGACAAAACTTCACATTTTAGAGTGGTGTTTTATTGTCCCCAGCACAAGGTGCACCTGTGTTATGATCATGCTGTTTTATCAGCTTCTTGATCTGCCACACCTGTCCGGTGGATGGATTATCTCGGCAAAGGAGAAATGCTCACTAATAGGGGTGTAAACAAATTTGTGCCCACAATTTGAGAGAAAAAAGCTTTTTGTGCTTCTGGAACATTTCTGGGATCTTTTATTTCAGCTCATGAAACATAGGACCAACACTTTACATTTTGCATTTATATTTTTGTTCAGTGTACTTTCAAGAACAACAAAAGAAAGTGATGACACTTGATGGAGATAGGTGTTGTTGATCCCCTGTGCTTTCATGTACAGTTGAAGTCGGAAGTTTACATACACTTAGGTTGGAGTCATTAAAACTCATTTTTCAACCACTCCACAAATTTCTTGTTAACAAACTATAGTTTTGGCAAGTCGGTTAGGACATCTACTTTGTGCATGACACAAGTATTTTTTGAGTCAATTGGCGGTGTACCTGTGGATGTATTTCAAGGCCTACCTTCAAACTCAGTGCCTCATTGCTTGACATCATAGGAAAATCATCAGGAAAAAAATTGTAGACCTCCACATGT
This sequence comes from Oncorhynchus mykiss, assembly GCF_057628025.1. Taxonomy (NCBI): domain Eukaryota; kingdom Metazoa; phylum Chordata; class Actinopteri; order Salmoniformes; family Salmonidae; genus Oncorhynchus; species Oncorhynchus mykiss. The sequence goes on along the minus strand of NC_143030.1, from coordinate 62,340,997 downwards.
CTGGTTCATCCTCGGGAGCAATTTCCAAACACCTGAAGGTACCACGTTTATCTGTACAAACAATAGTATGCAAGTATAAACACCAGCCATCATACCGCTCAGGAAGGAGACGCGTTCTATCTCCTAGAGATTAATGTACTTTGGTGCAAAAAGTGCAAATCAATCCCATAACAACAGCAAAGGACCTTGTGAAGATGCTGGGGGAAACAGGTACAAAAGTATCTATATCCACAGTAAAATGAGTCCTATATCGACATACCCTGAAAGGCCGCTCAGCAAGGATGAAGCCACTGCTCCAAAACCGCCATAAAAATGACAGACTACGGTTTGCAACTGCACATGGCGACAAAGATCATACTTTTTGGAGAAATGTCCTCTGGTCTGATGAAACAAAAATGTAACTGTTTGGCCATAATGACCATCGTTATGTTTGAAGGAAAAAGGGGGAAGCTTGCAAGACGAAGAACACCATCCCAACCGTGAAGCACGTGGGTGGCAGCATAATGTTGTGGGGGTGCTTTGCTGCAGGAGGGACTGTTGCACTTCACAAAATAGATGGCATCATGAGGGAAGGAAAATGGTGTGGGTATATTGAAGCAACATCTCAAGACATCAGTCAGGAAGTTAAAGCTTGGTCTCAAATGGGTCTTCCAAATGGACAATGACCCCAAGCATACTTCCAAAGTTGTGGCAAAATGGTTTAAGGACAACAAAGTCAAGATATTGGAGTGGCCATCACAAAGCCCTGATCTCAATCCTAGAAAATGTGTAGGCAGAACTGAGAAAGAGTAGGCAAGGGCAAGGAGGCCTACAAACCTGACTCAGTTACAGCATCTCTGTCACGAGGAATTGTCCCAAATTTACCCAACTTATTGTGGGAAGCTTGTGGAAGGATACCCGAAATGTTTGACCCATGTTAAGCAATTTAAAGGCAATGCTACCAAATACTAATTGAGTGTATATAAACGTTTGATCCACTGAGAATGTGATGAAAAATAAAAGCTGAAATAAATCTCTACTATTATTCTGACATTTCACATTCTTAAAATAAAGTGGTGATCCTAACTGACCTAAAACAGGGATTTTTTTTACTAGGATTCTATGTCAGGAATTGTGAAAACTGAGTTTAAATGTATTTGGATAAGGTGTGTGTAATCTTCCTACTTCAACTGTATCACAGATCTGTGGGTTTTTGAAAGACGGAGCCACAGAGGTTTGGGACACACCACAGGACGTGCCGTACGCCTACAAAGGAACCCAGTGGGTGGGTTATGACAATGTCAAGAGCTTTGGGATCAAGGTAAGAACAATACAACAAAAAATAGTATTTGTTGCAATGTGAAACTACTTTTCGTTAAGCATTATGGTGACATACACTGAGTGTACAAAACACTAGGGACATGCTCTTTCCGTGACATAGACTGAACAGATGAATCCAGCTGAAAGCTATGATCCCTTATTGATATTACTTGTCCACTTCAATCAGTGTAGATGAAGGGGCGGAGACAGGTTAAAGAAGGATTTTTAAGCCTTGAGACAATTGAGACATAGATTGTCCATGTGTGCCATTCAGAGGGTGAATGGGCAAGAAAATGATTTAAGCGCCTTTGAACGAGGTATGGAAGTAGGTGCCAGGCACACCGGTTTGAGTGTGTCAAGAACTACAATGGTGATTGGTTTTCATGCTCAGCAGTTTCCGTGTGTATCAACAATGGTCCACCACCCAAAGGACATCCAGCCAACTAGACACAACTACGGGAAGCAATGGAGTCAACATGGGCCAGCATCCCTGTAAATCTCTTCCAACACCTTGTAGAGTCCATGCACTGACAAATAGAAGCTGTTCTGAGGGCAAAATGGGGTGCAACTCAATATTAGGAAGGTGTTCTTAATGATTCATACACTCAGTGTATAAAACGTGAGTGGCGAGACTAGAACAAACAGTCTGCTAAATGTGTTTCCAACACACACCCTTAAGAGGGTAATATGAAAAATGTGTATATAAAAGCATGCCATAAATACATAAGTACATTCAACACACACAACAGCATCAATATTTCACTGCACATGAATGTGCATTCATAACATGGAAATGATTAGTGCGGCTGCTCTCTAGGGATTACCTAATAGTAGTGCACCAAGTTGTTCAACTGGGTTTCTCTGCATGTGTTGAACGCCACAAAAAATGTTGCGCCTTTTTGCCAGCTAACATTTTAAGTTGTGCCCCTTGCTGTCTTTCGGCAGTTGTGGAACAAGTACTGAATAGTCATACTTGAGTAAAAGTAAAGATACCTTAATAGAAAATGACTAAAATTCAACTAGTAATACTACTTTAGTAAAAGTCTAAATGTATCTGGTACTTAAGTACAGTGGTGAAAAAAGTACTCAATTGTCATACTTGAATAAGTAAAAGCAACACATCAAATTCCTCATATAAAGCAAACCAGACGGCAACATTTTCTAGTTTATTTATTTACGGACTGCATGGGCACGCTCAAACACTCAGACATCATTTACAAATGCAGTATTTGTGTTTAGTGAGTCCTCCAGATCAGAGGCAGTACACGCTGGGCACGTCAATGTCTATTCCACATTGGTTCAAGGTAATTTCATTGAAATGAAACAACCAGTGTGTGCCCAGTGGGTAGGAATGACAATGCGTTATATTAATAGGTGTGTGAATTGGACCATATTGCTTTCCTGCCTAAGCATTCGAAATGTAACAAGTACTTTTGGGTGTCAGGGAAAATGTATGGGACTAAAAAGTATATATTTTCTTTAGGAATGTAGTGGAGTAAAAGTAATAAAAATATAAATAGTAAAGATACCCCCAAAAACTACTTAAGTAGTAGTTCAAATAATTTTGACTTAGTTACTTTACACCACTGTTTATAGGTTGACTGGCTGAAGAAGAACAACTTTGGAGGAGCCATGGTCTGGACTCTTGATATGGATGACTATACCGGCAACTACTGTGGCCAGGGAAAATATCCTCTCATCAACGTCCTCAAGAAAGGCCTCAATTTGGAATCAGCACGTAAGAGACCTGCACACTAGATTGGGTTCAATAGCAGAAAAGTATGACATCTCTGACTGCTGTGCTACAGAATTATATCAAACACCTAAAATGTGTTCTTTCAATTCATGATTTTGTTTTTAATACCCATTTCAGCTTGCAATCCCCCTGCAACTCCCCTGCCCCTTATTAAGGGAACTACCAATGGAGGTGATGATGGTGGGGACTCTGGAGGCAGCTCGAGCGGAGGCAGTTCCAGTGGAGGCAGCCCCAGCGGTGGGAACACCAGCGGGACCACCAGTGGGACCAGTGGCATGAACAGTAACTTCTGTGCTGGCAAAGCTGCTGGGCTGTACGCCGACCCCAAGAACAAGAACCAGTTCTACAACTGCAGTCAGGGCAAGACCTACTTCCAGTACTGTGCTACTGGCCTGGTCTTCGACACCTCATGCTCTTGCTGCAACTGGTCCTAAAGTCCCTATTTCAGAATGGCAGGTGACATTTCATGGTCAGATACCCTCCATTTTTAGAACTGGAGGCATCCCTTTTTGAGTATATATCCTACATTATATTTCAGATAGCAATAAAAAAAAAAGACTTATTTCAATAAATTGTTCTAAAATGTATTGAATTATCCCCTTCTTGTGATCAACTATTAATGAAAGCAAAAGAGTTCACTGTCTTATCTGTTGAAATAAAAAAAGTAGTCATTCAACTCATGTTCAAATGTTTTTAAACATTTCAACATTGTGACAATGAGCAACAATGAATACCAATCCAAATGCCTTGAAAATAAAGCACATTATTTTCATATACTGTAACCTAACTACCCCTTGCTCACACACTTATTACAGAGTCATTATCTATAGGGGCTTTAAACAGAAGGTAACATTAGCATATCTAAAGGGATGATGATGATTGGAATAAGAAGCAGTAGCGGCATTTTCAGGAAGGAAAAATGGAGGGACTAAATCATTTGGAATATATCAATAACTTAAACATGACTTATTCACTCCTCTGGCTATTGCAGCCTTCAGGATGGCTAAAACATTACACATGTCCTGGTACTGTATGTGTTTGTCTTCACTGACGGCGTGTTTTCTTCCTCTTCACATTGTTGGTCAATAACAATACTGAGCACCAAATGGCCCCAGCTACATAGCCTCTCAGCTACTCTCCTTCTGTTCTGTTTTACTGTCTACTACTGCTGCTGCTGGTGGGAGCTCCTCCACCATGGCTGACTTCACTGAGGTTCCTGTGGGGGGGAGAAAGATTAGAATGTTAACAGATGGGTTACAGATAAATTATGTACTTTTTCCTCTATCTACAGTTGTTCAACTGTGATATGGCTGAGGTGGTCCTAGTACCAGTGAGGTATTTCCTGTGCATGCGATGTAAGAACAGCAGCCCGAAGAAGAGGATGGAGCCCATACAACCGATTATCATTCCACAGAGCAGGAAACTATAGCTGCCTTCACTCTGGATGATCTGGAGAATAAAAAGCACAATTTTAGACTGTTAATCTTCCACTCTCTTTAATATGTACTACGTCTCTGTGCAGTCTTACCGATCCAACAAGGACTTGCATGACCATTTCTCCCATCCCAGCACTTGTTACCAGAACTGAGGTTGCACATCCTGCCAAGAGAGAAAAGATAAGCAGAGTAAGACAGAGAGATTATATACTGTAGTATCTCATCATCATTTATCAAACCACTCTATTACTGTGTTGTTACTGAGTCGTTACTGTGTTGTTACTGAGTCGTTACTGTGTTGTTACTGAGTTGTTACTGTGTTGTTACTGAGTCATTGACACTTATTGTGCTGGCGATTGATGAATGTACCTTGGTAGTCCAAGATGTCCTCAGTGTAAGCCAGCATACAGGGGAAGATGCTGCTGAGGAACAGGCCCAGTAGAGTGGTCCCAACAAACAGGAATATACTGCTGGTGTTGAGGACGAGCAGCAACAACACTGTGACAATGACACCAGCCTGCAGAGATGAAGAAAGACTTCAATTGGATATATAGACAATCAATTATTGAGAGAAATGCCCATTTAAATATAAACATATTGGAATTGAAAGACAATAAATATTTTATTACAAGCCTTCATTAATGATAATTCATTTCCCTTAGGGATTAATAAAATATTATATCATTGACATTACCAGATTAATCATGAGCAGTCGAACGGGCTGGAAGCGGAAGGTGAGAGGGATGGACACCAGACGTCCTGCAGTAATGGCTGCCCAGAAGATACTAACCAGGTATCCCGCAGTCTTATTAGGTAGAGAAATGGGGGGAGATACTGCATATGTGTACACAAAGCCTGCATACGCACCCTAGGAATAGAAAGTGGAGGTCCTCAGATTAATCCATTGCTGCATACATACACTAATATGGAGCAGACTGCATAGTTATAACAGAATTGGTACTACTCACCACAATGCCATCGGTCATGAACAGGACCATTCCACCAACGATATGAATCCCAAAGAAGGACACAGGCAACTCACGCAGGTTGTTATTCTGACAGCAGCTGAAGACATCCCCATGACCTGCAAACCGAGAGAAACATTAGGAGAGATCTAAACCACTTGGCTAGTACAGTAGGTGTGATTTTTCAACTGATCCAAACTCAGAATTTGATGTGATCCAAGTATTATAATTTTCAAATTATCTTGGGTATACTGTCATCTTATAGAGGAAATGAGGAGTTCAGATCAGATCCAAAAGAACCAGTTTTGCCCCTTACCTCCTCCCTCCTCCTGGTCTTTAGGTTCTGTGTCAGGCCCCTCGGTCCCCTGGTTCTCCATGGACAGCTCGTCTTTGTCCAGCAAAAGAGGTGTGGTGCTGCGGCAGCAGGGGATCAACTGCTCCTGGTACATCAGGAATAACACTGCCATTGGCACTGGCAGCTGGGAGAGGAAAATATCATTCAAATTATGTATCATGGGAAGAAATGTAAAATCTTGGATCAAAGCCTTTGCAATAATCAATCAACATTATTCAAAGTTTGGAGTGAGCGGAATCAATATTAGGAGCCGTTATGCTTGAGCTTACACACTATGTTTCACCTCACTATGCTAGGCCAAGATCTTACATTGATCATTGCCATGATCCAGAAGGCGTAGGACATGATGGACTCCTCTGGCTCCTCTGCTAGGGGCAGGTGGTCCACGGACACGTTGTGCATCACAATGGGGCTGTTCCTCAGCGTGTTCCTGAAGTGGTGCATGATCTCGGTCACATTTTCTGTCACATTCCCCACCTTGCAGCCTGTCTCTGACAGGAAAGGATCAGCAATCAGAGGGCTCACCAGCGCCCCGAACCCAATGAAGAAGTGGAGGGCCTGCAAAAACAACAAAGTTTCTATCATTCATTCTAAATATAATGCACTTTGGGTATATTCTGAAAGCTGAACTGAACGGGGCATAGTTACTCTCTCACCTGGAGAAAGACAGCCGAGTCCTTCTGATATATGGCGACCAGCTGGATGTTGGCGATGGTGTCAATGATGCCCATGGCCAGACCGGACACAGCCATGGCAATAGCCAACAGCAGCACATTATGGCAGAGGGGGATGATGGCAAATATTACAGAGATGAGTAGCGAGGACAAGAACAGTGCAGCTAGAGCACTGAACAACCTTTGGGAGAGAGGGGAGGAGTTGTTACTACTAGAAATAACATACACATATACTAGAGGTTTGAATGGCTCAAACATTGAACAAGATGTTAGCCAACACTATGGTTGAAATATGCAAAGGCCTGCTGGCTAGGGGCTCACTGTTGATAGAATGGGCTACAGAGATAATTGCCAACTGATGCATACACAAACCCTCACACTCTTAAAGGCTCTGCAAAGTGATTTCACAGTTTAAGCAAAAAGAAGCTACGGAAATGTTTGCATTGTGTTTCAAAAAAATGCAGTACCTAGAACTACGTAGAAAGCCCTTTAAATTACAGCTATCTTTTTGTAATTGGTTTAAAGTGAGAATCCAGGGAACACAGTTCCCATACTGTAGAACCCTTTTTGGTTCCAGGTAGAACTCTTTTGGGTTCCATGTTCCACCTGGAACCAAAAGGGGTTCTTCAAAGGTTTCTCCTATGGGGACAGCCGAAGAGCCCTTTTTGGTTCTAGATAGCACCTTTTTTTCTAAAAGTGTAGGGTTGCACATTATGGATTTCGGGAATCCACCAACTGGGATTTTGGGAAAACCAGAGATAGTTTTTTTTTAAGTTCCCGGAATTTTTCGACCCTATGCATCACACAGGGATTAGAGAACTGTTTGAATAGTCACTCACGTTTTCTTGAAGACCCCTCCGATTGAGCTGCCGATGAGCAGGCAGAACTGCTGGGAGAAGAAGACCCAGGTGATCTGGCTCAGTGTAGACTGGGTTTGACATCGCAAGTCCAATATGGTGGGTCCCAGGAAGGCTATACACAGTCCAAAACTGAAGAACACACTCCAGTATGTACAGGTGTGGTGAAAGTTCCTTTTAAAAAGTGTTATAATCCGCTCTTCTATAAACATTATTGTTCCACAAGCTTCAGAAATTCAAATTGAGAAATTATGAACAAAAGTCAGTCCACAATTTTGCAAAGAGAATTGTCCAGTAGTAGACCTAACTAGCCTCTATGTTATTGGGTGTCTAGTCAACAGTATGGTTAGTAACTACTCTGTCTCTACCTGCTGAAGGTCTTGCAGTATAATATTTGAGTGATTCGCTCTCTTTTAAATATTTTCAAGTTCCCACCAAAATTACTTAACTGAAAGGATGTCCTTTGTAGTTAATGGGTAGAGGAGACTCTATGAACATTGGGTATCTTTCAATTGTCAATGATTTGCTGTTAAGCGTCAAACTGTGTCAAAATTATATTTTAAAGCTAACTATTGTTTTTTCTGTCATCGTCAGTCATGTCCATTCATTCATTCATTCATTTAGGTCAGGAAATGACACAGGATGAAAGGGTGCCTTGGCTTCCCTTGGTGCCAGCATGGAGTTGTATCACCAGGAGGGCTTAGGGGACCTAACCTGTGGAGGGCCCAAAATAACTTCCCATAGATGTAAAAGCATCATACTTGATAAATGATTGGAATATAACTTCAAAAGGACTACAACATGCTCTTGATCATTTATATGGCACTCTCCTCCTCCGAGACTTTCTCTGTGTGGGCAGCAAGGGAAAGTACTGATGATGAGAGTCAAGGTGGGGAAAATTATTATCGCAAGTCATTGACAAAGTGTCACTTATACTCGCTGTCAGTTGTATATTTAAAATGGCAGACTTTAGCAATGACTCCCCAGCTAAATATAGGTTAAATAAAGTATACCAACACGAACTTGTTTGCAGGTCTAAAGTCTAGGAGGTTGACTGGGGTTGGAGGATGTGCATCACACAACACCACTAGTTTTATATTGACTTACATTTGTTTTAAAACTTCAACCATGACAGGAAGATAAATTTGTTTAGCAGCAGGGATGTCCTGCTGGTGAGCGCCTTGGTTTGCTGGCTTACAACTCATCCCTGAATTGATTTACTGAGGCTAATGGCCAGTTATGCATTTTCGGGTCACAACAAGGTCAAAGAGTAGGAATGGGTACCAACAAATGGTAGCAATTCGAACAATCACAAGCATTTATTGAATCCTATTCCTTACCATTTACCACATTGTACCCAGGCCAGTATCTTCCACATAGACGCTAACACAACGACCTTCATGTAATTTGGAAGAGAGTATTTATGCTACACATTTACTACACATTCATGCTGTAATATGCTACGTATGCTTCATATCCTTGTGAAAGGCTAAATACAGTGCCTTTGGAAAGTTTCCACACCCCTAAACTTTTTCCATATTTTATTATGTTACAACCTTATTCTAAAATGGATACAAAAAAAAGTGGGCAGAGATGGTTGTCCTTCTGGAAGGTTCTCCCATTTCCACAGAGAGCTCTGTCAGATTGACCATCGGGTTCTTGGTCACCTCCATATTCCGAAGGCAATGTAGTTCCATGTGTGTGCAAGTGGATAAACTGTGCCCAAAATTGAACATCTTGCTGGGTTCATATTGTGTAACTGATTTGCCAAGTCTTTTCCTTGGAGCGGAGATGCTGGTTGAGTCATGGCCCCTGAGAAATACTGTATATGTTTTTATAAAAGACATTGATTAACGACAATCAGCCTGCACACTTCCTCTTTCAAGGTTACACCAACACACAAGTAACTTTTTAGGTAATTGTCAACTAACAATGTCAACAAACTAACATCCTTGCAGAGATTTGTAAGGCGGTTGTTAAATTTCAACTGCATTGTAATTTGAATGAGGCTGAAGATGGTGGTTTTCCATGGTTAGTAGAACTGGTTCTGCCAAAGTTGTCACAAGCATAATTATAAGAATTGGTGTCTATTGCAAACAAAGTATTATTTTTTACTCAATCTCTCAAATATTTGGTTAAGAAACCTGGTCTACCTATCACATTCACTATTTGTTACATACTACTATTATAATATATATATCTTTTAAAGTGTTAATACTGTATATATATTTTTTTTATATCCCAGAGTTATAATCCACAACTACATCATACCACTTGCTTACTAATGCTCTGATTATAGTGGGGTTGAGGTTGTTGACTTTAAACACTAGATGGTGCACATACGTTGCGTTTCCTTTACAGTTTACCTTAAAAAAAATGTGGACCCCATTTTTTGTTGGGGATACATTATCCATTTCAAATTATACTTTTATGAAACATGTACCCGTAGATTGCCACTAAAAATAAAAAATGGGGGGGGGGGGGGGGTGGTGGTGGAGCAGGTAGACAGCTTCAGTTCCTCTGTGTCCAAATCACTAAAGACTTAAAATAGTCCATACACACCCGCACAGTCGTGAAGAAGTCACAAACATCACTGCTAGGTATGGCAACAGCACCACCCTCGATCACATGGAGCTACAGAGGGTTGTGCGGACGCCCAGTACATCACTGGGAACAAGCTCCCTGCCATCCAGGACCTATATATCAGGCGGTGTGAAAAGAAGGCCTGGAAAATCGTCATAGGCTCCAACCACCCAAGCCATAGACTATTTTCTCTGCTGCCGCACGGCAAGAGGTACCAGTACATCAAGTGTGACACAAACAGGCTCTTGAACAGCTTCTATCCTCAAGCAATACAACTGATAAATGGCTAACAAAATAGCTACACAGATTGAGTTAGCCTTGTATCTTTATTGACCTTTTATTTCAGTATTTGCACTGTCTCTATGCACACTGACAGGGCCTACACACACAGTCACTCCATCATCTGCTCACTCACACATAATATGCACACACATTTGTCCTTTTTGTTATTTAGCAGATGCTCTTATCCAGAGCAACTTATAGTACTGTGTGCATACATTGTCATACTTTTTTCGTGCATACATTTATACTGACTCTACACACCCGCACACATACAAGCTGCTGCTACTCTGTTTATCTTATATCCTGTTGCCTAGTCACCTTATCCCTATGCATATTGACCTTCACCACTCCAGTATCCCTGCACATGTAAATATGGTATCGGAACTGACTTTTTAAATATTTCCTTTATATAGTATGCATACTTACTTACTTTGTGTATTTCATATTACTTGTGTGTTTTTTTCTAGTAATACATTGTTATTGATTATTGCATTGTTGGGTTTTAAATTAGCAAGAAAGGAATTTCACTATACGTGTGCACGTGACATTAAAACTTGAAACTCATATTTTTCAATAGTCTGTTCCAGTTAACTTAAAGGGTTGTTCAGATTCAATTAGGTCTGTGTACCATACTTTTTAAATGGCTAGCTTAGAATATGAGCTTTCCAAAAGTTGTTTAGACTGTATATTATAGAGATCAGTCCTTTCAGGAGCCCAGATAATTGATTTATAAATCCCATCATTGGATGGTTGGGTGGTTGCGTTTTGTCAACATGAAATTACATTTACTGCTCAGTAATTGTATCCAATGAAATTAAATGGCAATTATGGCAATATCAACATAAAGACGGCCCTTCTTCATAAGATTGGCGACAGAATGTAGAAATGAAACACGATTATGACACAGAATGATTTATTTAGCCATAGTTGATGTTCTGTAAATAGATTTAGTGAAGAGAAAATATGCTGATTAATCCTGCAAGTCAGATGTCTCTAATACTGAATGCTTCTGAGATGAACACTTTTACACTCTGAATAGCAGACAAACTTTGTCACGTATCTTGATCCATACTTTATCGATCATATTAAATGAAAACAAACTTGAGTTCTGGCAGACAGTTTTTCATTTTCTCTGCAGGATTAACGCCCATGAATCAACCTCTAATATTTTTTCTCTTTGTCACCTCTTTTGTCTCGGTGTGTCGCATATAGGCACACATTCGCTCATGCACACACACACGTTTTTCTGTTGAAGCCTTCTGACATTTAGTATGCTGGCCACATCAACATCAGTAGCCGGGCATAAACTAGAGAGAAGCGTCTCAGGCCTCTCAACTCCTCTCCGTCTCATCTCCATAGTCTGACATTTAGCCAACACTTAATCAGAGGCCTAAGACAGTGCGAGGTCAAACTGTGTATGGAATCTTAATCTGCTAGTTTCACTTTTTTTACTCCCGGCCCCCTATTCTTCCTCACTCTGTTTTTGCTGCAGGCTGCGGGTCTCTCTTGTATTTCCCCCAGGGTTCTAGTAAGACTGGCTGCAGTAAGGGGGAGGGACTGCAGCTTGTTTTGCTATTGAAGCTGTCACTGTAATAAGAAGGAGAACAGGTTGCCTCACTTCTTTCATCAAGAGACATTTATACTGCTATAACTCACACCAGCCCTACAATCGCTTAAGATAAATGTCAATAGCACTAGCTACATGATCTAAAAGTACATTTTAATGTAGGCCTACTTTGAAATTAGAATTGACTAAAATGCCTAAAGAGAAGAGTGCCAATGATTTTTAAAGAGTAAATAAGTTAGAAGACTAAAGATTTGTTGTCCCAACCAGACAGGGCTCCATTCTGAGGTAATGTTCAGATTGTCCAGAGAGCTATAACGATAAGCCATAAATGTCCATGTTCAATTTTGTTTCTAAATGGGCTCTGTAATTTAAATGGACTCTTCACGTTTCTAGCTTCTAGCAATCTGTCACTCACCTTTCGGTGCTTTGGAGGGCACAGAGACACGAGTTGTGTCAAACCTGGCCCCACCCCTCCCCCTCTGACAGAGATGCCCCCATGCTACCCCTCTCCAAGGCCAAAAATAGAGTCAAGGATATGTCGAATGCAGAAGACAGGCAGCTGAGCAATAGCATAATGTTAGCACTGCAGTGCAAAATAGCATTACCCCTCAGGAAAAAAAAGTATATTTGACTAATTCTGAATGCTAGGTAGAAGCTAAGTTAATCAGGTTATTAAGTGGCAGCAACAAATGCCTGCAAGTTCTCCATCTTTACAGGACCTTGACGGTTGCAATGAATGAATCCTAGGGTTTCAATAAGACTAGTATACTATATGACTTAAAAATAACAACATGATGCAAGATTAATTATCCAAAAGACTAATATGAGCCGTTTTTGTAATCATGGTTCATAGAAACAAGTCAACTAATGTATCAGTTTCAGGGATGGGGTTCAAAATGTGGTTGAATGTGAGAAGTGTCACTTACAGTAGAAAATGGCTGTGGTCAAATGAGCATGATTCCTTGAAAAGTCCTCCCACGATATCCTTATACTAAATTAAAGTTCAGTGAAGCAGCTCTGATCACCCAAGCTGTCACATGGTTTGATGCTGGAGAGATGAAGCAGGTACGGGGAGTAAAACATTTAATAAAGACGGACATGGAACGAGACAGGAACAGCGTCACAAACCAATGTTAAAAGACAAAAATAATACAATGCAGCAGCGGGGAACTGACAAATATCGGGGAGAAAATTAACAGGTGATAAGTGAGTCCAGGTGAGTCCAATAACGCTGATGCGCGTGACGAGGGAAGGCAGGTGTGCGTGATGGGTGGTAGGAGTGCGTGATGCAGGACAACCGAGCACCCTCAAGCGCCAGGGAGAGGGAAGAGCGGGAGCAGACGTGACAGTCCCTCGCCATCTTGGGGCGCCACCCGGCGTCCCACCTCAGAACAGGCTCATTTCGTCATGGACTCTACAAGGTGTTGACAGTGTTCCATAGGGATGCTGGCCCATGTTGACTCCAACGTTTCCAACAGTTGTGTCAAGTTGACTGGATGTCCTTTGTGTGGTGGACCATTCAAATCAAATCAAAGTTTATTTGTCACGTATGCCGAATACAACAAGTTTAAACCTTACAGTGAAATGCTTACTTACAGGCTCTAACCAATGGTGTGGAAAAAAAATGTTTGTGTGTGTGTAGGTAAGTAAAGAAATAAAACAACAGTAAAAAGACAAAAAAAAAAAAAGAGTAGCAAGACTATATACAGACAGCTGTTAGTCAGGCTTATTAAGGTAGTATGTACATGTAGGTATCGTTAAAGTGACTATGCATATATGATGAACAGAGTAGCAGAAGCGTAAAAAGAGGGGTTGGCGGGTGGTGGGACACAATGCAGATATCCAGGTTAGCCAATGTGCGGGAGCACGGTTTTGTCGGGCCATTTAGGTAGTATGTACATGAATGTATAGTTAAAGTGACTATGCATATAAGATAAACAGAGAGTAGCAGCAGCGTAAAAGAGGGGTTGGGGGGGGCACACAATGCAAATAGTCCGGGTAACCATTTGGTTACCTGTTCAGGAGTCTTATGGCTTGGGGGTAAAAACTGTTGAGAAGCCTTTTTGTCCTAGACTTGGCACTCCGGTACCGCTTGCCATGCGGTAGTAGAGAGAACAGTCTATGACTGGGGTGGCTGGGGTCTTTGACAATTTTTAGGGCCTTCCTCTGACACCGCCTGGTGTAGAGGTCCTGGATGGCAGGCAGCTTTGCCCCAGTGATGTACTGGGCCGTATGCACTACCCTCTGAAGTGCCTTGCGGTCGGAGGCCGAGCAATTGCCGTACCAGGCAGTGATGCAACCGGTCAGGATGCGCTCGATGTTGCAGCTGTAGAACCTTTTGAGGATCTCAGGACCCATGCCAAATATTTTTAGCTTCCTGAGGGGGAATAGGCTTTGGCGTGCCCTCTTCACGACTGTCTTGGTGTGTTTGGACCAATCTAGTTTGTTGTTGATGTGGACACCAAGGAATTTGAAGCTCACAACCTGCTCCACTACAGCCCCGTCGATGAGAATGCAGCGCCAGCTGTGCCATCAGAGTCCCTGGGTTCGCGCCCAGGCTCTGTCGTAACCGGCCGCAACCGGGGGGTCCGTGGGGCGACGCACAATTGGCCTAGCGTCATACGGGTTAGGGAGGGCTTGGTCGGTAGGGATGTCCTTGTCTCATCGCACACCAGCGACTCCTGTGGCGGGCCGGGCGCAGTGCGCGCTAACCAAGGTTGCCAGGTGCACGGTGTAGCCTCCGACACATTGGTGCGGCTGGCTTCCGGGTTGGATGCGCGCTGTGTTAAGAAGCAGTACGGCTGGCTGGGTTGTGTATCGGAGGACGCATGACTTTCAACCTTCGTCTCTCCCGAGCCCGTACGGGAGTTGTAGCGATGAGACAGATAGTAGCTACTACAACAATTGGATACCACGAAATTGGGGAGAAAAAGGGGTAAAATAAAAAAATAAAACAAATAAAAAAGAGAATGGGGACGTGCTCGGTGCTCCTTTTCCTGTAGTCCACAATCATTTCCTTAGTCTTGGTTATGTTGAGGGATAGGTTGTTATTCTGGCCCCATCCGGCCAGGTCTCTGACCTCCTCCCTATAGGCTGTCTCGTCGTTGACAGTGATCAGGCCTACCACTGTTGTGTCGTCAGCAAACGTAATGATGGTGTTGGAGTCATGCCTGGACATCCGGTTGTGGGTGAACAGGGAGTACAGGAGGGGACTGAACACGCACCCCTGGGGAGCTCCAGTGTTGAATATCAGCTTGGCACATGTACAATGTGTTGCTACCTACCCTCACCACCTGGGGGCAGCCTGTCAGGAAGTCCAGGATCCAGTTGCAGAGGGAGGTGTTTAGTCCCAGGATCCTTAGCTTGGTGATGAGCTTTGACGGTACTATGGTGTTGAACACTGAGGTGCAGTCAATGAACAGCATTCTCACATAGTTCCTTTTGTCCAGGTGGGAAAGGGCTGTGTGGAGTGCAATAGAGATTGCATCATCTGTGAATCTGTTTGGACGGGATGCAAATTGGGGTGGGTCTAGGGTTTCTGGGATAATGGTGTTGATGTGAGCCATTACCAGCCTATCAAAGCACTTCATGGCTACGGACGTGAGTGCTACGGGTCTGTAGTCATTTAGGCAGGTTGCCTTTGTGTTCTTGGGCACAGGGACTATGGTGGTCTGCTTGAAGCATGTTTGTATTACAGACTCAATCAGGGACATGTTGAAAATGTCAGTGAAGACACCTGCCAGTTGGTCAGCACATGCCCAGAGCGCACGTCCTGGTGATCTGTCTCGCCCCGCAGCCTTGTGTATGTTGGCAGGGCTTACTCAAGTCGGCTACGGAGTGCGTGATCACACAGTCGTCCGGAACAGCTCTCATGCATGCCTCATTGTTGCTTGCCTCGAAGCGAGCATAGAAGTGACTTAGGCTCGTGTCACTGGGCAGCTCGCGACTGCGCTTCCCTTTGTAGTCTGTAATAGTTTGCAAGCCCTGCCACATTCGACGAGCATCGGAGCCGGTGTAGTATTATTCAATCTTAGCCCTGTATTGTCGCTTTGCCTGTTTGATGGTTCGTCGCAGGGCATAGCGGGATTTCTTGTAAGCTTCCGGGTTAGAGTCCTGCACCTTGAAAGCGGCAGCTCTACCCTTTAGCTCAGTGCAAATGGTGCCTGTAATCCATGGCTTCTGGTTGGGGTATGTAGTACAGTCACTGTGGGGACAACGTCCTCAATGCACTTATTGATAAAGACAGTGACTGATGTGGTGTATTCCTCAATGTCATCGGAAGAATCTCGGAACATGTTCCAGTCTGTGATAGCAAAGCAGTCCTGTAGTTTAGCATCTGCTTCATCTGACCATTTTTTTATAGACTGAGTCACTGGTGCTTCCTGCTTTAATTTTTCCTTGTAAGCAGGAATCAGGAGGATAGAGTTGTGGTCGGATTTACCAAATGGAGGGCGAGGGAGAGCTTTGTACGCGTCTCTGTGTGTGGAGTACAATCAATATTTTTTCCCCCTCTGGTTGCACATTTAACATGTTGATAGAGATTTGGTAGAACTGATTTAAGTTTCCCTGCATTCAAATCTCTGGCCACTAGGAGCGCTGCCTCTGGGTGAGTGGTTTCCTGTTTGCTTATTTCCTTATACAGCTGACTGAGTGCAGTCTTAGTGCCAGCATCTGTCTGTGGTGGTAAATAAACACGAAAAGTATAGCTGAGAACTCTCTAGGCAAGTAGTGTGGCCTGCAGTTTATCAAAATATACTCTACTTCAGGCGAGCAAAATCTAGAGACTTCCTTAGATTTCGTGCACCAGCTGTTGTTTACAAATATGCACAGACCCCCCACCCCCCTTGTGCTGTAATATCTTGCTGGTGCAGCGTGTATCCCGCTAGCTGAATATCCATGTCGTCATTCAGCCACGATTCCGTGCAACATAGGATATTACAGTTTTTGATATCCCGTTGGTAGGATATTCGTGATCTTACCTTATCTAGTTAATAGTCCAATGATTGCACGTTGGCGAGTAATATTGACGGTAATGGCAGCTTTCCCAGTTGTCTTTTGCGGGTCCGGATGAGGCATCCGGCTCTTCGTCCTCTGCGTCACTTCCGTTTGTGAATAATTGGGATGTCTGCCCTGTGGGGTGTTTGGAGAATATCATGTGAGTCCTGCTCGCTGCTGCTGTTGAAGAAATCTTTGTCTAATCCGAGGTGAGTGATCGCTGTCCTGATATCCAGAAGCTCTTTTCTTCCGTAAGATACGGTTGCAGAAACATTATGTACAAAATCATTTACAAATATCGCAAAAAAACCCACATAATAGCACAATTGGTTAGGAGAACGTAAAACGGCGGCCATCTCCTCCGGCGCCATTTTCACCGGTGAGCCATTCTTGATACACAAGGAAACTGTTGAGCGTGAAAACCCCATCATAGTTGCATTCCTTGACACACCGGTGAGCCTGGCACCCACTACCATACACCGGCCAAAGGCACATACATTTTTTTGCTTGAACATTCACCCTCTGAATGCACACATACACAATACATGTCTCAACTGTCTCAGCTTTTCTTTAACCTGTCTCCTCCCATTCATCTACACTGATTGAAGTGGATTTAATAAGTGACATCAATAAGGGATAATAGCTTTCACCTGGATTCACCTCGTCAGTCCGTCATAGAAAGAGCAGGAGTTCTTAATATTTTGTATACCCCGTGTAAGTCCATTATCATATCAAGATCCTCTTTATTAAGACATACTTTTAGATTATTTTGAAGAGCCACAACATTAAAATTGTTCTCGACAAAGCAAACTTTTATATCAAAGGTATTTTTTCCAGTATCTGCAGAAATATTGCTGCAGAAATGTTTTGGTAATCTTCCCCAGATCTTTGCCTCAACACAATCCTGTCTCGGAGCTCTACGGACAATTCCTTCCACCTCATGTCTTGGTTTTTGTTCTGACATGCACTGTCAACTGTGGGACCGTATATAGAGAGGTGTGTGCCTTTCCAAATCATGTGCAATCAATTGAATTTACCACAGGTGAACTCCAATCAAGTTGTAGAAACATCTCAAGGATGATCAATGGAAACAGGATGCACCTGAAATACATTTTGAGTCTCATAACAAAGGGTCTGAAACCTTATTTACATAAGTAATCTGATTTTTATTTTCAATACATTTGCTCAAATTTCTAAAAACCTGTTTTCACTTTGTCATTCTGAGGTCTTGTGTGTAAATTGATGAGGAAAAATGTTTTGTTTAATACATTTTAGAGTAAGGCTGTAATGTAACAAAATGTGGAAAAAGGGAAGGGGTCTGAATACTTTCTGAATGTACTGTGTACATCTGTATTGTGCGTTAGTAATGGAGAGTCCATCTAAACAGCAGAAAGCTCCATTTGTTCACTGCATTTGTTGCTAGACTCAGGGATATTAGGGGTGGTGCGGATTAGAATAAAACTAGCATTGTTGTTTACCTGGATATATGCTGACACACAACAGAAAAATAAACCGCCAGATGATGCTTAGCACATAACAGTCTAGTAAGTGTTTTTTTTTACACACATCTGGATAGTCTATTGTGATTTATTCTCTTCCATTGTAAGATTTATCTGTGCCTCTACCTTCCCTCCCCTCCCCAGTGGTAGTGAGTGGGGCAGTGAAGCGTGTCTTAGTGAGACCTGGTGAATAGTAATGAACTGAGCCTGTGTGTCTATTTGATGGAAAGGGAGAAGGAGAGACAGAATAGAGTTGGGTCTGGGGCTGGCAGCGGCAGGGAGACAGTGAAACTGGGCTTTTCTTGAATGTACAGGGAGCTGGGGAGAAGAGGAGGGATGCAGATTTATTTATCCCCACCATCTAACCATTATCCAACACACTCTCTTCTCCTTTTCCTTATCAGTCTTGTACTACAGAGCTGATCAAGATGTTGTGACATTTTACATGTTAGTTATTTAGCAGACACCCTTACCCAGAGTGGCTTGCATCCATGTTCATTTTTTTTTCTTACTAGTCGCAATGTGGACATCAAACCCACAACCCTGGCATTGCAAGCGCTATGCTCTACCAACTGAGCCTCATGGGACATCATGACCTAAACCTTTTTACTAATTAAATCTTCAACAATTCACACACATTTCTTCTTCCCACTGGTTTCTTGCCCTTTATTTATCTCCCCTTCTACTTACGTATACAGTAGCTCATATTCTCCCCCCTTCCTTTCACCCCGTTTTCTCAAAGGGGAATGTGTTAACAGGGGAAGCGGAAGGAAGGAGGGAGGAGAAAGCTGAGAGAGAGAGTGTGAATGTGGCTCAGAGAGGGGCACAGCACCTGCTGGCTTCATCCCTGCACACTGCAAACTACATTCTTCCTCTGCCAGTGATGGACTGTTTAAGAGGACAAAAAAGGAATAAAGAAGGCCTGAACAAAGAATAGTGAAAAAGCTCTTTGAGGAATGAGGATTTTCCTGCATTGATTTGAGTCCCAGTGCTTCTCTGACATGTTTGGATTGCCTGCTCTTTTCTTCCCTGTAAATCAACTAATTTTCTGTGCTGGGAGTAGATGTTGAAGTTACTGTCAATTTCAGCAGTTATAATCTAACAGATTAAACAAAATGTACAAAACTTTCCAATCTGGAGGTTGATAAAGTAAGATTCTTTGAGAATAATCAGCAGCCGCCCACTGCCTGCAAGGATCAACTGGAGTGCTATGGTTGAAAGGAAGGGGACACAATAGACACCCCGCTACCTCAACCTTCTCTTTTATCCTCTCCATCCAACACACATGGGCACACTGCCAACTCGGAATCTTAAGAACTCTCATTCAAAGAAACCCCCTAAAATAAGGACTTGTTAAAAGCCAGGACACATTCTCTCTCCCAGTCCTTGTGTTTTTCCCCTTTCATTTCCCCATGTGAAGAGGGATTTTTGCTTGATTATTCTCCATCATGGCAACTGGGGTTTCTAAAATTGCCATTCCAGCAGCATTTCGTCAGATTTGTGAATTTGTGAGTATTGTCAGCAATTGATCCTCCAAAGGTCTCTCTCTCTCTCTCTCTTTCAGTTTTCATTCTGCTTTACTCCCTCGGTCTCTCCACTCTTCTCTCGCCTCCTGCTTACACATTAACTCCTCCTCCCCACTACCCATTGTCTCTCTACAGTATCAGGCTGAGGGGATGCCATAGCCTACTCGCTCTAGTGAGGACACAGCCAGAAGATGAGGAAATGGAGGTAAGTGAAAGATTTATTACATCGAATAAATCTGCCCATCAGTAAACTGTGGGCTTAGGGCTAGTGTGTGAAAGCTACTTGTCCATGTTTTGGTAATTGTTATCTGGTTGTATGAAAAGGGCAGCTTCAAATGAGAAGATCTTACTGTTGTTCTTCTGCTTACAGAATGCAGTGTTTGGTCTGTGATAGTGACTATGTAGTCTGACAGTAGTAGGTGCATGTGTATTGAATGAATAGTGGGTTGCAATGTGACTCGCTAGACATTTGATTGCTGTCCCTTATTCCTGTGTATTAGGGAAACAAGCAAATACCTCTGTGAGATGGAGTTTAAAACACAACTGCAAATAATGGAATGTATCGTATCCTGCACTGTAATAGTGAAGAGCAACCCAGAATGTATTTTTATCTTCATTTTGTTTTGTCCATTACTCCACAGTATGTATGTGATTACATTCCACACAGACATATATTACATAAACACACTGACATACACTTCTGGTGTGTCTGACAGTGTGACAATGACTTCAATTGGCTCCCAGTGGAGATGAAACATTGTAGGATGTTTGGGATTAGTGCTAATCCTCCTGGCTGTGCTTCCCTGAGATTCACCTTATCGTCTGGCCAGTGTCTGACACACAGTAGAGCAGAGGCCTTGCTAATTTATGCCTGGACATGCATCAGTAGGCTCCCTGGCGTTATAGGATCTGGAGGAGGGAGGGGGCCAGAGGGGGCTGTCAACCCAGGGTTTGAATTGGGTGTCTGGGGAAAGAAGACTTATTAGGGGTGTGAGAGCTCACTGCTTTCCAAAAAAGTGAGCAGGGAATATTCTCACCAATAATAGCCATCTAATGTCTGCCGGACAAATGAATGATCACCCTGGCTGGCTGGGAGACTATTAGAACAGAATAATAATGAGGTGGGACAATAGTACAATGGCAGGCAAGATAGTACAGTAAGTTACTAGAGCATTGTCAAATAATTGTAGGTACTGTAGGGCCTTCATATCTAAAGCATTAATTCCAGGTACAAAGGACAGTGCAAATAAAGCTCTGAATGTACTGTAGCCTTAGTTCTATTGCATTTTGGCCTGTTCTCTACACACTTTCTGTCTTAAGATGGCCTGGCTCTTTTGCACCTATAATACAGCTATATACACTGAGTGTACCAAACATTAGGAACACCTTCCAAATATTAAGTTGCACCTCTTTTTATCCTCAGAACAGCCTCAATTTGTCAAGGCATGGACTCTACAAGGTGTCGAAAGCGTTCCACAGGGATGCTGGCCCATGTTGACGCCAATGCTTCCCATAGTTGTGTCAAGTTGGCTGGATGTCCTTTGGGTGGTGGACCATTCTTGATACATACAGGAAATTAAAACTGAAAAACCCAGCAGCATTGCAGTTCTTGACACAAACCGGTGCGCCTGGCACCTAATACCACACCCCGTTCAAAGGCACTTCAATCTTTTGTCTTGTCCATTCACCCTCTGAATGGGATACATACACAATTCATGTCTCAATTGTCTAAAGGCTTAATAATCCTTCTTTAACCTGTCTCCTCCCCTTTATCTACAAGGATTGAAGAGGATTTACCAGTGACATCAATAAGGGATTATAGTTTTCACCTGGATTCACCTGGTCAGTTTATGTCATGGAAAGAGCAGGTGTTCTTAATGTTTTAATATACTCAGTCTACAAACCCCACATGGAAAAGTGCAGGTTTAAGAACAAAATTGGTTGGCAGTCTATAATCGTCCAACCCTCTTTGTGCTTTGTCTGAATAACTGTCCACTGCAGAGCAGAAGCCCTGTTCTGCAGTGGACAGTCACAGCCGTACAGGAAGCTTTGTGCTCGAGTTCAGAGAAAAAAAAGCTTGCCTCAATGGGGCTTTTGTTGTTTGAGTTGGAGACACAGAAAGCACCAGAAACCCTGAACACTGACTGACAAATACCTGGCCCCCCTGTGCCTCAAATACCTCAGCTTTGCTCTTGATACAATTTCAACAAATACTGCCTCTGTCCTCCTCAGTTCCCCATTTTCTTCCCAGAGCTAGACTACAGCATCCATGTTTGTACTTTTTCCTCAACAGAGATGGCCAGCTTGAATGACCTGAATAAAGTGAACAGGGGACGTGTCTGACTGGTACAGACCCTTAAAGAGAAGGGGAGAGTTAATAGTGATTGAGTTAAAGGCCCAACGTAGTCAAAAACATGATTTCCCTGTGTTTTATATATATTTCCACACTATGAAATTGTGAAAATTATGATAATGCCATTTTAGTGTCAGGACATTTAGAAAATAGAGCCTGAAATTTCAGCCTGTTCTTGTGGCCTTCCTAGTGACATCAGCAGGCGGTGAATTAGTTCATAGACCAATAAGAAACAGAGTTTCAAACCTCTCTGTCAAAAACAGCTAGTGTTCAGTTTCCCCCTCCCCACTCCCAGAGAGTCCTAGAAAAAGTATTGCTTGAGAAATTGCTCTTTACTAAGAAGCAAATTTTTAAAAACGTTTTGAACATTTTAAACAAAAACAATTGCAGTAAGGTACTTAATTGTTACACAGAAATGATTTGATATTAACATAAAAATGGCTGCATTGGACCTTTAACAGTGATTTATGTATGTATTTCAGTCAGAAGGGCTGCACAGAAGACATTGCACTAATGGTAGGTACAGTTGGCCCCTTTGTTAAATAACATGTTTGGATGTCTCTCTCTATAGCTTTGGGTATGCTGTATAGGGAATTGGTTTGCAACAGAAGAAAAATCCTTTCTATTGCATTGTTTTTAATTCAAAAAAAATCTTGAGGTATGAGGGTTGTGTGTTTTGGACTTATCCTGGAAACACTGTTAGGCTATCAGTTTTGATTGGACAAGGCTGAGTCTCTAAAAATAGCATATCTTAAATGGGCAGACTGTTCTGTCCATGCAACTAAAGCTTATCGTCCAGTTCCCAATCCCAAATATTGCTTCTGTTTGCACAAAGATTTAGTTAATTACCCAAAACTGCTTAGCTCTCTGTGTCTCAGTCATGAATGAATCAATGCTGAGGTCATTCTCCAATCCTTTGTTTGTGGTTCCAAACGTCAGGAAGAGGCCTGCCACTGAATAGAAATGACTGTTTACATAATCTGTCTTGTATTCACTGCTTTCCTTTAACACCACAAACACCCTTTTGATTAACACTTTACCTTTTTCCTTTAGACATTGACTGAAAGATTTGGAAAGAGTATTTCTGTAATTGAGTATTAAATGGCTTGCAGATAGATATTTTAGAATGATGCGTTGAATAGGGATCACTGTACGTACAGCCTAATATTTGAGTTTCCTCTGTCAAAAACACAATTCTTGTTCATTCACCGAGGAATCAGTTAGAAAAATAAAAGAATAATGAGATACTATAATTTATTTCCTCCGAGGCCTTGAAGACTACCATTTCAGTTTCTTTGGTCAATTATTCAAAGGGATATGAGTTTTAAATCCTGACCAGTGCCTCCCTGCAACCTGCCCTTGTTATAATTACTCTTTTTCCAGCTTTTGATATTAAAATAATGTGTCTCAACATTGCTGCATAACATTTTGGAGGCTAATAAACAAAAGAAGCACATTGGGACTATTCCGAAGTTTGTTGTTTTCCCTGATCATTTAGTCACGCCTGTGTTCTATGGCTTTCTATTCCTATGTGATTTCTCTCTGGTATGTCATGTAGGGTTTAAAGCCATTGTGTACAGAGTGGAAATGCAACCAGGGTACCGACTATTCTAAACATAGACCATGAGGAAGGAATATCATTTTGCCTCTATCACTTGCATATAGTCATAGTCTCTTTAATTATTGTACATCTATTATTTATTGATTCATAGGGCGGCGCACAATTGGCCCAGCGTTGTCCGGATTAGTGGAGGGTTTGGCCGGGGGTAGGCCATCATTGTAAAATAAGAATTTGTTCTTAACTGACTAGTTAAATAAAGGTTAAATAAAATAAATATAACCATAGATATCACAAAATCTGGTCTCCAAATCAACAGTAGGAGCTTCATATAACATTTTAAATAGCCAAATAATATTTTTTGTCAAAGAATTAATCAAAATCAGCTGTCCATCATTTAGTGATAGCCTAAAGCATAAACACCTTCTATCCTTTGTGTTGGAGATAGGATGTAGTATCCTGTCAGATCCTTATCCTCCCTCCAGCTGCTCAGTCCCCTATCTACATCTGCCTAGATGTCTAGAGCACGGTTTAAAAACCTGGCATTCCTCCCTGCCTGGAGAAAATGCAATGAGGTTGGTACTCTCACTGTCTATGTCCACATGCCAGGAAATCTGCCTCAGTCACCTTGTTTGGCATGTATATCCTTTTGAAACAGCTGTTATACACACATAATCCCACTTTTCAAGGAGTAAATAAAACCTGTCTCTGAGAAAACTGCCAGGAGGATGGGAATGGCTGCTGTAGCCACTGGGTGTAATAATGTAAGACAATTGTACAAAACGAGGACCCAAGCCTGCCACTGTGATCTCATGGGAAACAAACCAAATCCAGACAAATAGCCTACATACAGGTAGGCAAACTGGTAATAGGATATTTGTTACTCAGGTCCTATACTACAGGGCATAGCTTAGGCCTACCTTTCGAAGCCGGTAAACCAATAAGCATCTTCTTTTCTTCTGCAAGCATGACTGTATGCTCAAACTTCCACATTCTTTCTATGTCTTGCGTTCTTTATGCCAGCCTAAATGACAGAAGACGACAGGAAAAATGGAAAACTAAGGAGGATATGGAAAACGACTGGGCCAGAGGTAGGTTACGTCACCTGTGGACCTCCTCATAGGTACTGTATGGGCATGTTTAGGTTTATCCTGAGAATGAAACATCTATAACATATACTCACACATTATATATATACAGATACATACACACACACACACACACACACACACACACACAGTGGCTATGTATGTATATATGTACACACACACACACACACACATATATATATACACACATACAGTTGAAGTCGAAAGTTTACATCCACTTAGGTTGGAGTCATTAAAACTCGTTTTTCAACCACTCCACAAATTTCATGTTAACAAACTATAGTTTTGACAAGTTGGTTAGGACATCTACTTTGTGCATGACACAAGTCATTTTTCCAACAATTATTTACAAATAGATTATTTCACTTATAATTCACTGTATCACAATTCCAGTGGGTCAGAAGTTTACATACACTAAATTGACTGTGCCTTTAAACAGCTTGGAAAATTCCAGAAAATTATGTCATGGCTTTAGAAGCTTCTGATAGGCTAACTGACATCAGTTGAGTCAATTGGAGGTGTACCTGTGGATGTATTTCAAGGCCTACCTTCAAACTCAGTGTCTCTTTGCTTGGCATCATGGGAAAATCAAAAGAAATCAGCCATGACCTCAGAAAAAATTGTAGACCTCCACAAGTCTGGTTCATCCTTGTGAGCAATTTCGAAACGCCTGAAGGCACCACCTTCATCTGTACAAACAATAGTACGCAAGTATAAACACCATGGGACCACGCCATCATACCGCTCAGGAAGAAGTCTCCTAGAGATTAACGTACTTTGGTGTGAAAAGTGCAAATCAATCCCAGAACAACAGCAAAGGACCTTGTGAAGATGCTGGAGGAAATGGGTACAAAAGCATCTAGATCCTCTGTAAAACGAGTCCTATATCGACATAACCTGAAAGGCCGCCATAAAAAAAGCCAGACTACGGTTCGCAACTGCACATGGGGACAAAGATCGTACTTTTTGGAGAAATGTCCTCTGGTTTGATGAAACATAAATAGAACTGTTTGGCCTTAATGACCATTGTTATGTTTGGAGGAAAAAGGGGAATGCTTGCAAGCTGAAGAACCCCATCCCAACTGTGAAGCACGGGCGTGGCAGCATCATGTTGTGAGGGTGCTTTGCTGCAGGAGGGACTGGTGCACTTCACAAAATAGATGGCTTCATGAGGAAGGACAATTATGTGGATATATTGAAGCAACATCTCAAGACATCAGTCAGAAAGGTAAAGCTTGGTCCCAACTGGGTCTTCCAAATGGACAATGACCCCAAGCATACTTCCAAAGTTGTGGCAAAATGGCTTAAGGACAACAAAGTCAAGCTTATTGGAGTGGCCATCACAAAGCCCTGACCTCAATCCTATAGAAAATGTGTGGGCAGAACTGAAAAAAGCGTGTGTGAGCAAGGAGGCCTAAAAATCAGACTCAGTTACACCAGCTCTGTCAGGAGGAATGGGCCAAAATTCACCCAACTTATTGTGGGAAGCTTGTGGAAGGCTACCCGAAAACGTTTGACCCAAGTGAAACAATTTTAAAGGCAGTGCTAGCAAATACTAATTGAGTGTATGTAAACTTCTGACCTACTGGGAATGTGATGACAGAAATAAAAACTGAAATAATCCATTCTCTCTAATTTTCTTCTGACATTTCACATTCTTAAAATAAAGTGGTGATCCTAATTGACCTAAAACAGGGAATTTATACTAGTCTTAAATGTCGTGAATTGTGAAAAATTACTTTACTTTTTATATATATATATATATATATATATATAACAAACCTGGTAAAGTAGAAAAATGTACCTGTAGCTTCCCCAAATGATGCCCCAGCCAGCCTCACATGTAAATGTAGAAAAGTACTTCGTTAAAGTGACATTTGTAAACGCAAGCAAGTGTGATTTGAAAAAGCATTTAATCAAGAAGCAACACAAGTCATTCGGCGCCAAATCAGAGAAACAGCCGACAACCGTGCCTTCACTGCAGTACCAGCCAAACAAAGGTAACTATTTTAAGGGTACAAGCGCTAAATAATGCATAAAAACGGTATCAACAACTAATGTCAGTTAATACTATTAAAGTGAAATGCTACTGACGTAGCGAAGGAATCATGACTAGTCTGACTCAATTAGCTTAGTTAGCTAACTTACTGTAGCTCCTACAGTTGCAGCTGCTTGCTTGACTGTGTTGGCTGGCAAATCAAGTAACTCGTGCCCTCTGCCCTCTTCCAGGCAGCACCTGTTTCTCCGGCTGGGTGACGCCGTAGCTAGCTAGTAACGATTGCTGGTTCATTGGCATTGGACCGTCTCTTTACTTCAATAGCTAGCTTGCTAAACAAGTTGGCATATTGCTTGCTTTGGTGTATTGGTCGGCCCCTGGACGCGTGACATGCCCGTGTTTGTAGAAGACCCCGCTCAGTTCTCCAAGCCGAGACTGAAGTCGGAGTTAATAGCCCACAACGTCACCCTGCCTGCGGTGGAGAGCAAGAAGCAAGTTTATGTGGAACTATATTTGAAACATATCGTTCAGAAAAGTGCTGCAGATTTCTCTAGTGATGAGGAAGATGACGATGTTGTGGAAGTACAGGACAGTCAGGACTTTGTAAGTAGAGCTATCATGTCAATAGGATGGCAAGTTAATTATTTTGTATCAAGTAGCTCGAGTGAAACTCTTTATAACGTATACTAGTTCCAAGCCAACATATGTGTTCTGATCTAGATAAATTGAGCTTTCTATACCCAGTCCTCCCAATCTATTTGGGAATAGGAATCGATCTCATATAAACTCTGATCATAAGTAATTTATGCGGTTTTATCAGCATCCAGGATTAGACCCACCCGTTGTATAATATTATGTGTTCCTCCCTTATTCAGTCATTTGCTCACTAGGGAACGTTCAAATGGCTTTAGCTTAGCAGAGGTAGTCAACTATAAACTAATGCTATACTTTACTTTATACTATACTAACATTTAGCATACAGTGTTTACTATGTCTACGGGGGTCAGATTTTCTGGTAAACTAAGTTAAACATGTTCTTGATACTATCCAGGGTGACTGCCTAATAGTAAAGGGAGGACACAAGGTTGCATGCAGCTGTTGTAACCCCATATCAACTAATACTCTGCAAGGTCAGCTATATACTCGGCCTGGCTGGCTGGTCTGCAGAGGGGGGCAGGGAGGGGCCCATGAAGGGGGGTCTTGCAGAACTGGGTCAACAATGCCATGCCATCATTCAGTGTGGTTTCACACTTAACTAGAGCTTTCAACAAGAATTAGGTTTTTGGTCTTAATTTAAGGTTAGGCATAAGGTTAGCAGTGTGTTGAAGGTTAGATTTCAAATCAGATTTTAAGAAGATACATTGTAGAAATAGGCACCATCGAGAGCACTGGTTGCATCACCGCCTGGTATGGCAACAGCTCGGCATCCGACTGTAAGGCGCTACTGGGGTCAGCTGTTTGTTCACCGGCCGCAATTTCTAATAACCCATCCGCAACCGCACGACTAAATGTGATAAAGTGAAAATCTGAGGCCCACACCCAACCCGCAAATATAGAAAATGCGCTATAGGCTACAGTCAAAGATGGCAGAATTATTTTTTTGACAGAGGGTGCAGGATTTTGTTTTGCCCGATTTAGATATGTTTCTGCTTATAATTTACAACATGTTGGTAGGCTATTTGTTAGTCAACTTGTCTATAATGAGATACTTGTAGCTTTTCTTTTGTCATTTATATGTTGCCCTTGACGACTAAATATACCATTACACAAAAGAACAATGTAATAGATCGATAGAATGAATTCTTCAATCTATAGTAGTTGACATCGGTAAAGTCTTCTCTGTCATCTTTTGCGGAGCAAAGACGTTTATCGACTGGGATGAAAATACAATAAAGCAATGCATATTTTACGTGGTTGAAATACTATCAACTTTTATTATGCTTTTGTGATGAAGACATCACCTCTACGATCGTATCTAACTGAGCATTGCATTCGCTCAAGATGCAGAAAGAAATCAATCATATTTCTCCACTCCTGTTTCCAAATCCCAATTTTGCCGACATTTGGTGTATTATTTTACTGCAAGAAATGCTTAATTTTGCAGGAGTTATTATTAATTATAAACTGTGTGCTACCAGTCCTGAATGCTGATTGGCTGACAGCCGTGGTATATCAGACCATATACCACAGGTATGACGAAACATATTATTTTTACTGCTCTAATTACGTTGGTAACCAGTAGCAATAAGGCACCTCTGGGGTTCGTGGTATATGGCCAATATATCACGGCTAAGGGCTGTGTCCAGGCACTCGTCGTGCCTAAGAATAGCCCTTAGCTGTGGTATATTGGCCATATACCACACCCCCTCGTGCCATATTGCTTAAGACTATAGCCCAATTTGCACAGGACTAGTTTTTACTAGAGAACGTTGGTTATGTATTTATTACCCCAGAATATCCGTTATTCCTGAGGACAATTCAGACGGGATATGCCCCCTGTAATTATTGTTTTTTAAATGGACCGTTTTGACCGAATCCTGGAGGTTTGTTTTTCTAGGTGTGAAGATATTTCAACAAGTCCAGGCGATAACAGGATACACTGATAACTCGAGCTTGGTTCCCTAGTTTCTAAACCATACCAAATCATCTTTATTATAGTGTCGCCATAATATTTGAATTGAGGAAGTGCGATCATAATCATTAGGATATTTTACCGATCCGCAGTAGAAGACTTCCAAAATGCCCCCCAGCCTTCAGATGTGTTTAACAGTTAAATTGCACTTGATATGCGTTTTTAGGCTATGGATGAGAAAGTGACCTTGTTCCAAACGTGTAGCTCATTTGTGCTGCTTTGCGATCTATTAACAGCAAGGGTTGCATTAAACAGGCGCAATATTTCTTTTATGATGCATTTGGCCATGTTCAATTCATTCGCACAAAACATATAAACAAAAGCATTCACTGTGAAAGTTGTTACGTGTAGGCCATTCATATATAGGCTATGCGTAAGCACAATTTATCCACTCAGGTCTTGTTTTCTTGCTCAAACCGTGAGCAACACCTGTAAAACTCAGACATTTTCTCTCAAAACACAGGGATGTCGATTCACACTGGACTACTATTATTAACAGTAGGTTATTCTGGTTAGTCGTCCAGATTTCAGTTTTCATTTAACCCGTGTCGGCAATTTGGCACGCATACAGTTAAGCCCTAAAGTTTAGGGTTATGCACTAATTCCAGATAGCCTAAGATAATGAAAGAAAAACCTCAATGTACATTATGTAAATTGCACAATAATTATACATTTTCTGTTTTTTTAAAGGTTTTGTTTCTCTTTATTCCACCTGCCCGCCACCCACCCGCCCTACAGCCACACAATATTTAATGACCCTAAACCCAGCCTGCGGGGACTGGCGGGTTATGAGTCAACCCGGGCATCACTATCATACAGCCTAGTACGGCCAAGCTTCCTGTCATCCAGGACCTCTATACTAGGTGTGTCAGAGGAAGTCCCAAAAAATTGTCGGACTCCAGCCACCCGAATCATAGCCTGTTCTCTCTGCTACCGCATGGCAGGTGGTACCGGAGTGTCAAGTGTAGGTCGAAAAGGCTCCTTAACAGCTTCTACCCCCAAGCCATAAATCTGCTGAACAACTAATCAAATGGATAACTGGACTATTTGCATTGACCCCCCCCCCCCCCCCCCCCCGCTGCTGTTTATTATCTATACATAGTCACTTTACTCCTACTTTACTCCTACACTTTACTCCTCATATAACCTGTACCCCATTCACATTGACTTGGTACCCCCTGTATATAGCCTCATTATTGTTATTTTATTGTGTTACTTTTTTGGTTTATTTAGTAAATATTTTCTTAACTGCATTGTTGGATAAGGGCTTGTAAGTAAGCATTTCACGGTAAGGTCTACACCTGTTGTTTTCAGCGCATTTGACAAATCCGATTTGATTTGGTTTAGCTGTAATGGTGACTTTGGCTCTGATAACTAGCGACACCCGGGGTTGTGTTCTCAGATGTCTTCTCAGCTGCTTTCTCTGGTCGAACACATGCTTGATGCTTTCAAAGGCTGCTGTACCGGATTGTCGTCTTTGCAACTTACAGCACAGTCAGCTAGTCTGCTAGTCTGTCAATGAATATATATGAACACTGAAGTATTTTTCAATAAATGCTAGAACCAAGCATTATGCATATGTTGAATTGTAGACAAAACAGGGTGTCTTCGATAGAAGCTTTAATGGGGGTGGAATTTGAACCACTGTTAAACCACTTTGTACAACTTATGCTGTAACAGCTAGTTTATCATGATGTTTGATTCAGCATTCAATTATCATTATAGTAGACATGATACATACACTGCTCAAAAAATAAAGGGAACACTAAAATAACACATCCTAGATCTGAATGAATTAAATATTCTTATTAAATACCTTTTTCTTTACATAGTTGAATGTGCTGACAACAAAATCACACAAAAATTATCAATGGAAATCCAATTTATCAACCCATGGAGGTCTGAATTTGGAGTCACACTCAAAATTAAAGTGGAAAACCACACTACAGGCTGATCCAACTTTGATGTAATGTCCTTAAAACAAGTCAAAATGAGGCTCAGTGGTGTGTGTGGCCTCCACGTGCCTGTATGACCTCCCTACAATGCCTGGGCATGCTCCTGATGAGGTGGCGGATGGTCTCCTGAGGGATCTCCTCCCAGACCTGGACTAAAGCATCCGCCAACTCCTCGACTGTCTGTGGTGCAACGTGGCGTTGGTGGATGGAGCGAGACATGATGTCTCAGATGTGCTCAATTGGATTCAGGTCTGGGGAACGGGCGGGCCAGTCCATAGCATCAATGCCTTCCTCTTGCAGGAACTGCTGACACACTCCAGCCACATGAGGTCTAGCATTGTCTTTCATTAGGAGGAACCTAGGGCCAGCATATGGTCTCACAAGGGGTCATCTCTGTACCTAATGGCAGTCAGGCTACCTCTGGCGAGCACATGGATGGCTGTGCGGCCCCCTAAGAAATGCCACCCCACACCATGACTGACCCATCGCCAAACCGGTCATGCTGGAGGATGTTGCAGGCAGCAGAACGTTCTCCACGGTGTCTCCAGACTGTCACGTCTGTCACATGTGCTCAGTGTGAACCTGCTTTCATCTGTGAAGAGCACAGGGCGCCAGTGGCGAATTTGCCAATCTTGGTGTTCTCTGGCAAATGAAAAACGTCCTGAACGGTGTTGGGCTCCAAGCACAACCCCCACCTGTGGACGTCGGGCCCTCATACCACCCTCATGGAGTCTGTTTCTGACCGTTTGAGCAGACACATGCACATTTGTGGCCTGCTGGAGGTCATTTTGCAGGGCTCTGGCAGTGCTCCTCCTTGCACAAAGGCGGAGGTAGCGGTCCTGCTGCTGGGTTGTCCTATGGCCTCCTCCACGTCTCCTGATGTACTGGCCTGTCTCCTGGTAGCACCTCCATGCTCTGGACACTACGCTGACAGACATAGCAAACCTTCTTGCCACAGCTCGCATTGATGTGCCATCCTGGATGAGCTGCACTACATGAGCCACTTGTGTGGGTTGTAGACTCCGTCTCATGCTACCACTAGAGTGAAAGCACCACCAGCATTCAAAATTGATCAAAAAATCAGCCAGGAAGCATAGTAACTGAGAAGTGGTCTGTGGTCACCACCTGCAGAACCACTCCTTTATTGGGGGTGTCTTGCTAATTGCCTATAATTTCCACCTGTTGTCTATTCCATTTGCACAACAACATGTGACATTTATTGTCAATCAGTGTTGCTTCCTAAGTGGACAGTTTGATTTCACAGAAGTGTGATTGACTTGAAGTTACATTGTGTTGTTTAAGTGTTCCCTTTATTTTTTTGAACAGTATATATGTTTCTATTAGTACGATCAACATGACTGTGTTTTACCCTGTCTAGTTTAAGAGACAGTTCTCAGTTATGGTAAAAGTTGTGTAATGTCTTTTCATCATACATGGTAGTTTCCTGTCCCCACAGGAAGAGGAGAAAGATCCAGAGATGTTAGACCCCAGTGTACTGACAGATGAGGAGCTTAAGACCACACTACTCAAATATGGAGTGGAAGCTGGACCCATTGTAGGTGAGATTATTCCCAGACTACACTGTTTACAGACGGTCTATTTACCTATATTATTATACAATGTATTCTCATCTTATGTTTGTGTGTGTGATAGCCACCACTAGGTCTATATATGAGAGGAAGTTGCAGAGGCTACTAAAACCTGCCCAGCCCAGGCAGAACGGTGGCACAGGGGATGCAGACCAGTACTCAGACAGTGAAGGGGACGAAGAGTCAGGTATGATTATTAAGATGTAACTTTCTAATGTCAACTTTGGAATCAGGGTGAAATGTGTGTGTGTATTAGAGGTCGACTGATTAATCGGAATGGCCGATTTAATTAGGGCCGATTTCAAGTTTTCATAACAATCGGAAATCAGTATTTTTGGACGCCAATTTTGCCGATTTTAAAAAATAATAATATATATTTTTTACAACTTTATTTAACTAGGCAAGTCAGTTAACACAATCTTATTTTCAATGACGGCCTAGGAACGGTGGGTTAACTGCCTTGTTCAGGGGCAGAATTACAGATTTTTACCTTGTCAGCTCAGGGATTCCATCTTGCAACCTTACGGTTAACTAGTCCAACGCTCTAACCACCTGCCTCACGAGGAGCCTGCCTGTTACGCGAATGCAGTAAGAAGCCAAGGTATGTTGCTAGCTAGCATTAAACTTATCTTATAAAAAACAATCAATCAATCATAATCACTAGTTAACTACACATGGTTGATGATATTACTAGTTTATCTAGCGTGTCCTGCATTGCATATAATCAATTCGCGAAAAAGGACTGTCGTTGCTCCAACGTGCACCTAACCATAAACATCAATGCCTTTCTTAAAATCAATACACAGAAGTATATATTTTTAAACCTGCATATTTAGCTAAAAGAAAGGTTAGCAGGCAATATTATCCAGGTGAAATTGTGTCACTTCTCTTGTGTTCATTGCACGCAGAGTCAGGGTATATGCAACAGTTTGGGCCGCCTGGCTCATTGCGAACTAATTTGCCATTATGACATAACATTGAAGGTTGTGCAATGTAACAGCAATATTTAGACTTAGGGATGCCATCTGTTAGATAAAATAGTATTTCACTGAAAGAATAAACGTTTTGTTTTTGAGATGATAGTTTCCGGATTCAACTATATTAATGACCTAAGGCTCGTATTTCTGTGTGTTATTATGTTATAATTAAGTCTATGATTTGATAGAGCAGTCTGACTGAGCGATGGTAGGCACCAGCAGGCTCGTAAGAATTCATTCAAACAGCACTTTTGTGCATTTTGCCAGCAGCTCTTCCCTGTGCTTTAAGCATTGCGCTGTTTATGACTTCAAGCCTATCAACTCCCGAGATTAGGCTAAGAGTAACCGATGTGAAATGGCTAGCTAGTTAGTGGGGTGAGCGCTAATAGCGTTTCAAACGTCACTAGCTCTGAGACTTGGAGTAGTTGTTCCCCTTGCTCTGCATGGGTAACGCTGCTTCGAGGGTGGCTGTTGTCGATGTGTTCCTGGTTCGAGCCCAGGTAGCGGCGAGGAGAGGGATGGAAGCTATATTGTTACACTGGCAATACTAAAGTGCCTATAAGAACATCCAACAGTAAAAGGTACAGTGCCTTGCGAAAGTATTCGGCCCCCTTGAACTTTGCGACCTTTTGCCGCCACATTTCAGGCTTCAAACATAAAGATATAAAACTGTATTTTTTTGTGAAGAATCAACAACAAGTGGGACACAATCATGAAGTGGAACGACATTTATTGGATATTTCAAACTTTTTTAACAAATCAAAAACTGAAAAATTGCTGCGTTTCCTTCAACTCATCCCAAACCATCTCAATTAGGTTGAGGTCGGGTGATCTGATGCGGCACTCCTTCCCTGTCCTTTTTGGTCAAATAACCCTTACACAGCCTGGAGGTTTGTTGGGTCATTGTCCTGTTGAAAAACAAATGATAGTCCCACTAAGCGCAAACCAGATGGGATGCCATGCTGGTTAAGTGTGCCTTGAATTCTAAATAAATCACTGACAGTGTCACCAGCAAAGCACCCACCACACATCACACCTCCTCATGCTTCACGGTGGGAACCACACATGCGGAGATCATCCGTTCACCTACTCTGCGTCTCACAAAGACATGCGAATGGAACCAAAAATCTCAAATTTGAACTCATCAGACCAAAAGACAGATTTCCACCGGTCTAATGTTCTTTGCTTGTGTTTCTTAGCCCAAGTAAGTATTTTCTTATTGGTGTCCTTTAGTAGTGGTTTCTTTGCTGCAATTCGACCATGAAGGCCTGATTCACGCAATCAACTGTTCAGAGGAGACGTTGACATGTGTCTGTTACTTAATCTAGGAAGCATTTATTTGGGCTGCAATTTCTGAGGCTGGTAACTCTAATGAAATTATCCTCTGCAGCAGAGGTAACTCTGGGTCTTCCATTCATGTGGCGGCCCTCATGAGAGCCAGTTTCATCATAGCACTTGATGGGTTTTGTGATTGCACTTGAAGAAACGTTTTCAAAGTACTTAACATTTTCAGGATTGACTGACCTTCATGTCTTAAAGTAATGATGGACTGTTGTTTCTCTTTGCTTATTTGAGCTGTTCTTGCCATAATATGGACTTGGTCTTTTACCAAATCTTCTTTATACCACCCCTACCTTGTCACAACTGATTGGCTCAAACGCATTAAGAAGGAAAATAAATCCCACATTTGAACTTTTAACATGGCACACCTGTTAATTGAAATGCATTCCAGGTTACTACCTCATGAAGTTGGTTGAGAGAACGCCAAGAGTGCAAAACTGTCAAGGCAGAGGGTGTCTACCTTGAAGAATATAAAATATGTTTTGATTTGTTTAACACTTTTTTTGGTTCCTACATTATTCCATGTGTTAGTTCATAGTTTTCATGTCTTATTATTCTATAATATAGTAAAATAAATTTAAAAAACCCTTGAATGAGTAAATGTGTAAACTTTTGACTGGTACTGTATATGTGTATATATAAATCAATTGCCATCATACTGTGCTGATATACCAGCAATCAATCTAATCTAATGGGTTTCTGCCTCTGATTTTGCAGTTTCACAACAAGGAAGCCCAGAGACGGTTTCATTAATGGAGGAAAACCTGCACGTTGACATGCGGGTGAGTGCATTCATACTCTGGTTTTCAGAACTGTGCTCAAAGCAAAGATCAGTACCTATGTTAAGCCTCTCATTCCTTTAAGAATAGTAAATGTCCTTTGCAGTTATAGTATGTCATGTTCCTCAAGATATGAAAGGAGAGAACATTGCCTGCAGTGCCATCTGGTGGCAGTAATTGGTATCTCTGGACATGGATCTAATAATGAAAACTCTCTCAATGTAAAAAAGATAAGTTATATTTTAGGAGTGGTTCTCTGCTAAGTTATTCCTTACTTTTAATAGATGGTACCGCAATCATGGAATAATAAAAACACGGAATATCGCTATCATCAGTGTTTTATGCCTTTGTCCAGAATGGTAAATCTGCCTATTCATTATACCACCAGCACCATTATGTATTATTTATTCACAAAATCAATGTTTTAAAATGGGTGATGGAATTATTTCATGAGGGTAATGCTTTTGTGTAATGGGATGATAATGGTGCCACCCTGGCAGCTGGTTCGAAGAGATCCGGGCCTCTTTTGAAATCGATCCCGGGAGGAATGCAGGGTATCATGGGAATGTGGCTGAGTTGTCTGCCACAGCAGAGTGGGGGCAGCAGCTTCCCCCCTCCTCACCTGTTACCTCTGGGCATGTGCTGAGCAGAACATCCTCTTGTACTAGGACTGCCCACAGATTTAGGGATATACCACTACACTCACCGAACTTCCTCCCACTGTAACACTTTCATAATGACTTACTTTTTACACACATTCCTCTTCAATGGGCATGGGATCTATCCCCTTCTGCTAGCAATTCATTTAATATATACTGAATAAAAATATAAACGCAACATGCAACAATTTCAACGATTTTACTGCGTTACAGTTCATATAAGGAAATCAGTCAATTGAAATAAATTCATTAAAATTAAATAAAATGTTCTTTGTCACATGCGCCGAATACAACAGGTGAAATACTTACTTACAAGCCTTATGCCCTTAACCAACAATGCTTTAACACTTATTTTTCTTAAATCTTAAGTTAAAAAAAGAAGTAACAATATAATTAAACGTCAGCAGTAAAATAACAATAGCGAGGCTATATACGGGGTACAGGTACAGAGTCAATGTGCAGGGGCACCGGTTAGTCGAGGTAATATGTACATGTAGGTAGAGTTAAAGTGACTATGCATAGATAATAAACAGAGTAGTCCTGGGCAGGGGCACAGCCATGGAGGGGCCTGGGAGGGCATAGGCCCACCCACTTGGGAGCCAGCCAAAAATAGTTTTTCCCACAAAAGGGCTTTATTACAGACATAAATACTCCTCAGTTTCATCAGCTGTCCAGGTGGCTGGTTTCAGATGATCCCGCAGGTGAAGAAGCCGGAAGTGGAGGTCCTGGGCTGGTGTGGTTACACGTGGTCTGCGGTTGTGAAGCTGGTTGGACATACTGCCAAATTCTCTAAAACGACAGAGGCGGCTTATGGTAGAGAAATTAACATTCAATTATCTGGCAATAGCTTTGGTGGACATTCCTGCAGTCAGCATGCCAATTGCACGTCCTTCAACTTGAGACATCTGTGGCATTGTGTTGTGGGACCACTGCACATTTGAGTGGCCATTTATTGCCCCCAGCACAAGGTACACCTGTGTAATGATCATGCTGTTTAATCAGCTTCTTGATATACCATACCAGTCAGGTGGATGGATTATCTTGGCAAAGGAGAAATGCTCACTAACAGGGAAGTAAGCAAATTTGTGCACAAAATTTGAGAGAAATAAGATTTTTGTGCATATGGAACATTTCTGGGATATTTAATTTTAGCTCATGAAACATAAAACCAACACTTTACATTTTGCGTTTATATTTTTGTTCAGTATAAAATGTGCATGAGTCTGGGCACCCTTTTCTCACTCCAAAGATGGTGCAAGGATTTTGGTGGGGTTTTTTTCACTTATGGAGAGTATCTTCTAAGGGATCAAGCAAGCTATTGGTGTATATTTATTTTTAAGTTCTGTCCTAACCCCAGCAGGTGTCGCCCCAGTCTGTGTCTCTGAGAGGTGGTTGTGATGTTGACTCCTCTTTGTCCTCTAAGAGCTTCAGCATTACTCAAATGGTGGAGGAGGGAAGTTTGTTTTGAACTGATTTTGGTATCTAGTCTTAATGATCATATTTACTATGTAAAATATGCAATTCTATCAATCTCCACTGGAGTGATATGCTGTATTTACCTTTTCCTGTGGAACTACAGTTTGAGAGTCGGATCCCTCTCTCCAGTAGTGGACCAGAAATCAAGCGAGGGAACAACAGGAGTAATAATCAAGGACCTTGCCCCAGGCCCTACTGGGTCAGTAGTACTCACAAACAGTTCAATAATCTTATCAGTGACAGGCTGGTGTTGGTGGTTATCGGGTTTCTGTGATTCACTGGGCTGTGGTAAACATTGTGTGGGTGTACAGGGCTGAGAGGGAAACGAGGATGTAACATTTAATTTGTGTGGTTTCTCACCTATTTTAGCAGGAAGTGGCGACGGTGGACAAGTATACGATGACTAACAGATCCCTATTCGTCACCCCTAAGACATCCCTTTTCAAACGGCAAATCAAGGCACATACATTAGCTTGTTTACCCAAGTCTTTTAGATTCTTTTTTTACGCTCTTTCAACAGTTCATATACTTGTGCTTTCAGGTCTACATGCAGATCTGCAGGGCTCATTCTATTACTCTGTTTATAAATTGACTATTAGTATGTGAGTCTAATTGGGTGGGTCTTCATGTATATAACCAAGCCAGTGGTTTAATTAGTGCTCATTCATACCTAAATTAACGTTTTACTGAGAAAAGGTTGATACATTAGTTGACTGTACTTGAGGACTTTAATCTTATGGTCTAGCTAGCACAATAATCACAAGTGTCTTTATCTGACTTTCCTGTTTCCCCCAACTTTTAATGATCTATTTTTGGCATTCCACCTGACCTGTTTTAAGGTGGTGAGGGCAGACACTGGTGTGGACACTTCTCTTTCCTCTCATCTATTTTGGTGTGTGTCAGTCTCTGATATGTGCTTCTGTTTGTCTGGTCTTTAGGAGCCAGTCACAGATGTTCTGATGGAGATGTTCCCAGAGACAGAACCCACACCAACTGGTATTGCGTGAGTCCAGTCTCATAAAAATACATTACACAGTAGACTAGATATTAAAGAAGCCTGCAGTCACATCAGCCTTTGTCCAAACCTGGTTAAGCAGTCAGTTGCTACCAGTATTTTAATTGAAAGGTACCCTGTCTGGGTTATTCTGCAATCTATTGGTTCCTTCATATACAGTACTAAAACAGAACACATCAGCCCCAGCAACTCTTTAGGACCAGAGATGGAGAATTCTGGTTTACCTAAGTCTACTATAGGTACATGGAATATAAATATTTGGGCACTTCGATGTTGCTAATTCCCCCCTTTATTCCAGTGCCACCCGTCGGAGGCCTATCAAGGGTGCAGCGGGGCGACCGGTCCAGTTTAAATACCCAGACCTCCCTGCTAGTCCCATGACCCTACAGCGATGGGCAGTGGAGCATCGCCTGGTTCCTCTGTGGGTCCAGATCCTGGTCTTCTTCATCGTGGCCTTTCTCCTCTACCTCATCTATGCTGCCATGGAGGATAGCTTGGCCAATCCCTTTGTGACTCTGCTGGACAACCTCAGCATGGAGACGGAGACTGAGGGGCTGTCCCTCCAGGCTGAACCCTAGGATATTCCTCTGCTCATTCTCTAGGGAGGCATAATTCCCCTGCTCCTCCTCAGTATTCCACACATTGGTTTACAGTTGTTGTGCGGAACATCATTTTGTTACCATCATTCAAAGCCTTATTTTTTTTTTTTTTAATCTCTATATATGGCTCTGGTGTCATTCTCCTTTGGACAATCCTGTTGGTTCGAAAATGTTACGGTGAAACCTACTGTGCTGTTCCAATGCATACAGGATCTGTGCAAGTGCAGAAAACAAATGACTAGGCCTACATTTTTTAAAATAATAAAAACATGTATGAAATTTGTAACTTAATTGAGTGTTTGTATTTAATAAAAGTATGTCTCAATGACAAATTCCTGGAGTTACAGTAGAAGTTACACTGTTGGTTTTGTTTGTGGCCTTGTTATCAAAAACAAGTAAAGTGTTATGTGGAGCTCACCAAAGATGTGGTCAAGACAACATGTCAGGGACTTCAGTGTAATATGAAACATGCAAGTTGTTTTTTGTTGATTTTTCAAGAGTTGCTTATTGTGTAGTTGTCTGAGTTAATTTGAATAAAGAGCATTTGACATCTAAAACAAGTGCTATATGGCAATTTGAATCGAAGTGCATGAAGGTGAATAAGGTAAATTATTATCTGGTGACCTATTTCCAGCCCAAAAGGTGGCGCTCAAACGATCATTCATAGATCAAATTAGCAGAACACGTCACGAGCAGCTTGCACTCTT
This sequence comes from Oncorhynchus mykiss, assembly GCF_057628025.1. Taxonomy (NCBI): domain Eukaryota; kingdom Metazoa; phylum Chordata; class Actinopteri; order Salmoniformes; family Salmonidae; genus Oncorhynchus; species Oncorhynchus mykiss. The sequence continues at coordinate 62,300,458 of NC_143030.1, read as the reverse complement.
CACAACAACACGCTGTGCACTGTCGAATTAAAAAAATGACCGAACGCAGTGCAAAATTGAACATTCTCAAGTTTGTGAAAATTGTGTCGTTTAGCTTGTTATTAGTTATATTAGCCTTTTTCGTTGCAGCCACTGTAAGGACACTAACGTTTGACGTGAATGCAGGACTTCAACTTGCACACTGGGAGAAGACGAACAATATTGCGTCTGACATAAACCAGCACCAGAGAGAGGAGCTTCTATCGAATTTCAGAGGTGAGATCCGGACTAATTCGATCATCAAGCTGAGCAGGTTTGTCAACCTATGCTGTGTGAATGATTAATCGCTATAATGTGCACACCAAATTTGCTCAACGCCGCCTGCTTTTTTGTACGCAGACGCAATCCGGATTCCCACCGTGTCAACCACGGAGACGCAGCTCAACACCACCGCATTGCGCGAGTTCGACGGCCTCTTGAGGAAAGGTAAACTACCGGATACCTACTGTTATACTTGGTTTAGGAGCAGGTACATGCTGCATGGGCGGTTATATTATAACCGGTTACTGTAGGAAACATGTTTTCACTGAGTACACTAGCCCACTGAACACAAGGCCCATTAGCCCACTGAGCACAAGACCGGCAAATGGCGATAAGGATTCGTTTCATTTTACCGTCCAAAAGGTATGCATGGCGCTGGTCGTTTTCAATGAAACGTCACAATAAAATAGAGCATTCGATTTGCCTGCTGGGTGCATGTAGTCCTTCAGCTCCGCAGAAAGCATTGACAACTGCGTGTCGTTTTCAAGGAAATATTAAATACATGTTAACTATTTGGAATGTCATCACCCCTTGAAGAACACAGTCAGAACTACAAATCTATGTTTATTCCATGCAAAACAATTGCGCACATTTAGCTCTATAATCAGTTTAATACAGCAAGTAACTGCATGTTTTTCATGACTAGTTTGTAATTTGAGGTGTAGCCTCACCACATCCCTGAGTAGAATCCCACAGTGGAGGTGTCATAACCTAGTAGTCAAACAGGGAAATGGTTCCAATCATTTTTACCCCATTTTCCCATAAGGGATTTTAGAAACACTTAAAATAAGGGCTGTGTATGCTTACCTTGGCTTGAGGTTTTGATAACCATGTACATCTCTCTCTCTTATATCAATATATTTGGCTCTATTTACTCTCAGGTTCAAAAATGCTAATTGTAATCAATTTAGACATGTCAAAACTACAAATCTCTGCACGTTCCTGCATGTCATCTCTAGCTGATACCTTTACTAATGGGTATTGTGTCAATTTAAAACTTGCACAAGACAGTTCACAGAATTGTCCATTTAAAGAAACGTAGCCTTTATTTATTACTACATTTAGCTAACATTATAAAACAATCAAATGTATTTATGAAGCCATTGTTACATCAGCAGATGTCACAAAGTGCTTATAGAGAAACCCAGCCTAAAATAGAAAGCAATGCAGATGTAGAAACATGGTGGCTTGGAGAAACTCCTTAGAAAGGCAGGAACTTAGGAAGAAACCTAGAGAGGAACCAGGCTCTGAGGGGTGGCCAGTCCTCTTCTGGCTGTGCTGGGTGGAGATTGAGAGTACATGGCCATTAAGGCCAGATTGTTCTTCAAGATGTTCAAACATTCATAGATGATCAGCAGGGTCAAATAATAATCACAGTTGTAGAGGGTGCAATAAGTCAACACCTCAGGTGTAAATGTCAGTTGGCTTTTCATAGCTGAGCATTAAGAGGTTGAGACAGCATGTGTGGTAGAGGGAGGGGGTCCAAAACAGCGGGTCTGGGACAAGGTAACCTGTCTGGTGAACCGGTCAGGGTTCCATAGCCGCAGGCAGAACAGTTGAAACTGGAGCAGCAGCATGACAGATATGTGTATGTGGACTAGGGCTGTTACAGTGACCATATTACCGTCACACTGGCGGTGACGAGCCATGAAGGCAGTCTAATTCCACGTGACCGCTTAGTCATGGTAATTAGGCTCCCGAGTGGCGCAGCGGTCTAAGGCACTGCATCTCAGTGCAAGAAGCGTCATTACAGACCCTAGTTCGATTCCAGGCTATATCACAACTGGTCGTGATTGGGAGTCCCATAGGGCGGTGCACAATTGGCCCAGTGTCGTCCGGTTTGGCCGGGGTAGGCCGTCATTGTAAATAAGAATGTATTTCTTAACTGACTTGCCTAGTTAAATAAAGATTACATTAAAAAGCTCTGATGCTGCTGATAGTCATTAGTAGCCTACCAGACTTGTTAACGGCCTGGTACTCAGCACTCTTATTGTCCCTCTAATCACTCTGACATCAATGCAAATATATTCGAACATCTAATCAAACACTTCATGAGAAGTGCGCAACAATTCTATAGGCTATGCTGTTGCGTGAGAGAACAGAGTGATGGCCTCTATTAAAAGAAGCGGTTCCCATCCAGTGTTCTATAGGCTAGGCCTACTATATATATTTATTCATTTTCCTAATATTAAGCTTATTGCTTTTCCTTACAACAGGAGTATAGCCTACCTGGCTGGCATGATAATGAACCACGGGAAAAGAGTCCTCCATTTTCTATTTAAGTGCATAGCTGACATGTATTTCTTCTGCTGCCCTTGTTTAGAGAGAGAATTGACCATTATCATGCACCTAAATCAAAACAAATTTCACATATATTATTTAGTATATGCAACAATAAGATTAAATCAAGAATAGTTTGATGGGTGACAATATTAGCCTTTTACTTGTGAATGATATTATCACTTGTGAATTATGCCCAGCTTAAGGCAAGAAACAGCATTTGATTTATTTTGCGACTTTCAAATCATTGTTGCCTAGCCTTTATGTCCCGAGGCAGCAAAGCATCCCCAAACCATCACACCACCACCACCACGCTTGACTGTTGGTATGAGGTTCTTACTTTGGAATGCAGTGTTTGGTTTACATCAGGCATAATGGGACGCATGTCGTCTAAAAAGTTGACTCAGAAATACTCTGAACTAACTATTACTGCTTCTACGTGAGTGCTGTGTAGCTGGAGGCTTGCCAGCTCAGTGAAGTGCTAAAAATGCGCACAGGCCATATACTGTTAGGTGAAGTATTATGGTAGGGTGTTGGGGCTCGTGACAAAAAAATGGATGCTATGCTATGCTAAATGTCAACTTTGTTACAACTTTAATTTTACAGCCCCTTAGTGAAGCCCGATAAATCCATGTATGCAACTGCACGATAATATTTTAAGAGTTCCCTGCAGGAATGCCCCACCTTGAGCATCCCATTGGTTCCTTCATAACCCCCCAGGTTAGGATAATTCAGTTTACGGTTAGGAAAATAGTACGGTTAGCTGAAATGTAAAAATAATAACTTTTGACCTCAATTTTGACAAGCTGTGTCCCATCTAGACATGACCCTGGCTAAACATCAGGAAGTAGCATTAGCCACTACCATGGGGGTGGAAAATGCTGTTTCATCAAGAAAGTATGCATACTTTCCCAAATAAATTCTGCCTTCTCACGATTAAATTGAGTTGAGGAAATTGATGTCTTTGCAGCCTGAATGGAGAATGTACACACACCAAAAAACGTCCACGCGGCATACTAGTGTATAGCCTGCTGCATGCATTCCCTTATGACCATAAGATGAAACGACTCAATATCGCCATCTGCCGGCCTTTGGGCTTTGAGCATATAAAGTTACCAATTAGCATTTCGACACTGCTTTCTGATACTCAAGCAGTAATGCGTCTGCGTTTACTTCAAATCCACTATTTTAAAATCTTAGTAGAAATGCCCTTCCAAAAAAAGATTTCAGTTTTGGAACTGCAGTAAAAGTGCAGTAACTGCAGTCGACTGTGGTATTTTGGATGCAGTATTTGCAGAATAATGCAACACTCTGAGGGCAGTTTTTTTCGTACGGGTCATATCCTGCATTTCCTAACACTTAACAGATTTTTTTTTTTTTGTCTGCCAGCTTTCCCGACAGTGTTTTCTTCCCACCTGGTCCAGCATGAGGTTGTGGCCAACTACAGCCACCTGTTCTGGGTGCCGGGCTCTGACCTGGCCCTCGTCCCCTACATGCTGCTGGCCCACATAGATGTGGTGCCTGCTGAGGAGAGAGACGGATGGGAGGCCCCACCATTCTCTGCAAAGGAGATAGATGGATTCATCTACGGGAGAGGGACCATCGATAACAAGCAGTCTGTCATGGTGAGATCGTGAGGGTTGACAGTGGGTAGATGTTTATGGAACCTGGGTGTTCCAAGAACAAGGACCAGATTGTAGAGATAAATCTATGATATGTATTATCTTTGAGCTAAGAGCATTGCGTAATCAACAATGTGGTTTCTGATTTTCTCACCCAATAATACGATTTCACATTGTGAGAATTTAACCAGACAAATCTTTCACTGTAGGGAATTCTCCAGGCGCTGGAGTACCTGTTGATAAGAGGTTATTCACCGCGAAGGGGATTCTTCATTGGTTTGGGTCATGATGAGGAGGTTTGTGAAGTTTGTAAAGTCGGAAGTTTACATACATTTAGGTTGGAGTCATTAAAACTCGTTTTTCAACCACTCCACAAATGTCTTGTTAACAAACTATAATTTTGGAAAGTCGGTTAGGACATCTACTTTGTGCATGACACAAGTAATTTTTCCAACAATTGTTTGCCGACAGATTATTTCAATCAATCAATCAAATTTATTTTATATAGCCCTTCGTACATCAGCTGATATCTCAAAGTGCTGTACAGAAACCCAGCCTAAAACCCCAAACAGCAAGCAATGCAGGTGAAGAAGCACGGTGGCTAGGAAAAACTCCCTAGAAAGGCCAAAACCTAGGAAGAAACCTAGAGAGGAACCAGGCTATGTGGGGTGGCCAGTCCTCTTCTGGCTGTGCCGGGTGGAGATTATAACAAAACATGGTCAAGATGTTCAAATGTTCATAAATGACCAGCATGGTCGAATAATAATAAGGCAGAATAGTTGAAACTGGAGCAGCAGCACAGTCAGGTGGACTGGGGACAGCAAGGAGTCATCATGTCAGGTATTCCTGGGGCATGGTCCTAGGGCTCAGGTCCTCCGAGAGAGAGAAAGAAAGAGAGAATTAGAGAGAGCATATGTGGGATGGCCAGTCCTCTTCTGGCTGTGCCGGGTGGAGATTATAACAGAACATGGCCAAGATGTTCAAATGTTCATAAATGATCAGCATGGTCGAATAATAATAAGGCAGAACAGTTGAAACTGGAGCAGCAGCACAGCCAGGTGGACTGGGGACAGCAAGGAGTCATCATGTCAGGTAGTCCTGGGGCATGGTCCTAGGGCTCAGGTCCTCCGAGAGAGAGAAAGAGAGAAGGAGAGAATTAGAGAACGCACACTTAGATTCACACAGGACACCGAATAGGACAGGAGAAGTACTCCAGATATAACAAACTGACCCTAGCCCCCCGACACATAAACTACTGCAGCATAAATACTGGAGGCTGAGACAGGAGGGGTCAGGAGACACTGTGGCCCACTCCGAGGACACCCCCGGACAGGGCCAAACAGGAAGGATATAACCCCACCCACTTTGCCAAAGCACAGCCCCCACACCACTAGAGGGATATCTTCAACCACCAACTTACCATCCTGAGACAAGGCTGAGTATAGCCCACAAAGACCTCCGCCACGGCACAACTTAAGGGGGGGGGGGGGGCGCCAACCCAGACAGGATGACCACATCAGTGACTCAACCCACTCAGGTGACGCACCTCCTCCAGGGACGGCATGAGAGAGCCCCAGTAAAGCCAGTGACTCAGCCCCTGTAATAGGGTTAGAGGCAGAGAATCCCAGTGGAAAGAGGGGAACCGGCCAGGCAGAGACAGCAAGGGTGGTTCGTTGCTCCAGAGCCTTTCCGTTCACCCTCCCACTCCTGGGCCAGACTACACTCAATCATATGACCCACTGAAGAGATGAGTCTTCAGTAGAGACTTAAAGGTTGAGACCGAGTTTGCGTCTCTGACATGGGTAGGCAGACCGTTCCATAAAAATGGAGCTCTATAGGAGAAAGCCCTGCCTCCAGCTGTTTGCTTAAAAATTCTAGGGACAATTAGGAGGCCTGCGTCTTGTGACCGTAGCGTACGTGTAGGTATGTACGGCAGGACCAAATCAGAGAGATAGATAGGAGCAAGCCCATGTAATGCTTTGTAGGTTAGCAGTAAAACCTTGAAATCAGCCCTTGCTTTGACAGGAAGCCAGTGTAGAGAGGCTAGCACTGGAGTAATATGATCAAATTTTTTGGTTCTAGTCAGGATTCTAGCAGCCGTATTTAGCACTAACTGAAGTTTATTTAGTGCTTTATCCGGGTAGCCGGAAAGTAGAGCATTGCAGTAGTCTAACCTGGAAGTGACAAAAGCATGGATTAATTTTTCTGCATCATTTTTGGACAGAAAGTTCCTGATTTTTGCAATGTTTCGTAGATGGAAAAAAGCTGTCCTTGAAATGGTCTTGATATGTTCTTCAAAAGAGAGATCAGGGTCCAGAGTAACGCCGAGGTCCTTCACAGTTTTATTTGAGACGACTGTACAACCATTAAGAGTAATTGTCAGATTCAACAGAAGATCTCTTTGTTTCTTGGGACCTAGAACAAGCATCTCTGTTTTGTCCGAGTTTAAAAGTAGAAAGTTTGCAGCCATCCACTTCCTTATGTCTGAAACACATTCTTCTAGCAAGGGCAATTTTGGGGCTTCACCATGTTTAATTGAAATGTACAGCTGTGTGTCATCTGCATAGCAGTGAAAGTTAACATTATGTTTTCGAATAACATCCCCAAGAGGTAAAATATATAGTGAAAACAAAAGTGGTCCTAAAACGGAACCTTGAGGAACACCGAAATTTACAGTTGATTTGTCAGAGGACAGACCATTCACAGAGACAAACTGATATCTTTCCGACAGATAAGATCTAAACCAGGCCAGAACTTGTCCGTGTAGACCAATTTGGGTTTCCAATCTCTCCAAAAGAATGTGGTGATCGATGGTATCAAAAGCAGCACTAAGGTCTAGGAGCACGAGGACAGATGCAGAGCCTCGGTCCGATGCCATTAAAATGTCATTTACCACCTTCACAAGTGCCGTCTCAGTGCTATTTCACTTATAACTCACTGTATCACAATTCCAGTGGGTCAGAAGTTTACATACACTAAGTTGACTGTGCCTTTAAACAGCTTGGAAAATTCTAGAAAATGATAATAGGCTAATTGACATAATTTGAGTCAATTGGAGGTGTACCTGTGGATGAATTTCAAGGCCTACCTTCAAACTCAGTGCCTCTTTGCTTGACATCATAGGAAAATCAAAAGAAATCAGCCAAGACCTCAGAAAAAAAGTCAGGTTCATCCTTGGGAGTAATTTCCAAATGCCTGAAGGTACCACGTTCATCTGTACAAACAATAGTACGTAAGTATAAACACCATGGGACCACGCAGCCGTCATACCACTCAGGAAGAAGACGCGTTCTGTCTACTTGAGATGAACGTACTTTGGTGCGAAAAGTGATAATCAATCCCAGAACAACAGCGAAGGACCTTGTGAAGATGCAGGAGGAAACGGTTACAAAAGTATCTGTATCCACAGTAAAACAAGAACTATATCGACAACCTGAAAGGCCGCTCAGCAAGGAAGAAGCCACTGCTCCAAAACCGCCATAAAAAAGCCAGACTATGGTTTGCAACTGCACATGGGGAAAAAGATCGTACTCTTTGGAGAAATGTCAGATGAAACAAAAATAGAACTGTTTGGCCATAATGAACATCATTATGCTTGGATGAAAAGGGGGAGGCTTGCAAGCCGAAGAACACCATCCCAAACATGAAGCACGGGGTGGCAGCATCATGTTGTGGGGGTGCTTTGCTGCAGGAGGGACTGGTGCACTTCACAAAATAGATGGCATCATGAGGGAGGAAAATGATGTAGATATATTGAGGCAACATCTCAAGACATCAGTCAGGAAGGTAAAGCTTGGTTGCAAATGGGTCTTCCAAATGGACAATGACCCCAAGCGTACTTCCAAAGTTGTGTCAAAATGGCTTAAGGAGAACAAAGTCAAGGTATTGGAGTAGCCATCACAAAGCAGAACTGAAAAAGCTTGTGCAAGCAAGGAGGCCTACAAACCTGACAGCTCCGTTAGGAGGAATGGGCCAAAATTCACCCAACTTATTGTGGGAAGCTTGTGGAAGGCTACCTGAAATGTTTGACCCAAGTTAAACCATTTTAAATGAAGTGCTACCAAATACTGAGTGTATGTAAACTTCTGATCCATGGGGAATGTGATGAAAGAAATAACAGCTGAAATAAATCATTCTCTCTACTATTATTCTGACATTTCACTCTCTTAAAATAAAGTGGTGATCCTAACTGACCTAAGACAGGGAATATTTACTTGGATTAAATGTCAGGAATTGTGAAAAACTGAGTTTAAATGTATTTGGCTAAGGTGTATGTGAACTTCTGACTTAAACTGTATTTCACTAACTGAAAAGGAACAGAAATCATTAACAGGATTTTGTCGGTCTACTGTAGGTGAGTGGCTTCCAGGGGGCAATGAACATAGTGAGGGTGCTGAAGAAGAAAGGGGTACAGCTGGCGTTTGTACTGGATGAGGGTCTGGCTGTACTGGATGGAGTCATCAGTGGTCTGCAGGGGCCTGCTGCTCTGTAAGCATTCATTCACTCTTTTCTCATATTTAGTGTCTTTCTAAGTGATTATAACCACAGGCCCAATGTAGCAATTTTTTTGTTATCTCGGTATGAACTCATTTCTGGGTAACAATGAAGTACCATTATAATAGTTTTCCATTAAAATTGTCAAATCCAAATAGATTTTTAGCAAAAAATAATTTCTTAAGCAAGAATTTAGTTAGTACTGTCTAGGAGTGGTCTGAGTGAGGGGTGTAATTGGAAGGGCCTAATGGGAGGGATATGTAACCTGAAAAAACTATCTGTTATTGGCAGAGAAGTTTGGAACTCTCTTTATTGGTCTATTAACCTATACTGCCTGGTTATGTCAACAGGCAAGCCAAAACTCCACCCATGCAAAAACGGCTGATTACAAGGTCCTGCGTAAAATATATTTTCAACCAGAAACTAACATTAGCTTGGTTTCTATCCAATTGGCGACAGATTTTCATGCGACTATTTAAAAATGTGAGTACGACAATATGCACATTTTCCCACCAGAAATGTTTCCATTAACCGGACTTATTGTGGATAAAAGGCTGTGTGAGAACATAACTTTTGCGGTTGAATTCCCTAATAAAAATAAAAAAAACAAGTTAAATGGGTCTTTATCGCATTTTCAACTACTGATAGTTTTGTCACCAAAATTGTTTTGTTTATATAGCAAATGTGAACACTCTAGCCAACGGTTTGTAGATAGATTGCAGGTAGGCTACCTACATGATGAGATTATTATGGATGAGAGCAAGATAATGTTTAATTGTCAAATGGAAGCCAAGCATTGATCATCATGTCACTAGAATAAGATCCTCAATATTTATTGGAAAGGAGCATCAAGATCATCCCTGTGCACTTTCACCACCCTGTGAAGTTCATCATAACTTCTTTCATCTGTAGCCTAATAAACTGCATGCTTTCCCGAGTCGTAGTGGAAGGAACACACAACATATCGTCTTGTGACTCAAGTTTACTTCGATATGATGCTTATCAATATTTGCATCATTTCTCGTGTAATTAATTTTCCGCACACACAAAGATTCCACTATGTCGAATGAATAAATTGTCTGTCCACATTTATAAAATTGTACCAGCTGTTTCCATCAACCAGGTCATGATTTTCCCATGCGTCACGTAGTTCATCTGCATGAAGTGGTTGGATGGAAACCTGGTTACTGATCAAAGTTTCACACTTTTACAGTGTTAGTTTCATCAGCTGTTGTACAATTTGATATAAAACACAACTTAAATATGGTTTATGTTTGCTATCACAGTATATTAAAAGTATATATGCCTGCCAAGTGCAATCACTGGAGAATAAACTGGATGAGCTCCGTTTGAGACTATCCTTCCGATGGGACATTAAAACGGTAATATCTTATGTTTCACCGAGTCATGGCTGAACGACGACACAGATAATATACAGTTGGCTGGATTTGCTGTGCATCGGCAGGGCAGAACGGCTATCTCTGGTAAGACGAGGGGTGGTGGTGTTTGTCTATTTGTCAAAAACAGCTCATGCGCGATGTCTAATATTAAAGAAGTCTCAAGGTATTGCTCACCTGAGGTAGAGTACCTCATGATAAGCTGTAGACCACACTATCTACCAAGAGAGTTTATCTATATTTTTCATAGCCGTCTATTTACCACAAACCGATGCTTGCACTAAGACTGCACTCAACGAGCTGTATAAGGCCATAAGCAAACAAAATGCTCATCCAGAAACGGCTCTCCTTGTGGCCATGGGACTTTAATGCAGGCAAACTTAAATCTGTTTCACCTAATTTCTACCAGCAGGGGAAAATAATTCTAGGCCACTTTTACTCCACACACAGCGAATTATACATCATCCTGATTCCTGCTTACAAGCAAGAATTCAAGCAGGGCGTACCAATGACTCACTCAATTAGGAAGTGGTCAGATAATGTGAATGCTACGCTACAGGACTGTTTTGCTAGCATATGCTAGCATATGTTCTGAGATTCACCCAATGGCATTGAGGAGTATACCACTTCAGTCACAGGCTTAATTGCATCGACTACAACGTCCATAAAGCTGCCGCTTTCAAGGAGCGGGACACTTTATTTTATTTTACCTTTATTTAACTAGGCAAGTCAGTTAAGAACAAATTCTTATTTTCAATGACGGCCTAGGTTAAGTGGGTTAACTGCCTGTTCAGGGGCAGAACGACAGATTTGTACCTTGTCAGCTCAGGGATTTGAACTTGCAACCTTTCGGTTACTAGTCCAACACTCTAACCACTAGGCTACCCTGCCGCCCCAGGACTGTTCTCTCTGCTATTGCACGGCAAGTGGTATTGGAGTGCCAAGTCTGGGTCCAAAAGGCTCCTCAACAGCTTCTACCCCCAAGCCATAGGACTGCTGAACGATTAACCCAGACTGTTTGCATTGATTTCCCCCCCCCCCCCCAACTTTGTTGTCCTTAAGCCATTTTGCCACAACTTTGGAAGTATGCCTGGGGTTATTGTCCATTTGGAAGACCCACTTGCGACCAAGCTTTAACTTCCTGACTTGATGTCTTGAGATGTTGCGTCAATATATCCACATAATTTCCCTTCTCTCATGATGCCATCTATTTTGTGAAGTGCACCAGTCCCTCCTGCAGCAAAGCACCCCCACAACATGATGCTGCCACTGGAATTGTGATACAGTGAAATAATCTGTCTGTAAACAATTGTTGGAAAATTACTTGTGTCATGCACAAAGTAGATATCCTAACTGACTTGTCAAAACTGTAGTTTTATGGAGTGGTTGAAAAACTCCAACCTAAGTGTATGTGAACTTCCGACTTCAACTGTAAGTAAGCATTTCACTGTGACAAATAATATTAGATTTTTATTTGATTTGCCTGTGTGTGTATGTCAGGATTGGGATCAGTGAGAAGGGGCTGGCTACGGTGAAGCTGAGCGTTTCCAAGGCCCCGGGTCACTCCTCTATGCCTCCCAGTGAGAGCAGCATAGGCATCCTGGCAGGAGCAGTCAAAAGGTAAGAGGGGATTAATGAATCGTCACAGGTATGGCTGGGAATTGGCTAGATGGATCTACTGTGTGTAGCCATTGCTTAACAACTACAGGTACTGTGCAATCAAAGGGAATTCCATGTTCCTTGCATGGTCAGCCATGAACATACACTGAGTATACAAAACATTTAAGAACTGCTCTTTCCATGACATAGACTGACCAGGCAAATCCAGGTTAAAGCTTTTATCCCTTATTGATATCATGTTAAATAAATATTTAAGTCCCTTTGAACGAGTTATGGTAGTAGGTGCCATGTGCATCGGTTTGTGTCAAGAACTGTTGGGTTTTTCACGCTCAACAATTTCCTGTATGTATCAAGAATGGTCCACCAGCCAACTTCACACAACTGCGGGAAGCATTGGAGTCAACATGGTCCAGCATCCCTGTGGAACGCTTTCAACACATTGTAGAGACAATGCCTCTACGAATTGAGGCTCTTCTGAGGGTGGGGGGTGGGGGTGTGCGCGCAACTTAATATTAGGAAGGTGTTCCTAATGTTTGATGTACTCAGTATATAGAGCATGAGACATTTTGCAAGGTCCAAGTTCCCTCTTAGGACCTTTTCAGTTAATAATATTAGGAAACTCAGTAAAGGGAGGAATCTTTGTGACCCTAAGCCCACATTCTCTAAGTCTAAGCACACGTGATCTGTTTCGTCAGATTGGAGGATAACCCAATGCCTAGGTTGTTTGGTGAAGGCCCTGAACGTGGGACCTTTGAACACCTGGCTCACAAGGTAATGCTGTGTTTCTAGCCTCAGACATCCTATAAGTGCTATAGAGTGTTAAAGGGAAAGTTCCATCAAATTACATCTATTTGTCAGTAAAAAAATATTTTTTTTATCACTTTCTTTCTCACAGTTTAGGCTCCCACTCAAATTTGTCATGTCGAATATGTGGCTGTTCTCCCCACTCCTTGGAAGGTAATTTTCCACTCTGAATTTCACTGGCTTGTTCCATCTTTGATTATTTGAATTACATGCAGATTTATACTCTTATAAAATAAACATACCTCATGTTGTGGGAATTTATGGTGTTGATTTAATTCTGAAACCTAATTAACAGCTTTTATTTGTGCTACAGAGTAATGGAAAGAAGACCTGATACAAATGCTTTTGTGAGAACCACAACTGCAATCACTATGTTCAACTCAGGAGTTAAGGTACAATATCTAGTCATGATAAATTATATATTGTGCATAAAGTTGTCTGTTAAATGCCCGCACTAGTAGAAATCACTTTTCCGAGCTGAAAGACAATGGCCAGAAACCACAAGTGTCTATCCAGATAATGAAAAGGCACCTGCAAAGGAACTTATAGTTCTTCACTTCCCCTGTGAGAAGCCTGAACACTGGCTGACTTTGCTTTTCTGTACCACAGCCAAAGCCTGTCAGCAGCCTACCAGAGGTTGCATCGTTTCCATTCCAAATGTAGAAAAATGCATACCAGCTATCTTTCAATAGTTATCCGTATTACCGGAGCTTCATCTTATTATTTTCTATTTCTATGGTGGATTCGCGTCCAGTGGTTTCCATCTGCGGCAAAGTTTTCCGTAAATCAGTGCTTATGACAAATCCAGTTCCAGAACCAGCCATAGAGCCAGCTAGCTAATCTTTTGAATACTGTGTAGTAAAAAAATAAGTGGCAACAACGGATAACATTAACTAGCTAGATAAGGTTAGCATGCTAACTGTACTGCTGTCGGTACCCTGTTGGTTGATGTTTATCAAGTCCAAGTGGAAATTCCCACACCCAATTCGTGAATATGTATAAGTAGCCTTTGTCATACTTTAGTTGTGGAACCTAAATGTGTATTACATCTCTAGGACAGGAAATTACATTGAAATAGTGGCGGCAACTTCCTCTGGGGAGTCCTTTTTAATTACATACATTTGTTTTCTTTCTTCACAGGTTAACATTCTTCCTTCCCAAGCTGAGGCCTATGTGAATCTGCGGATACATTCCGCACAGTCACTACAAGAGGTGGGGATTAGTATTTACTGCAAGCTCTGTCTAAAGCCAGGTTCCCCAACTGGTGACCCACGGACCAAATTGGCCAATGGGTGATTTTTATTTGGCACCCCAAGTTTTCTGAGTAATAAATATTTTAAATTATTGTTTTAGTCAAATATTATATATGTTTGCGGGCAATTTGCAGTCTACAAATTATTTGTAATTATGTTCCTGACCATCTGCTCAAGGAAAATTGTCCCGCGGCTGAATCTGTTTGGTAATCCCTGGTCTAATGAATGGTGCTGCGACATTGCAAATCTACTGCTATCTATATGGTTCAACCACATGCTATATTAAAAACTCATGTTACTTATCTATTATTTTAGCTAGAATCATATGGTCCTCTCACAAAAGTAAAACATTGAAAATGTATTTAATTTAGTCATGCTGGCAACTTTGAAGTACAGTTGAAGAAAACTGTTCACAGTTTTCACAATGATAGTGTATTTGTCCTCCCTTCAGGTTTTGGAGTTGATCCAGTCCACAGTGGGAGATGAGAGGGTTAAGATGGAGCTAGTGGATGGCTTTGACCCTTTGCCTGTCAGCTCCTACGATGAAACATCCTTTGGGTTCCAGATCATCAAGAAGACTGTGCTGGACCAGTTCCCACAAGTTACTGTTGCCCCTGGTAAGAAATTGGGGTACGTGGAGAGGGAATGGTATTAGTTTGGTTTGCCCACCATGATGTTGAAAATGTTTTCTGCTAATGAAATGTTTTAGCATTTTTATGTCGAGACCTACTACTACATATTCCAATGTGCAGGTATCTGCATCGGAAACACAGACAGCCGTCACTACACTGACCTGGCCAAGGACATCTATCGCTTTGCTCCTACCTGGTTCAGACCAGGGGACGCCCAGAGGTAGGACACACACTGTAACAGAAGAACTGTGAGCCATAACACCCACAAGGAAATATTCTGTGTAGAAGAGCTCTCTCCAGCTCTAATCAAATCACATTTTATTGGTCACATACACATATTTAGCGGGTGTAGCGAAATGCTTGTGTTCAAATCAAAATGTATTTAGCTCCAATAGTGCAGTAGTATCTAACAACGATCCACAACAATACACATATATCTAAAATAATGGAATTAAGAAATATATAAATATTAGATCGAGCAATGACTAAAATACAGTAGAATAGAATAGTGTACACATATGAAATGAGTAAAGCAGTATTTAAACATTATTAAAGTGGCCAGTGATTCCAAGTCTATGTTTCTAGGGCAGCAGCCTTTAAGGTGCAGGGTTTGCGTAACTGGGTCGAAGCCGGCCAATGATGGCTATTTAAGTCTGTTTTAGTCTTTTTTTTCTCAGTCCCAGCTTTGATGCACCTATACTGACCTCGCCTTCTGGATGAGAGCGGGATGAACAGGCCGTGGCTCGGGTGGTTGATGTCCTTGATGATCTTTTTGGCTTTCCTGTGACATCGGGTGCTGTAGGTGTCCTGGAGGGCAGGTAGTTTGCCCTCTGTGATGTGTTGGGCAGACCGCACCACCCTCTGGAGAGCCCTGCAGTTGTGGGTGGTGCAGTTGCCGTACCCGGCAGTGATATAGCCTGACGGGATGCTCTCAATTGTGCATCTGTAAAAGTTTTGGGGGCCAAGCCAAATTTCTTCAGCTTCCTGAGGTTGAAGAGGCGCTATTGCGCCTTATTCACCACACTGTCTGTGTGGGTGGATCATTTCAGTTGGTCAGTGACGTGTACGCCGAGGAACTTCCCCACTACGGTCCCGTCTGTGGATAGGGGCGTGCTCCCTCTGCTGTTCCCTAAAGCCCGCAATCAGCTTCTTTTGTTTTGTTGACGTTGAGTGAGAGGTTATTTTCCTGGCACCACTCTCCCAGGGCCCTCACCTCCCTGTAGGCTGTCTCGGCATTGTTGGTAATCAGGCCTACTACTGTTGTTTCGTCTGCAAACTTGATGATTGAGATGGAGGCGTGAGTGGCTATGCAGTCATGGGTGAACAGAGACTACAGGAGGGGGCTGAGTAAGCACCCTTGTTGGGGCCCTTGTGTTGAGGATCAGCATAGTAGAGGTGTTGTTTCCTACCTTCACCACCTGGGGGGCAGCCCGTCAGGAAGTCCAGTTGCACCGGGCGGGGTTCAGACCCAGGGCCTCGAGCTTAATGATGAGCGTGGAGGGTAGTATGGTGTTGAATGCTGAGCTATAGTCAATGAACTGCATTCTTACATAGGTATTACTCTTGTCCAGATGAGATAGGGCAGTGCGATGGCGATTTCATCGCCTGTGGATCTATTGGGGCGTTAAGCAAATTGAAGTGAGTCTAGGGTGTCAGGTAAGGTAGAGGTGATATGATCCTTAACTAACCTCTCAAAGCACTTCATGATAACAGAAGTGATTTCTATGGAACAATAGTCATTTAGTTCAATTACCTTTTTACTTTCTTGGGTACAGGAACAATGGTGGACATCTTGAAGCAAGTGGGGACAGCAGACGGATAGGGAGAGATTGAATATGTTTTTAAACACTCCAGCCAGCTGGTCTGTGCATCCTCTGAGGATGCTGCTAGGGATGCCGTCTTGCTCTGCATCCTTGCGAGGGTTAACACGCATAAATGTCTTATTCACGTCTGCCACGGAGAAGGAGAGCACACAGTCCTTGGTAGCGGGCTGCGTCGGTGGCACTGTGTTGTCCTCAAAGCGGGGGAAGAAGGTGTTTAGTTTGTCCAGAAGCAAGGTTTTGAATGTAGTCATAACGATCTAGTCATAAGATTGTTTGAACACAAGGCCCTGTTCTTTTGTTGATCACGAGACTAATACTCCAGTCTTATGATCTAGCCATGTGCCACGGTTGAACCATAAAATGTAAGTCAGCCCTATACACACAGTGTGCCGACAAGGGGGGTTAAACAATGCTCTGTACTGCATTCGACAAACGAGAACACCTCAACTTAATTTAGTTTGGCCACTATCTTTCTATCTTTTCCCTCTGCATTTTCAGGTTCCATGGTATTAACGAGAGGATTTCTAAGAAGAACTACGAGGAACTGGTGGTCTTTTACTTCAATCTAATCCAGAACTGTGACATCAAGGACCTCCCTTCTCCTCACAGTGCTGGTCATGAGCTCTAAAGTTGTAGGGCATTATGGGTACTGTGGGCGGTGGTTGTGCTTTGGTGGTTCACTTATCCATTGCTGCAAGTGTATGCCACTCCGGCTGTGTGTACACAGGCAGCCCAATTCTAATATTTGTTTAACTAATTGGTCTTTTGACAATCAGATCTGAAAAGTTTTGATGTGATTAGTCAAAAGACCAATTAGAATCTCAGAATTGGGCTGCCTGTGTAAATGCAGCCTCTTACATTCATAATCCAGATTACACTTTTATGTTCTGTTTACCCTGTCAGGTTTGGTCCCTCCAATATTTTGGAAGAAGCACAGTTGTCTCGTGGTGATAAGCAACAAACCATGTGCACACTAGGATCAATGCTATAGTTTGAATGAAGACAATCGGATTGTATTATCAATGAGTACAGCAATTCAATGTTACGAAGACATCAAGGGGGCAAAGTCTAACGAGGAACAGAAATAATACAACAGAGAATTTGATCTGGGTTACATTTTTTTAAGAAAAGAACCCTCCCACCCGGTGACAGTATTGCATTAGAGATATGGAGTTAGATGTTGGTATGGCCGTAGAAAAGCCGTTTTGATTGGTACAACATCAATTTGATATGTTACTTTTATTTTGTTACTGGTCATTGGCAACATGAAGCTTGAAGTAGGTGATTGGTGAAGTGTATGCAGCATGCATGTGAGAGAGATGATCTGATATTTGCTGGCCAAATTTCCTCCCTGTGGAATGGCATCTGTAAATTAATATTAAATTAAAGATATTATGTAAAACAATTATTTAATGCACATTAATGGTATGAAGATGAAATCGCAAGCTTTTAAAAGGAACTTTGCATGCTATTTTACTTGCTGATTTCTGAGGTATTTGAGAGCATTTTTTAATTGTGAATATTAAACACACAGGTTAATTGAGGTGCAATACTTAATCCTCTGTTTCAGATGATAACTGTGAAAGTATCTATTTTTCTTGAAATACTGCTGCCTAGTGTCGGAGGTACTGTGCCAATGACGCTAAAGATATCATTGATGTGGGGGTGTAGTGAACATAATGGATAATAAACAAGATGCACTGTGGTGACGACCATCAATGTTTCCAGTTGTTGTGTCCAAACAATGTAGTCAGACATGATTAAGTGTTCAGACAGTCCTTGCTATCCGGGATCTTTGGGACATCTCTACCCAACTGAAGTTGACATTCAAAATGGTTAGGGTAGGGGTTGCAGCGTTTCTAAAACTCTGTCCTCGGGGCACCAAGGGGTGCACGTTTTTGTTTTTGCTCTAACACTGCACGGCTTATTCAAATGGTCAAAGCTTGATGATTAGTTGATTATTTTAATCAGTTGTGTAGTGCTAGGGCAAAAAATAAAACATGCATCCTTGGGGTCCTGAGGACTGAGTTTGGGAAACCCTGGGGTAGGGATGTCCCAAGGAAGCCTGGTTAACGAACCGTGTTCAGACAGGTCTAAATCCATGCCACATTAACAAGTAGCCTCACAATATTGTTTTCTTATTCACCTATTGTAGACTATATACTTACTACTAAGTAGTAGCCTACTTTACAGTTGGAGTTAATGTGTATCAACAAAGGTTTCAAACATTTCAACTGAAAGGCAAATCACAATCAGCAGCATCAACAAATATTACATACAAACATTGTACAAGTACTTTATTTTTGGGACTATTGAATGATATCACAATTGGTATTGTTGTAATTGGTGTACATATTGACATTAGAATCTAAACTAATGTAGGCACGGTCGTGGGAGGAAGGGGTGGCAAATTTGTCGTACACAATGTGTTACTGTCAAGCATGGAATGATACAATGGGTGCGTTTGAGTGGATTACTTTTGTCAAGTAATTAGGGTGTTTTTGTTTGACCCGTGCGAATGTGACCAAAGACATGACTGAAAACGGAACCAACTTCATGTAGGCAAAACAGAGGATAGCCTGTATATGAATGAATGTGATATTTTATACATTTTATTTCACCTTTAACCAGGTAGGCCAGTTGAGAACAAGTTCTCATTTACAACTGCGACCTGGCCAAGATAAAGCAAAGCAGTGCAAAACGAACAGTTTCACATGGAATAAACAAGCGTACAGTCAACACAATAAAAAAAGTGTGTGAGGAAGTAGGCAATAAATAGGCCATAGTAGCAAAGTAATTACAATTGCTGCTCAGATAGCCAATGTTTAAAGTTAGTGAAGGAAATATAATTCTCCAGCTTCTGCGATTTTTGCAATTCGTTCCAGTCACTGGCAGCAGAGAACTGGAAGGAAAGGCGGCCAAAGCAGGTGTTGGCTTTGGGTGAGCTATACCTGCTGGAGCGCGTGCTATGGGTGGGTGGGTGTTATCGTGACCGTGAGCTGAGATAAGGCAGAGCTTTACCTAGCATAGACTTAGATGACCTGGAGCCAGTGGGTCTGGCGACGAATATGTAGTGAAGGACAGCCGACTAAAGCATACAGGTTGCAGTGATGGGTGGTATACGGGGCTTTGGTAACAAAACGGATGGCACTGTAAAACTGCATCCAGTTTGCTGAGTAGAGTATTGGAAGCTATTTTGTAGATGACATCGAAGTCGAGGATCGGTAGGATAGTCAGTTTTACTAGGGTAAGTTTGGTGGCGTGAGTGAAGGAGGCTTTGTTGCGAAATAGAAAGCCGATTCTAGATTTTATTTTGGATTGGAGATGTTTAATATGAGTCTGGAAGGAGAGTTTACAGTCTAGCCAGACACCTATGTATTTGTAGTTGTCCACATATTCTAGGTCAGAACCATCCAGGGTAGTGATGATAGTCGGGCGGGCAGCGAACGGTTGAAAAGCATGCATTTGGTTTTACTAGCGTTTTAAGAGCAGTTGGAGGCCACGGAAGGAGTGTTGTATGGCATTGAAGCTCGTTTGGAGGTTAGTTTACACAGTGTCCAAAGAAGGGCCAAATGTATACAGATTGGTGTCATCTGCGTAGAGGTGGATCAGGGAACCACCCGCAGCAAGAGCGACATCGTTGATACAGTGCCTTGCGAAAGTATTCGGCCCCCTTGAACTTTGCGACCTTTTGCCACATTTCAGGCTTCAAACATAAAGATATAAAACTGTATTTTTTTGTGAAAAATCAACAACAAGTGGGACACAATCATGAAGTGGAACGACATTTATTGGATATTTCAAACTTTTTTAACAAATCAAAAACTGAAAAATTGGGCGTGCAAAATTATTCAGCCCCTTTACTTTCAGTGCAGCAAACTCTCTCCAGAAGTTCAGTGAGGATCCAATGTTGACCTAAATGACTAATGATGATAAATACAATCCACCTGTGTGTAATCAAGTCTCCGTATAAATGCACCTGCACTGTGATAGTCTCAGAGGTCTGTCAAAAGCGCAGAGAGCATCATGAAGAACAAGGAACACACCAGGCAGGTCCGAGATACTGTTGTGAAGAAGTTTAAATCCGGATTTGGATACAAAAAGATTTCCCAAGCTTTAAACATCCCAAGGAGCACTGCAAGCGATAATATTGAAATGGAAGGAGTATCAGACCACTGCAAATCTACCAAGACCTGGCCGTCCCTCTAAACTTTCAGCTCATACAAGGAGAAGACTGATCAGAGATGCAGCCAAGAGGCCCATGATCACTCTGGATGAACTGCAGAGATCTACAGCTGAGGTGGGAGACTCTGTCCATAGGACAACAATCAGTCGTATATTGCACAAATCTGGCCTTTATGGAAGAGTGGCAAGAAGAAAGCCATTTCTTAAAGATATCCATAAAAAGTGTAGTTTAATGTTTGCCACAAGCCACCTGGGAGACACTCCAAACATGTGGAAGAAGGTGCTCTGGTCAGATGAAACCAAAATTGAACTTTTTGGCAACAATGCAAAACGTTATGTTTGGTGTAAAAGCAACACAGCTGAACACACCATCCCCACTGTCAAACATGGTGGTGGCAGCATCATGGTTTGGGCCTGCTTTTCTTCAGCAGGGACAGGGAAGATGGTTAAAATTGATGGGAAGATGGATGGAGCCAAATACAGGACCATTCTGGAAGAAAACCTGATGGAGTCTGCAAAAGACCTGAGACTGGGACGGAGATTTGTCTTCCAACAATGATCCAAAACATAAAGCAAAATCTACAATGGAATGGTTCAAAAATAAACATATCCAGGTGTTAGAATGGCCAAGTCAAAGTCCAGACCTGAATCCAATCGAGAATCTGTGGAAAGAACTGAAAACTGCTGTTCACAAATGCTCTCCATCCAACCTCACTGAGCTCGAGCTGTTTTGCAAGGAGGAATGGGAAAAAATGTCAGTCTCTCGATGTGCAAAACTGATAGAGACATACCCCAAGCGACTTACAGCTGTAATCGCAGCAAAAGGTGGCGCTACAAAGTATTAACTTAAGGGGGCTGAATAATTTTGCACGCCCAATTTTTCAGTTTTTGATTTGTTAAAAAAAGTTTGAAATATCCAATAAATGTCGTTCCACTTCATGATTGTGTCCCACTTGTTGTTGATTCTTCACAAAAAAATACAGTTTTATATCTTTATGTTTGAAGCCTGAAATGTGGCAAAAGGTCGCAAAGTTCAAGGGGGCCGAATACTTTCGCAAGGCACTGTATATACAGAGAAAAGAGTCGGCCCGAGAATTGAACCCTGTGTTACCCCCATAGACTGCCAGAGGTCCGGACAACAAGCCCTGCAATTTGACACACTGAACTCTGTCTGAGAAGTTGTTGTTGAACCAGGCGAGGCAGTCATTTGAGAAACCAAGGATATTGAGTCTGCCGATAAGAATACAGTGATTGACAGAGTCGAATGCCTTGGCCAAGTCGATGAAGACGGCTGCACAGTGATCGAAGGAGCTGATGATCAGTGATCTGTTTATTAACTTGGCTTTCGAAGACTTTAGAGAAGCAGGGCAGGATGGATATAGGTCTATAACAGTTTAGGTCTATAGTGTCACCCCCTTTGAAGAGTAGGATGACTACGGCAGCTTTCCAATCGTTAGGGAACTCGGACGATACGAAAGAGAGGTTAAACAGACTGGTAATAGGGGTTGCAACAATGGCGGCGGATAGTTTTAGAAAGAGAGGGTCCAGATTGTCTAGCCCAGCTGATTTGTACGGGTCCAAGTATTGCAGCTCTTTCAGAACATCTATCTGGATTTGGGTGAAGGAGAAGGGGGTGGCTGTTGGCCGGGGTCGGGGTAGCCAGGAGGAAAGCATGGCTAGCTGACGAGAGGAGGTGCTCTTGTTCTCCATGGACTTTAGTGTCCCAAAATTTTTTGGAGTTAGAGCTACAGGATGCAAATTTCTGTTTGATAAAGCTAGCCTTTGCTCTCCTGACTGACCGTGTATTAGTTCCTGACTTCCCTGAATAGTTGCATATCGCGGGGACTATTTGACGCTATTACAGTCCACCACAGGATGTTTTTCTGCTGGTCAAGGGCGGTCACGGCTGGAGTGAACCAAGGGCTATATCTGTTCTTAGTTCCACATTTTTTTGAAAGGGGCATGCTTATTTAAGATGGTGAGGAAATTACTTTTAAAGAACGACCAGGCATCCTCGACTGACGAGATGAGGTCAATATCCTTCCAGGATACCCGGGCCAGGTCGATTAGAAAGGCCTGCTCGCCAGAAGTGTTATAGGGGAGAGTTTGACAGTGATGAGGGGTGGTTGTTTGACCTCAGACCCATAGTGGATGCAGTCAATGAGGCAGTGATCGCTGAGATCCTGATTGAAAACAGCAGATGTGTATTTGGAGGGCAAGTTGGTCAGGATAATATCTATGAGGGTGCCCATGTTGACGAATTTAGGGTGGTACCTGGTGGGTTCCTTAATGATTTGTGTGAGATTGAGGGCATCTAGCTTAGATTGTAGCACTGCCAGGGTGTTAAGCATATCCCAGTTTAGGTCACCCAACAGAACCCAACAGAACCAACTCTGAAGATAGGGGCGTATGCCTTATGACTAACGCGACATGGTGTGATGAAAGAAACATACAGGAACTCAAATCCTTATGTTCACCTGATTTAGAATTCCTCACAATCAAATGTAGACCGCATTATCTACCAAGAGAATTCTCTTCGATTATAATCACAGCCGTATATATCCCCCCCCCAAGCAGACACATCGATGGCTCTGAACGAACTTTATTTAACTCTTTGCAAACTGGAAACCATTCATCCGGAGGCTGCATTCATTGTAGCTGGGGATTTTAACAAGGCTAATCTGAAAACAAGACTCCCTAAATTTTATCAGCATATCGATTGCGCAACCAGGGGTGGAAAGACCTTGGATCATTGTTACTCTAACTTCCGCGACGCATATAAGGCCCTGCCCCGCCCCCCTTTCGGAAAAGCTGACCACGACTCCATTTTGTTGATCCCATTAGAACGTGCGTTGAAGATGTCGTTCCCATAGCAACGATTAAAACATTCCCTAACCAGAAACCGTGGATTGATGGCAGCATTCGCGTGAAACTGAAAGCGCGAACCACTGCTTTTAATCAGGGCAAGGTGTCTGGTAACATGACCGAATACAAACAGTGCAGCTATTCCCTCCGCAAGGCTATCAAACAAGCTAAGCGTCAGTACAGAGACAAAGTAGAATCTCAATTCAACGGCTCAGACACAAGAGGCATGTGGCAGGGTCTACAGTCAATCACGGACTACAGGAAGAAATCCAGCCCAGTCACGGACCAGGATGTCCTGCTCCCAGGCAGACTAAATAACTTTTTTGCCCGCTTTGAGGACAATACAGTGCCACTGACACGGCCTGGCCTGCAACGAAAACATGCGGTCTCTCCTTCACTGCAGCCGAGGTGAGTAAGACATTTAAACGTGTTAACCCTCGCAAGGCTGCAGGCCCAGACGGCATCCCCAGCCGCGCCCTCAGAGCATGCGCAGACCAGCTGGCCGGTGTGTTTACGGACATATTCAATCAATCCCTATACCAGTCTGCTGTTCCCACATGCTTCAAGAGGGCCACCATTGTTCCTGTTCCCAAGAAAGCTAAGGTAACTGAGCTAAACGACTACCGCCCCGTAGCACTCACTTCCGTCATCATGAAGTGCTTTGAGAGACTAGTCAAGGACCATATCACCTCCACCCTACCTGACACCCTAGACCCACTCCAATTTGCTTACCGCCCAAATAGGTCCACAGACGATGCAATCTCAACCACACTGCACACCGCCCTAACCCATCTGGACAAGAGGAATACCTATGTGAGAATACTGTTCATTGACTACAGCTCGGCATTCAACACCATAGTACCCTCCAAGCTCGTCATCAAGCTCGAGACCCTGGGTCTCGACCCCGCCCGGTGCAACTGGGTACTGGACTTCCTGACGGGCCGCCCCCAGGTGGTGAGGGTAGGCAACAACATCTCCTCCCCGCTGATCCTCAACACTGGGGCCCCACAAGGGTGCGTTCTGAGCCCTCTCCTGTACTCCCTGTTCACCCACGACTGCGTGGCCACGCACGCCTCCAACTCAATCATCAAGTTTGCGGACGACACGACAGTGGTAGGCTTGATTACCAACAACGACGAGACGGCCTACAGGGAGGAGGTGAGGGCCCTCGGAGTGTGGTATCAGGAAAATAACCTCACACTCAACGTCAACAAAACTAAGGAGATGATTGTGGACTTCAGGAAACAGCAGAGGGAACACCCCCCTATCCACATCGATGGAACAGTAGTGGAGAGGGTAGCAAGTTTTAAGTTCCTCGGCATACAGTGCCTTGCGAAAGTATTCGGCCCCCTTGAACTTTGCGACCTTTTGCCACATTTCAGGCTTCAAACATAAAGATATAAAACTGTATTTTTTTGTGAAGAATCAACAACAAGTGGGACACAATCATGAAGTGGAACGACATTTATTGGATATTTCAAACTTTTTAAACAAATCAAAAACTGAAAAATTGGGCGTGCAAAATTATTCAGCCCCTTTACTTTCAGTGCAGCAAACTCTCTCCAGAAGTTCAGTGAGGATCTCTGAATGATCCAATGTTGGCCTAAATGACTAATGATGATAAATACAATCCACCTGTGTGTAATCAAGTCTCCGTATAAATGCACCTGCACTGTGATAGTCTCAGAGGTCCGTTAAAAGCGCAGAGAGCATCATGAAGAACAAGGAACACACCAGGCAGGTCCGAGATACTGTTGTGAAGAAGTTTAAAGCCGGATTTGGATACAAAAAGATTTC
The DNA here is from genome assembly GCF_057628025.1 of Oncorhynchus mykiss. Taxonomy (NCBI): domain Eukaryota; kingdom Metazoa; phylum Chordata; class Actinopteri; order Salmoniformes; family Salmonidae; genus Oncorhynchus; species Oncorhynchus mykiss. The sequence goes on along the minus strand of NC_143030.1, from coordinate 62,275,386 downwards.
CCAAGCTTTAAACATCCCAAGGAGCACTGTGCAAGCGATAATATTGAAATGGAAGGAGTATCAGACCACTGCAAATCTACCAAGACCTGGCCGTCCCTCTAAACTTTCAGCTCATACAAGGAGAAGACTGATCAGAGATGCAGCCAAGAGGCCCATGATCACTCTGGATGAACTGCAGAGATCTACAGCTGAGGTGGGAGACTCTGTCCATAGGACAACAATCAGTCGTATATTGCACAAATCTGGCCTTTATGGAAGAGTGGCAAGAAGAAAGCCATTTCTTAAAGATATCCATAAAAAGTGTTGTTTAAAGTTTGCCACAAGCCACCTGGGACACACACCAAACATGTGGAAGAAGGTGCTCTGGTCAGATGAAACCAAAATTGAACTTTTTGGCAACAATGCAAAATGTTATGTTTGGCGTAAAAGCAACACAGCTGAACACACCATCCCCACTGTCAAACATGGTGGTGGCAGCATCGTGGTTTGGGCCTGCTTTTCTTCAGCAGGGACAGGGAAGATGGTTAAAATTGATAGGAAGATGGATGGAGCCAAATACAGGACCATTCTGGAAGAAAACCTGATGGAGTCTGCAAAAGACCTGAGACTGGGACGGAGATTTGTCTTCCAACAAGACAATGATCCAAAACATAAAGCAAAATCTACAATGGAATGGTTCAATAATAAACATATCCAGGTGTTAGAATGGCCAAGTCAAAGTCCAGACCTGAATCCAATCGAGAATATGTGGAAAGAACTGAAAACTGCTGTTCACAAATGCTCTCCATCCAACCTCACTGAGCTCGAGCTGTTTTGCAAGGAGGAATGGGAAAACATTTCAGTCTCTCGATGTGCAAAACTGATAGAGACATACCCCAAGCGACTTACAGCTGTAATCGCAGCAAAAGGTGGCGCTACAAAGTATTAACTTAAGGGGGCTGAATAATTTTGCACGCCCAATTTTTCAGTTTTTGATTTGTTAAAAAAGTTTGAAATCTCCAATAAATGTTGTTCCACTTCATGATTGTGTCCCACTTGTTGTTGATTCTTCACAAAAAAATACAGTTTTATATCTTTATGTTTGAAGCCTGAAATGTGGCAAAAGGTCGCAAAGTTCAAGGGGGCCGAATACTTTCGCAAGGCACTGTACACATCACAGACAAACTGAATTGGTCCACACACACAGACAGCATTGTGAAGAAGGCGCAGCAGCGCCTCTTCAACCTCAGGAGGCTGAAGAAATTCGGCTTGTCATCAAAGCACTCACAAACTTCTACAGATGCACAATCGAGAGCATCCTGGCGGGCTGTGTCACCGCCTGGTACGGCAACTGCTCCGCCCTCAACCGTAAGGCTCTCCAGAGGGTGGTGAGGTCTGCACAACGCATCACCGGGGGCAAACTACCTGCCCTCCAGGACACCTACACCACCCGATGTCACAGGAAGGCCATAAAGATCATCAAGGACATCAACCACCCGAGCCACTGCCTGTTCACCCCGCTATCATCCAGAAGGCGAGGTCAGTACAGGTGCATCAAAGCTGGGACCGAGAGACTGAAAAACAGCTTCTATCTCAAGGCCATCAGACTGTTAAACAGCCACCACTAACATTGAGTGGCTGCTGCCAACACACTGACACTGACTCAACTCCAGCCACTTTAATAATGGGAATTGATGGGAAATGATGTAAATATATCACTAGCCACTTTAAACAATGCTACCTTATATAATGTTACTTACCCTACATTATTCATCTCATATGCATACGTATATACTGTACTCTATATCATCGACTGTATCCTTATGTAATACATGTATCACTAGCCACTTTAACTATGCCACTTTGTTTACATACTCATCTCATATGTATATACTGTACTCGATACCATCTACTGTATCTTGCCTATGCTGCTCTGTACCACCACTCATTCATATATCCTTATGTACATATTCTTTATCCCCTTACACTGTACAAGACAGTAGTTTTGGAATTGTTAGTTAGATTACTTGTTGGTTATTACTGCATTGTCGGAACTAGAAGCACAAGCATTTCGCTACACTCGCATTAACATCTGCTAACCATGTGTATGTGACAAATAAAATTTGATTTGATTTGAGATATGTGAATTGATTGCCCCTCATCCATGTGTGGGTGGACCATTTCAGTTTGTCAGTGATGTGTATGCTGAGAAACATGAAGCTTTCCACCTTCTCCACTGTGGTCCTGTCGATGTGGATAGGGGGATGCTCCCTCTGTAGTTTCCTGAAGTCCACGATCAGCTCCTTTGTTTTGTTGACGTTAAGTGACAGGTTATTTTCCTGGCACCACACTCCCAGGACCCTCATCTCCTCCCTCAGGCTGTCTCGTCGTTGTTGGTAATCAGGCCAACTAGTGTTGTCTGCAAACTTGATGATTGAGTTGGAGACGTGCGTGGCCACGCAGTCCTGGGTGAACATGAGGGGGCTGAGCAAGCACCCTTGTGGGGCCCCTGTGTTGAGGATCAGTGAAGTGGAGGTGTTGTTTCCTACCTTCACCACCTAAGGGCAGCCCGTCAGGAAGTCCAGGACCCAGTTGCACAGAGCAGGGTTCAGACCCAGGGCCTTAAGCTTAATGATGAGCTTGGACAGTACTATGGTGTTGAATGATGAGCTATAGACAATGAACAGCATTCTTACATAGGTATTCCTCTTGTCCAGATGGGATAGGATAGTGTGCAGTGCGATGGCGATTGCATCGTCTGTGGATCTATTGGGGCGGTAAGCAAATTGAAGTGGGTCTAGGGTGTCAGGTAAGGTAGAGGGGATCCTTGACTAGTCTCTCAAAGTACATGATGACAGAAGTGAGTGCTACGGGGCGATAGTCATTAGTTCAGTTACCTTAGCTTTTTTGGGTACAGATACAATGGTGGACATCTTGAAGCATGTGGGAACAGCAGACTGGGATAGGGAGAGATTGAATATGTCTGTAAACACTCCAGCCAGCTGGTCTGCGCATGCTCTGAGGAAGTGGCTAGGGATACCATCTGGGCCGTCAGCCTTGCGAGGGTTAACACACTTAAATGTCTTACGTCCGCCAAGGAGAAGGAGAGCCCATAGTCCTTGGTAGCGGGCCGCGTCGTTGGCACTGTGTTATCCTCAAAGCAGGCGAAGAAGGTGTTTAGCTTGTCCAGAAGCAAGACGTCTGTGTCCACGATGTGGCTGGTTTTCCCCTTGTAGTCCATGATTGTCTGTAGACACTGCCACATACATCTTGTGTCTGAGCCGTTGAATTTGCGACTCCACTTTGTCTCTGTACTGACGTTTTGCCTGTTTGATTGCCTTATGTAGGGAATAACTGCACTGTTTGTATTCGGCCATATTCCCAGTCACCTTGCCATGGTTAAATACGGTGGTTTGCGCTTTCAGTTTTGCGTGAATATTGCCATCTATCCACGGTTTCTGATTATGGAAGGTTTTAATAGTCACAGTGGGCACAACATCCCCTATACACTTACTGATAAACTCAGTCACCGTATCAGTGTATTCGTCAATGTTATTCTGAGGCTACTCGGAACATATCCCAGTCTGCGTGATCAAAACAATCTAGAAGCGTGGATTCCGATTGGTCAGACCAGCGTTGAATAGTCCTTAGCACGGGTACTTCCTGTTTGAGTTTCTGCCTGTAAGAAGGGAGGAGCAAAATGGAGTCGTGGTCAGATTTGCCGATGGGGGGGCGTGAGAGGGCCTTGTAGGCATCCCGGAAGTAGGAGTACAGTGGTCGAGTGTTTTAGCAGCACGAGTACTACAGTCAATGTGTTGATAGAACATCTGTCGTGTTTTCTTCAAATTTGCTTTGTTAAAATCCCCAGCTACAATAAATGCAGCATCAGGATATGTGGTTTCCAGTTTGCATAAAGTCCAGTGAAGTTCTTTGAGGGCTATCATGGTGTCGGCTTGAGGGGGAATATACACGGCTGTGACTATAACCGAAGATAATTCTATTGGGAGGTAATACGGTCGGCATTCGATTGTGAATGTAATATTGTACATCATATTAGCATCAACATACATTATTGTTTCATTCAATTTCACATAATAATTTCGTATTTCATTTTTGTTACATGTAATATTTTGGTTCAACCTTAATATATAATGAACATCATCATCTGAGAGAACAACATTTAGAGCAAAATGTTCATTTGTACCTCCCCTCAAATGTAATGCATCCATAGAAACCATCTGTAGGATTGTTGAAAATTATGTAGGTGACTTACTGAAAGACAAACAGAAACACAAATCCTATGATAATCTGAGGAGAGATGAGAGAATGGCTCTTAAGGACTTAAAGTCAGATCCTTATTAAAATTATCATAAAAAATGTGACAAAGGAGGAGGAATTTGTACACAAAATAAATGTGACTATGTGAATGAATGTCGCTGACAACTCTCTAAAGGTGACTTCTATCACAATCTGAATTGTGACCCTACCCTGGAATTCCAGCATAATATATAATCCACAGTGGACAGATGTTTGGAATCAGGACAAATCACGAAAAAAGAAGTTGAATTTCTATGTGTGAAATTTCCCAAGATACCAACTTTCTATACAGTCGCTAAATTACACAAACAAGTGTCTCCTCCTCCAGGTAGACCCAGTGTCTCCTCCTCCAGGTAGACCCATTGTAGCAGCAATCGACTCTGACAGCCAACATTTCTACATTTGTGGATTACCACATTAAACTGATAAGATGGGAGATTCTCAACTTATGTCAAGGACAATAGTCATATGATCTCATTGATAGAGGGCTTAAGAAGGATACCAGAGGGCACAATGCTGGCCACTTTTGATGTGGAGAGCTTGTACACTAACATCCCACACACTGGAGGCTTGCAGGCGCTACAATACTTCCTTCAGCAGAGAGACTCTACCCTTGCTCCATCCAATGTTTGCTTCTTACAACTTACTGAACTGGTATTATCCCATAACTACTTTGTCTTTGAGTCAGACTTTTTCCATCAAATTCGTGGTGTAGCCATGTGCTCCCCTTTTTCCCCAACTATGCATACCTGTATGTGGGACAATTTGAAGAAGCATTCCTTTTTAAAACAGAGACACAACCCTTACTTTCTAAAGTATTTCTATGGAAGAGATACATAGATTATGTCTTTGTGCTCTGGGAAGGAAGTCAGCAGGAACTAAATTAATTCCAAACTCTACTAAACGTGAGCTCTGAATACCTCATTCACCATGCAGACTGATGAGAGAAAAATAAATTACCTGGATTTATGGATTATCAAAGAGAATGATGCATTACACACAGACTTATACACAAAGCCCACAGATCTCAATACCTTGCTATTTGCTGATAGATCATTCTTGAGGGGAAGGGGATGCATACTATCATATAGCCAGTTATGCAGGGTTAAATCGAATCTGTGCCCACCAGTCAGATTTTGACAGCAACGCTAAAAAAATGACAGATAAATTCAAAATGAGAGGCTACAAGGACAAAACTCTTGATGCTGCAATGATGAAAATATCTCAAAAACCAAGAGCGGAATTACTAAAAACTCAAATCAACGAAGAAAAACAACGCAACTGTCTTTTACACCAAAGGTTCAGAGAAAATTAAAGCAATCCTGAAAAAGCACTGGCATATTCTGCAATCAGACAAAAATAATAATAATCGCACACCTCTTCAAGGAACCCCCACTGGTGGTCTATAAGCGTGGTTGCAATATTGGAGATAGTTTGGTGAGATCTGACATGCCTCCTGAGCCCACTCAGACACTCTTGACACCTATCCCAAATTGAAACTACAAATGTGGCTCATGTGCACAGTGCAATAGTACTATAAAAACATCTTTCTTCAGACACCCACATACAGGTCGAAAGATCCCTGTTAGGGGTATCATCTCATGCAAGACCAAGGGAGTAATCTATCTCATCACCTGTTCATGTGGAAAAGCCTATGTAGGACAAATAAAAAGACAATTAAAACAACACATAGCTGAACACCGCAGCTCAATCAGGGGTAAGAATATTGACTATCCAGTAGCAGCTCACTTTGTTGAAGCTAACCATCCCATCTCCTCTCTCAAATACACAGGCATTGAGTATGTTGCTCTACCAAGGAGAGGAGGTAACATGGAGATCCTACTACAACAGGAGGGTTACTGGATATCCTGTCTAAAAACATTGACCCCTAGTGGTCTGAATATTGACTTTGATCTCTGGCCCTTCTTATGAACACATTTTCCTTTATGAACAAGTCTTATAAATTTAAAAAATATTTTGACAGCTTATTAGCATACACCTAATATGTTCCCTCTGTTGATGATGTTCATTATATATTCAGGTTGAACCAAAATATTACATGTTACAAAAATGAAATACGAAATTGTGAAATTGAATGAAACAATAATGTATGTTGATGCTAATATGATATACAATATTCCATTATGTTTCTATATGATAACAATAGCGTAATATATTTAATATTCCATATACTATTTAACAGTTTCACTAATACATTTTTATTAACTTAATCATTATGACACACCCCTCACTACTGTCATTGATTACACTAATTGCACTGTGTGTCTACATAACCTGGTTCAAGTATTCATGACATTACCCTGAGGAAGGCACAGAGATGCCGAAACGTTGGTAAATACCCAGTAAATTGCTGGGAGATTATACATGGAGTGTGTGACTTTCTTTATTTTGATAGGTTATAGTTTATCTGCCGTTAGTCTGCACCTCCACACAAACTATTATTCTGGGTGTGCGCCAGCTCATGTTTCTTTTATCCATGAAATAATATCATGACAATGTTGTGCTGGATCAGTTAAGTTTGAACGTAATCATTATGGAGGACCCATTAAATACTGCTACTCAGGATACAAATATAATGCTTTCCAGATATTTGTGATTATTACTACTGTGGCTGTGAATGCCAAACTGACCCCGCACAGCAATGTGAACCTATTCTTGTCGTCTGGGGGGCTCCCTCGTGTTACAGGGTATAACAGTAGATTATTAAGAAATGTTCTCTTTCTTTCCTACTGCTGTAACATCTCCTGAAACATGTCAAACTTAATCATTGCTTTCTGACAACAATACTTACTGGGTAGTTCCAACTGCCAATAATGTCTTCAGAGCAGGATTTCTGTCCAAGACAAGAGAGATTAATTAATTAGCACACCCAATGTCATGCATTTAAATAAATTAAAGAGAAATGTGACTATGTAACACTTATTGTAAATGCAAGGATTGCTGTTGGAGGCCCTAAGAGATCATAGACATATAGCTCAGCATGTAAAACTCCCTGGGTCTTGAGCCCATTGAAAGATGTGTAGAGAACATTATTTTTCCACTCATAGGTGACCAGCTGGTTGTAGTGGCAGAGGATTGAGATGGCGTAGATCAGATGAGTGCAGAGGTTGGGGTCCACGTTGGCAGGCAGGTATTTCCCAGAGCCTGGTCTGAGACCAGGCACTGGGAAATTGCACACCAGTTTTGTTGATGACACTGTTGAGGAATTAAAATACTGGTATCGGGCGTTCTGTCAGAACAAGGTTAAAGTATACATGTATGATTGTACTGGGCCATGTTATTCAAACTATGAATGTAACCAACAAACAGCACATTTTTGGTATAGCTATTGTACAGACAAGGTTTGAATTGACATTCAATAGTATAATAAACACAATTCTTACCCATTTGAAGGCACATCAAGAGAGACAGGCCTAAAACAGGAACAAAACATTTGTTCACTAGAAAAACCAAACAAGCTTCATTGTATGCAGTCATTGAGGAATCTACACTATGGTGTCATCGTAACACCAAACACGATTATGTTAAATTGATCACAATATTTCATTGTCAGAATTTGACTTACCAGAAAGGAGTGTTAGTTTGACGATGATGAGTTGCACAGCCTCTCAAAATCAAAGTTGAACCTGGAAAAATGTATACTTTTTTTTTTTCATTAAACAAAGCATGGTGGTAAAAATGTGTTTGTATATTGTGGCTAAAGTTTTTCTGATTGCACTTCAAATCAGTGGAGCATAGGCAATATATATTTTGCTCTGATAGTACCAAAAAGGTTATAGTTTAGAATTGTAAACCTAGCTGAATGAATGGTAATAGTAGAACTATATTGTAATGATAAAAACATAGAGCCCAAGTCCTACATCTTCCTCTGTGAGAAGCTAGATCCGTGTCTGGAGGAGAACACATCTCACCCTTTACACCGCTCTGATAAGTCTGGGCCAAAGGCTAAATACCATTTTTGTCAGGTCATAGCCTTAAGTGAAATGTCTGAACTGTACCAGAGATTGAGACACATCTTTATGGTCTACCTACCTTGGATGATTAGTATCTAAAATAAACCGTCTCTACCCTCTGTATCAGCAATGTAGAATTGGGACTTTCAGTTGTTCAAATATTGTACAACAGTTGCAAGGCCAGCTCCAGGCATAAGCGGTCGCTTAGGATCCCAGGCCGCTAGGGAGCCCCTGAACTCAGTCATTGTGTCAATTTATTGTTGAGAGTTAGAATAGTTGAATACACAAGGTTGGAAATTTGGTTTTGCATCAGCAATTTTTCTGTTATGTCAATCAATTAAGACACATGTCAGTTGTACAACTGACTAGTGTTATGTCCGTTGTTAGAAGGAGACCAAGGTGCAGCGTGGTAGGTGTACATTATACTTTTATTTTAAATGACACCAACAAAATGCAAAACAAATGTAAAGCTATGTGCAGTTCAGAAAGCAACTACACACAAACAAGATCCCACAACTGAAGGTGGGACAAAGGGCTGCCCAAGTATGATCCACAATCAGAGACAACGATAGACAGCTGCCTCTGATTGGGAACCATACCCGGCCAACAAAGAAATAGACAAACAAGAATGCCCACCCAAATCACACCCTGACCTAACCAAATAGAGAAATAAAAAGGCTCTCGAAGGTCAGGGAGTGACAACTAGGTATTCCTTTTCCATGTCAGCTAAACATTTTCAGATTAGGAAGTTAGTCTAGCCAGCAATCTAAACTTGTAGTAATCATGGCCGAATACAGACTGGACATGCAGGGCACGTGCACAGGGCCCTGACCACCAGGGGCCCCCATTAATTTTGTTAGTCACTCAGATATCCTTAACATAAGTCATGGCAACATTTTTAGAATTGCAGGCAATTAGCTGTGAAACTGAAAACTTTTCTCTCCACTCCATGGCAAAATGGGTAGAATTGCAGGGAATTAGCTGTGAAACTGAAAACTTTTCTCTCCATTCCATGGCAAAATGGGTAGAATGGCAGGGAATTAGCTGTGAAATTGCACACACACAAAAATTATTGGCCCCATGGCAAAATTGCTAAGTGTTCGCTACACTCTATGGAAAAATATGTAGAACTGCAGAAAAGGTGCTTTGAAAGTGCTACATTTTCTCTTCACCCGATGTCAAAATGTGCAGAATTTGGGTGGCCCCCAAAAGGCTAGAGCCGGCCTTGAACAGTCGTCTTGAACTAGTTAAGAAATACAATTTGTCCAGGATCTGGACCCTATTGTAGTATTCATCATTCATTCACACATAACAGCTACTATAGGCCCAGAGTGCGAGTTAAGGAAGAGCCGTGAGACCCATGAGACATGAGCTCCTCTAAATGCAACAAAAGTCCAACTTTGGTGGGGTCTCAATATTGATAATTTGACAGAGACGCCAACAGCAAGACGCATCAATCTCGCCAGCGATAACTCTGAGCGATGCGGATGCTTACTACGGTGAGATAGATTCAGCCTCTTGTGAAATGATGGAAAATTATGAAATATTATTATCTTTTTTATTGTTCACATGTTTGGGGAAGCATGGCTTCCCCGTTATATTCATCAAATGTCATGTTTGGACATTGGAATTATTTTGGAGTGGATGTACATGCACAGCCGCAGGTAGTCTACTTTTTGAAGTGATTTGTATATACAGTATATATATCACAGGAGGTTGGTGGCACCTTAATTGGAGAGGACGGGCTCATGGTAATGGCTGGAGCGTATTTCCATGTGTTTGATGCCACTCCATTCACTCTGTTCCAGCCATTATTATGAGCCATCCTCCCCTCAGCAGCCTCCAATGATGTATATCCACTGCTCAAAGAAATAAAGGGAACACTAAAATAACACATCCTAGATCTGAATGAATCAAATATTCTTATTAAATACTTTTTTCTTTACATAGTTGAATGTGCTGACAACAAAATCACACAAAAATTATCAATGGAAATCCAATTTATCAACCCATGGAGGTCTGGATTTGGAGTCACACTCAAAATTAAAGTGGAAAACCACACTACAGGCTGATCCAACTTTGATGTAATGTCCTTAAAACAAGTCAAAATGAGGCTCAGTAGTGTGCGTGGCCTCCACGTGCCTGTATGACCTCCCTACATGCCTGGGCATGCTCCTGATGAGGGATCTCCTCCCAGACCGGGACTAAAGCATCCGCCAACTCCTGGACAGTCTGTGGTGCAACGACACGTTGGTGGATGGACCGAGACATGATGTCCCAGATGTGATCAAATGGATTCAGGTCTGGGGAACGGGCGGGCCAGTCCATAGCATCAATGCCTTCCTCTTGCAGGAACTGCTGACACACTCCAGCCACATGAGGTCTAGCATTGTCTTGCATTAGGAGGAACCCAGGGCCAACTGCATCAGAATATGGTCTCACAAGGGGTCTGAGGATCTCATCTCGGTACCTAATGGCAGTCAGGCTACCTCTGGCGAGCACATGGAGGGCTGTGTGGCCCCCCAAAGAAATGCCACCCCACATGACTGACCCACCGCCAAACCGGTCATGCTGGAGGATGTTGCAGGCAGCAGAACATTCTCCACGATGTCTCCAGACTGTCATGTCTATCACATGTGCTCAGTGTGAACCTGCTTTCATCTGTGAAGAGCACAGGGCACCAGTGGCGAATTTGCCAATCTTGGTGTTCTCTGGCAAATGCCAAACGTCCTGCACGGTGTTGGGCTGTAAGCACAACCCCCACCTGTGGACGTCAGGCCCTCATCCCACCCTCATGGAGTCTGTTTCTGACCATTTGAGCAGACACATGCACATTTGTGGCCTGCTGGAGGTCATTTTGCAGGGCTCTGGCAGTGCTCCTCCTGCTCCTCCTTGCACAAAGGTGGAGGTAGCGGTCCTGCTGCTGAGTTGTTGCCCTCCTACGGCCTCCTCCACATCTCCTGCTGTACTGGCCTGTCTCCTGGTAGCGCCTCCATGCTCTGGACACCATGCTGACAGACACAGCAAACCTTCTTGCCACAGCTCGCATTGATCTGCCATCCTGGATGAGCTGCACTACCTGAGCCACTTGTGTGGGTTGTAGACTCCATCTCATGCTACCACTAGAGTGAAAGCACCGCCAGCATTCAAAAGTGACCAAAACATCAGCCAGGAAGCAAGAGAACTGAGAAGTGGTCTGTGGTTACCACCTGCCAAACCACTCCTTTATTGGGGGTGTCTTGCTAATTGCCTATAATTTCCACCTGTTGTCTATTCCATTTGCACAACAACATGTGAAATCTATTGTCAATCAGTGTTGCTTCCTAAGTGGACAGTTTGATTTCACAGAAGTGTGATTGACTTGGAGTTACATTGTGTTGTTTAAGTGTTCCCTTTATTTTTTTGAGCAGTGTATATATATATATATATATATATATACACAAAAATCGAATCTATCTCAAATTTGGTGCACAAATGTGTTTACATCCCTGTTAGTGAGCATTTTTCCTTGGCCAAGGTAATCCATCCACCTGACAGGTGTGGCATATCAAGAAGCTGATTAAACAGCGTGATTGATACAAAGGTGCATCTTGAGCTGGGGACAATACAAGGCCACTCTAAAATGTGCAGTTTAGTCACACAACACAATGCCACAGATGTCTCAAGTTCACGCTCATCTGTGTGCTCGTTGTCCTCACCAGGGTCTTGACCTGACTGCAGTCCGGCATCGTAACAGACTACAGTGGGCAAATGCTTACCTTTGATGGCCACTGGCACGCTGGAGAAGTGTGCTCTTCACAGATGAATCCCAGTTTCAACTGTACTGAGCAGATGGCAGACAGCATGCATGGAGTCGTGTGGGCAAGCGGTGTGCTGATGTCAACATTGTGAACAGAGTGCCCCATGTTGGCAGTGGGGTTTTGGTATGAGCAGGCATAAGCTACGGACAACATTATGAGATACTGAGGCCCATTGTTGTGTCATTCATCTGCCTCATGTTTCAGCATAATAATGCACTACCTCATGTCGCTAAAAATGTCCCAGTTCTTCCATGGTCTGCATACTCTCCAGACAAATCACCCGGTGAGCATGTTTGGGATGCTCTGGATTTACGCAGTTCCAGCAACTTTGCACAGCCATTAAAGTGGAGTGGGACAACATTCCACAGGCTACAATCAACAGCCTGATCAACTCTATGAGAAGGAGATGTGTTGCACTGCACGAGGCAAATGGTGGTCATACCAGATACTGACTGGTTTTCTGATCCACGCCCCTACTTTAAAAAAAGGTATCTGTGACCAACAGATGCATATCAGTATTCCCAGTCTTGAAATCCTTAGATTAGGACCTAACAAATATATTTCAATTTCCTTATATGAACTGTAACACAGTCAAATCCTTTAAATTGTTGCATGTTGCGTTTATATTTTTGTTTATACACTGAGTGTCACAGGAGGTTGCTGAGGAGAGGAAGGCTCATAATAATGGAAACCATGTTTTTGACGTATTTGATACCCTTCCACTCCAGCCATTACCACGAGCCCATCCTCCCCAATTAAGGTGTCGCCAACCTCCTGTACTGAGTGTACAAAACATTAAGGACACCTGCTCTTTCCATGACATATACTGACCAGGTGAATCCAGGTGAAAGCTATGATCCCTTATTGATGTCACTTGTTAAATCCACTTCAATCAGTGTAGATGAAGTGGAGAAGCTTTGAGACAGCTGAGACATGGATTGTGTATGTGTGCCATTGAGAGGGTGAATGGGCAAGACAAAAGATTTAAGTGCCGGTTTGTGGCAAGAACTGCAACGCTGCTGGGTTTTTCATGCTCACCAATTTATCATGTGTATCAAGAATGGTCCACCACTTAAAGGACATCCAGCCAACTTGACACAACTGCGGGAAGCATTTCGACACCTTGTAGAATCCATTCTCTGACGAATTGAGGCTGTTCTGAGGGCAAAAGGGTGGGGTGCAACTCAATATTGGGAAGGTGTCCTTAATGTTTTTCACACTCAGTGTACATGTATATCTATATATATTTGTTTTCCCAATAAAGGCTCTCCTGAATATCACAGTTTAATTCGCACTCTGTGTATGCCTATCTGTTGGATATCTTTGATGTGAAGTTTACGCCATAAACAAAGAAAACTGAAAAAGAAATTGCAAAAGGTCATCATAGTAGAACAAACATTATGCAAGATCCAGGCCGTTAACTAAGAGACGTGTCATGACTTTACTTTAATTAATCTGATGACTGTTATTTATTTAATCAACTAAATATGTTTAATTGTTACCAGATTAAATGAATCATGTAACAATTAGGTTTTGGGGCACCACAGAAGAGGTTGTTAAAGAGTTACCATCTCCATATTTAAACTCTAAAGGTCTTTACCGATCACATCCATCAAACAGTCAACGTATTAATCATTACCTCGTATCATATCATCATTCTGAACAGTTGTAACCTCATGCATCTGCAAAAAACCCAGCCTTACTCATGATTCAGTACTACACAAATTAGTTTAATTGTTTATTTACTTGCTAACTAAATTATAACACAGTCCATAGTGGACTCACAAAATATGGTGGCTTGTACACAACGAATGAAGAGGGGTGGGGAGAGAGAGAAAAATGTACACTTATCTTGGTGTAATGGGTTCGTGTCGGTGGCAGGGAAGTTTAATAAGTGCTCATACAACTCCAAAAACCAAAATATACAAAAAAATAACATAATTGGCTACAAAACCCGTCGCACACCGACACCTGACTTGTACAAACATACAATAAAACAATCTCTGACAAAACATGAAGGGAAACAGAGGGTTAAATACATAACATGTAATTGATGAGATTGGAACCAGGTGTGAAGGAAGACAAAACCAATGGAAAATGAAAAATGGATCAATGATGGCTAGAAGGTTGGTGACGTCGACCGCCGAACACCGCCCGAACAAGGAGAGGGCCCGACTTCGGCGGAAGTCGTGACAGTACCCCCCCCTTGACGCAGTGCGTCGGCACCTACCTCGGGGACAACCCGTAGGGCGAGGCGCAGGGCGATCCGGATGGAGACGGTGGAAATCTCGCAGTATAGAAAGATACAACACGTCCTCCACCGGAACCCAGCATCTCTCCTCCGACCATACCCCTCTCAGTCCACGAGGTACTGAAGGCCCCTCGCCCGACATCTCGAATCCAGTATGGAACGAACGGAGTACGTCGGGACCCCCTCGATGTCCAGAGGGGGCGGAGGAACCTCCCGTACCTCAGACTCCTGGAGCGGACCAGCCACCACCGGCCTGAGGAGAGACACATGGAACGAGGGGTTAATATAGTAATCGGGGGGAAGCTGTAACCTGTAACATACCTTGTTCACTCTCCTCAGGACTTTAAATGGCCCAAAAAAACGCGGACCCAGCTTCCGACAGGGCAGGTGGAGGGGCGGGTTTCGGGTCGAGAGCCAGACCCGGTCCCCCGGTGCGAACACAGGGGCCTCACTGCGGTGACAGTCTGCGCCCACTTTCTGGCGCAGTACGGCGCGCTGAAGGTGGACATGGGCGGCCTCCCATGGGCGCCGGAACCAGTCGTCCACCGTAGGAGCCTCGGTCTGACTGTGATGCCAAAGAGCCAGAACCAGCTGATACCCCAATACACACTGGAAGGGAGAAAGGTGAGTTCTGTGCCATCTCTGCTCAAGGCACGAACGCTGCCCACTCCCCCGGCCGGTCCTGGCAATAAGACCTCAGAAACCTACCCACATCCTGATTAACTCTCTCCACCTGCTCGTTACTCTCGGGGTGAAAACCTGAGGTAAGGCTGACTGAGACCCCCAGACGTTCCATGGATGCCCTCCAGACCCTCGACGTGAACTGGGGACCCCAATCAGACACTATATCCTCAGGCACCCCGTAGTGCCGGAAGTGTGTAAACAGAGCCTCCGCAGTCTGTAGGTCCGTAGTGAGACTGGGCAATGGGAGGAGACGACAGGACTTAGAGAAACGATCCACAACGACCAGAATCGTGGTGTTACCCTGTGAAGGAGGAAGATCAGTCAGGAAATCCACCGACAGGTGCGACGATGGCCGTTGTGGAACGGGTAAGGGTTGTAACTTACCTCTGGGCAGGGGTCTAGGAGCCTTGCACTGGGCGCACACCGAGCAGGAGGAAACATAAACCCTCACGTCCTTAGCTAAAGTGGGCCACCAGTACTTCCCACTAAGACAACGCACCGTCCGACCGATACCAGGATGACCAGAGGAGGGTGACGTATGGGCCCAATAGATCAGCCAGTCGCGGACAGCAGACAGAACGTACAGATGCCCAGCCGGACACTGGAGGGGAACGGGCTCTGTACGCAACGCCTGCTCAATGTCCGCGTCCAGCTCCCACACTACCGGTGCCACCAGGCAAGAGGCCGGGAGTATGGGAGTGGGATCCATGGGCCGCTCCTCTGTGTCATACAGTCAGGACAATGCTTCTGCCTTAACGTTCTGAGAGCCTGGTCGGTAGGAAACTGGGGAAAAACATGTCCCACCTTGCCTGGCGAGGGTTCAGTCTCCTCGCCACCCGGATGTACTCCAGATTGCGGTGGTCAGTCCGGATGAGAAAAGGGTATTTAGCCCCCTCAAGCCAATGTCTCCACGCCTTCAAGGCCTTGACGACAGCCAACAGCTCCCTGTCCCCCCATGTCATAGTTTCGCTCCGTCGGGTTGAGCTTCTTCGAGAAGAAGGCACAGGGGCGGAGCTTAGGTGGAGTACCCGAGCGCTGAGAGAGCACAGCTCCTTTCCCAGACTCGGACGCGTCCACCTCTACTATGAAAGCCAAAGAGGGATCCGGATGGGCCAACACGGAAACCTCAGGTGACTAAAAGCCCTGTCCGCCTCAGCTGACCACTGCAAGCGTACCGGGCCTCCTTTCAGCAGTGAGGTAATGGGAGCCGTCACCTGACCAAAACCTCGGATAAACCTCCTTTACCGTGGTGGGAGTTGGCCAATTACGCACGGCTGCAATGCGGTCACTCTCCATCTCCACCCCTGAAGTGGAAATGCGATACCCTAGGAAGGAGACGGATTGTTGGAAGAACAGGCATTTCTCAGCCTTGACGTACAGGTCATGCTCCAACAGGCGACCAAGCACTCTGTGCACCAGGGACACATGCTCGTCGCGTGTAGCGGAGTATATCAAAATGTCATCAATATACACCACTACACCCTGCCCGTGCAGGTCCCTGAAAATCTCGTCTAAAAAGGCTTGGAAGACTGATGGCACATTGTTTTTTCTCTTTTTCAACTTTTTCACTCTGGACTCTTTATCTGGACATGGTTTGTCAGGACCTCCAACAGCCAAAGCTAAGTAGTAACATTAACATGATGCCTTCTAATTGTAGTCACTGTACTCGTAATATACAGGAGAACGATCGCCTTACGGCGAGGATAGCTGTGCTGCAAGCCCAGCTTCAGACGCAAGCGGTAGGCAAGGGTAATTTCAGTGTAGGAAAGGATGAAACAGCGTCTGTGCCACCAGTAAGTACAGATAGTAACATTAGTATAAATCCCCTCCCACGGTCCCCGCAGCCGGACAATCTTCTCATGGCTTCTGGAGGGAAATGCTGTAGGAATGCTCAACCGGTGTCGCTCATTCAGCCGACAGAAACTAACAACCGGTTTTCCCCATTAACCTTTCTGATCTCCCCATCCCGGATCCGGGATCGTGAATACAGACAAGCTCATTACCATAACGCAACGTTAACTATTCATGAAAATCGCAAATGAAATGAAATAAATATGCTAGCTCTCAAGCTTAGCCTTTTGTTAACAACACTGTCATCTCAGATTTTCAAAATATGCTTCTCAACCATTGCAAAACAAGCATTTGTGTAACAGTATTGATGGCTAACGTAGCATTTAGCGTAGCATTTAGCATTAGCATTCAGCTGGCAACATTTACACAAAAAAACAGAAAAGCATTCAAATAAAATAATTTACCTTTGAAGAACTTCAGATGTTTTCAATGAGGAGACTCTCAGATAGCAAATGTTCAGTTTTTCCTGAAAGATTATTTGTTTAGGACAAATCGCTCCGTTTTCTGCGTCACGTTTAGCTATGAAAAAAAACTGTATCCAGGATTGTGTAAATCTATCAGCAAGCTCATTAGCATAACACAACGTTAACTATTCATGAAAATCGCAAATGAAATGAAATAAATATGCCATCTCTCAAGCTTAGCCTTTTGTAAACAACACTGTCATCTCAGATTTTCAAAATATGCTTCTCAACCATAGGAAAACAATCATTTGTGTAAAAGTAGCTAGCTAGCGTAGCATTTAGCGTTAGCATTTAGCGTTAGCATTTAGCGTTAGCATTAGCGTTAGCATCCAGCACGCAACATTTCAACAAAAACATAAAAGCCTTCAAATAAAATCATTTACCTTTGAAGAACTTCAGATGTTTTCAATGAGGAGACTCTCAGTTAGATAGCAGATGCTCAGTTTTTCCAAAAAGATTCTTTGTGTATTAGAAATAACTCCGTTTTGTACATCACATTTGGCTACCAAAAAAACCCGAAAATTCAGTCCTCAAAACGCGAACTTTTTTCCAAATTAACTCCATAATATCGACTGAAAACATGGCAAACGTTGTTTAGAATCAATCCTCAAGGTGTTTTTCACATATCTCTTCGATGATATATCGTTCGTGGAAGTGTGCTTTCTCTCCTGAATCCCAGGAGAAAATGCCCGCACCTGAAGATTACGCACAAATTTAGACAAAGGACACCGGGCGGACCCCTGGAAAATGTAGTCTCTTATGGCCAATCTTCCAATGATATGCCTACAAATACGTCACAATGCTGCCGACATCTTGGGGAAACGGCAGAAGGTCTAAGCTTATTCCTGTCGCATTCACAGCCATATAAGGAGACATTAGAAAACAGAGCTTCAGAAATTCTGCTCATTTCCTGTTTAACGTATCATCTTGGTTTCTCCTGTAGAATGAGTTCTGGGGCACTTACAGACAAAATCTTTGCAGATTCTGAAACTTCAGAGTGTTCAGACTGTCAAGAATATGCATAGTCGAGCATCTTTTCGTGACAAAATGTCGCGCTTAAAACGGGAACGTTTTTTATCCAAAAATGAAATAGCGCCCCTAGAGATGCAACTGGTTAAGCAGCGAGTCTGAGGCTGAGCCTTCTCTGGTCTCTACTCCTCCCATTACGGGGTCTGAGATGCCGATGGCTCCCACCATTAGCTCTGACAAATTGAAAACCCTAGTCATTGGCGACTCCATTACCCGCAGTATTAGGCTTAAACGAATCATCCAGAGATCATACACTGTTTACCAAGGGGCAAGGCTACCGACGTTAAGGCTAATCTGAAGATGGTGCTGGCTAAAGCTAAAACTGGCGAGTGTAGAGAGTATAGAGATATTGTTATCCACGTCGGCACCAACAATGTTAGGATGAAACAGTCAGAGGTCACCAAGCGCAACATAGCTTCAGCGTGTAAATCAGCTAGAAAGATGTGTCAGCATCGAGTAATTGTCTCTGGCCCCCTCCCAGTTAGGGGGAGTGATGAGCTCTACAGCAGAGTCTCACAACTCAATCGCTGGTTGAAACTGTTTTCTGCCCCTCCCAAAAGATAGCATTTGTAGATAATTGGCCCTCTTTCTGGGACTCACCCACAAACAGGACCAAGCCTGGCCTGCTGAGGAGTGAAGGACTCCATCCTAGCTGGAGGGGTGCTCTCATCTTATCTACCAACATAGACAGGGCTCTAACTTCTCTAGCTCCGCAATGAAAGGGGGTGCAGGCCAGGCAGCAGGCTGTTAGCCAGGATAAAAACCTCCATTCCTGCCATTATTGAAAGAGATCGTGATACCTAACATCTCAAAATAGGACTACTTAATGTTCGATCCCTCACTTCAAAGGCAGTTATAGTCAATGAATGAATCACTCATAATCTTGATGTGATTGGCCTGACTGAAACATGGCTTAAGCCTGATGAATGTACTGTGTTAAATGAGGCCTCACCTCCTGGTTACACTAGTGACCATATCCCCCATGCATCCCGCAAAGGCAGAGGTGTTGCTAACATTTACGATAGCAAATTTCAATTTACCCCCCAAAAGCTCTTTTGAGCTTCTAGTCATGAAATCTATGCAGCATACTCAATCACCTTTTATAGCTACTGTTTACAGGCCTCCTGGGCCATATACAGCGTTCCTCACTGAGTTCCCTGAATTCCTATCGGACCTTGTAGTCATAGCAGATAATATTCAAATTTATGGTGATTTTAATATTTCACATGGAAAAGTCCAAAGACCCACTCCAAAAGGCTTTCGGAGCCATCATCGACTCAGTCGGTTTTGTCCAACATGTCTCTGGACCTACTCACTGTCACAGTCATACTCTGGACCTAGTTTTGTCCTGTGGAATAAATGTTGTGGATCTTAATGTTTTTCCTCATAATCCTGGACTATCGGACCACCATTTTATTACGTTTGCAATCGCAACAAATAATCTGAACAGACCCCAACCAAGGAGCATCACAAGTCGTGCTATAAATTCTCAGACAACCCAAAGATTCCTTGATGCCCTTCCAGACTCCCTCTGCCTACCCAAGGACGTCAGAAGACAAAAACCAGTTAACCACCTAACTGAGGAACTCAATTTAACCAAGCTCATTACCCTAGATGCAGTTGCACCCCTAAAAATTAAAAACATTTGTCATAAGAAACTAGCTCCCTGGTATACAGAAAATACCCAAGCTCTGAAGCAAGCTTCCAGAAAATTGGAACGGAAATGGCACCACACCAAACTGGAAGTCTTCCGATTAGCTTGGAAAGACAGTACCGTGCAGTATCGAAGAGCCCTTACTGCTGCTCGATCATCCTATTTTTCCAACTTACAGTGCCTTGCGAAAGTATTCGGCCCCCTTGAACTTTGCGACCTTTTGCCACATTTCAGGCTTCAAACATAAAGATATAAAACTGTATTTTTTGTGAAGAATCAACAACAAGTAGGACACAATCATGAAGTGGAACGACATTTATTGAATATTTCAAACTTTTTTAACAAATCAAAAAGTGAAAAATTGGGCGTGCAAAATTATTCAGCCCCCTTAAGTTAATACTTTGTAGCGCCACCTTTTGCTGCGATTACAGCTGTAAGTCGCTTGGGGTATGTCTCTATCAGTTTTGCACATCGAGAGACTGACATTTTTTCCCATTCCTCCTTGCAAAACAGCTCGAGCTCAGAACTTTGACTTGGCCATTCTAACACCTGGATATGTTTATTTTTGAACCATTCCATTGTAGATTTTGCTTTATGTTTTGGATCATTGTCTTGTTGGAAGACAAATCTCCGTCCCAGTCTCAGGTCTTTTGCAGACTCCATCAGGTTTTCTTCCAGAATGGTCCTGTATTTGGCTCCATCCATCTTCCCATCAATTTTAACCATCTTCCCTGTCGCTGCTGAAGAAAAGCAGGCCCAAACCATGATGTTGCCACCACCATGTTTGACAGTGGGGATGGTGTGTTCAGCTGTGTTGCTTTTACGCCAAACATAACGTTTTGCATTGTTGCCAAAAAGTTCAATTTTGGTTTCATCTGACCAGAGCACCTTCTTCCACATGTTTGGTGTGTCTCCCAGGTGGCTTGTGGCAAACTTTAAACAACACTTTTTATGAATATCTTTAAGAAATGGCTTTCTTCTTGCCACTCTTCCATAAAGGCCAGATTTGTGCAATATACGACTGATTGTTGTCCTATGGACAGAGTCTCCCACATCAGCTGTAGATCTCTACAGTTCATCCAGAGTGATCATGGGCCTATTGGCTGCATCTCTGATCAGTCTTCTCCTTGTATGAGCTGAAAGTTTAGAGGGACGGCCAGGTCTTGGTAGATTTGCAGTGGTCTGATACTCCTTCCATTTCAATATTATCGCTTGCACCTTGCATCCTTGGGATGTTTAAAGCTTGGGAAATCTTTTTGTAACCAAATCCGGCTTTAAACTTCTTCACAACAGTATCTCGGACCTGCCTGGTGTGTTCCTTGTTCTTCATGATGCTCTCTGCGCTTTTAACGGACCTCTGAGACTATCACAGTGCAGGTGCATTTATACGGAGACTTGATTACACACAGGTGGATTGTATTTATCATCATTAGTCATTTAGGTCAACATTGGATCATTCAGAGATCCTCACTGAACTTCTGGAGAGAGTTTGCTGCACTGAAAGTAAAGGGGCTGAATAATTTTGCACGCCCAATTTTTCAGTTTCAGTTTTCGCAAAGTTCAAGGGGGCCGAATACTTTCGCAAGGCACTGTAATTGAGGAAAATAAGAACAATCTGAAATTTCTTTTTGATACTGTCGCAAAGCTAACTAAAAAGCAGCATTCCCCAAGAGAGGATGGCTTTCACTTCAGCAGTAATAAATTCATGAACTTCTTTGAGGAAAAGATCATGATCATTAGAAAGCAAATTACGGACTCCTCTTTAAATCTGCGTATTCCTCCAAAGCTCAGTTGTCCTGAGTCTGCACAACTCTGCCAGGACCTAGGATCAAGAGAGACACTCAAGTAGTTTAGTACTATATACCTTCAAGCTGCATACTGGACCCTATTCCAACTAAACTACTGAAAGAGATGCTTCCTGTGCTTGGCCCTGCTATGTTGAACATAATAAACGTCTCTCTATCCACCGGATGTGTACAAAACTCACTAAAAGTGGCAGTAATAAAGCCTCTCTTGAAAAAGCCAAACCTTGACCCAGAAAATATAACAATCTTTCGGCTTATATCGAATCTTCCATTCCTCTCAATTCTTTTGGAAAAAGCTGTTGCGCAGCAACTCACTGCCTTCCTGAAGACAAACAATGTATACAAAATCCTTCAGTCTGGTTTTAGACCCCATCATAGCACTGAGACTGCACTTGTGAAGGTGGTAAATTACCTTTTAATGGCGTCAGACCGAGGCTCTGCATCTGTCCTCGTGCTCCTAGACCTTAGTACTGCTTTTGATACCATCGATCACCACATTCTTTTGGAGAGATTGGAAACCCAAACAAGTTCTGGCCTGGTTTAGATCTTATCTGTCGGAAAGAAATCAGTTTGTCTCTGTGAATGGTTTGTCTGCTGACAAATCAACTGTACATTTTGGTGTTCCTCAAGGTTCCGTTTTAGGACCACCATTGTTTTTACTATATATTTTACCTCTTGGGGATGTCATTTGAAAACATAATGTTAACTTTCACTGCTATGCGGATGACACACAGCTGTACATTTCAATGAAACATGGTGAAGCCCCCAAATTGCCCTCGCTAGAAGCCTGTGTTTCAGACATAAGGAAGTGGATGGCTGCAAACTTTCTACTTTTAAACTTGGACAAAACATAGATGCTTGTTCTAGGTCCCAAGAAACAAAGAGACCTTCTGTTGAATCTGACAATTCATCTTTATTGTTGTACAGTCGTCTAAAAAAAAACTGTGAAGGACCTCGGCGTTACTCTGGACCCTGATCTCTCTTTTGACGAACATATCAAGACTGTTTCAAAGACAGCTTTTTTCCATCTACGTAACATTGCAAAAATCAGAAACTTTCTGTCCAAAAATGATGCAGAAAAATGTATCCATGCTTTTGTTACTTCTAGGTTAGACTACTGCAATTCTCTACTTTCCGGCTACCCAGATAAAGCACTAAATAAACTTCAGTTAGTGCTAAATACGGCTGCTATAATCCTGACTAGAACCAAAAACAATTATCATATTACTCCAGTGCTAGCCTCCCTACACTGGCTTTCTGTTAAGGCAAGGGCTGATTTCAAGGTTTTACTGCTAACCTACAAAGCATTACATGGGCTTGCTCATACCTATCTTTCCGATTTGGTCCTGTACATACCTACACATACATTGGTCCTGTACATACCTACACGTACGCTACGGTCACAAAACGCAGGCCTCCTAATTGTCCCTAGAATTTCTAAGCAAACAGTTGGAGGCAGGGCTTTCTCCTATAGAGCTCCATTTTTATGGAATGGTCCACCTACCCATGTGAGCGACGCAGACTTGGTCTCAACCTTTAAGTCTTTACTGAAGACTCATCTCTTCAGTCGGTCATATGATTGTGTGTAGTCTGGCCCAGGAGTGTCAAGGTGAACGGAAAGGCTCTGGAGCAACGATCCGCCCTTGCTGTCTCGGCCGGTTCCCCTCACTCCACTGGGGTTCTCTGCCTCTAACCCTATTACAGGGGCTGAGTCACTGGCTTACTGGTGCTCTTCCATGCCGTCCTAGGAAGGGTGCGTCACTTGAGTGGGTTGAGTCACTGACGTGATCTTCCTGTCTGGGTTGGCGACCCCCTTTGGGTTGTGCTGTGGCGGAGATCTTTGTGGACTATACTCGGCCTTGTCTCAGGATGGTTAGTTGGTGGTTGAAGATATCCCTCTAGTGGTGTGGGGGCTGTGCTTTGGCAAAGTGGGTGGGGTTATATCCTGCCTGTCTGTCCCTGTCCTGTGGTGTCATCGGATGGGGCCACAGTGTCTCCTGACCCCTCCTGTCTCAGCCTCCAGTATTTATGCTGCAGTAGTTTATGTGTCGGGGGGCTAGGGTCAGTTTGTTATTTCTGTAGTACTTCTTCTGTCTTATCCGGTGTCCTGTTTGTATTTAAGTATGCTCTCTCTAATTCTCTCTTTCTCTCTTTCTTTCTCTCTCTCGGAGGACCTGAGCCCTAGGACCATGCCTCAGGACTACCTGGCATGATGACTCCTTGCTGTCCCCAGTCCACCTGGCCATGCTGCTGCTCCAGTTTCAACTGTTCTGCCTGCGGCTATGGAACCTTGACCTGTTCACCGGATGTGCTACCTGTCCCAGACCTGCTGTTTTTTTAACTCTTTAGAGACAGCAGGAGCGGTGGAGATACTCTTAATGATCAGCTATGAAAAGCCAACTGACATTTACTCCTGAGGTGCTGACTTGCTGCACCCTCGACAACTACTGTGAATATCATTATTTGACCATCTTGGTTATTTATGAACATTTGAACATCTTGGCCATGTTCTGTTATAATCTCCACTTGGCACAGCCAGAAGAGGACTGGCCACCCCTCATAGCCTGGTTCCTCTCTATGTTTCTTCCTAGGTTTTGGCCTTTCTAGGGAGTTTGATTTGATTTGATTCATCAACCCGTACGGCATGACGAGGTACTCATAGTGCCCAGAGGTGGTACTGAAAGCGGTCTTCCACTCGTCTCCCTCTCGGATACGCACCAGGTTGTAAGTGCTCCTGAGATCTAGTTTGGTGAAGAAGCGTGCCCCGTGCATTGACTCTATCGCTGTGGCTATGAGCGGTAGTGGGTAGCTATTCTTCACAGTGATCTGATTCAGACCCCGATAGTCAATACACGGACGTAGACCTCCCTCCTTCTTCTTCACAAAAAATAAACTACAGGAGGCGGGTGAAGTGGAGGACCGAATGTACCCCTGACGCAGGGATTCGGAGACATATGTTTCCATAGCCTCCGTCTCCGCCTGTGAGAGGGGATACACGTGACTCCTGGGAAGTGCAGCGTCTACCAGGAGATCTATCGCACAATCGCCCCGTAGATGAGGTGGTAATTGAGTCGCCTTCTTTTTGGAGAAGGGGAGAGCCAAACCGGCATATTCAGGGGGAATGCGCATGGTGGAGACCTGGTTTGGACTTTCCACCGTAGTAGCACTATCGGAAGCCCCTAAACACCTACATGAGCACTCTCGCGATCACCCCATGAGAGCCCTCTGTTGCCAAGAAACAGTGGGGTTATGACAAGCTAACCAGGGTAGAACCAGCACCACGGGAAACGCAGGTTAGTCAATAATGAAGAGACTGATTCTCTCCGGATGACCCCCCTGCATCACCATGCCCAACGGCGCGGTGACCTCCCTAATTAACCCTGATCCTAATGGTCGGCTATCTAAGACGTGAACAGAGAAGGGCACATCTACGGGAACAATAGGGATCCCTAAACTATGGGCTAAAGCACTATCAATATTTTTTTTTAGAGCGCCTTATGTGGGGAAAATTCAGGGAACGTAACAGACACAAACATATGTACAACAGAGGGCCCTGGGTGAGAATGGTGTCGGCTCACCTGGGGTGACGCCAGAGCTCCCTGCCTGCTGCCTCGATTCCCAGAGGAACCAACCCGGCACCGACCGGCAGTGTGACCTCTGCGGCCACAGATGGTGCACGAGCGGGAACCCCCTCCGGGCTTCCTGTGCATCGCCCCTCCCAGCTCAATGGGTATTGGAGAGGGAGTGCGGGAGGATGGAACCACCAGACCCCAATCTGAATGTCCGCGAGTGGCCAGCAGGTTGTCCAGCCGGATGGACAGGTCCACCAGCTGGTCAAATGTGAGGGAAGTGTCTCTGCAGGCCAGCTCCCGACGGACATAAACTCCAGGGCAAACTCCTGGGCGCTCCTCGTCTCCTGCCTCTGATGGTAGAGGCGCTTACCCGCCGCTCTATCCTCGGGCGGGTGGTCAAAGACTGCCCAGAAACGACGGGTGAACTCCTCAAACTGGTCCAACGCCGCATCTTCCTCTCTCCACACAGCGTTGGCCCACTCCAGGGCTCTCCCGGTGAGGCACGAGACGAGGGCGAACACCCTCTCACAGTCCGATGGAGCTGGGTGGACCGTGGCCAGATAGAGGTTTAATTGAAAGAGGAACCCCTGACAGTTGGCAGCCCTCCCGTCGTACTCCTGTGGCAAGGAGAGACGGATCCCACTGGGTTCAGGCGGGAAATGGGCGCTCAGGGGAGACCCCGGTTGTGCTGGTGGAGATGCTGGAAGAACTCCCTGTCTCTCCCAGCGGTCCATTGTCTGGACAACGCGATCCATGGCAGCACCAAGATGGTAAAGTAAAACTGCATGCTCCTGGACACGCTCCTCAACCTCAATGGCCGGGGTACCCTCTCCTGCTGACTCCATTGTAGAGGTTGGAGATTCTGTAATGGGTGCGTGTCGGTGGCAGGGAAGTCAGGCGCAGGAAAACAAACTTGGTATAAACGGAGTCATTTAATAAGTGCTCATACAACTCCAAAAACCAAAATATACAAAATATAACATAAGTGGGTACAAAACCCGTCGCACACCGACACCTGACTTGCACAAACATACAATAAAACAATATCTGACAAAACATGAGGGGAAACAGAGGGTTAAATACACAACATGTAATTGATGAGATTGGAACCAGGGATGAAGGAAGACAAGACAAAACCAATGGAAAATGAAAAATGGATCAATGATGGCTAGAAGGTCAGTGACGTCGACTGCCGAACACCACCCAAACAAGGAGAGGGACCGACTTAGGCGGAAGTCGTGACACTTGGATACATTTTCGAAACTATTTTCTCATTTATCATATACTTTGCACCCGAACCGCCACCCATTTGGAATAAGAAATCATTAATGTACTTACATGTGAGTGCCTTTGTTCACCATTTATCTCTGTCAGAACCAGGTCTTCTTAGGAAGGACGTGGGTTGGCCTTTCAGCGGCACGCTTGTAAGGCTCTGATTGTCTGGAATGGTCCGCACCGTCTCTTCTACTATTGTTCACTCTGGAAGATAGCCAGCCATTGGTGATGAGCGTAGTAGGATAGTCTCACTTAGATTCGCTTTTCTCGATATCTGACTTAGGACAGCTAATCATCCATACCAGTGATTGTCTGGGAGGTGAGCTTCTCGCCTACACCTCATGTGGATTATTCAGGGTTCAGGATTCAGACCACTACACACACACAGCTGCAACCTGGCAATGTTCTGGTCTAAAGAATGGTGAGTTTATTCTTCACCTCGTGTTGAGTTTCAAAGTTCCAACCATTTCAAATGTGTAGCTCCCGCCTCCCATTTCCTGGTCTCTGAGATTCAGCGTTTAAACCACTTTAGATGTGGGCTGCAACTGCCCATCTTTCCTGGTCTGAAATGTTAATTCTTAGCCAGTCCTTTTAAGCACTCTGTTCAAAAAGGACAGTTCCATCAGGCTGACACGATCTTCTGACCTCACTCCTGGCGTGGCTACTGAATGTGCAAAGGATATGATGGGAAGTGAACTCTTATGCCTTCTAAAACGACATTCCTATCTTAACAAAAATGCTTTCATAATTGTTCATATCATATGCACAACGCATTGGATGGAAACTTGACATTAAAGGGGATATACTTTCCAAGTTACAGTATTTCATCCATACAGTTTATAATGAATGACATGACAAAATGAAAGCCAATATGACATTAGTTTCCTGTAGCTCCCCACTAACTATTCACCACATTCTTACGTTAGAATTATTGTTCCAGTATTCACTTTTGACGTGTTACAAGTTTCGGCTGGAAAACCTCTGTGAAGCAAAGAATATTCCTTGGGTTAGATACTGGAGG
This sequence comes from Oncorhynchus mykiss, assembly GCF_057628025.1. Classification (NCBI taxonomy): domain Eukaryota; kingdom Metazoa; phylum Chordata; class Actinopteri; order Salmoniformes; family Salmonidae; genus Oncorhynchus; species Oncorhynchus mykiss. The sequence continues at coordinate 62,247,710 of NC_143030.1, read as the reverse complement.
GGAAGAGAAAGTATCCTTCTCCTGTAATTTACAACAGGGTGTGAACTGTCAACCCCCCCAGCAGCTCCCTCCCCCCTCTATGGATGAGAGAGCTCCTGGTTACAGTCATCCATTGCCAAGCTGATCTGACCCATTCAGATCCTCACAGGACAGTCATGACACATGACAAGATAAACTAGTCATAAAAATGCCAGTATTGGATTTAAGATTTTATTTTCTTCTTTTGTTGAAACTGTAAAAGTTTGTCCTTGGATTAACACAATATGATAATACACTCAATGTTATCTTGTACAGGGGTGTACTGATTCATTGAGGTCAAGAAAACAGAACAACACCGTAAATGCAAAACATAACAATACCTGGAGAGTCTACTGTCAGTTGGGTGTCTACTGTGTGAGGATTCTACTGAGTGTGACCTGTTTGCTCGACCTTTAAAGACAGGAAGTTGACTACATTTCAAAATCACTTACAACCATTCACACTGGTTCAACCTGGATGTCAGTCTGCCTCTGCCGTAGCCAACTATTTTGTTGTCATCATGCCACACATGTATGCAAATCTGAAACTAGATTTTAATAAATTAAATGTAAACAATGTATACTAAATGTACTACAATACTTGAGATTGAAAACCAAGCACTTTATTCATGTAGCAACACTTGTGATAGCATGACACAACATAATAAGAGCTCTATGAACTAAATAGACAATCAATTAGATATTTACAGTGCCTTCAGAAAGTATTCACACCCCTTGACATTTCCCACATTTTGTTGTGTTACAAGGGGGAATTCAAATGTATTTGTCTTTTATATTATCATCACAAAAAACTGTAATGTCAAAGTGTAAGAAAAATTGTAACATTTGTAAAACAATTAAATAAAATACTAATATCTCTTGATTAGAAAGTATTCCCCTCAAACCCCTTAGTCAATACATGTTAGAATCACCGTTAGAATAAGCGATTACAGCTGTGAGCCTTTTTGGGTAAGTCTCTAAGAGCTTTGCATAGCTGGATTGTACAATATTTGCACATTATTCTTGACAAATTCTTCAAGCTCTGTCCAGTTGGTTCTTTATCATTGCTAGACAGCCATTTTCAAGTTTTGCAATAGATTTAAGCCGATTTAAGTCAAAACTGTAACTAGGCCTAACTTTCAATGTCGTCTTTGTAAGCAACTCCAGTGTATATTTGGCCTTGTGTTTTAGATTATTATCCTGTAGAAAAATTTAATTTGTCTCCCAGTGTCTGTTGGAAAACAGACTGAAACAGGTTTTTCTCTAGGATTTTGTCTGTGCTTAGGTCTATTCTAATTATTTTTATCCTAAAAACCTTCCCACTCCTTGCCGATGACAAGCATACCCATAACATGATGCAGCCACCATTATGCTTGAAAATATGAATAGTGGTACTTAGTGATGTGTTGTGTTGGATTTTCCCTAAACATAACACTTTCTATTCAAGACATAAAGTTGATTTCTTTGCCTAATTTTTTCCAGTTTTACTTTAGTGCATTATTGCAAACAGTATGTTTTGGAATATAATTCCTTCTTTTCACTCTGTCATTTAGGTTAGTATTGTGTAGAAATGACGACGTTGATCCATCCTCAGTTTTCTCCTATCACGGCCATTGAACTCTAACTGTTTTAAAGTCACAATTGACCTCATGGTGAAATCCCTGAGTGGTTTCCTTCCTTTCCAGCAACTGAGTTAGGAAGGACGCCTGTATCTTAGTAGTGACTGGGTGTATTGATACACCATCTGAAGTGTAATGAATAACTTCACATGCTCAAACAGATATGCAATGTCTGCTTTTACATGTTTTACCCATCTACCAATGGTTGCCCTTCTTTGCAAGGCATTGAAAAACCTCCCTGGTCTTTGTGGTTGAATCTGTGTTTCAAATTCACTGAAACGCTTGACTGAGAGACGTTACAGGCAATTGTGTGTGTGGCGTACAGAGATTTAGTAGTCATTAAAAAATCCTGTTAAACACTATTATTGCTAAGCAAAATTGTACTCCTGAACTTATTTAGGCTTACCATAGCAATGAGGTTGAACACTTATTGACTCAAGACATTTCAACATTTTCATTTTTAATTAATTTGTTGAAGAAACATTTCCACTGACATTATGGGGTGTTGTGTGTAGGCCAGTGACACAACATCTCAGTTTAATCCATTTAACATTCAGGCTGTAACAACAAAATGTGGAAAAGTCAAGGGGTGTGAATACTTTCTGAAGGCACTGCACAAGTGCTGGGTTATTAAGGGGAGAGACAATTTACAGTTAAAAAAACTAAACTATGTCTGAAATACAGCTCTGAATCACCTGTCAGCTTTCCCCCACTAATGTTACTGACGATGTTGCAGATTCATAGTCCCTGACTGGAAGGTTAATATACAGTATGCCGTGTGCATCATATCATTTGAGAACATGATGACACTGTACTGCTGCTCCTCCATATTGTACTTTCAACACTATTACTCATGATGGAAAAATGCAGCTGGCCTTGAGCATTTCATGTCATTAGAACAGGGTTTTAATCTATTTGTGTATTAATTAGAGTACCATGAGTACAAGGTAAATCTCTATCAGTTAATATTGTCAAAATTACAAGGAACATTAATAATAAGCAGAAAGTAAATAAATGATTAAATAATATCATAGCATTTACAACTTCTAAATACTGTAGCTCACCACATTACAATTACACAAATTCCTCGTAAAAATAAAAGTGCACAGGGAAAAAAAAGGTACAGTATGGTCCTAGAGACATTGATTAGGGATATGTTTAGGGATATTACGGATATGTCTGTGTTGACACTTTCTGCTCACACCCAAAAGTAGACAATTTGCTGTCCAGACATTTTCAAGGCTACAGATGACATCTGTCTAGCTTTGAAAGATGTTGAAACAGCCCACAGTCCTGAAATGTGTGTACACAATGACAATGTGTCATCATACCAATAACAACGTCAGCCAAGATTCACAGAACAATGTTTAGACAAACCAACAGACAAACAAATCAAGGGCACAGAGCCCTAAAGGTGGTACTATATTTACTTCCATCAGGTGGAGATACAGTTAAAAGGATCCTTAGCAATCCTGCCAGGCCTAAACCAGTGACTTAGCAGTGAATCGTTAATTAATATTTTTCTCCCACTGTCATATAAATCATCATATAAATAATATTTATCATACAAATAGTTTCTCTACCAGGTGTCACTGCTTTTATCAACATGATAAACTTATCAATGTATCCCTCTGCCTAATGTTCAGTCAATATCTCTCCATTAGTAGGAATATTACACACGCACATCAACATGTACGCATGCACTTCCACACCCACAAAATACACCTGAAAAGCATGTACTTTTTACAACTTCATAACTGTAACTAGACTGTAACTGTAACCTTCATATTTTTGTTAAATTGCTGCTGTATTGCATTTACAGCACCAACCCAGTGTCAATGCAGAGCTTGAGAATGGAGTAACACTACCAGGCTCCAACCACATCATCTTGTGTGCCTGGATTGAAGAAGATGGTGGATTTGTCCCCCAGTTAGTGGGCAGTGGGCATTCCAGACCCAGTCTGATTCGCATATACAACTGTTTATAGAGGCGCTAGTGGGCAATGTTCATTCCGGTCCCAGTCTGAGTGTAACACCCATTGTACGTCTTGTTTCCTTATGCAAATGAATAGATGGGGCTCATGGGGGAGTTGGCCATCGGGGAGTGGGCTTCCTGGCTCCTGCTCTCACTGAACTCTGTGTCTCTGTCATCCCTCTCCTTGTGTCCAGTGTACTGGCCAATGAAGGAGCCGTCCTCGTTGAACTCAATCTCCTGTCCATCCCCATAGTCCACCAGACTGTCGTCACTATCTGTCCGTTTCATCATGGTGTCTACTGTCGTCTGGCCCCTGCCAACTTTAGTCTCTTCCTCCCTGGAAGAAAAAGGACAATATCAGAGGATATGCTTCAGCAGCTGTGGTTATGGCTTCACAGCTTTCTGCATACAGTTCTAGACTAACTGGTTATAATATTTACCGTCGGGCAGAGTAGGGAATGGTGGTGACACGACTTATCCTGAAACATTCAAATAGATTGTTAAGGAATTGTGTTGAGAGAGAGTGTTGAAGAACTTTGCTATAAAATGTCCTAAAATGGTTGATCATTCAATCAAATCACTTAAACCATTCATTTGTTTCAACAATGACAACATGTTGAATTGTAGACACAGACCTTTTTTATGATGTTTTTTGTTGTTGTTCAGATTTCTGATTATTGGTTATAAATATGAAATAAAGTCAATATATAAGTAAAATAATACAAAATAATAGAGTAAAAATGGTGTAAACTTGTCAGTGTTAGTCTTATCATACCTTTCCAGAGACCTTCAGTAGTCCAAAGGCGAAAAGAACAAGGATGAAAATTTGAAAACATTAGTAGTCAGAATAGAGAGATCAATTGGGGAGTATTGGGGAGTTACCAGGAAAAATACATTATTCTGAGATAATGACAACACCAAATGGTACAATATTGTTAGGGAATTAAATGATTTTTTCCCCCAATGTTGAATATTATTACCATGACATATTACAGTATGAATACATGTTTATATTACTGTAGATCACTGTTCATGTGGAATTATTTAGATACCATATCTGTCTTAAAGGGAAACTGACATGATGAGGAATTCTTCACAAAATTATTATACATGGTATATGTGGTTTACTTTGACCTACACAAATCTTGCATTGGTACCACTGATACCTATCTCAAGTCAAGGTTTTCTCAGTTGATTTTCAGACAGTTCTGTTATATTGCCTACCGATAGTCAAATGATCCCTCCTGATCTTTGTCATCCACTGGCTCCAATGTCACTTCTTTCTTGTCCCGTACTGAAAATAAAATTCTCTGTCTTGTTACTTTGACCAAATATAATATAAGCAATTGTGATGGGTTAATGCTTCAGCTTAGGTTTGGCGCATTTCCCTTGATCAGGGAGAAGAGCCTTGATCAGGGAGGTGACCAAGAACCCGATGGTCACTCGACAGAGCTCCAGAGTTTCTCTGTGGAGATGGGAGAAACTTCCAGAAGGACAACCATCTCTGCAGCATTCCACCAATCAGGCCTTTATGGTAGACTGGCCAGACGGAAGCCACTCCTCAGTAAAAGGCACATGACAGCCCACTTGGAGTATGCCAAAATACACCTAAAGGACTTTCAGACCATGATAAACACAATTATTTATTCTGATGAAACCAAGATTGAACTCTTTGGCCTTTGGCTTTAAATGGCGCCGGAAGAAATGGCAGCAGTGTTACGGACGCCCAACCAATTGTGCTATTATATGTTTTTCTCCGCGTTATTTGTAACTTATTTTGTACATAATGTTTCTGCAACCATATTTTAAGGCAAAAAAAGAGCTTCTGGATATCAGGACAGCGTTCACTCACCTCGGATTAGATGAAGATTTTTTCTACGACAAGGACGACACACAAGACATTCTCCAAACACCTCACAGGGCCGACATCCCCGTTATTTGCAAGAAGAAGCGACGCAGGTACAGAGAACAAAGAGCCGGATGCCTGGTCAGAACCCAGAGAAGGCGACTGGGAAAGCTGCCGTTACCGTCAATACTACTTGCCAACGTGCAATCATTGGACAATAAATTAGACGAGGTACGATCACGAATATCCTACCAACTGGACATAAAAAACTGTAATATTCTATGTTTCATGGAATCGTGGCTGAATGACAACATGGATATTCAGATAGCGGGATATACGCTGCACCGGCAAGATAGAACAGCACACGAGGGGGAGGTCTGTGCATATTTGTAAACAACAGCTGGTGCACGAAATCTAAGGAAGTCTCTAGAATTTGCTCACCTGAAGTAGAGTTTATTGTGATAAATTGCAGGCCACACTACTTGCCGAGAGAGTTTTCAGCTACACTTTTCGTGGCTGTTTATTTACCACCACAGACAGATGCTGGCACTAAGACCGTACTCAGTCAGCTGTATAAGGAAATAAGCAAACAGGAAACCACTCACCCAGAGGCGGCGCTTCTAGTGGCCGGAGATGCAGGGAAACTTTTTAATGCAGGGAAACTTAAATCAGTTCTACCAAATTTCTATCAACATGTTAAATGTGCAACCAGAGGGAAATAAATTCTAGATCCCTGTACTCCACACACAGAGACCCGTACGTACAAAGCTCTCCCTCGCCCTCCATTTGGTAAATCCGACCACAACTCTATCCTGGTTCCTGCTTACAAGCAAAAATTAAAGCACGAAGCACCAGTGACTCGGTATTTAAAAAAGTGGTCAGATGAAGCAGATGCTAAACTACAGGACTGTTTTGCTATCACAGACTGGAACATGTTCCGAGATTCTTCCGATGGCTTTGAGTAGTACCCCACATCCGTCACTGGCTTTATCAATAAGTGCATTGAGGACGTCGTCCCCACAGTGACTGCACAGTGACCCAACCAGAAGTCATGGATTACAGGCAAAATTCACACTGAGCTAAAGGGTAGAGCTGCTGCTTTCAAGGTGCGGGACTCAAACCCGGAAGCTTACAAGAAATCCTGCTATGCGCTGCGACAAACCATTCATGTACATACATACTCATATTCATGTACATACATACTCAATTGGGGCGACCAACGAGTGCTCCCACACATTGGCTAACCAGGCAATCTGCATTGTGTCCTGCCACCCACCACCCGCCAACCCCTCTTTTACGCTACTGCTACTCTCTGTTCATCATATATGCATAGTCACCATATCTACATGTACATACTACCTCAATCAGCCTGACTGGTGTCTGTATGTAGCCTCGCTGCTTTTATGGCTTTGCTACTGTATATAGCCTGTCTTTTTACTGTTGTTTTATTTCATTGCTTACCTATTGTTCACCTAACACCTTTTTTGCACTATTGGTTAGAGCAAGCAAGTAAGCATTTCACTGTAAGTTCTACACCTGTTGTATTCGGCGCATGTGACAAATAAACTTTGATTTGAATGCCAAGCGTCATGGAGGCAACCTGGCACCATCCCTATGGTGAATTATGGTGGTGGCAGCATCATGTTGTGGGGATGTTTTTCAAGCGGCAGAGACTAGGAGACTCTGGAGCTCTGTTAGAGTGACCAGTCAGGATCGAGGGAAAGATGAACGGATTAAAGTACAGAGAGATCCTTGATGAAAACTTGCTGCAGAGTGCTCAGGACCTCAGTGGCGAAGGTTCACCTTCCAACAGAACAACAACCCTAAGAACACAGCCAAGACAACGCAGGAAGGGCTTCGGGACAAGTCTCTTAATGTCCTTGAATGGCCCAGCCAGAGCCCCGACTTGAACCCGATCAAACATCTCTGGAGAGACCTGAAAATAGCTGTGCAACGAAGCACCCCATCCAACCTGACAGAGCTTGAGAGAATCTGCAGAGAACAATGGGAGAAACTCCCCAAATACAGGTGTGCCAAACTTATAGCGTCACACCCAAGAAGACTCAAGGCTGCAATTGCTGCCAGAGGTGCTTCAACAAAATACTGAGTAAAGGGTCTGAATACTTGTGTAAATGTGATATTAAAGTATATTTTTATTATTGTAAATTTGCAAAAATGTATAAAAAAAATGGTTTTTGCTTTGTCATTATGGGGTATTGTGTGTAGATTGATGAGAAGAAAACAACTATTTAATACATTTTAGAATAAGGCTGTAACCTAACAAAATGTGAAAAAAACGGGTCTGAATACTTTACAAATCCACTGTATGTTCCGGCCCCACAACCATGCGCTCAAGGAGAAAAATTGACCCACGGCTTAATGTAATTGGGGACCCCTTCTTTAGAGTAAAGACATGTGATTTAACTGTAAAAATGTATTACCTTTTAATGAGTCATGAACACAACTAGTTATGATGTTGTCATCTGATTGTCAAACAAATCACTTAAAAAACTAGGCCAGCCTCCCTCAAAAAATGTACAATAAAAAAGAAATAAATAATTATTCATGATTCATTATTCATTATTCATGTGTTTCATACTTTTCCAGTCAATTCGTAAGAGGCTGAATCTATTTCACTAGAGAAAGCATCTGAGTGAGGCAAACAGAACCCCTCTGTTGTAGTATCTGTAGCCCAGCCTAGTGGTTAAGATTGTTGGGTCGGTAACTGAAAGGTTGAGGGTTTGAATCCCTGAGCCGGCAAGGTGGAAAAAATCTGCCGTTCTGTCCTTGAGCAAGGCAGTTGCTCCCCGGGTGCCGATGATGTCAGTTAAAGCAACCCCCTGCACCTCTCTAATTCAGAGGGGTTGGATTCAATGCGGAATACAAATTTCAGTTGAAAGAATGCAGTTGAACTCTTTTTGTCCAGACAGCATCAGATATATGGGCTACACATACTAAGAAAAAAGGGCACTGTTTTGCTCGAATACGTTCTCCAGTGAGACCGATGAATCTTGCTGTTTGGGTATTTTTCTAGGTAAAAATTATAAATATATTCTGAGACAACCTATCAGATCTGAATTTCTGAGGGGGCCACTAGTGTGGCCAATTAGATTTCAGGGCACCCCCTGGACATGCCACTGAGTATTAGGTCTGTCTCTCCATCTAAGAATGTTAGTCCTTTAATGGAGAAGTCTTGTGGACTACAGTATTGCTACAGTACCTGGGTATTTGCCCCCTCGGCTCCTTTTGATAAAGCAGACGACCAGCAGGATGAGCACGAATAGAGCCACAGCACACATCACACCAATTACCCAGCCCTGAGTGGAGAGGTCCACCTGCTCCCGAGCATAAGCTGTATGTAAACACACACACATGATTAATTGTCATGATCTGCAGATCTGTGGATGTGTGGATGTTTAATGGCTTGTAATTGTGTGCTGTGGTTGACCTGCAGTGTTATACCTTCAGTTGTATAATGGGGTGATTCCTCTGTGTACCACTCTCCTACTCCAATTCTAGTCTGTGCTGCTATGGTGAATCTATAGCGGGTGTAGCGATCATATCTGCGAACAGCAAAACTGGTGGTGTTTGGGGGAAATCCCTCAACGTGCAATTCTTCCCCCTGAGTTGCGTTCACTGTAGAGAGAGTGCACAGTAGTGAGCCATGAGAACGCCATGAGACATGCAGCTACTGTACTTACTGTAGATACTGTACCTTATTTGCTCACCTGGCTTATGAGTAAGTCTTCCTACCTGTCTGATATTTGAGTATGTATCCGGTGACGATGCCATTGGGCTCTGCAGGAGTGTCCCAGTCCACCCAGATCATGTCCAAATGTCTCTGCTGGATTCTGAAGGATCTTGGAGCAGAGGGTGCTACAGACATAGATCAGAGGTCAAGTCTGAGAATAAACACTGGGAAATACATGATTAGGAAAAGAACCCTGACAGAAAAAGTGTCTGCCACATCTAATACAGCACCGCAGTGCTCTTCCTTACTTCCCTCTGGAGTGGAGAACTCTATGGTGTTACTGGGATGTCCCTCGTATCGGTTGTTGGCCACCACTATGTACATCTTGTAGTTGCTGTAAGGGATGAGTCCCGGCAGGACACCAGAGAGACGCGGCCCACTGGCTGGAAAGGCTTTAGACTTCATGGCCCTGCTCACACTCAGCCACCTCAGCTGGCTACTGTCTCGCCAGAAGTAGACCTGGGATAGGGGGGACACAGCACATGCATTCGTTCCCTCTTTTGTTCTGTCGTTTATTCCCTCATTCATTCATTCATTCATTCATTCATTCATTCAGCCAGTGTGTGAAGGGCTCTTCCTCCACCTCTCTCCTAATGAATAACAATTTCGCCTGGATCTCTACTTGTCAGAAAAGATTGTCACACTTGGAATTGAAAAACAGAAACTAAACAGGCCACCTATTCCCATTAGTCTAACCTTGTATTCCTTCAATTCTCCCATGATGCTGCTGCGAGCCACGGGGTCCCAGTGCACGGTGACCTTAGTGGCCTCTATCCTGGACACACGCAGGTTGAGGGGGGCAGCAGTGGGACCTGAGAGACACCAGGAGGAAGTTGTAATTCACTACGGTATGGCTAACTATGGTATGGATCGATCTAGGTCTATAGCTACCTGTAAATGTATATAAAAAAGTGTCTCTGTATCTGCAGGAAGGGATGGGAGGTCATACTCACGGTCTTCTCCAGAGTAGCCTATGATGACAGGGGACTCTGGGCCCATCCCAAAGTCATTGACAGCCTGGACCTTTATCTCGTATGGTGTGAAGGTGTCTGTGTCGTAGATGTAGTATTTACACCACCAAGTGGTAGCGTTCTTCCACTCCTCCCTGGAATCCCTCCGTTTCCACCACACCAAGTACTTTAGGTGGGGACCGTTCCACTCTCTGTTGTTTAATGCCTTTTTCCCATACCAGACACGGAAGTTCAATTGTACGGAATAAAAGTTGTTATTCTTCATTGAATAAACATTGAGTTACAAACGAATGAATGGAGAATTAGCTTTTGAAAACACTTTGAATGTATCACCTCCCAGCTGATCATCATGTTGTTTCTCCATGTTCCCACTCCCTGGATGTTTTTAGGGATGGCGTCTGGAGCTGAGAATCACAGCAAGTACACAGATTATTTTGGGAAAGTTCATGGTCCAAGTTTTTTAATATGAAAGATAATTGTCACCTGTGTGCCTGTTCAATACAATTAATGAAGCCAATGAGAAATCCATTATTCATATCACATTATCAAACTCATCAAGCATGAAATACTCACGTGCTCCACCAGTCTGGAAGTTGGCTGACGAGCGACTGGGTTTACTCATACCAATGTCATTGATAGCAATGACCCTAAACTCATAGATAATGAATGGTGACAGTTGCAGAATGACAGAGTTCAGGTTTCCAGGGTACGTGGAAAGGTTTCTCCACTTGAAAGGTAACCAGTCGTCATCATCATACTGCACCAGGTTTTCTGGAGGAAAAGCCCAGAAGAACACACTGATTCCTTCAGTTGATGGTGGCTAACTGACTATTTCAATGAAACTATGGCGCATACGTGGCCTGAATCCAGGCCTATGTTTACTCTGGATGTTCTGCTCCTGAGGTGTAGACAGTAGGGTAGAGCTGTTACCTTTGATAGGACTGTGATTGCTATCTCCAGGGGTCCAGGTAAGCCTGACGCTGCGCTCAAAGGGGTCCGACAACTGCAAGTTTGTAGGGGGGTCTGGACGATCTGGGAGGAAGGTAAGGAAACTTTTGATGCAAATTCCAAAAACATACAGCATGCTTATGAAGTCTTTATCTGCTACTCTTACATAATGCAATGTAATTAACATTACATAACATGCCATGCAATTGCTGAAACACAGTGTATGTACTGTAGCTATGTATGTTAACTAAGTGTCAAGTTATAATCCTACCCATCACCACCAGGCGGGCGGAGGCAGTGTTCTTGTCCATCTCAGTCTTGATGATGCAGGTGTAATTGCCCTCGTCTCCTCTATTGACGTTTGTGATGACCAGAGTTGATTCATCCAGCGACAGCCTGGAGATAATTAAAAGGACACAATACTGTTATTATTACGAAGTCATCTTGACAAATTCAGTTGAACTATTCACCATTTAGCCTTTAGTTATACTCAGATATAGACTATAACTCTGTTAATTTGATGTTAGCTACAGTCATCGAAATCCACTTCAATCAGTGTGAAGCCATTTCCGGTCACAACTTGCAGACTTGTTTACGTGTTGCTGTGCGTTTTGTGCGTTTTGTTGCCAACCTAACTTTACGGTTTTTACTTTTTAATTACCGTTTATATTTTATTTTTTTTCCCTCACTCAACTTTTTTCATTCAACTTTTTCACTCAGGACGCTTTATCTGGACGTGGTTCGTCAGGACCTCCAACAGCCGAAGCTAAGTAGTAAGTAGTAGGCAGTAGGGATGACCAGAGATGTTCTCTTGATAAGTGAGTGCATTGGACCACTTTCCTGTCCTGCTAAGCATTGAAAATGAACGAGTACTTTTGGGTGTAAGGGAAAATGTATGAAGTAAAAAGTACATTGTTTTCTTTAGGAATGTAGTGAAGTAAAAGTAAAAGTAAAAGTAGTCAAACATATAAATAGTAAAGTAAAGTACCTAAAGAAAACTACTTAAGTAGTACTTTAAAGTATTTTTACTTAAGTACTTTACACCACTGGTTAGCTATAACTATAACCCCATTGTTACAATGGTTACAAGGACAAGTAGTCATATTCAGGCTCACCTCCAGCCTATGATGAGGAACTGTTTGTTCTTCAGCCAGGTGGTGGTGACGGCGACCGTGGGGTCATGTTGGGCCTTACACTCCAACCGGACATCAGTCCCCCGGAGGACTCTCATATTATCTGGGCGTTTGAGAATTTTGGTGGACTCTGAAAAAGAGAGGATAAGGATCATGAGAACACCTGCAATGTGATCCATGAGCAGTGTAACTCTGGATTGAACGACATGCAGAAGCAAAGTGTTACAGTAAATATATTATTAGGCATTCACCTTTGACTTCTAGTTTGACCTCGTTTTCATCTCGTCCTGCTACGTTGCTGACAACACACACATATGACCCCTGGTCATCCATACGGGTGCCTTTGATCTGTAGTGTCCCGTTGCTGTGTACTTTAAAGCGATTCCCCTCCAGGTTGCCCAGTCCATACTTAGACCTGTGAAAAAACAGGTAGTCAGTTATACACATGCATACACACACGAGAGAAGAGCATCATAAACATGTTCTCACCAGCGCAGATCAGGCACGGGCGAGCCAAAATAGCGGCAGTCTAGCCAGGCGCGTCTGCCCTCAATGACCTTCACCAGGTCAGTCCTAGGCCTAAGGATACGTGGCTTTGCATCTGCAGATAAGAAGATGTGACATTAGACAACTCACATATACTTTTTATCTTCATTCCTGGCTGTGGAGCGATTTTAGTGCCAACAGAAATTGTATAATTTTGAATTTTGCACAAATTAAATCACAAAATGTATAAATTGATCTTTTGTTTCATGATTTGAAACTGAATTTAATGAATGACAAATTGACGTTTAAATTCAATATTTATACATCTGGTTGTCTGCATATCCAGTTAAAATGCAGTTCTCTAAATTCAGATTTAAAACCAAAGACAACATCCTGGTACTTTGCCAGCCAGGAAAGTTAAAGAAGAACAGATAGAATCCAACTCTCTATGTTCATAGGTAGAAAATAAATTCAACATGCCACATTGGCTTCAGAAATGGCCACAGAGAGTTTGATTCTATTTGTTCTCCTCTACCTTTCCTGGCTGGGAAAGTACCAGGATGCTGTCTCTGGTTTTGAATCTGAATTTAGAGAACTGCATTTGAAAACGGAATCTGAATGCATTGAATATATGAAACTTTGATTTACTTGAAATGATGGTTTGTAAACTTGATACACATACAATGAATGCAATATCTATCATCCACCATATTTACAGTATAAATATTGCATTTGAATATTCTATTAAATTGAAATTGAACTTTAAAACTGAATGCAATATTCATTCAATTCAGTTTCAAATCATGAAATACAAGTTCGATTTATGAATTCAATGATTCAATTTGTGCATTACAAATTCAAAAATGTTACATTCAAATTCAATATCCTAACATTCTACATTGAAATAACATTTCTGTTGGCACTGAAATCTCTACATACGTGGCTCTGAAAATACTTGGTGTTGCATCTTGAGGAACAGAAAAAGAAACTGTGTCACACTAGAATCCTGCACTGGTGACCTGATATCTGCATTTACACATATGCCAATAGATAAAGAGGTTCAGGGTTATTTTCTGCAAACAAATGTGATATCTTACGCAGTACGTTGATGTAAGCATTGGCAAACAGGTAGCCATACTGGTTAGAGGCATTGCACTGGTATACACCAGTGTTCGCCACAGTCACAGAACGGAAGGTAATTGTGTCTCCGGACACCTCCCTGTTTGGGACTGGAGTAGCATCTGGAAAGGATAGGAGAAGAAGAAGTTAACTATTATTTCCTAGTAGTTCAACTTACTTTATCATATAACCTTTTCAATTAAGTGACAAAATGGCTGATATTATTCATATCATTATTGAAAAATGTGAGTGGCATTTATAATTGTGCTTAGGTTAGCTGCTTACCCTCCATTGTATCTCCATTGATGAACCAACGGATACTGGGCCGGGGGATGCCGTCAGAGCGGCACACTAAGCGTGCATTCTCCTCTGGGGCCAGCACCAGGTTACTGGGCTTTTCCAACCAGAACGGAGCAGCTGTCATGGAGATCAGGTCAGCAGAAAAAGACAAACATATCATATCACATAAATCTACATAAATATTAAATATTTCCGTAATATCAAACCCCATACAAGGACAAGTAACATTGTCCAGGCTATATCAAACTACTGAATATCAAACTAATGGGCTATTTCCTTCCACGGGAAATCAAACAGTGAAATGTAAAGTTCAAATCGAAATCCTTGTGAGAGTAAATATGCTGAACATGTCCCAGTATCTGTGTGTTGGTGTGATGAAGGATGACGTGATGTAGATGATTGGCTGACCTTTGATCCGGACAGTGATGGTGTGTTCCAAGTATCCAATCTTGTTTGTGGCACTGCACGTGTATTCACCAGAGTCCTCAAAAGCGGCCTTGGGGATCTGCAGTAACTTGTTGTAGTTCTTCACCTTCATGTTGGTCGTGTCCAGTTCCTGTCCATCTTTGGTCCATGTGATGACAGGGGTTGGACTATTATATGGTAATTATAATTAAAACCAAATAAAATCACATGTCAGGCGTATTCAGAATGCTTTGAATGTTGAATGAACTTGACGACTTGGTTTGAAGAAGTAATAGTACAAAACAAGATACTTGAGGCATTTCAATGTAGCCTTTTATGACTTACAACACTGTCCAGGACATAGCTTAAAACAAGTACAGTAGTTGCACCGGCAAAACTGGGAAGTGGAATAGTAGAAGAAGTATCGAGAATAAGCACATTAATTACCATATATGTTTTGCCCATTATAAGCAATCAGAATTGTTCCACTGACTTGATTAGCTATTGTGAAAGACCAAATAAATTAAACAGATATGTGTGAAATATGACCGGAGCCTGCATTTGGTCCTATTTTAATTATTGTTCATTGAGATACAGTACGTTAAATATACCACCAACAGTTGGTTTTGTTAAATTCAGGGCCCTAAAAACAATAACTCGAAAGCATCATGATACTGTACAAGCCTCTTGTTCACCACAAGGGGCTTATTGGAGCTGCCATTGATGACTGCTTCAAACAATGTACAGTACAATTGTGATTGCTAGGTATACATTTTTAGATTATTTCTTGATACATTTGAATTTTGAAACGAGGTCTAGTTGCGGCCCTAACCGGAATAGATTGTGAACGATTCTTGGCGGAATTCAATTGCTTGACTGCCACGGGGGAGATTAGCAATGATTTGTTCTCGAGTTCTGTTTTTTTTTTAGTGTAGGTTTTGGTTCTATAAAGCTATGTTCATGCATTCTTTTTAGCACCATGCAATCAATGTTCAGTTCTAAACATGTATTTTCCTTCCCTATACTGTCTGCAGCATGATCTATTTTCCTAGCCTCGTGGAGAAAAGTATTGTTATAGATCGTTTAGGCCTATAATCGGGATCCATTTTTCCCCCTTCAAATGTTTAAATTAAAAAGGGGTGCGCTTTTTTGCCCTTTTTTCTAAACCCTCTCAATTCGAGCACTGCTGGTACTCCTATATTTGAACTATTGTGTTGTCCCATGTTTCTGTTTTTACTGTGTTATTGTTCTGGCCTTTTGGTCAAGTTGTGGTTGTAAATAAGAAGTGGTTCTCAACTGACTTGCAGAGGGAAAGAATGTCCCAAAAAGTTTGTGGTTGAGAGGATCATGGCTATATCGTAAATATTCATGAAAACAACTATTTGCATTTTGGTCTTGATTTAAGGTCAGGTGGAAAAATCTGATTTTAATAATACATTTTTTAAACAGGCGGGGTTTAGCCATAATTATGACTTTGTGCCTGTGGTAACTAGTGATGACCGAGGATCACTCACACTCCAGCAGCGATGCACTCGAGGAGCAGCTCCTCCCCCTGCAGGACAGTCTGGGAGCTGGACCTCCCGGCTGGAGACAGGAAGGTGGGAGCGGCCTCTGACACCATGCGGGCTGTGGAGGAAACACAACACACCACACAGAGTTAGAACCACAGAGATAGATAGAGGACTCTTTACCACAAAAGCCCGTTTTAGAATGGGAAGCACCATTATGGACTTTCACCATTTTGAAGTAGTCAACTGGGTGGGACTTCCTATGGGTTAACGCTGCAATTTGTAACTTTTTGGGCGACCTGACCCAATTCACATAGAAATGTGAGTTATAGCTCTATCATTCTCATTGAAAGCAAGTCTAAGAAGCGGTAAATCTGTTCTCCCCTAATTATATGATTCCGTTTTTGTACACCAGCTTCAAACAGCTGAAAATACAATATTTTTGGTTATTGGAAATACATTTCACAGCGGTTTAGATGGTACAATGATTCTCTAAACCCTGAGTGCTTGTTTTGTCACAAACTGAAATTTGGGACAAATTACATCTGCGTTACCTATCATATGTACAATAATTTTAGCAACCAGGAAATGGCGGAGCGATTTCGGCATATTGCACCTTTAAGGAAGGATCATATAATTCCATCCAAGTCACCAGGAGGGATCAGCCAATGAATTATACTTGTGAGGAAACATTCCATAACTGCAGATGGCAGTATATCGGCAACCTTGGCTATATACCAGTTCCAACAACACACTCTAGGTGGCAGTGTGCACTCTTTCAGTTTGTTTGCCAACTCATAGAAGTAGTAGAAGAAGAAAATTGGCCTCAATGGCGCTGCCCGTGTTCTCAGAGACATCATAATGGGACAGATACAATGACGCAATGTCTATGGTTAGAACTTTTCTCACTTAAATATCCTGACAGCATGGACTACGACTGTGGTTGGACTACGACTGGTACTTTACGGTGGGTACGGAAAACAGTGGTGCCTAACTCATCCTGGGCCTGAAGACTGTGTCAAGGCAGACCAATGTTAAAGAAGGATCAGGTTGTTAAGACGAGGTTGTTCATTCTTGACAGTATACTTAGTAAAAATTAAACACAACAAAAGAAGCAGAGCACACACTCACCACTGCACTAGGTCAGTAAGATCGGAGAAGAGCTATGGTGAGTCGTATTAGGGATAGTCTGAAATAAAACAATGTGGGGCAAACCAAAGCAACAGTTTAATAAGGAAGGCCAGTTAGTACATGGTAAGTTAACTAAATGATCCAACATCCCTTGTGCTACATACCAATACTCACTTGTAAGGACTCTAACGGTAATAGGCATCTTCTGTTGAATTATGTTTTTGTAGGGGAAGCGCGCGTTGCAACAGTAGTCAGTGGCAGAGTCATTGACGTAGACATTAGAGAAGTAGAGATCTCCATTCACCCCCATAGACACTCTACGGTCTTGTTTGATAGGCAGCATGACTGGGGGGTGGGGCTGGTGAGGCCAGTTGAAAGGTCTCCCTGATGAACCTGAAATAAATACTAAGTTATTTATGCATTTCCTGTTAAGCTCATCTGGAGTTGATAGGATAAATATAGATAATGTTTGGGATAAGTGCCATATTACAAAAACATGAGCAAAATAAGCTCATCAGTTCCGAACGAGAGACAAGTGGTTATCATTAATTATATAATATCAATGCCATTCCTAGACATGATGTACTTCTGATTTGAGAATAGAAGGTAGGCCTACTCACACTTGCTCATCCAATAGGTCTCAGGTTTGGGAGGGCCTGGAGGAGGGCTGCAGTCCAGGACCAGAGGAAGACCAACACTCACCGTTACCGGTTCCAAAACCTCTCTGGGCCACAGAGGGGCCCCTGCCATGAAAACATAGGGTTAAGAAGATGTGGTTAGTGGCATTTAACACAGAGCGCAGAATCTTGCCGGGATATGGACTCATCTTAACACAAGACCACTTTTGAGGTCTGAAAATGGCTGACAAAATTAGATTTTGTACGGATTTGTCCCTTTAAGCTTTGCTTGGTTCTGCCACCAAAGTTGAGCATTTTCAAGGTTTGAGGCCCTAGCTTTCGAATGTACTCTGTGACAATGGACTCAAAAGCTTGAATGGAGTGGCAGCTTACTAGAGATGCGTAGGTTGATCTTGTTTGAGTATGCAGTGCCATACTCATTGGTGGCAACACACTGGTACTCCCCCTCATAAGCCTCCGGGTCAGCCCAGGCATAGATGTCCAGCGTCCCCGAACGTCTCCTCATCGAGGCCTGAGGGTCCCGTGCCACATTGAAATACTTCCCATTACGCCTCCATGAGAAACTTAGGGATAAAGGCAAGTAATTTGGTTAAAGTAGTTAAAAGAGTTGTACTATAGCTACTCACCATTTTTATACGGTTTTGAACTATAAAGAAAGTGTTTTTGATTTGTTAGTTCTTACATTGGGTGGGGGGTGCCTTTGGCTTCACACTCAACGACCATGTTGTCTCTGGGGTCCACGACATGATCCTTCAACGACTGTTTTATAATGGTGGGGGGCTGTCTGACTTTAGGTTGACAAGTCAAAATGAAAGACCTGATTGCATTAGGATTGTACATTCATTTACATACTGTATTTGACAATATACAGCACTGTACACTATTATCACCATATTGCAGGGACACAATAGGTTGTATTGACTTACTTTCCAGTGGGACGTCAATGGCAGACAGTCCTTGCCATAACAGTAGTAATAGAGTGGATCTGGCCAGCATCCCCATCTCTACAGTGAATGACCTTCACCGATCCTGTTGAACTGCCGGACACCTTTATCTAGGAACTGTTTTATTAGTGATCGATTAAGCAATTCAAATGTTTCATGAAATCAAATTAAATTAAATATCATGACATTTATGGGGACCAATTGCTTTGTAAGACAATATTTTCTAGCGCAAAACAACAAAATAAAATGAAATGCCATTTAGTATCCAAACAGCAGTATTTAATCTCTGTCCCACTCAACAGTCTGCGCTGTCACATTCTCTGACAGAGTCTCTTTGTCACTGTTTCCAAACAATAGATCCACCAACGCAACACATGCCCAGGACTCAACTCCAGTCTCAAGCCATTATGAAAAACGTACCTCCTCCACAGGACTACATTAATAAAGCTTTTGTTAGTTGCTGTGTAGGAAGTACTTGAATCCCAAAGAAATACATTGTTATAATGTAATTAATATGTCACTACTATATTACCCTGTTAGTTATAAATATATATGATACAAAGTGTAACAAAACAGATCATTGATCAGACTCATTGATCAACTCATCTACAACAATTATCAGAACTTTTCTTCCTCTTGTTAGAACACATTAGCTCATTACATCTGCGTTACCTTTCATAAGTACAATTCTTCAAGTGGAATATCATGAGGTTTCCCTCTTCCCCATCATCTCCATGACACTCCAATGCATTGAGTTTCTCCACAATTCCAATGTCCAGTTAGTGCCGTAAACAGATAAAATCCTTGGTGGTCAATCAGTCAATTTTGTTTCCTTGGTCAATCAAATAGCAGTAATCTGGAGAGGCAGAGCAGAGTGAACATCTCAGTAATAAAGTTTCTGTCTGTGCCATGGCCGTTCTGCACTCTGCCCACCCATCTCATGAATAATGAATGAGCTCCCCCCCCCCCGCACCACCACCCACATCTCTGTGCCTGCCAAGCTCCCTCTCTCTCGCTCTCTCGTGTACACGCACATATTCGTTCAAAGAAATTTGTGAATAAGTATCATGGATAGTTTTAACAATGAGAAGATAAAATGTGGTTTGAGTGGAATGATTGAGCACTGCTTGGAATTGGAATGATTGGCATTGTTGAGGTTTGGACATGACATAATTTGCATGGAAAGAAAGATGGTTGTCACAACCATAGATATATAGAGCCTTGATACATGGTCTGTGGTCACCACCTTGTATGCTGACTCATTTGATGATGCCTATCTGGGGAAACTTATGAGGGAAGCCAGACATAATTGTTTGTATTTACATCAAAGCTGTGTAACAACAAAGCTTTATCTCTATTGCATTCCCACACTCTGCTTATGAGCTTATTCATATTGAGCAATTTCAGTGCCTAAAATAATTTCACAGAAATACTCTGTGTACTCAGTGGAAACACAAGCCAGCCCATAGTCTGCACATGGTTAGCATTTTTATTGGTTTTGATGACATCAATGATGTGGGCCTTATTGTTGGCTGCTGAAAACCAGGGAACAGAGTATGAGTGCAATGTTTGTCTCAAATTAATTTTATATGCAAGAAAAAACCCTGGCAAATGAACTCATCACAAAGGCTGTTAGAAGGAATGACTGTTTTATCGGCAAAACAGAGGCATATTTGTAGCAAGCAATGTCTGTTGTGTCTGTTTGTGAATTGTGTTGAAAGCGATTTTATGGTGTCTAACCCTCCGGCCAAATTAACTTCCTTTTGTATGAAAACAAAAAGAAACACTTCACTTGTTGGTACTCTGGCCACCTTCCCACTATTGTCTCCTTCCAATGTGTAGCTCATCAGCATTTTCTATTCCCATTCTATTCTATACTCGACCACTCTAATACAGTACACCCCACAGGTGGCTGGTGGCACCTTAATTGGGGAGGACAGGCTCATAGTGATGGCTGGAACATAAATTAATGTAATGGAATCAAACACATCAAACATATGGTTTCCATGCCTTTGATAACACTCCATTCACTCCATTCCAGCCTTCTGTGGTACACCTAAGCAAGAACAATCAATTATGCTGACTGACATCCTCAGAAAGGGCACAGGTCAAAGCCGTTCAGCGGAGGACTCTTCAGGAAAATAAAATGCTTTTTTTCTAGAAACAGCACAGAACTCTAGAAGAGGCCTTTGTCTCTGTGGCAGTCTTAAGCCTCTACATAGTTCTGACCCAAGTAGACTAGGGGCCCAGGAATGCAGACACAGCACTAATTCATGGATATGGACTAAATGGACAAACACGACTGGTGAGGGTAAGATGAAAACCAAACCAATGAATTATCTCTGCCTATTTTTTTCTAAAGAATCCAAAGGGTTTCACTGTAAGCAATTGTTTGGAGATGTCACACCTTGATCTGTTTCACCTGCCTTGTGCTTGTCTCCACCCCCCAGCAGGTGTCTCCGGATTCCCGTTTCTCCAGTTCTCAAGTTCTTGTTTTCTAGTTTACCCTGTTCCAAACTTTCTGCCTGCCCTGACCCTGAGCCTGCCTGCCATTCTGTCCCTTTTTGACCTTGCCTTGGATTACGAACCTCCGCCTGCCTGCCCTCGACCTGCCCTTTTGCCTGCCTCTTTGTTATAATAAATATTCTGAGAACAGAACCATATGCCTCCTGTGTCTGCATCTGGGTCATATCCTGAGTCGAGATAATACGAACTGGCCATGACTGACCCAGCAGACTCAGACCAGCTTCACAACGCTGTCTGCCTGCAAGAAGACACAAGGAGCTACTTTTGAACCTTATGGAAGGACTCCATACCTTGGTGGAATGCCATGACCAGGGTTTCAACTCATTACTGGAGCAATTCCGCTGACTATCTATCAGGCAGCAAGCCATAACGGAAACCTCCCAGAAGCTGAGTAACCCTGATACCAGGGGTGCTTTTCCCCAGCCTACCCCGGCTTCCCGAGAACTCCACTTACCTCCTCCGGAGCGCTATGTTGGGGATCCTGGAGCCTGCCGGGCATTCCTCTCCCATCTTTGAGCTTCAGCCCTCTTCGTTTCCTTCAGATCGTTCGATGATAGCGTCTCTCATAACGCTCATGTCTGGAAGGGTGCTCGCCTGGGCTACAGTGGTGTGGGAGCAACAATCCGCCGTTTACCTTCGTCTGGATGATTTTGTAGTAGAGTTGAGGAAGTGGTTCGATTCTCCGGTGTCCGGGAGAGAGTCGGCTCGGAAGCTACTTCAGCTACATCAAGACTCCCATAGTGTGGCAGACTATGCGGTAGACTATACCATGTTGGCCGCCGAGAGTGCCTGGAGCCCGAAGGAAATTAAAGATGTTCTCGCAGCTTGGGAGTTACCCATGGACCTTGACTCCCTCATAGCGTTGACTATAAGGATCGATGGTCGCCTACGGGAATGCAGGAGGGAGAGGAGGTCTGTTCTTGGCCACACTCGCTCATCAACGGTTTCTGCCTCACCTCCGAAGAACCCCGGATGTCCCCAGTGCCTGTATTCCGGAGAGAATCTGAAGTCACCCAAGTTCCCTCGGGAATCATCGAGGACTGTCGACTCGTCGCCTCCAGAGCCCATGATGCTGGGCAGGGCTAGACGGTCTCCTAATGACTGTTTATGCAGGCTGAGCTCCAACAGTTGCCTGTATTGTGGTACTACAGGACATTATATAGCCACCTGTCCAGTAAAAGATCAGGCTCATCAGTAGGTACGAATACGCTGGTGGGCCTTACTGGAAGTCTCCAAACTCCTATTACTTGTACACCTCTCCATGCTATCCTGCTGTGGGGTGACCGGTCTAAATCTCTCCCGGTCATCATTGACTCTGGGGATGACGAGAGCTTCATGGATGCTATCCTGGTATCTGAGCTGGGTTTCTCCGCACAATCCCTCTCTATTCCTATGGACGCCAGAGCATTGGATGGACGCTCCATTGGAAGGGTCACTCACAGTGACTCTACTACCGGGGCCTCAATGACAAAGTAAAAAATTGTTACCCTCTACCACTCCTCTCCTCAGCAGTCAATCCTCTCCAGGGGGCGATCATCTTTTCAGAGTTGGACCTTCGGAATGCCTACCACCTAGTTCGGATACGGGAAGGAGACGAGTGGAAGACAGCCTTCAACACGTCTAGCACACACTACGACTACCTGGTTTGGCCGTTCTGACGGACCTACCCTCCCGCCGTGTTCCAGGCCCGGGTCAACGATGTGCTTTGTGACATGTTAAACTGGTTTGTGTTTGTCTACCTCGACGACATCCTTGTCTTTTCCCGTTCGGCTCAAGAGCATGTCCTCCTCATCCGACATGTCCTCCAGCGCCACCTGGAGAACTGTCTGTTTGTCAATGCGGAGAAATGTGAATTCCATTGCTCCACTATCTCCTTTTTGGGACACGTCATCGCTGCAGGGAACATTCAGATGGATCCTGACAAGGTGAGAGCAGTAGTGGATTGGCCCCAACCCACATCCAGAGTGCAGATGTCACGTTTCCTGGGATTTGCACATTTCTACCACAGCTTAATTTGGGGCTACAGCACACTGGCTTCCCCCCTTTCTGCACTCACCTCTCCCAAGGTTCCGTTCACGTGGTCGCCACATGCTGTTTTTGGATCTTAAGCATAATTTCATCACTGCCCCCATCCTAATCCATCCGGACCCGTCCTGTCAGTTCGTGGTGGGGGTCGACGACTTGGACGTTAGAGTGGGGGCCGTTCTGTCCCAACGTTCTGCCCAGAACAAAAAGTTGCATCCGTGCGCTTTCCTGTCCCATCACCTTAATCCCGCTGAGAGGAATTATGACCTTGTTAATTGGGAACTTCTCACAGTCAAGATGGCCCTGGAGATGTGGAGGCACTACCTTGAAGGGGAAGGAACACCCATTCTTGGTGTGGACCAACCATAAGAATCTAGAATATCTTGGCACCGCCAAATGCCTCAACTCAAAGCAGGCTCGTTGGGCACTGTTATTTACTCGGTTCCATTTTACCATCTCCTAACGCCCTGGGTCCAAGAATGTTAAGCCTGTCTAGTTCTACGGCTACACCCTCTGACCCACAAAACATCCTCCCTACCTCCTGTCTTGCAGCTACACTTGTCTGGGGTATCAAGAGTCTGGTCCACAAGGCGCAACGTTCACAGCCAGAACCAGGGGGCGGGGGCCCTGGCTAACCGGATGTTTGTCCCTTATTCGGCCCGGTTCCCGGTCCTGGAATGGGTTCATTCCTCTAAACTTACCAGTTATCCCGGCTCCTGTCGGACCCTGGCATTCATCCAAAAATGTTTTTGCTGGCCCACCATGGTTCCTGACATCTCCGCATTCATCGCCGCCTGCACTATGTGCGCACAGAACAAGACTCAGCGGCAAGCTCCAGTTGGCCTTCAACCATTCCCTGTTCCTCACTGACCCTGGTCCTATATATCCCTGGAATTTGTCACTGGTCTCCCCCCATCAGGTGGCAACACCACCATCCTTACGGTTGTGGATAGGTTTTCCAAAGCCGCACATTCATTCCCCTTCCCAAGTATTCCTCAGCCAAGGAGACGGCCCAGCTTATGGTGCAGCACATCTTCTGGATCCATGGACTTCCGGTCGACATGGTCTCCGATCGTGGTCCTCACTTCTCGTCCAGGTTCTGGAAGGCATTTTGCACCCTGATTGGGTCATCAACCAGCCAGTTTTCTGGGTTTAATCCCCAATCCAAAGCCAGTCGGAATGAGCCAATCAGGACCTGGAGATGACTCTTTGTTGCCTCGTCTCTGCCAACCCCACCACCTGGAGCCAGCAACTTGTGTGGGTGGTGTACGTCCGCAACACCCTTCCCTGCTCAGCCACTGGTCTCTCACACTTTGAGTGTTCCTTCAGTTACTAGCCTTCGCTCTTCCCTGAGCAAGAGGAAAAAGTCAGCATACCCTCCACCGCTGGAAGAGAGCCTGGTCCGCTCTTCTTAAGACCAACTCCAGGTATCTGCGACAGGCGGACCGCCACCGGATGCCAGCTCCCCGCTATCATCTCGGGCAGAGGGTATGGCTCTTCCCCCGGGATCTGCCCCTCAGGGTGGAGTCCCGTAAACTTTCCCCTTGCTTTATCTGCCCTTTCCCCATCTCTAAAATCCCCACTGCTGTTCGTCTTCTGTTGCCCCAGTACCTGGTTGACTGGGAGGGTTATTGCCCAGAGGAGAGGTGCTGGGTTCCCGCTAGAAACATCCTGGACCCAGACTCATCGCTGTGTTCCGACACCAACACCCCAATCAACCAGGTATGGGCCCGGGTAGGACCACCCTCATCGCTGGGGGGGGGGGTTCTGTCACACCCTGATCTGTTTCACCTGCCTTGTGATGGTTTCCACCCTCCACCAGGTGTCTCCGATTTTCCTCTGTGTATTTATAACTGCGTTTTCTGTCTGTCTGTTGCCAGTTCTTTTGGTGCACCACCAGCGTGTTTTCCGTTTCTCCAGCCTCCTGTGTCTGCATCTGGGCCATAGGGCTCCCGAGTGGTGCAGCGCACTGCATCTCAGTGCTAGAAGTGTCACTACAGACCCTGGTCGATCCCGGGCTGTATCACAACCGGCCATGATCGGGAGTCCCATACGATGGCGTATAATTGGCCCAGCGTCGTCAGGTTTAGGAGAGGGTTTGGCCGGGGTAGGCCATCATTGTAAAATAAGAATGTGTTCTTAACTGACTTGCCTAGTTAAATAAAGGTTAAATAAAAATATCCTGAGTCGTGATAGGCGAGCCATTGCAATCGGGGCTTGGAGTCACAGATCACTATCAGTTCTGACCATGACCATGATGTCAACCACTGAGGCCCCTGCAATAACAGACATATAACAGTGTCACAGGAATGAGAATAGAACTTGAGCATGGCTCATCCACTTGTACTGATCTGGGCTTTTCCCCCCACGTCATCTTGATTGAAACAGAACTTGAGTCCCCTCACAAAGGAAACAAAAGCAAAAAGTATGTTCAGCTTGGCTCTTGGCATGGCCTCTTTCTTCCCATGCATTTGACTTCAGCAGGGTTTCAGTCTGACCAGTGCCATGCACCAGATTGCACAGTGTGAAGGGCTCGAGAGGCGGGCGGAGGCAGCTCTGTGAGGACAACAATGTCTCTATGTCCCGTGGGTCCCCTTTGGCACGTGAGGCTAGGGCTTGGCTAGGAGCAGATGGTATGTGGGAGGATTTCTCCATCTCTACACAAGCTGCCTGTTCAGAAACGGAGTCAGAGACAACCCATCACTCAATGTACAAGCAGCGTCACTAGGCCTACACCAGTGAGGAGGAGGGGTGGCAGTTGCCAGATACAAAGGAGTATTCTTAAGGTAACATCAGGTGGCAGGTGCAATACTAAGCATCATCTTCATTTGGACTGTGCTGGAGTGCTTATGCTCTGTTGCCCCTCTAATGCTCTGTTTCTCCTGACTGTTACCGGTAGTTAGAATTTTAAGCCTGGTTTGAGCCTGGACCATTTCAAGTGCCATGAAAATGAAATGAACATGGACAAGTATAAACAATCAGGCTACCAAGACTGTCATTATAACTGTGATCTTCAATCAAGAGCAAATACTGTATGTCCGCAAAAGAGACAGCTTGGTGGTCAATACCAAAACAGTGAATGCATCTAAATGTATGCCAACAGCTTCTATGTGCAATCGTGGGAGCCCAAAAATAAAATAAAAAAATATATATTTTCCACATTTTGTTGTGTCACAGCCTGAATTTAAAATGGATTACATTGAGAGCATGTGTCACTGGCCTACAAACAATACTCCATAATGTCAAAGTGGAATTATGATTTTAGACATTTTTACAAATTAATAAACAATGAAGAGCTGAAATGTCTTTAGTCAATAGGTATTCAGCCTGTTTGTTATGGCAATCCTAAATAAGTTCAGGAGTGAAAATGTGCTTTACACGTCATATAATACATTGAACGGACTCACTCTTTGTGCAATAATTTTTGAAAGACTACCTCATCTCTGTACCCCACACATACAATTATCTGTAAGGTCGCTCAGTCGAGCAGTGAATTTCAAACACAGATTGAACCACAAAGACCAGGGAGGTTTTCCAATACCTCACAAAGAAGGGCACCATGGTGCCAAGGGTGACTTTAAAACCGTTACAGAGGTGAACGGCTGTGATAGAAAACTGAGGATGGATCAACAACATTCCAGTTACTCCACAAGTTACAGAGTGAATATGAGGAAGCCTGTACAGAATACAAATATTCCAAAACATGCATCCTGTTTGCAATAAGGCACTAAAGTAAAACTGCAAAAAATGGCAAAGCAATGAACATTTGACCTGAATACAAAGCATTATGTTTGGGGCAAAACCAACACAACACATCACTGAGTACCACTCTTCATATTTTCAAGCATGGTGGTGTCTGCATCATGTTATGGGTATGCATGTCATCGCAAGGACTAGGATGCTCTGTTTCAAGTGCCCAGGAAGTTTTTTTATGATAAAAAGAAACGGAATAGAGCTAAGAACAGGTAAAATCCTAGAGGAAAACCAGGTTCAGTCTGCTTTCCAACAGATACTGGGAGACAAATTCACCTTTCAGCAAGACAATAACCTCAAACATAAGGCCAAATATACACTGGAGTTGGTTACCAAGACAACATTGAATGTTCCTAGTTACAGTTTTGACTTAAATCGGCTTGAAAATCTATGGCAAGACTTGAAAATGGCTGTCTAGCAATGATCAACAACCAGCTTGACAGAGCTTGAAGAATTTAAAGAAGAATAATGTGTGAATATTTTACAATCCAGGTGTGCAATGCTCTTAGAGACTAACCCAGAAAGACTCACAGCTATAATCACTGCCAAAGGGGATTCTAACATGTATTGACTCCGGGGTGTGAATACTTATTTAAATGAGATATTTCTGTATTTCATTTCTAAAAACATGTTTTCACTTAGTCATTGTGGGGTATTGTGTGTAGAAAAATATATTTAATCCATTTGAATTCAGGCTGTAACACAACAAAATGTGGAATAAATCAAAGGGTATGAATACTTTCTGAAGACACTGTATATATATTATAATATATATTGTATATACACTATCCACTGGCTGTCTCATTACAAAACTGCTGATTCAGTGAAAGAACCTCCCTCTTTTAAAGCTTGACCCTGCCTTTGATTCCTTCTGACGAACAGCTAGAAGAGTACTCAGTCATACACAGTAAAACAAAGACACTTGTCATGGAATAAGATCTCAACATCTATCCATGACTTAAAGGTACAGTCCGTACGATGTGCACAACTCTCGTTTCAGGTCTATAAAATACAAATAAATGTAATGAATTTTTTTTTTTTAAATGTAAGTAAGTCTTCAGAGACAACTAAAATATCAACAACGGTGAAGGTAAGAGTCATATTCTTCAACAATCACGGGGTAACCTCTATTAGTTGAAGTCACTAGTGAGCAGCAGAAAATCTTTTGCACCAAGATTGCACCAATAATTCTTGCATTTAAATTAAAAGGAATTCATACTTGCCAAAAGTCATGCAATACAAGAAAATAAAACAAAAGTTATCTGGAGAATTAAGTTGCTGTATTTGTTCAGTCACCTACAGTTGCATCTACGGTGCTTCTCCTCTGCTGCTCTCTCGGTGAACTCAGAGCAGCTACTCTGGTCTTAACATCAGTCTACAATCAGCTTCTGAAAGTTAGTGTGAGTGTTGTGAATTTTAGTTTGCATTATTTCCAACCACATGCGGGACAAAATTAGGTCAAACTCTCTGGTCACACGACATGTCAAATGGGCACCATAATGTGTCCTTTGTGTAATAGGGATACAAAGATAACGTCATCTCCGTCCATTGTGATAGCAAAAGTGATGGCAGACTTCACAAGTCAATAGACTGGAAACAAAGGTGATAACATGTAATTTATTTATACATCAACTTTAAGGGGAAAAATGTCAATTGGATAAAAGTAATTTCATGTCTTTTGTTATCTGTGCTATTTCAGAGTGAAAGGCGGGGGATTACTGACCTTGTGTCTTCTCTCTGGCTGGCACGGACACACTCATTCCCTCTCTCACAAGGCCTTTCTGTCCCAAACAAAGTGTGTCTTACACTGACTGACCACTGACCAGGGAGGGTACAGCCTCTAGATGCAGGCAGGCTGCCGTTAACCCCTCACACTCCAGCAGAACACAGTCAAAACTATACATGACTTACTGCTTTTAATTGCTCAGTTGTTGCATCACCAACACCAATCCAAGTCTGGGATGGGAATGACTGGGTCTGAGAGAAGTGAGATAAGTTACTACTTGAATGTAAAGGCTTCAGCTGAGCACAACAGACCAACAGAGGCCAGACATTTCACAATTATGTGCGGGACAAGTTGTTGTATACAGCAGAGTAATTCATAGCTTTGAGAGGCTGAAGCTAATTGCACCTTGACACAAATATCATAACAAAAAAACACATTATATAATTTTAAAATAAATAATAACCCTAACCCTTCCCCTAACTCCAACCCTAACACGAACCTTAAATATTTAACCTAACTCCTAAACTTAACCCTAACACATATCCTAGCTAACGTTCGTGAGCTAGCTAACGTTATCCACCTAGCTAGAATTCATGCGTTTTGCAAATTCGTATTAGGGATGCTAATTTCTGTAAATTTTGCTGCCGACTAACTGACCTTCATTAACCGGTCAACAAACTGTTACATTTTTTCCAAACACTAAAGTGACGTGACCAACGGACAACACTATCAGAGATCTGTACATAATGACGAGATGCTTATGTTTCCGCCCTAACAATGGTAGTCGTCCCAAGGCGAGAAGGCAGGCAGGCGACAAGCTTAGGCCCAAAATAAGCGTATTTTGGACAGATTTTTGCGAGTGTGAAACCTCTTGCTTAGCTTCTTCCTCTTTGATACTATGCATGCACATGAGTATCGGACATTTTTCATTATGAGCTTAATGGAAACATGCAACAATAGCAAGCCTATTATCTTACAGTCAAAAGGCTATATAGAGCCTATTATAGAACATGCAACTCCTGTAATGAAGCAGCTATTAAAACACAATTTTCTAAATTTGCCAAAATACAATTAGCGGAAAACACAGTTATAAACAGCAAACCTAATGCCAGCAGTTGTGACAGAGATGAAAATATCAGTTAGAAACTTAGAAAGAGGGAGAATCTACACTGAACAAATATATAAACGCAACATGTAAAGTGCTGGTTCAATGTTTCATAAGCTGAAATGCACATAAATATTATTTCTCACAAATTTGTTTCCATCTCTGTTAGTGAGCATTTCTTCTTTGCCAAGGTAATCCATCCACCTGACAGGTGTGGCATATCAAGAAGCTGATTAAACAGCATGATCGATACAAAGGTGCACCTTGTACTGGGGACAATACAAGGCCACTCTAAAATGTGCATTTTAGTCACACAACACAATGCCACAGATGTCTCAAGTTTTGAGGGAGCGTGCAATTGGCGTGCTGAATGCAGGAATGTCCACAAGAGCTGTTGACAGATAATTGAATGTTAATTTCACTACCATATGCTATTTTAGAGAATTTGGCAGTACATCCAACCGGCCTCACAATTGCAGACCACGCCAGCTCAGGACCTCCACATCCGGCTTCTTCACCTGCAGGATAAATTCTAAATAAATTATATTTAATTACCACACAAATTCCATGAAATATGATAGAGTGACAAACCAAATAAATATGTAGGCTACAACAGCCTAGAAGTAGGTAAATAGTGGTTTCTTCCCTGTCTTTGCTCTGGCGAATGATGAAGAACTGTAGGCTACAGCAGCCTAGAAGTAGGTAAATAGTGGTTTCTTCCCTGTCTTTGCTCTGGCGAATGATGAAGAACTGTAGGCTACAGCAGCCTAGAAGTAGGTAAATAGTGGTTTCTTCCCTGTCTTTGCTCTGGCGAATGATGAAGAACTGTAGGCTACAGCAGCCTAGAAGTAGGAAAATAGTGGTTTCTTCCCTGTCTTTGCTCTGGCGAATGATGAAGAACTGTAGGCTACAGCAGCCTAGAAGTAGGTAAATAGTGGTTTCTTCCCTGTCTTTGCTCTGGCGAATGATGAAGAACTGTAGGCTACAGCAGCCTAGAAGTAGGTAAATAGTGGTTTCTTCCCTGTCTTTGCTCTGGCGAATGATGAAGAACTGTAGGCTACAGCAGCCTAGAAGTAGGTAAATAGTGGTTTCTTCCCTGTCTTTGCTCTGGCGAATGATGAAGAACTGTAGGCTACAGCAGCCTAGAAGTAGGTAAATAGTGGTTTCTTCCCTGTCTTTGCTCTGGCGAATGATGAAGAACTGTAGGCTACAGCAGCCTAGAAGTAGGTAAATAGTGGTTTCTTCCCTGTCTTTGCTCTGGCGAATGATGAAGAACTGTAGGCTACAGCAGCCTAGAAGTAGGTAAATAGTGGTTTCTTCCCTGTCTTTGCTCTGGCGAATGATGAAGAACTGTAGGCTACAACAGCCTAGAAGTAGGTAAATAGTGGTTTCTTCCCTGTCTTTGCTCTGGCGAATGATGAAGAACTGTAGGCTACAACAGCCTAGAAGTAGGTAAATAGTGGTTTCTTCCCTGTCTTTGCTCTGGCGAATGATGAAGAACTGTAGGCTACATGTGAGCACTGTAGAGGCCCATTGACAACTTCATAATGTCGGAAAAAATGTACTGGTCTGCCTTGATGTTCATAAAACTCCACTGACCTGCTCTTGCGCAATGGAACCCAGAACGATATGTGACCACTTGGTTACAGCAACACCATTCTACTGAGGACACCCAAACCAGATTGGCCACCTTTAAGCCCAAAAGCCTGACCCTCTCTGGAAGTTGCTGTAGCCCTGCTTGGGATCGTTAGGCTATAATGACTGTGAATTGGAGGTAATGATAAATGTAGGTAGATTCATGAATACCCCATGATTTTATGACTCTATTCAAATGAATATGCTGCGGTTCTAAGTATTTATGATTTATATTTACTACTTGCTCAACTGATTTGATGATTAAAATCTATGAAAATAATTGATATGAATTGATAGTTCTGCCCTCTGTTTGCTTTTACTTATTATATTATTATTGTTTCTACAAATAGAAGATCATCACTCACAATGGCGCTTGTTTAGTAAAGTTAGATCAAAGCTGAAACAATGTCTTGCAAGATCACATAACGATTAATTGGATTAAATATAACATAACCCGAATAACTCTACAGGACAGTAGCACTCCGGAAACAGGGTTGGAGAGCAATGATAGGCTATTCAATAGGCTCCATCTGTCTGTACCAAAGTTGATTGAAGAAATTATGACGTCATTTACATATTTTTTTGCGCACCCTCATCTAAACAAAAATAGCACTACACTACTGCAAGCAAAATCTGTGGTAGGACTGTAGGCGGTGGTGTCTGTATGCTGCATGTGCACACCACTGGTTTCATCCATCTGCGCGCAGCAGCCAAAATGCAACCATCCAGTGCTCAATAAGAACAGGGCAAATAAAGGACCTTGAATGACAGCACCATGGACAACGCCTCCGTTCACCTGGAGTCTTCACAACACTATTTCGATATGCCACTGGCCACGTTTTAGCGTTGTTCCCCATTTACATTGTGTCATAGCCTACACTTGGATTAGCCTACACTGTAATTCATTAAACTGGACTGGATTATTTTACTGCACCAGCATTGCAATCTAATGGATGCCGATTTATGCAATAAACTGAGATACAGTATATTGCGGTGCTATACATGTTTTTTGGGGCTCTGCTACAGAAGGCTATATTGGTCCGCTAATACAGGACTAGTAAAGGCCCAGTGCACTACTTTGTGCAATTTTTTATAATAAAAAAAACATTCAGGCGGTGCTGCAGCACCCTCAGCACCCCTACTTCCTGCTGCTATGGGCAAATGCTCACCTTCAATGGCCACTAGAACGCTGGTGAAATGTGCTCTTCACTGATTAATCCTGATTTCAACTGTACCGGGCAGATGGCAGACAGCTTGTATGGCGTTGTGCGGTTTGCTGATGTCAAAGTTTGAACAGAGTGCCCCATGGTGGCGGTGGAGTTATGGTATGGGCAGGTATAACGAACACAATTGCATTTTATACTGTGATGAAATCCTCAGGACCATTGTCGTGCCATTCATCCGCCACCATCACCTCATGCTTCAACATGATAATGCATGGCCCCAAGTCGCAAGGATCTGTACACAATTCCTGGAGGCTGAAAGTGTCCCAGTTTTTCCGTGGCCTGCACTTTCCAGACATGTCACCAATTGAGCATGTTTGGGATGCTCTGGATTGAAGTGTACAGTAACGTGTTCCAGTTCTCCCCAATATCCAGAAACTTCGCACAGCCATAGAAAAGGAGTGTGTCTACATTCCACAGGCCACTATCAACAACCTAATAAACTATATGCGAAGGAGATGTGTCATGCTGCATGAGGCAAATGGTGGTCACACCAGATACGGACTGGTTTTCTTATCCACTCCCCTACTTTTATTTTTTAAGGCAACAGATGCATATCTGTATTCCCAGTAATGTGAAATCCATAGATTAGGGCCGAATTAATTGATTTCCAATGACTGATTTCCTTATATGAGCTGAAACATCTTTGAGACTGTTGCATGTTGCGTTTATATTTTTGTTCAGTATAAATGTAGTGTCTCGGATTTACATACAGAATAATTCAAAATTCTCTGAGACCAGGTTGCGTACATACACAGTAATTAAAACAGAAAGGTGTATATGTACAGTGGCAAGAAAAAGTATGTGAACCCTTTGGAAATACCTGGATTTCTGCATAAATTGGTCAAAAAATTTGATCTGATCTTCATCTAGGTCACAACAATAGACAAACACAGACTGCTTAAACTAATAACACACAAACAATTATAAATGTTCATGTCTTTATCGAACACACTGTGTAAACATTCACAGTGCAGGGTGGAAAAAGTAACCGGTTGAACCTCCTTTGGCAGCAATAACCTCAACCAAATATTTTCTGTAGTTGCAGATCAGACCTGCAGAACAGTCAGGAGGAATTTTGGACCATTCCTCTTTACAAAATTGTTTCAGTTCAGCAATATTGTGGGGATGTCTGGTGTGAACTGCTCTCTTGAGGTCATGCCACCGCATTTCAATCGGGTCATTCTGTTTTTGATTTACTTCTGTGTTTTGGGCCGTTGTCCTGTTGCATCACCCAACTTCTGTTGAGCTTCAATTGGTGGACAGATAGCCTAACATTCTCCTGCAACATGTCTTGATAAACTTGGGAATCAATTTTTCCGTCGATGATATCAAGCTGTCCAGGCCCTGAGAAAGCAAAGCAGCCCCAAACCATCATGCTCCCTCCACCATACTTTGCAGTTGGGATGAGGTTCTGATGTTGGTGTGCTGTGCCTTTTTTTCTCCACACATAGTGTTGTGGGTTCCTTCCAAACAATTCAACTGTATTTTCATCTGTCCACAGAATATTTTGCCAGTAGCGCTGTGGAACATCCAGATGCACTTTTGCAAACTTCAGACATGCAGCAATGTGTTTTTTTGAACAGCAGTAGCTTCTTCCGTGGTGTCCTCCCATGAACACCATTCTTGTTTAGTGTTTTACGTATCATAGACTCATCAACAGAGATGTTAACATGTTCCAGAGACTTCTGTAAGTCTTTGGGATTCTTCTTAACCTCATTGAGCATTATGCGCTGTGCTCTTGCAGTCATCTTTGCAGGATGGCCAGTCCTAGGGAGAGTAGCAACAGTGATGAACTTTCTCCATTTATAGACAATTTCTCTTACCATGGACTGATGAATATCAAGGCTTTTAGAGATACTTTTATAAACCTTTCCAGCTTTATGCAAGTCAACAATTCTTAATCTTAGGTATTCTGAGATCTCTTTTGTACGAGGCAATGCTTCCTGTGAATAGCAAACACAAATTTTGCGATTGTTTATTATAGGGCCAGGCAACATTTCCAATCTTGTCTCATTGATTGGAGCCTAGGGGTTCACATACTTTTTCCAACCTATGCTGTGAATGTTTAAATTATGTATTCAATATAGACAAGAAAAATACAATAATATATGTTTTAGTAGTTTAAGCAAACTGTTTGTCTGTTGTGACTTAGAAGATCAGCTCAAATTTGATGACCAATTACCTAGAACCAACCCTGTCACATGCCAGGCCCATTTTCGACAAACAACATAGATAATCACTATG
Organism: Oncorhynchus mykiss; assembly: GCF_057628025.1. Classification (NCBI taxonomy): domain Eukaryota; kingdom Metazoa; phylum Chordata; class Actinopteri; order Salmoniformes; family Salmonidae; genus Oncorhynchus; species Oncorhynchus mykiss. The sequence continues at coordinate 62,212,680 of NC_143030.1, read as the reverse complement.
CATCTCAACCTTTGTCAGGCACATGATGTACAGTGACTCCTTGCTGAGGAAACAGGTGGCAAGGACTCTGAAGATTAGAAAGAGTTGACGTGCCTCTCTGAAGGGATACAGTCGAGGAATCAAAGTTAACTTCAGCAAATCATTTGTGCATGAGTGAATTACAAACAATAACTTAAAATGTATTGGGATCTATTCAATATTATTGTCTCAGATAAGGATACCATCTAGTGGTAGCTTTAAGTAGGTATGCCTTATCAGCCCAATGCTTTCAAATTGAAAATATGTCTGTATTGCAAAGAGACAGGGCTTCAAAGGGCATTTATGTAATGTACATTTCTTGCATGTGTTCCAGCTAAAGGAGCGGAAGCTCTATAATTAAGTTCCAGTCAAGAGCACCAGAAATGGAGAGGAAATAGAGTTTATATTAAAGTAAAGTGAGACATGGTTGTGTGGCAACACTACCCCTATAAAGGTGTGTAGTAATGTGTAGTAATTTAAAAAAATAAAGATTTCTAGCTGAAATGAAAGATTTGTTCCTTATGTTTCCAATGTACGTACCACAAGCGATGCGTTTTAACGTTCAGAACGAGCGTCGTCAAAACTCTCCAGGCCAGAAGATACTATCGTCTTTCGTTTTCATAACAGGTCGCCAAATGACCTATGGGAACTCCTTCCCCTTTAGGCGATGTGATTGAGGTGCTTAATAATATCAAAGATGTTTACAGTCACACCACACCCGTTACTGTACCCACGTGACCTGTCACTATAAAAGGCAGTGTGGTGTGACATACTGTCTTTTTCTTTACTCTCATGTTTATGTATTTTACATTACAAGATTGCTATTAATCCCCTTTGAATTACTGTTTTACGGAATTACGATTCTTCAACGACTCTACTCCCCCTCTCTCTCTTAATTGTGCTGCCCATACTAGCTAACTGTTATTGCTTTTGCCGGGCATTTCCATCCTTGTGTGTAAGCTTCGGGTCTATCCCGTTACCTCAGAGGTTAGCTCGGGTCTATCCCGTTACCTCAGAGGTTAGCTCGGGTCTATCCCGTTACCTCAGAGGTTAGCTCATAGCTGTTGTTGGCGCTTGTCGACCCGCGGTGTCATGCCAGTCCCCCCATGACTGCCACACCAGCCTATTCATCCAGAATTATCACTCCCTCACTTGGAGTTCAATCAAATAAAATGTATTTATGAAGAGCTTTTTACATCAGCCGATGCCACAAAGTGCTGTACAGAAACCCAGCCTAAGACCCCAAACAGCAAGCAATGCAGATGTAGAATCACGGTGGCTAGGAAAAACTCCTTAGAAAGGCAGGAACCTAGGAAGAAACCTAGAGAAGAACCAGGCACTGACGAGTGGCCAGTCCTCTTCTAGCTGTGCTGGGTGGAGATTATAACAGTAGATGGCCAAGATGTTCAAACTTTCATAGATGACCAGCAGGGTCAGATAATAATAATCACAGTGGTTGTAGAGGGTGCAACAGGTCAGCACCTCAGGAGTAAATGTCAGTAGGCATTTCATAGCTGATCATTCACAGTTAGAGACAGCAGGAGCGGTAGAGAGGTTCCTAAACAGCAGGTCTGGGACAAGATAGCACGTCCAGTGAACAGGTCAGGGTTTCATAGCCGCAGGCAGAACAGTTTAAACTGGAGCAGCAGCATGACCAGGTGGACTGGGGACAGCAAGAAGTCATCAGGCCAGGTAGTCGTGAGGCATGGTCCTAGGGCTCAGGTCCTCCGAGAGAAGAGAGAGAGAAAAAGAGAGAGAAAGATAAAAGGAGAAAGAGAAAGAGAGAAAAAGAGAGAGAGAATTAGAGGGAGCATACTTACATTCACACAGGACACCGGATAAGACAGGAGAAATACTCCAGATATAATAGACTGACCCTAGCCCCCCGACACAAACTACTGCAGCATAAATACTGGAGACTGAGACAGGAGTGGTCGGGAGACACTGTGGCCCTGTCTGACAATAACCCCGGACAGGGCCAAACAGGCAGGATATAAGCCCACCCACTTTTCCAAAGCACAGCCCCCACACCACTAGAGGGATATCTTCAACCACCAACCTACTTCCCAGAGACAAGGCCGAGTAAAGCCCACAAAGATCTCCCCCATGTTACGAATCCAAGGCGGTCGCCAACCCGGACAGGAAGATCACGTCAATGGCTCAACCCACTCAAGTGACGTACCCCTCCTAGGGACGGCATGGAAGAGCACCAGTAAGCCTGGTGACTCAGCCCCCGTAATAGGGTTAGAAGCAGAGAATCCCAGTGGAAAGAGGGGAACCGAGCAGGCAGAGACAGCAAGGGTGGTTCGTCGCTCCAGTGCCTTTCCGTTCACCTTCACACCCCTGGGCCAGACTCCACTCAATCATACGACCTAGTGAAGAGACAAGTTTTCAATAAAGACTTTAAGGTCGAGACTGAGTCTGTGTCTCTCACATGGATAGGCAGACCATTCCATAAAATTTGAGCTCTTTAGGAGAAAGCCCTGCCTCCAGCTGTTTGCTTAGATATTCTAGGGACAATAAGGACGCCTGCGTCTTGTGACCATAGCATACGTGTAGGAATGTACGGCAGGACCAAATCGGAAAGATAGGTAGGAGCAAGCCCATTTAATTCTTTGTAGGTTAGCAGTAAAACCTTGAAATCAGTCCTAGCCTTAACAGGAAACCAGGGTAGAGAGGATAGCACTGGACTAATATGATCAAATGTTTTGGTTCTAGTCAAGATTCTAGCAGCCATGTTTAACACTAACGGAATTTTTTTAGTGCTTCATCCGGGTAGCCGAAAAGTAGAGCATTGCAGTAGTCTAATCTAGAAGTGACAAAAGCATGGATACATTTTTCTGCATCATTTTTGGACAGAAAGTTTCTGATTTTTGCAATGTTACGAAGATGGAAAAAAGAGAGATCAGGGTCCAGAGTAACACCGAGGTCCTTTACAGTTTTATTTGAGATGACTGTACAACCATCAAGATTATTTGTCAGATCCAACAGAAGATCTCGTTGTTTCTTGGGACCTAGAACAAGCATCTCTGTTTTGTCTGAGTTTAAAAGTTAAACATTTGCCGCCAGCCACTTCCTTATGTCTGAAACACAGGATTCTAGGGAGGGCAATTTGGGGGCTTCACCATGTTTCATCGAAATGTACAGGTGTGTATCGTCCACAGTTCTACCACAGTTCTATGTACCATGTACCACAGTTCTAGCATCGTCCAGTCCCAGCCTGCCTGGCAGTGACGGTCGACCAGAAAATATCCGTGTCTGAAATCTTTGAGAGGGCAATCAGGAACCTCAACGTGGAACATGCACCTACTGCCATAGTGTCCACATCCAAGTTTGATGAATTGAGTTATTTAAAGACTGTCATCCATCCACTCTGAGAACGTCAAATGACAGAACCCCTGCCATGCCAAGCATATGCACTCACTTAGCTATAGTTCATGGTGCAGATGAGAATGGTTTTGGCCATTTTCCCCGTATGGACAAATCATTTGCTTTGCTTGTTCCGCCTGCTTCTCTCAATCACAGTTCAGACTCACAGCCGCCTAACAAACTCCTTCTGATCACTTCCTATGCAGGACGCATGACAGCACTGTATCGGCCGCTAGGCTTAGTAATTCAGCAGCAACACTGAATTATCATAAGGAGCTGCAGGAACGCCTCTCCGCAAACTATGATGCTGAGACCATGAAAGAACTGTCTATAGTTACAGACCTGCTCATCCAATTCCTTCAGGGCAATGCTCAGACGGTTTGGAAATCTTTGGCAACAACGTGTTGCAGGGCACCACCTATGGTTAACGCAGTCCAAGCTCCCTGACACTCCTCCAAGTGTCTAAGGAGTACAGAAAAGCACAGATGGAGCTTCAGCGCTTCATTCCAAAGCCTAGAATGATCAGCCAGCAAACCATTACTTCTGTCTCAGGACCCCAACTGGGATGGAAACAAACCTCAGAGCTCTGAGCTCAGGCTCAGGCTCACACTGAGCGTGGAGGAACAGACATTGAGTGGAGGAACAGACATTCTCAGCCCCGCCGAAGAGGTAGAGCGTAGCATCACCCATGAGGCAGAGGCGCACCATATGCAGGCCGTGTACCCTCTGCACCACAGCACGCAGAGACTCAGTCCTGTTTGGACCGACCCTCTAGCGCAACACCGTTTTCTCAAGCTCCACCTTTCCAACTGGAAACTGTCAACGGCCAACAAATGGGTGTTACACACTCTCACACAAGGCTACGCACTACAATTTTGTCAGCAACCCCCACGCTTCAGCGGTGTCTTGAAAACAACAGCTGGCAACCCTGCTGAAAAGCAAAAACTCTGCTCAGAAATCTCCTTGCTCCTGGAAAAGCATGCAATGGTAGAAGTAGAACTAGTGTAACAAAACTGCAAGTTTTACTCAATCTATTTTCTGGTGCCAAAACTCTTGGACCAAAGTTGCCTGAATCATCATCTTTCAGCACTTCCCTTCAAAATGCAATCAAAACCATCCTTCAGTCAGTACAACTAGGGGATTGGTTCACCACAGTGGACCTGAAAGCACACAGTAAATATCTGAGTTTTACCTTTAAAAAAACAGTTTTTTCAGTTTAGCGTTTTACATTTCAACATGAGAGCAGCACTAGCCCCCTTTCGCCTCTTCAAGCGGACCTCCTGTCACAAGCAAACGGCAAGCTTTGGCACCCCAAACCCAGCATACTGAAGTTGTTGGTGTGGCCCCTGAATGTGACCTCCTTGTAGCTGCACTGTTGCCTTCCTTGGTAATTGATACAATTGAGGCAGCCATGGCATCCTCTACGCAAACCCTGTATTCCTACAAGTGAAATGTGTTCAGGAAGTGGTGTGTTGACCATACAGAATCATCCTCTTCCTGCCCAATTTCTGTCATTTTTATTTTCCTCCAGGAGCTTATGGCAGCAGGGAAGTCCCCATCTATATTGAAAGTGTATATGGCAGCCATCTCTATGGGTCATGACCAGATTGCGGGTGCATCACCAGGGGCACACCTTCTAGTATCACAATTCATGAAAGTGCCCACAGGCTACGGCCCCCCAAGGCTCCTTCAGTACCCTCATGGGAGTTAGATGTTGTCCTACGATCACTTATGAGCAATGTTCCCTCTAAGCTGCGTGTGTTCGCAGCCCCACATATCCTCCAGTACTGCAGTGCAGAAGAAATTCCATGCCGTGCAGAGACGCAAGATATTCACTGAGTTCACCCCACTAGTTTTCACTATAGTATAGATCAATGTTTTTTCTGTGATCAAATCAACATTATACCTGCCCCCTTTCAATGCAACAAACCAAAACAAATCTAACTTTGCAAGATTGAGTCTGTGATTTTGTTGTAGGCAGAGCCAGACAACAACCGTGAGTTGTTTTGGCTGGGGTAGCCCACCAGTGGTCTTTCAATCACCCATGAGTCAATCATGCCTCACTTTAGCAGAAGATGGATCTAAGGCATTGCTTCGGCCAAATCCAGTATTCTTACCTAAGGTGCTTTCGTCATCACATGCTAACAAGCCCTTAATCATAGCACATTGCACGAGCTTCCCCACTTCTCACAAGAGAGACTTGAGGTGCATACACTTTGTCTGGTTATGGCATTGGGTGCCTATCTTGTTGCAACAAGAACTGTTCATCAAACAGAAACATTTTTGTGTGTTATGGGGAGAACAACAAAGGGCGTGCTGTCTAACTAACAGAGAATTGCACATTGGATAGTTACTGTTTCTTTGTAATCCCCAACCCCGCTGGTGTGACTGGAAACATATTATGTAATAAGCATCTCAATCACATCGGATGAAGGGGAAGGAGTTCCTATAGGTCGTTTGGCGACCCGTTACTCTACTCAGAGAACCAAGGTTACATCTGTAACCCAGGTGAAATGAGTGAATGCCAAATCACCTGTTGATTGAAACCAAAGAGGAAGAGGTGAAGCAAAAGGTTTCACGCTCACCCAAGAGAAATCTGCTTATTTAATGAGTTGGATGTTCATTTGTGAAAATGTAGATTATTTAAAGTTTGGAACTAATTTACACTGAAACTACATATTTATCTGAGTAAGCATCTGGCATGTGTGGCAATTGACCTTAGTGCTTGGGAAGTGAAAAAGATGGACCTGTGTTGACTAATCAAATATGTCCTTTTGACACCAAAATCCTAATGGAATCTGGGATGATTCATTAAGTGGGTGTCTTTGAGGTAAAGCTGGGTCTGCCTTTTTGGTAAAAACAAAATAAAGTAGCTGTGGAAAGCAACCAAGGAAAGCAAATTTTGGAGATTTCAAATCTTAGAATAGAAAGGAAAGGCTTCCATCTCACTGAAAGATGACTTCAGATGAGCCCACATGTGTTGCATTTCATTTTAGCTACAGTACCTGTCGAAAGGAGACACCTACTCATTCAGGTATTTTTCTTAATTTGTACTATTTTCTACATTGTAGAATACTGGTGAAGACATCACATCAAAACTATTAAATAACACATATGGAATCATGGTAATAACCAAAAAAGTGTGAAAACAAATCAAAACATATTTTATATTTGAGATTAGCCAACCTTTGCCTTGATGACAGCTTTGCACACTCTTGGCATTCTCTCAACCAGCGTCATGAGGTGTGATGCATTTCAATTAAGTTCATTAGAGTTACCAGATTCAGAAATTGCAGCCCTAATAAATGCTTCACAGAGTTCATGTAACAGACACATTTCATTTCAACTGTTCAGAGAAGACTGCTTGAGTCAGGCCTTCATAGTCGAATTGCTGCAAAGAAACCACTACTAAAGGACACCAATAAGAAGAAGAGACTTGCTTGGGCCAAGAAACATGAGCAATGGACTTGGCCCAAATTCTGCAGGGATACATCATCCCATCTGGTTTGCGCTTAATGGAACTATGATTTGTTTTTCAACAGGACAACAGGAGTGCTGCATCAGATGACCTGGCCTCCACAATCACCTGACCTCAACCCAATCGAGATGGTTTGGGATGAGTTGGACAGCAGAGTGAAGGAAATGCTGCCAACAAATGCTCAGCATATGTGGGAACTCCTTCAAGACTGTTGGAAAAGCATTCCAGGTGAAGCTGTTTGAGTGAATGCCAAGAGTGTGCAAAGTTGTCATCAAGGCAAAGGGTGGCTACTTTGAAGAATCTAAAATATATTTTGATTTGTTTAACACTTTTTTGGTTACAACGTGATTCCATATGTGTTATTTCATAGTTTTGATGTATTCACTATTATTCTTCAATGTAGAAAAGAGTAAAAATAAAGAAAAACCCTCGAATGAGTAGGTGTGTCCAAACTTTTGAATGATACTGTTAATCAAATGTGTTTTTGTTCCCCAGTATTATTGTTGTATAAAAGTGCCACAAAAGTGGTCCCTGTGTGTCAATTTGATTCTGACTGGCCTGAAATGCCCCCTCCTCCCTCCTACCATGACAAAACCCCTGATAAGATGATGATCAATATTTGGAATGAGCAGCACCAACGTGATGAAGACACAACTTTCGCTACAAGGGATACCTATGAAAGATTGTCAAAGGAGAAAAACGGAGCTAACACATCTGAATTCTATTGCACTGAAAGAGGTAAGCTGACACTTAAACTATCTGATGAATATATATTTTATTTTGATGATAATGAGGTAAAGCACAAAACACATATGACATGACCAAAACTTGATACATAGTAATGAATGCATGCAATGCCATAAGATTAAGGAGAAGTCAAGTCTAACAATACATGTAATGACAGGAGGTAGGAAGGAGTGTACATTTTCTCTGCTTTTGTTGAATGTTAAAATCACTGTGATAGTAATCTATTATTCAGTTCACTTCTTTTGAACCAAAGATATCCTGTTTCCACAGCCGTCACTAACTCACCATGTCCCCTGCGGCCACAACTAACCTGGGGTACACCCCACCAGATGGAGGCTGGGGCTGGGCTGTGGTCTTTGGTGCCTTCATTTCCATCGGGTTCTCCTATGCCTTTCCCAAATCTCTCACCATCTACTTCAAGGAGATTCAGATGTACTTCAGTGTCTCCTACAGTGAGATTGCATGGGTGTCCTCAATCATGCTGGCTGCCATGTACGCAGGAGGTAAGTGTACACTGTGTGTGCATGTCATGGCTTATGGGGTATCACAATGTGTCAATAGGAATGTTATTTGTCCAACACACACTTTGGGCTGATTTCTGATTTTTTTTAGTCCAAGGCTAGGTTCTATGTCTGTGAAACAGTGCCATTGTGTAAATAAAGGCAACAGCCACTGAAAGGTAATTATATGTGATTATAAACTGGGTTGTTCGTGTCCAACATGCTGATTGGCTGACAGCCGTGGTATATCAGATTGCATAACACGGGTATGACAAAACGTGTTATTTTACAGTTCTAATTACGTTGGTAACGAGTTCATAATAACAATAAAGTACCTTGGGGGTTTGTGGTATATGGCCAATATACCATGGCTAAGGGCTGTATCCAGGCACTCTCCTTTGCGTCGTGCATAAGAACAGCCCTTAGCCATGGTATATTGGCCATATACCACACCCCTTCGTACCTTATTGCTTAAATATAGCGCTTTTCCTCTCATTATCTTTGCAGGTCCAGTGAGCAGTATACTGGTCAACCGCTATGGTTGCCGAACTGTGGTTATCATTGGTGGGCTCATGGTTGGGGCGTCTATGGTTGCTGCTTCCTTTGGCACTACGATTATACATCTGTATTTATTAGTTGGAGTCATTGGAGGTATTTATTTGAATGTTTTCTTAAAATGTTGTCATTATTATGAAAATGTGTAGAATGTATTTATAATCACCAGTTTTCTTTGTTATGGGCTTAAAGCCACGAAAACCACAAATCTCAATCAATATCAGGCATGTGTTGTGTAATGTTTTTATAAATGTTTCTCTTTCTAGTTCTGACTGGGTAGGGAGGGAACTGAGTGGTTGGTTTCCGAGTAGATATGTTATGTACGTCAGAAGGCCGTGTCACTCATAGGGAGGAATAGTCTTTGATCACTCAGGGTCAATGCGCTAGGGAGCCTCTACACTCTCTCCCTCTTTCAGTTCAAGGACCTTCACTATGGGGCCTGCCTGTCTGTTAGGCCATTTTATCACAAAGGTTGCTTTGGGATATTCTTCCCCAACTCTGATGAGTCAATAATTTTACATGCATGGTATTTGGAAAACTATCATACCAGCAAACAATGCTTTAGTGAAGTATTCTCAGATAGGGTAAGGATTGTTGAAATGTCAATAAACTGCCCTGCTGGAAAAACTAAATGGAGAGGAAGAGAGCTCTAAAGAGAAACCACAGCAACTTGAATGTAAGCTCAGCTTCAGACAATTTGTACTCGGACTGACAGTTGTGACGTTTGAGTGGCATGTTATCTGACAGATTGGCAGAGGATAGTTTAAATCTTCAAGAGGTTCAGGGTGACACCATCACTGTCATACGGCCAATGTAAATGGAATTCATTAATTCATTGATGATGGATTGATAAAGCAACCTTTCTTCTCTACAGGTTTTGGCCTATCTTTCAACCTACAGCCTTCCCTTACAATCATAGGAAAGTACTTCCAGGTGAAAAGGCCAATTGCAAACGGCCTGGCCATGGCAGGAAGTCCAGTATTCCTCTCCACTCTGGCTCCACTCAATCAGTTCCTGTTTGATAACTTTGGATGGAGGGGAGCCTTTATGATCCTGGGAGCCATAGTGATGAACTGCTGCGTTGCTGGGGCCCTGATGAGACCCGTTAACATGAAAACAGTCCAAAAACATCCTGTCACAGCCTCCAAAGGAACAACTGCCAAGAAGGCTGGGTCCACTGAGAACAACGCTAACCCTGAGGCAGGGGACCTTCTAACTGAAACAGAGCAGAAGCAGAAGATAGGTGGCTGTGCAGACAAATTAATGGACCTCTCTCTCTTTAAACACAGAGGCTTCATCATCTACCTCATAGGCAATGTGGTCATGTTTTTTGGCTTCTTTGCTCCAGTGGTCTTTCTCCCCTCATATGCCAAAGGTATTGGGATTGATAACTACCAGGCCGCTTTCCTTCTCTCCATCTTTGCCTTCGTGGACATGTTTGCCAGGCCAGGCACCGGCCTCATCGCCAACACCAAATGGATTAGACCCAGGATCCAGTACTTCTTCAGTTTCTCTGTGGCGTACAACGGTGTGTGTCACCTCCTCTGCCCGTTCCTTGCGGTATACCTGGGGTACGCAGGCCTGGTGGTTTATGCTGTATTCTTTGGTGTGGCGTTTGGGATGGTGTGTGCTCTGCTCTTTGAGGTCCTGATGGATCTGGTGGGAGCACAGCGGTTCTCAAGCGCTGTAGGACTGGTCACCATCCTCGAGTGTGGCCCTGTGCTTCTGGGTCCCCCAATTTCAGGTGAGTGAAGGAAATGTATTCATAATTAAAAAAAAAAAAATCCCCCAATTTCGATCTTGTCTCATCTCTACAACTCCACAATGGGCTCAGGAGGCGAAGGTCGAGTCATGCGTCCTCCGTAACATGACCAGCTAAACCGCGCTTCTTAACACCCACCCACTTAACCCAGAAGCCAGCCGCACCAATGTGTCGGAGGAAACACTGTTCACCTGACAACCAATGTCAGCTTGCAGGTGCCCGGCCTTCCACAGGGAGTCGGTAGAGCGCGATGAGCCAAGTAAATGCTCCCGGCTAAACCCTCCCCTAACCCAGATGATGTTGGTCCAATTATGTGCCTCCCTATGGGACTCCCGATCATCTCATATGTATATATTATCTCACATGTATATACTGTACTCGATACCATCTACTGCATCTTGCCTATGCCGTTCTGTACCATCACTCATTCATATATCTTTATGTACATATTCTTTATCCCTTTACACTTGTGTGTATAAGGCAGTAGTTGTGGAATTGTTAGGTTAGATTACTTGTTGGTTATTACTGCATTGTCGGAACTAGAAGCACAAGCATTTCGCTACACTCGCATTAACATCTGCTAACCATGTGTATGTGACAAATACATTTGATTTGATTAGATTAGATTTTGATCACTGCTGGTTGTGATACAGCCAGTGTCTTTAGTGAGTATTCATACATTTTAAAGATGCTTGTGTATATACAGTGCCTTCCGAAAGTATTCAGACTCCTTGACTTTTTCCAAATGTTGTTATATTACAGCCTTATTCTATAATGGATAAAAAAAATAAAACCGAAAACAGGTTTTTAGAAATGTTTGCAAATGTATTAAAAATAAAAACAGAAATACCTTATTTACATAAGTATTCAGACCAACAGTCTTGAAGGAGTTCCCACATATGCTGAGCACTTGTTGGCAGCGTTTCCATTGATCATCCTTGAGATATTTATACAACTTGATTGGAGTCCACCTGTGGTAAATTCAATAGATTGGACATGATTTGGAAAGGCTATATAAGGTCCCACGGTCTATATAAGGTCCCACGGTTGACAGTGCATGTCAGAGCAAAAACCAAGTCATGAGGTGGAAGGAATTGTCCGAAGAGCTCCGAGACAGGATTGTGTCGAGGCACAGATCAGGGGAAGGGTACCAAAACATTTCTGCAGCATTGAAGGTCCCCAAGAACACAGTGGCCTGTGTTCTTTGGAATCACCCAGATTCTTCCAAGAGCTGGCCGCCTGGCCAAACTGAGCAATCGTGGGAGAAGGGCCTTGGTCAGGGAAGTGACCAAAAACCCGATGGTCACTCTGACAGTGCTCTAGTGTTCCTCTGTGGAGATAGGAGAACCTTCCAGAAGGACAACCATCTCTGCATCACTCCACCAATCAGGCCTTTATGGTAGTGTGGCCAGATGGAAGCCACTCCTCAGTAAAAGGCACATGACAGCCCACTTGGAGTTTGCCAAAAGTCACCTAAAGAATCTCAGACCATGAGAAACAAGATTGTCTGTTCTTATCAAATCTAGATTGAACTCTTTGGCCTGAATGCCAAGTGTCACGTCTGGAGGAAACCTGGCACCATCCCAACGGTGTAGCATGGTGGTGGCAGCATCATGCTGTGGGGATGTTTTTCAGATGCAGGGACTGGGAGACTAGTAAGGATCGAGGAAAAGATTAACGGAGCAAAGTACAGAGAGATCCTTGATGAAAACCTGCTCAGGAGCTCAGACATGGGTGAAGGTTCACCTTTCAACAGGACAACGACCCTAAGCACACAGCCAAGACAACGCAGTAGTGGCTTGGGGACAAATCTCTGAATGTCCTTGAGTGGCCCAGCTAGAACCCGTACTTGAACCCGATTGAACATCTCAGGAGAGACCTGAAAATAGCTGCAGAAACGCTCCCCATCCAACCTGACAGAGCTTGAGAGGAGAAACTCTCCAAATACAGATGTGCCAAGCTTGTAGCGTCATGCCTAAGAAGATACGAGGCTGTAATTGCTACCAAAGGTGCTTCAATAAAGTACTGAGCAAAACGTCTGAATACTTACAGTATGTAAATGTCATATTTCTTTTTTTCTTTTTTTATACATTTGCAAAAATGTATAAAAACCTGTTTTTGCTTTGTCATTATGGGGTATTGTGTGTAGATTGATGAGGGGGAAAATTTATTAAAAAATATATATAATATATATAATAAATGGCTGCTACTCTCTCTACAGGGTTTTTGGTGGATGTCTTTGACGACCACAAATACATGTATTGGGCATGTGGTGCCATGATGCTGGCACCTGGCATCTTTCTCTTCATCATGAACTACTTCAATTACAAACAACTGGACCAGGAGGAGAGGGAGAGACAGAGTGGAGCCATTGGGATGCAGTCTGTTAAGCAGTCTGTAGCGGAGGAGGCAGAAGCAAGGAAGAAGGAGATGAAAATGACTAAGGATGAGGAAATGGCAGAAGGGACAGGGGACTAAGGGGTTTATTAATGGGTTAATGTTGATGTTCATTATTTAGACCTGGGTTCAAATATTATTTCAAATATCTCAATTACTTTCACAAACATTTTGAATTAAGAATTCAGATATTTTTTATTTGAAAGGTAAGTAGTTTAACATTGGAATGTATTTGGAAATAGAATTGGAAAGTTTTGGCATGTATTTAAAATGACTCAAATACACTGACTCAAATACACTTTAACCCAGGTATTTGAAAATAATATTTGCATTAAGTATTTAAAAATACTTTCAAATTCTTCCAATTGTAGTAGTTGATTTGTATATTTTAACATTTTATATTTTTTATATGTATTTTTGTGTTGAGGTTGTTGAAATATTTGTATCATACTCTGTTTGCCAAATAAGCAATCATGTCTACCCAAAGGCAATGTAAATACAATATGATTCTTGCAAATAAAATGGCACAACTTCATCAGTACTATGTGGAGGAAGCTGTAACCCACATATTTATGACCAAAAGATGGCAGTACAGGCCTACTACAGTAAAAAAGGTTCTCTGATCACATCAGGAGTTCAGTACGCCTGTCCTCGAGGGTTGTAGTCCTGCTGGTTTTCATATCTCCCTGGCACTTCATTGCCTAATGAATGGATATCACTGATTGGCTAGGGAATTGTTTTTATTTCTCGGAATAATATTATATTACTGTAAATTATGTTTACATGACCTTGACATGCAGAACATCTCTCAATATCCCCCTCAACTGTGGTATTCAATGTAGGCGGGTGTTACTAGTTTATATGCACCAGACCAAATAAATGTTGCCGTGAAAATGATCTGGTCTGGCCTCATTGAACCGTGTTCAAAATACCTAATCAACATAGCTTTCTAGTGTGGTCATTATAAAAGATCAATGCTCACCATTACACATAGATGTCCTCATCATTGCACATAGATGTCCTCATCATTACACATAGATGTCCTCATCATTACACATAGATGTCCTCATCATTACACATAGATATCCTCATCATTACACATAGATGTCCTCATCATTACACATAGATGTTCTCATCATTACTCATAGATGTCCTCATCATTACATACATTTTAAGGCAGAAATTGCCTCTCTTAGATGGCAGGAACATTGTTAATCAGAGAAACCTGAAAATCTGATAGGAAACACATGTAACTGCCAGAGAAAGATCTATCTAGGGTCTTGGTCTTGTATAATTGTCAATGACAATGTTGCAGCATTCAGCTTCAGCTTCATTTTTTTAGATGCTGGAGAACACCATGCCTCAGTATGTTGTTATTACAGTATTAAGTTTACAGAAAATCGGGTAGGTCATAGTTCACATGGGTAAATTACTGATTGACCTACAATACCAGACAAACGTTTGGACACACATACTCATTCCAGGGTTTTTATTTATTTTGACTATTTTCTACATTGTAGAATAATAGTGAAGACATCAAAACTGTGGAAGAGAAATGACAGTCCATCATTCATTTAAGTCATGTAGGTTAGTCATTCCGGATAATTTCAAGTACTTTGAAAGTTTCTTCAAGTTCAGTCGCAAAAACCATCAAGCGCTATGATGAAACTGGCTCTCATGAGGACCGCCACAGGAAAGGAAGACCCAGAGTTACCTCTGCTGCAGAGGATAAGTTCATTGGAGTTACCAGCCTCAGAAATTGCAGCCCAAATAAATGCTTCACAGAGTTCAAGTAACAGACATATGTCAAAAACAACTGTTCAGAGGAGACTGCGTGAATCAGGCCTTCGTGGTAAAATTGCTGCAAAGAAACCACTACTAAAGGACACCAATAAGAAGAAGAGACTTGCTTGTGCCAAGAAACATGAGCAATGGACTTTAGACCGGTGGAAATCTGTCCTTTGGTCCGATGAGTCCAAATGTGACATTTTTTGTTCCAACCGCTGTATCTTTGTTAGATGCAGAGTAGTTGAACGGGTGATTTCCGCATGTGTAGTTCCCACCGTGAAGCATGGAGGAGGAGGTGTGATGGTGAGGGGGTGCTTTGCTGGTGACACTGCCTGTGACTTATTTTGAATTCAAGGTACACTTAACCAGCATGGCAACCACAGCATTCTGCAGAGATACACCATCCCATCTGGTTTTGTGCTTAGTGGGGCTATCCTTTGTGTTTCAACAGGACAATGACCCATCACACCTCCAGGCTGTGTAAGGGCTATTTAACCAAGAAGGAGAGTGATGGAGTGCTGCATCAGATGACCTGGCCTCCATAATCACCCGACCTTAACCCAATTGAGATGGTTTGTGATGAGTTGGACCGCAGAGTGAAGGAAAAGCAGCCAACAAGTGCTCAGCATATGTGGGAACTCCTTCAAGACTGTTGGAAAAATATATTTTGATATGTTTAACAACAGATGGCAGCATCGCGACTAGCTCTTAGGAAACTTTGCAGTATTTAGTTTTTGTATGTACTATGTTTTATATTATTAGCTCAGGAAATGTTTTGTGTCATTACATACAGCCGGGAAGAACTATTGGATATTAGAGCGGTGGTAACTCACCAGAACTACCAGCATTATGACCAGGAAAATGACTTCCCTGGAACAGATCCTTTGTTCACTCTCCCCAGAGCAATTTAACTTATTCCAGAGGCTGACTCAAAACATTGCCGGCGGAGGAAAGACACTTTAGGAGGCCTGCTGGTTCGACTTAGGAGTCGCACACACCACCCACCGCTTCCGATTATATTACTCGCTAATGTTCAGTCTTTGGATAACAAAGTTGATGAGCTTAGAGCAAGGATTTCTTTCCAGAGAGACATTGGGGCCTGTAACATACTTTGTTTCACGGAAACATGGCTCTCTTGGGATACTCTGTCGGAGTCAGTAAAGCCAGCAGGATTCTCAGTACATCGCGCAGACAGGAATAAATATCTCTCCGGGAAGTAGAAGGGCAGAGGGGTGTGTTTTATGATTAACGACTCATGGTGTAATTCTAGGAACATATAGGAACTCAAGTCCTTTTCTTCACCCGACCTAGAAAACCTCACAATTAAATGCCGGCCATATTATCTCCCAAGATAATTCTCCTCCGTCATCGTCATTGCCGTTTACATCCCACCTCAAGCCAAAACCTTGATGGCCCTCAAAAACTTCAATGGACTTTATGCAAACTGGGAACCACAGAAGGAACTTCAATGGACTTTATGCAAACTGGGAACCACATAAGGAAGTGTATAGGAAATATAGTACCCACTGTGACTATTAAAACCTACCTTAACCAGAAACCATAAAGAGATGGTAGCATTCACGCGAAACTGAAAGCGTGAACCACTGCATTTAACCATGGAAAGGCAACTGGTAATATTGCAGAATATAAACAGTGTAGTTATTCACTCCACAAGGCAATCAAACAAGCTAAATGTCAATATAGAGAGAAATTCGCAATTCAACGGCTCAGACACGAGACGTATGTAGCAGGGACTGCAGACAATCACGGACTACAAAAGGAAAATCATTCATGTCGCCGAGACTGACATCTTGCTTCCGGACAGGCTAAAAACATTCTTTGCACGCTTTGAGGATAACACAGTGCCGCCAACGCAGCCCGCTAACTTGGACTGTGGGCTCACCTTCTCCGTGGCTGACGTGAGTAAAACATTTAAATGTGTTAAACCTCACAAGGCTGACGGCCCAGACGGCATCCCTAGCCGCATCCTCAGAGCATGCACAGACCAGCTGGCTGGTGTGTTTACGGGCATATTCAATCTCTCCCTATCCCAGTCTGCAGTCCCCACATGCTTCAAGATGGCCACAATTGTTCCTGTACCCAAGAAGGCAAAGGTAACTGAACTTAATGACTATCGCCCTGTAACACTCACCTCTGTCATCACGAAGTGCTTTGAGAGACTAGTCAAGGATCAAATCACTTCTACCTTACCTGCCACTCTAGACCCACTTCAATTTGCTTACCGCCCCAATAGATCCACAGACGATGCAATAGCCATCACTCTGCACACTGCCCTATCCCATTTGGACAAGAGGACTACCTATGTAAGAATGCTGTTCATTGACTATAGCTGAGCATTCAACACCATAGTACCCTCCACGCTCATCATTAAGCTTGAGGCCCTGGGTCTAAATCACGCCCTGTGCAACTGGGTCCTGGACTTCCTGACGGGTCTTCCCCAGGTGGTGAAGGTAGGAAACATCACCTCCAATCTGCTGATTCTCAACACTGGGGCCCTACAAGGGTGCGTACTCAGCCCCCTCATGTACTCCATGTTCACCCATGACTGCTTGGCCAAACATGCCTCCAACTCAATCATCATGTTTGCAGATGATACAACAGTAGTTGGCTTGATTACCACCGATGACGAGACAGCCTACAGGGAGGTGGTGAGAGCTCTGGGAGTGTGGTGCCTGGAAAACACCCTCTCACTCAACATCAACAAAACAAAGGAGATATTTGCAGACTTCAGGAAACAGCATCTACATCAACGGAACCGAAGTGGAGAAGGTGGAAAGCTTCAAGCTCCTTGGCATACACATCACTGACAAACTGAAATGGACCACCCACACAGACCATGTGGTGAAGAAGGCGCAACAGAGCCTCTTCAACCTCAGGAGTCTGAAGAAATTTGGCTTGTCACCTAAAGCCCTCACAAACCTTTACAGATGCACAATTGAAAACATCCTGTAGGGCTGTATCACCGATTGGTACGGCAACTGCACCGCCTGGAACCACAAGGCTCTCCAGAGGGTAGTGCGGTCTGCCCAACGCATTACCGGGGGCAAACTACCTGCCCTCCAGGACACCTACAGCACACAATGTCACAGGAAGGCCCAAAAAATCATCAAGGCCATCAACCACCCGAGCCACCCCGCTATCATCCAGAAGGCGAGGTCAGTAGAGGTGGATCAAAGCAGGGACCGACAGACTGAAAAACAGCTTCGATCTCAAGGCCATCAGACTGTTAAAGAGCCATCACTAGAACATTAGAGGCTGCTGCCTGTAGGCATAGACTAGAAATCACTGGCCACTTTAAGGAATGGAACACTAGTCACTTTAATAATGTTTACATACCTGGCATTACTCATCACATATGTATATACTGAATTCTATTATATTCTATGGTATCTTAGTCACTTAATAATGTTTACATATCTTTCATTACTCATCTCATATGTATGTACTGTTTTCTAAACTATTCTACTGTATTTTAGTCCGTTCCGCTCTGACATTGCTCATCCATATGTATATAGTCTTAATTCATTCCTACTTAGATTTGTGTGTATATGTGGTGTAATTTGCTTGTTAGATATATTTTTTTTTAACCTTTATTTAACTTGGCAAGTCAGTTAAGAACAATTTCTTATTTACGCTGACAGCCTAGAAAGAGTGGGTTAACTGCCTTGTTCGGGGGCCGAATGACAGATGTTTACCTTGTCAGCTCGGGGATCTAGCAACCTTTCTGTTACTGGCCCAACGCTCTAACCACTAGGCTACCTGCCACCCCAACTGCACTGTCGGAGCTAGAAGCATAAGCATTTCGCTACACCTGCAATAACATCTGCTAATCACATGTATGTGACCAATAAAATTAGATTTGATTCACTATTGTTTTACAATGTAGAAAATAGTAAAAATAAAGAAAAACCCTTGAACTAGTAGGTGTCCAAACTTCTGACTGGTATTGTACATACAGAGTTAACCACATCACCCTGAGGACACTGACAGGCATCCACAGTTCAAGACGTGGGCACAAACCGAGAAAGTGAAGGCCTCCAATTAGTAGCCATTCCCATAAGCCTCTGCATTATCTCCTTACTGAACAGCTTGTACGTAATTACGGACACTGAACTGGGACTGATGTCAGTAAATCTGACTTTAATTGAGACCCAGAAGATTGGATCTTGGCAGCTTTTCAGGATGGGTCAACCCTTCTTTCCTCGTGATGGCTGTTAGAGACTTGAGAGCTCAGCCACGGCTTATATTAACCTTGGGTGATGGAGATAGATGGAGAGGAGATTTGAAGAAATGCAGACAAAACAATATTTTGACATTTGAATAGACTTTATAATAGTTCTAGTGATGCTAATTGATATTTGCCTATAATATCAAAAGATGACATTATGAGTCATGCCATGAGGACTTCATTATCAGATGGAGATAGAAAAGAATGAGATGCAAAATATGCACCAGCAAGACACACCAAAGCCATACTCAAGGAACATGGTTCTTAAAAGTAACAGCAGTCATAAAAAAAAAAGCTATGACCGACTGGTAGTTAGTTACTCTAATGATACACCAAGGTTGGGAATTACTGTGGTTCCACGCTTCAGTACACATCTAAAATCTGGAGAAATTAACATATCTAGGTTAAACCAGCACTGTACCATAACCACTGCTTTAATTGCTTGAGCTGGATATGTGAAAAGAAGGAAATTATGCTGTCTGCCTAATCCAACATGTTTGTTTATAATCTCTGCTAATCTGCTTTAACTGTTGCAGTATAACTAATCTGTCTTCACAGTGTTTACATCCCAAGAGGAGAGAGTAGGCTGGGGACGTCATGGGAATGCCACCCTGAGGCTTTATCTACTTAGTTCTAGACCCTGTACTAATACAACTGTGAGACACACTGAAGATGGATGGAACATTTACCATGGATTTAGTGAGTTCTTATGTCATGTCGTCATATTGCCAACACACAGAGAAGCAGTGGCCACTGGCATGTCTCGGTCTGTCTATCCAAGCTGCATTCAAGGATTCGACCACAACACTATCTACGACAGCATTTTATTGCCTGTAGTTTGATAGACCACAGTCTGTGAATTTACTGGAGCATTGTCTGATACGTAGAATGCTTACCCGCAACTGCTGCATTTCATACAAATTAAATCAAACATGCCTACATATCAAAATACTTGTACTGTGGGTTCTAATCATTTCCTGTGTTCAGTGTGAACTTGGGAAGCGTAGACTGTGTGTTACCCAAGGAAATCCCTAGAGGGCAGACTAAATCAAATGAACCAGTAAACCACAAAACTCAATACATATTTTCTGTCAACAGATTTCCTGCCATTTGCTCTCCATCTGGGGGTAGAGTTTTCCAAAAATAATAAAATACCCATATGCATGTCCAGATGGAAATAGTTTCATTAAGTAAAATTGGGTGGTAAGCAACATCGAGGTTGAAGGAACCACTGGAATACTTTCTCTATAATTAAACTTTGTGGAGGTGCTACATGTTTGAACCCAGCATCCTACATAGAAGTGTTTGAGTGTCTCTTCTCTCCTGAAAGACCAACCCTGTTTCCTGCTTCAGTACCCTGGGTGTAGTCATGCAGAAGCTTGTGTGTTCTGCTATCAGAGGGAATTTGTTTGAACCCAGACAAAAGAGGGACTCGAAACATCAAACATTCATACACTACACTACTCAATTATGAAAGAAGTTGAGAGGCCATGCAAAAGAAGACAAAATTAATTTATGGTGTTTCCTGTAATCAACATGCTGTGAAACACAAATCTCCAAACTAAGCCATTGCAACATGGTTTTTTATGCTTTTGCCAGCCATTTTGTCTGAGACATTATAAATTATCATCCAAACTCACATTTACCATGCCTTTTAAAGGTCACATTGCTGGGTCCCTGACTGACATTACTAATATGTAATTGAAAATATACTGACCAAAAATATAAACGTAACATGCAACAATTTCTACGATTTTACTGAGGTACATTTCATAGGAAATCAGTCAATTGAAATTAATTCATGAGGCCCTACTCTATGGATTTCACATGACTGGGAATACAGATATTCATCTGTTGGTCACAGATACCTTAAAAAAATGGCCCTCACAATGGGCCTCAGGATCTCAACACGGTATTTCTGTGCACTTAAATTGCCATCGATAAAATGCAACTGTGTTCATTGTCTGTAGCTTATGCCTGCCCATACCATAACCCTACCGCCACCATGGGGCACTCTGTTCACAATGTTGACATCAGCAAACCGCTCACTCACACGGTTGTGAGGCTGGTTGAATTGTGAGGCTGGTTGGACTTACTGCTAAATTCTCTAAAATGACATTGGAGGCAGATTATGGTAGAGAAATTAACATTAAATTCTCTGGCAACAGCTCTGGTGGACATTCCTGTAGTCACCATGCCAATTGCACGTTCCCTCAAAAGCTCAGACATCTGTGGCACTGTGTTGTGTGACAAAACTGCATATATAAGAGTTGCCTTTTATTGTCCCCAGCACAAAGTGTGCCTGTGTAATGATCATGCTATTAAATTATGAGCTTCTTGATATGACACACCTGTCAGGTGGATGGATTATTTTAGCCAAAGAAAAATGCTCACCAACAGGGAAGTAAACAAATTTGTGCACAAAATTTGAGAGAAATAAGCTTTTTGTGCATATGGAACATTTCTGGGATCTTTTATTTCAGCTCATGAAACATGGGACCCAGCATTTTCTATGTTGCGTTTATGTTTTTGTTCAGTATATTTACTCAGCAAAAAAAGAAACAGCCCTTTTTCAGGACCCTGTCTTTCAAAGATAATTAGTAAAAATCCAAATGACTTCACAGATCTTCATTGTAAAGGGTTTAAACACTGTTTCCCATACTTGTTCAATGAACCATAAACAATTAATAAACATGCACTAACAGCTTCCAGACAGTTGGCAATTAAGGTCACAGTTATGAAAACTTAGGACACTAAAGAGGCCTTTCTACTGGCTCTGAAAAACACCAAAAGAAAGATGCCCAGGTTCTCTGCTCATCTGGTGGACGTGCCTTGGGCATGCTGGAAGGAGGCATGAGGACTGCAGATAAATTGCAATGTCCGTACTGTGAGACACCTAAGACAGAGATATCGGGAGACAGGACGGACAGCTGATCATCTTCGCAGTGGCAGAGTACATGTAACAGCACCTGCCCAGGATCTGTATATCAGAACATCACACCTGCGGGACAGGTACAGGATGGCAACAACAACTGCCCAAGTTACACCAGGAACACACAATCACTCCAAAAGTGCTCAGACTGTCTGCAATAAGCTGAGAGAGGCTGGACTGAGGACTTGTAGGCCTGTTGTAAGGCAGGTCCTCACCAGACATCACAGGCAACAACGTCGCCTATGGGCACAAACCCACCGTCGCTGGACCAGACAGGACTGGCAAAAAGTGCTCTTCACTGACGAGTCGTGGTTTTGTCTCACCATGGGGTGATGGTCGGATTCAAGTTTATTGTCGAAGGAATGAGCGTTACACCGAGGCCTGTACTATGGAGCGGGATCAATTTGGAGGTGGAGGATCTGTCATGGTCTGGGGCGGTGTGTCACAGCATCATTGGACGGAGCTTGTTGTCAAGGCAGGCAATTTCAACGCTTTGCGTTACAGGGAAGACGTCCTCCTCCCTCATGTGGTACCCTTACTGCAGGCTCATCCTGACATGACCCTCCAGCATGACAATGCCACCAGCCATACTGCTTGTTCTGTGCGGGATTTCCTGCAAGACAGGAACGTCAGTGTTCTGCCATGGGCAGCGAAGAGCCCGGATCTCAATCCCATCGAGCACATCTGGGACCTGTTGGATCGGAGGGTGAGGGCTAGGGCCATTCCCCCCAGAAATGTCCGGGAACTTGCAGGTGCCTTGGTGGAAGAGTAGGGTAACATTTCACAGCAAAAACTGGCAAATCTGGTGCAGTCCATGAGGAGGAGATGCACTGCAGTACTTAATGCAGCTGATGGCCACACCAGATACTGACGGTTACTTTTGATTTTGAGCCCCCCTTTGTTCATTGACACATTTTTCCATTTCTGTTAGTCACATGTCTGTGGAACTTGTTCAGTTTATGTCTCAGTTGTTGAATCTTGTTATGTTCATACAAATATTTACACATGTTAAGTTTGCTGAAAATAACTCAGTTGACAGTGAGAGGACATTTATTTTTTGCTGAGTTTATATTCCCCTCTCTTACTCTTTCTCTCTATCACAAACAAACTAGAGAGTAGAGAGAGATAATGGAGAGAGGGAAATCTAATCTGAAACATAGCATGGTCCAACTACTGTAGGAGACGCGCCATCACCTTTATCAGGGGAACACAATCGTGAGGGGCAATTCGACCTGAGAGATAACATTGTACTATTTCATTCAATTTGTTACTCTTAATTTGGAGAAATTGTATCCACTCTAAGATGGTAGTTCCCAATCCCCATTTTCACAGATATAGCTATATAGCTGTTCCAGTGTAATGTCCTCTGGGAGAAAGAAGCAGGCCTGAGCTACCATTGTCTATTCCCTTTAAAGTGCTCTACTTTTCACCAGGGGCCATAGGGCTTTAGTAAAAAATAAGTGCACTATATAGGGAATTGGGTGTCGTTTGGGACACATGACGTGGAGGGTTGGGATTGGGCATGGAAAAGGGAGAGGAGCAGAAATAATTACCAGAACAACTGAGGCATGACGGTTTGTCCTTGCCCCAAAGTGAAAAGCAGGATGAGGCATGATGAGCTCCATACACCAATCTCAGACCTAACATCTGTGTCATTACATATCAAGAAACATTGTAATGTCTGGACTGCTGCTGGTACATTCTGACATATATATGTTCTCTGAATTGTGGACCAGTTTATCCGTTGTGATGAGTCAACGTGCCAGTGGATAGACTATTTGGAAATATATGATGGATACCAGGGTTGGGTAGGTTACTTTCTAAATGTAATCCGTTACAGTTACTAGTTACTTGTCCACAATTTTAATCAGTAATGTAACTTTGGGATTACCCAAACTTGGTAACATAATCTAATTACTCTGTTACTTTTAGATTACTTTTCCCTGAAGAAGCATTAGAAGACAAAACAGATCCATTAAATGCATTTGATGTTTCATCATAGTGGTCTCTGACTTGTGGTCAGACTCACTCAGGTGGAACAAACTTAAACTTGCACCTTTTTCCAACGCTGAATTGAATGTCATTGAGAAAAAAGAAAGGTATCATCATTTATTTTTCATCTCGCTAACATCCTTTATGAATTTAAAAATAATCAAAGAAGTAATCATCTATTTTTTCAAAAGTATCTGTAATCTGATTACCATATCTATGTTGGTAGTGTACCTGATTACAGTTTGTTTTTTTTGTAATCAGATTATATGTAAAATCCAACTCTGATGGATACAGTGGGTATTATAAGTATTCAGGCCTCTTGTACTACTTCACGTTTTATTTTGTTACAAAATGCGATTAAAATTTATTTAAATGTCTTTTTTTGTCAACAATCAACACAAAATACTCTGTCAAAGTGGAAGAGGAATTACTTTTTTTTTTAAATGAATGAAAAATTAAACAAATATTCTTTGTAATGCAAGAATAAATATTATACCTATATACACGGTGGTTCCCAATCCCCATTTTCACAGATATAGCTATATAGCTGTTCCAGTGTCATGTCCTCTGGGAGAGAAGCAGGCCTGAGCTATCATTGTCTATTCCCTTTAAAGTGCTCTACTTTTCACCAGGGCCCATAGGGCTTTAGTAAAAAAGAAGTGCACTATATAGGGAATTGGGTGTCGTTTGGGACACATGACGTGGAGGGTTGGGATTGGGCATGGAAAAGGGAGAGGAGCAGAAATAATTACCAGAACAACTGAGGCATGACGGTTTGTCCTTGCCCCAAAGTGAAAAGCAGGATGAGGCATGATGAGCTCCATACACCAATCTCAGACCTAACATCTGTGTCATTACATATCAAGAAACATTGTAATGTCTGGACTGCTGCTGGTACATTCTGACATATACATGGTCTCTGAATTGTGGACCAGTTTATCCGTTGTGATGAGTCAACGTGCCAGTGGATACACTATTTGGAAATATATGATGGATACCAGGGTTGGGTAGGTTACTTTCTAAATGTAATCCGTTACAGTTACTAGTTACTTGTCCACAATTGTAATCAGTAACACAACTTTTGGATTACCCAAACTCAGTAAGGTAATCTGATTACACTCAGTTACTTTTGGATCCATCAAATGCATTTGGTGTTTCATCATAGTGGTCTCTGACTTGTGGTCAGACTCACTCAGGTGGAACAAACTTAAACTTGCTCCTTTTTTCAATGCTGAATTGAATGTCATTGAGAAAACAGAAATTTTATTTTTTCCAAAACATCCTTTCTGAATTTAAAAGTAATCCAAGAAGTAACCATCAAGTTTTCAAACGTATCTTGCTCCAAACATAAGGCTTTTCATTCCATGCTAAGAAGTGTATTTCTTTGCCGTGTAGTTTTTCTTCAGTATTACTTTAGTGCCTTGTTGCATGTTCTGTATATTTTTATTCTGTATTTTGAAAATTCTTTTCACTCTGATCATTTAGGTCATTATTGTGAAGTAACTACAATGTTGTTGATCCATCCTCAGTTTTCTTCCATTGAACTATCACAGCCATTTTTGCTGTATTCAAATCACCAATGGCCTAATGGTGACATCCCTGAGCAATTTCCTTCCTGTCCTGCAGCTCACTTTAGAAGGACTGATGTACACTATCTTTGATGTGTTTCGTGGTTTAGTACATCATCCACATCATAATTATTAACTTGACTATGCTTGAAGAGATGTTCAATGTCGGATTTGTTATTGTTTCCCATCTACTGACCTTCTTTATGAGGCTTTTGAAAAACTCCCTGAATCTGTGCTTGAAATACTTAACTGAAGGACTCATCCCATATTATTTCACACAGCATGAGTCCATGAAATGTATTATGTGATTTGTTAAGTCAAATTTTACTCCTGAACTAATTTAAGCTTGCCTAAATAAAGGGGGTGAATATTGTACTTATGCAAACACTATATTTGAGTCTTTTTTTAACCTTTATTTATCTAGG
Source organism: Oncorhynchus mykiss (assembly GCF_057628025.1). Taxonomy (NCBI): domain Eukaryota; kingdom Metazoa; phylum Chordata; class Actinopteri; order Salmoniformes; family Salmonidae; genus Oncorhynchus; species Oncorhynchus mykiss. Next base: position 62,186,900 of record NC_143030.1, on the reverse strand, counting down.
CAAGTCAGTTAAGAACAAATTCGTATTTACAATAACGGCCTAGAAACAGTGGGTTAACTCCCTTGTTCAGGGGTAGAACAGATTTTTACCTTGTCAGCTCGGGGATTTGATCTAGCAACCTTCCGGTTACTAGTCCAACGCTTTAACCACTAGGATATTTCATTTGTATTAATTTAAATTTAAAAAAAATACTTTGACATTATGGAGTATCTCGTGTAGATTAATGACAAAAAAAAAAAAAAAAAAAAAAAAAAAAAAAAACACATTTAAATCTATTCAAATCCAACTATGTAACGCAACAAAACTACTTATGGTACCCACTGTAAATACGTCATACTCTAGATGGGTCTCTGTTGCAACTTTCCTTTCCACTGACACCTCAGGTACAGTTTACGTGGACATAGTGTCACGTTCTTTCAAAATCGAACCCAGAAGCAGACCAGGACAAGGAGAGTAGGAAGAAGGTGAGTATTTATTTACAAGTGAATGTGAATGGGTAGATATATCAAAGTGGCGTAGCGGGCAGCGGTGGTGAGTTGATGGGAGTAAATAGGTGGATCCAATGGGGTAGCGGAATCCTCCGACGACCAGGCGGGAATGGGGTAAATGATCCGGGTGAGTAACTGAAGACAGAACAAACGGAGGTAAGTTTGAGGCAAGCAATACGTAAAAAACAACAAAACAAATTCTATCCAACTTGATGCTGATACTATGGCACAACATACTGTTCATGGCTAACGATCCGGCAGGGAATGGATGTCAGGTCAGAGCTTTTGAAGGGGAGAGGTGATGATCAGGACAGGTGTGCAGATTACTGATGGGATACAGGTGCGGGTGAACATCGATCTCCCAACAAGCTAATTCGCCCGGCAACCAGACAGGGTGCGTTCCAGGACACCGGAAACACACTCCAGGACAGAAACACAGGCAAACACAGACTCAGGAAGCGGGATTCGTGACACATAGTGTTCAAAAACAAGACTCCTAATCTGAATGTAAACAAAAAGTGTGTCTATATAGGTCGGCTAGCAATGGTCTGGTGAAGTTACTCAAAGCGGATCAACACTCAGTGGTTCTTTCAGTTTCAAGGGCAGTGTGTCTCTCTATGACATGCATCATGAGGTTCCTAATGGTGACAGCTGCCTTTTAAGGCTTGGCTGCTATATAGATGTGTGATTAAGACTCTTATTCTCCTCCCAAGGAGAAGTAACACATTTTCTAGAACACATGAACACAAGCCATATGGCCAAGACAATAAAACGTCTTCATCGCCTCTTGGAGAAGTTGGCTGGTCTGTCCCTACAGACCGTTCCCGAGGCCCTTGACGACGATACTAGAAGCTGCGTTCCCTCACAGGAATGTGTGTTTGTGCAGTGTTGCATTTCTGTTAGCTTGACATTTAAAAGCATTTTTTGATTCATACATTAGCAAAACAATTTCGAGAGGAGAAAGGAGGGAAAAACAGTACAGCCATGGAACAGTACATGCATCTTGCCGTCCACATACAGTATCCAGTACATCACTGAAGAAGTATTTGTGTCCTAATCTAATAAACAATCTCCCATCATAAAGGATTCATCAAAGCTGGAGGCAAGGCTGAGGCATACATACAGTAGATGGTATATGGAGATCATTAGCAGGGATGTCTCGGTGTGAGACCCTGCCCTGGAGAAAGCCTCTGTCTGTCCCAAATGGCACCCTGTATTCCCTATATAGTGCATTACTTTTCACCAGAGCCCATAGTGCTCTGGTCAAATGTAGTGCATTATATAGGGAATAGTGTACTCACAGACCCAGCAGCTTTGGTTTCAGCCTGCTTCAACAACCAAAAACCTCCCTGCTATCTTTAAATATGACTGTATTACTGATGTAGTGGGAGAGCTTCCCTCGTGCAAATGGCCATTATGCTTCAGAGTTTGTTAGGAAATATGACTCTCTGGTGTGCACTCTCACTATATAGGCATGCCTCTACAAAGGGTATATGTTTATTATCATATATATTATTTTTTTTATTTCAAACATTGTGAAATAGTCAACCATATTGAGTAGAAGAGGATCCTCATCTCCTGAAAATGGACTGTATCGTTCAGATTTATGTCATACTACTGGAATGGTAAAGGTTTGTGGGTAAAAATGTACTAAAATAAATTATGTTTATACATTTATATGGAGATATACATTTATAATGAAGACTTGACAAATAATAAAAAATGAAGAATTGCACACTTATTTATGTCGTTACTGTACAAGAATTCTCTTTATACCTGCTCACTTTTCCCAATCCCAAGGTGATAGGATATTTTCTAATCACTCAACAATGTGCAACTTTACATTCCCGGGTCGAGGGCTTAGTTTAGCATAATGTAAACTATTTTTGAGAAGACTATCTTTCCACTCCACTTAAAATCAATGAATTTCATGCAAGCATTTGCAGTAGACTCAAGCTGCCATTTTGAAATGAGCAAAAGTTCCTATTACCACAGAATAGTATGCATAATCATCTCAGGGACTTGATGCAACAAACTAGCACTGAATACAAACCACACATATCCCTTCATGACTCCACACAGCCAATCAACTGTAATTTATTGTAATGTATTCTAAAGGTGGGTCAGTAGTAAAGAAATTATTCTGACTGAAAAGGATCTTATCTAAGAAGCCAATGAGCCATGAAAAGGGCATCTGTTTAGTTTTTTTGTTTCCTCTTTGTTTTGATCAATCTCTCTGATAAAGTTGTACAATGTTGTGAGGACATTCTTTCCAGGAAAAACATGGGTCTTTCCTGAAATACGGCATCACTAACTTTGAAATGTAAGTGTTACATACGGGTAGTGTAGTAATGATTTAGGTAAAATATACATGATAGTAAGTATAGACAGCTGATGCAAACCAACTCAAAGAACAAATCAGACAACTGCAAACATCAAAATCCACCTTATCGTTTCGGGTAATAATTGCAGGCTTTGGCAATACAAATCTAGCAAAGAACCCTATTACACAAAGCACTCTGTTCAGCTGTCTCAATAGGATGATTACAGCAGATTTGAAAGGTCCTTTAGAGCGAGAAGCTTGGGTAAGAGAGAGAACAGATTATCACACACATGTGGGTGGGGCTGAACCTGGTGTGAGCAACCCTGAACAGCCTGGGAGGACTTATCCCACACCTGACAGTGAGTCAGAACACACACACACACACAGAGTGAGCAAGGGTGTGTGTACGTGCCTGTGCATGTGTGTGTGTGCATGTGTGCGTGTGTGCGTGTGTGTGAGTGTGTGTGTTGAATTCACCAACCACTCTCAGATATATTCTGTCTACCTATTCATTTTACCCAGTGCAGTGTGTTTATTGAAAAGCCATTCTCATTTGCAACAATGGCCTGGGGAGTGTTGCAGTGGAGCAAAATAATGATGAAGGTGGGAAGACCCTCCATTGCCTACTCATTCTCATTCTGACAAAATAAAAAAAGAGTACACTCCCACACTGGAGTACACTGGAGATGTTGTTCATGTTCTAGCTGAGGATATACTCACTCCAGTAAACCGGTGAAAGTAAGGAGAGTCTGGAGACTAGGAGAACTTCATTAGTACAATGGTTGTAGCCATCAGTGGTTTTGAATCGGCATCCTTTATCAAGCTTTTCACAATCTGACAATCTAATTATCCCCTCACATACACTGCCTTCAGAAAGTATTCACACCGCTTGATTTTCCCACACGTTTTGTTGTGTTACAAAGTGGGATTAAAATATATATATTTTTGTCAACAATCTACACAAAATACTCTAACGTCAAAGTTAAAATATTCTTACATTTGTAAAAAAAAAAAAAAAAAAATATGAAAAAGATCTTGATTATATAAGTATTCAACCCCCTGAGACAATATGTTAGAATTACCTTTCTGGTAAATCTAAAAGCCTTGCACACCTGGAATATAATTTTTTTAATTCTTCAAGCTTTGTCAAGGTGGTTGTTGATGATTGCTAGACAGCCATTTTAAGTCTTGCCATAGATTTTCAAACAGATTTAATTAAGTCAAAACTATAATTAGGCCACTCAGAAACATTCAATCTTGTCTTGGTAAGCAACTCCAGTGTATATTTGGCCTTGTGTTTTAGGTAATTGTCCTGCTGAATGCTGAATTTGTCTCCCATGACCTGTTGGAAAGCAGACAGAATAAAGCTAAGCACAGAATTTTACCTGTGCTTAGCTTTATTCCATTTATTTTTATGCTAAAAACTCCCTAGTCCTTGCCGATGACAAGCATTCCCAGAACATGATGCAGCCACCATCATGCTTGAAAAAATGAAAAGTGGTACTCAGTGATGTGTTGTGTTGGATTTGCTTCAAACATAACGCTTTGTATTCAGGACATAAAATTATGTTGTATCCACATTTTTGCAGTATTGCTTTAGTGACAGTTTTACAGGATGCATGTTTTGGAATATTTGTATTCTGTACAGGCTTCCTTCTTTTCACTGTCCATTATGTTAGTATTGTGGAGTAACTACAATGTTGTTGATCCATCCTCCGTTTTCTCCTATCACAGCCATTAAACTGTAACTATTTTAAAGTCACAATTGGCCTGATGGTGAAATCCCTGAGCAGTTTCCTTCCTCTCCGGCAACTGAGTTAGGATGGACAACTGTATCTTTGATGTGACTGGGTGTATGATTGTGTGATTGTGTTATTCCCCATGCTCAAAGGGATATTCAATCAATGTCCGATTTTTTTTTTTTTACCCATCTGCCAATAAGTGCCCTTCTTTGCGAGGCATTGGAAAACCTCCCTGGTCTTTGTGTTTGAAATTCACTGCTCGACTGGAGGGACCTTACAGGTATTTGTATGTGTGGGGTACAGAGATGAGGTAATCATTCAAAAATCATGTTTAACATTGTTATTGCACACAGAGTCCATGCAACTCATTATGCGACTTGTTAAGCAAATGTTTACTCCTGAACGTACTCAGGCTTGCCAAAAAAAAGGGGTTGAATAGGCTTTTCGGTTTTTCATTATTTATTCATTTATAAAAATGTCTAAAAACCATAAGTCCCATTTGACATTATGCGGTATCGTGGGTAAGCTAGGGACCGAAACATCTAAATACATTTGAAATTCAGGCTGTAACACAACAAAATGTCAAGGGGTGTGAATACTTTCTGAAGGCACTGTAATTGGCTAATTAGGAACAAATTACTACCATCCGTCTACTAATAGCTCTACAAGGTAATGAAGGCACCCTTAGATGATAAAACAAATGCTCCATAATCTCGTACTCTTCATCTCTTGTTCAAGAGCTGTTGTCAGAATGGGAAATGGCTCTACGCAAGTTGACATCTATTCAAATGACTCATGTACTGGAGACAGCTCTGCCGAGTGGTCACTAGCTGGCACAGTCACAGTCATACAATCTGATTTTAAACCCAACCAGAACCACAGTGCTAACCCTAATGCCTTACCCTAACCTTAAATTAAGACAAAAAAGCACATGTTTGTTTCAATTTTGACTTTGCAGCTGGCCTATCTAGTGGAAACCGCTCAGTTTTGCCTCCAGGGCTGGCTCTACCATGTAGCCATGCGGATGCAGCTGTTGCCTTCTCAAAGCATTTGTTACAGACTGTTAGCTGATGAAAGCTAGGATTATAACTTATGACAATCCTTCTAAGGATATTAGTCTTATACACGGAGTGTACCAAACATTAGGGACACCTTCCTAATGTTGAGTTGCACCCCGTTTTGCCCTCAGAACAGCCTCAATTTGCCGGGTCATGGACTACACAAGGTGTCAAAAGCATTCCACAGGGATGCTGGCCCATGTTGACTCCAATGCTTCGCAGAATTGTGTCAAGTTGGCTGGATGTCCTTTGCGTGGTGAACCATCCTTGATACACACGGAAAACTGTTGAGCTTGAAAAACCCAGCAGCGTTGCAGTTCTTGACACACTCAAACCAGGCACTTCAATCTTTTGTCTTGCCCATTCACCCTCTGAATGGCACACATACACAATCCATGTCTCAATTGTTTCAAGGCTTAAAAATCTTTATTTAACCTGTCTCCTCCCCTTCATCTACACTGATTGAAGTGGATTTAACAAGTGACATCAATAAGGGATCATAGCTTTCACCTTGTTTCACCTGGTCAGTCTTTGTTATGGAAAAAGCAGGTGTTCCTAATGTTTTGTACACTCAGTGTAGGTGTGTTGTTTAAAGGAGGAGGAGGTGGCATATAATGAATAAGCCTATTACTCTATTAGGTTCAGCTCAGAAAATAAATCACTCTCCCCAGTGTATGATACAGTTACTACAATGGATTCATATTCTTATTGGTCACCCGACTCATTCTGACATTCTGTCTCCAATTATAGTATTCCTCTTAGTCAGTTCTGCCTCTAGGACAAGACTCATCCCAACAAGACTCAACCTGCGGCTACAACTGTAATGTACCCGTTAGTATTGCTGTTGAATGTCTTTTTCAAAATGAATTTTGACTACAGGAAAATGTTTGACGTAATAATTTCAATAATATGTTTGAGAGTTCTTGATTAACAGTTAGACAAGTTAGTCTAGGAATGTCTTAGAGACCAGAGCAGAGACTCAAACGTGTCTCTAAAAAGCCCTCTGCTGTTTGTTGCTATAGTAGTGATCTATGGCAATGGAGCACAATGGATGATAAGACCATAGACCTATCAACAACGCATGGCACAGCTAAAGAAATTACAGTGTGGTGTCTCTAGGACCCACCAATACATTTGCAGGACACTAATAATGATTATTCACAAGGAATAAAGACCACTCGCCCTAAAGTATTAAACCTTGCTCAGTCCTCCATTGGCGGCAAAAGAAAGGTCCCCCTCCAAAGGGGTCTCTCTTTTTACAAATACTTCACATGTTCCCGCAGTCCAGTTGGACACAAAGCATGCTGTTTAATTTCCTTTTCAGCTGTTTTGAAGGTTTTCTTTTTAGTCCTGTCAGGAAAAATGTATGCTGCTCTTTCAAGCAAACAAATACCTGTATATGTGTATGTTTGTACAAATTGTAATATCTGTTAATTGTGTGTTTTTAAATGGTATTTTGTTATTTATGGGTAGATCAGCTTTAATACAGCAGATACATTGTGGGTTCTATCAATGTAATTGTCTGCATTAATTTCCAATCCCCATCATTTGAGTAAATTCATGGACAGCAATATGCAGGCTTTTACTTCCAGTTTATACATACTATATACAGTGGGGCAAAAAAGTATTTAGTCAGCCACCAATTGTGCAAGTTCTCCCACTGAGAGAGGCCTGTAAAGATGAGAGAGGCCTGTAATTTAATCATAGGTACACTTCAACTATGACAGATAAAATGAGAAAAAAAAATCCAGAAAATCACATTGTAGGAGTTTTTATGAATTTATTTGCAAATTATGGTGGAAAATAACTATTTGGTCACCTACAAACAAGCAAGATTTCTGGCTCTCACAGACCTGTAACTTCTTCTTTAAGAGGCTCCTCTGTCCTCCACTCGTTACCTGTATTAATGGCACCTGTTTGAACTTGTTATCAGTATAAAAGACACCTGTCCACAACCTCAAACAGTCACACTCCAAACTCCACTATGGCCAAGACCAAAGAGCTGTCAAAGGACACCAGAAACAAAATTGTAGACCTGCACCAGGCTGGGGAGACTGAATCTGCAATAGGTAAGCAGCTTGGTTTTAAGAAATCAACTGTGGGAGCAATTATTAGGAAATGGAAGACATACAAGACCACTGATAATCTCCCTCGATATGTTATTGCATGACATAAGTATTTGATCACCTACCAACCAGTAAGAATTCTGGCTCTCACAGACCTGTTATTTCTTTAAGAAGCCCTCCTATTCTCCACTCATTAACTGTATTAACTGCACCTGTTTGAACTCAGGGAGCTGTGTAAGGACATCCGGGATAAAATTGTAGACCTGCACAAGGCTGGGATGGGCTACAGGACAATAGGCAAGCAGCTTGGTGAGAAGGCAACAACTGTTGGCGCAATTATTAGAAAATGGAAGTTCAAGATGACGGTCAATCACCCTCGGTCTGGGGCTCCATGCAAGATCTCACCTTTGGGGCATCAATGATCATGAGGAAGGTGAGGGATTAGCCCAGAACTACACAGAAGGACCTGGTCAATGACCTGAAGAGAGCTGGGACCACAGTCTCAAAGAAAACCATTAGTAACACACTACGCCGTCATTGATTAAAATCCTGCAGCGCACGCAAGGTCCCCCTGTTCAAGCCAGCACATGTCCAGGCCCGTCTGAAGTTTGCCAATGACCATCTGGATGATCCAGAGGAGGAATGGGAGAAGGTAATGTGGTCTGATGAGACAAAAATAGAGCTTTTTGGTCTAAACTCCACTCGCCATGTTTGGAGGAAGAAGAAGGTTGAGTACAACCCTAAGAACACCATCCCAACCGTGAAGCATGGAGGTGGAAACATCATTCTTTGGGGATGCTTTTCTGCAAAGGGGACAGGACGACTGCACCGTATTGAGGGGAGTATGGATGAGACCATGTATCGCGAGATCTTGGCCAACAACCTCCTTCCCTCAGCAAGAGCATTGAAGATGGGTTGTGGCTGGGTCTTCCAGCATGACAACGACCTGAAACACACAGCCAGGGCAACTAAGGAGTGGCTCCGTAAGAAGCATCTCAAGGTCCTGGAGTGGCCTAGCCAGTCTCCAGATCTGAACCCAATAGAAAATCTTTGGAGGGAGCTGAAAGTCCGTATTGCCCAGTGACAGCCCCGAAACCTGAAGGATCTGGAGAAGGTCTGTATGGAGGAGTGGGCCAAAATCCCTGCTGCAGTGTGTGCAAACCTGGTCAAGAACTACAGGAAATGTATGATCTCTGTAATTGCAAACAAAGGTTTCTGTACCAAATATTAAGTTCTGCTTTTCTGATGTATCAAAAACTTATGTCATGCAATAAAATGCAAATTAATTACTTAAAAATCATAGAATGTGATTTTCTGGATTTTTGTTTTAGATACCGTCTCTCACAGTTGAAGTTTACCTATGATAAAAATTACAGACCACTACATGCTTTGTAAGTAGGAAAACCTGCAAAATCGGCAGAGTATCAAGTACTTGTTCTCCCCACTGTATTGGAAGTACCAAAATAAGTGATCTAATGATTCTGTCTCTTCGCAGAAAAATCTGCAGAGCTGGGATGGTTGTATTTACATTGTATTGGTCCATATGTACTCTTTCTGGGGTCCAGCAAAATGAAGGCAGTTATATACAATAAAAAAACATTACATTACACAACAGATTTCACAACACATTGTGTGCCCTCAGGCCATTTGTGTACTACCACATATCTACAACACAAAGTCTGTGTGTATAGTGTGTATGTTATCATGCCTGCGTGTGTCTTTTCCCAGTCCCCGCTGTTCCATATGGTGTATTTTAATCTGTTTTTTAAATATATAATTTTACTGCTTGCATGAGTTACTTGATGTGGAATAAAGTTCCATGTAGTACTGTGCACCTCCCATAGTCTGTTCTGGATTTGGGGACTGAAGAGACCTGGTGGCATTGTCTTGTGCAGTATGTATGGGTGTCTCAGCTGTGTGCTAGTACTTTAAAACCTCTACAGGATCGGTGGGTCCCCCGCGGGACGGTTGAGCTAATGTAGGCTAATGTGATTAGCATGAGGTTGTAAGTAACAACAACATTTCCCAGGACAAAGACATATCTGATATTGGCAAAAAGCTTCAATTATTGTTAATCTAGCTGCACTATCCAATTTACAGTAGCTATTGCAGTGAAAGAATACCATCATATTGTTTGAGGAGACCGCACAGTTATGAACTTGAAAATGTATTAGTTCACAGATCACTGCACATGTACATAGCCCATCTGTAAATAGCCCATCCAACTACCTTATCCCCATATTGTTTTTGTTTTTTTTCTCCTTTGCACCCCAGCATCTCTACTTGCACATTCATCTTCTGCACATCTATCACTCCAGTGTTTAATTGCTAAATTTGAATTATTTCGTCACTACGGCCTATTTATTGCTTTACCTCCCTAATCTTACCTTATTTGCACAGACTGTATATAGATTGTTTTCTATTGTGTTGTTGACTGTATGTTTGTTTATTCCATGTGTAACTCCGTGTTGTTTGTGTCGCACTGCTTTGCTTTATCTTGACCAGGTCGCAGTTGTAAATGAGAACTTGTTCTCAACTGGCCTACCTGGTTAAAGAAATTTGAAAAAAAAATGATGAACCAGTTAGGCACATTTGGGCAGTCTTGATACAACATTGATGCAATTGATGCAATGGTTCATTGGATCAGTCTAAAACTTTGAAAATACACTGCTGCCATCTAGTGGCAGCTACTGCGCCTAGGCTGGATTAATATGGCATTCCATTTCAAAGATGATGGTACAAAAAAAATACAAAATAACGTATGTTTTTTCTTTGTATTATCTTTTACCAGATCTAATGTGTTATATTCTCCTACATGAATTTAACATTTCCACAAACTTGTTTCCTTTCAAATGGTATCAAGAATATGCATATCCTTGCTTCATGTCCTGAGCTACAGGCAGTTAGATTTGGGTATGTCATTTTAGGCAAATATTGAAAAAAAGGGGTGGATCCTTATTAAACAGATGTGCATTCAACATGTCAATACTTCTCACACATACAAGTAGTGAGAGGAGAGATTGACATGCATATTATTCATGTACATTTAATTAAGGGCCAGCAGTGCTGACCACATAACTGGACAGTGGTCCAGGTGTGACAAAACTATGGGCCGACCTCTCCCCATCTTAGCCATTATTGCATCAATATGTTTTGACCATGAGTTTAAAATCCAGGGTTACTTCAAGCAGTTTTGACTCCTCAACCTCAAAATGTCCACATTATTCATTACAAGATTGAATTGAGGTTTAGGGTGCAGCCCTTTCCTGCAGTAAAATGACTTAGTAGCCTCATGGAAGGAACGTTATATTTTCTTCATTTCATAATTAATAAAGATGATTTTAAAAAACAGCAGAAAATCTGGTGTTTCTATGTCAAACAGTTTTGATATTTTTCAGTCTCTGTGATGTATATCAAGTATAATTGTCACGTCTACTCCCGCTCCCCCTCTCCAGTGATCGACGTCACCTGTTTACTTATCACAGGCTCGGACTACGCACACCTGACACTATCGTTACGAGCACCTGCGCCTCATCATGAGACACTCTTGGACTCCATCACTTCACTAATTACCTACCCTATGTTTGTCAAATCAAAATGTATTAGTCACATGCACCGATAGGTGTAGACCTTACAGTAAAATGCTTGCTTACGAGCCCCTAACCAACTGCAGTTTTAAAAAATAAGTCAAAATAATAAGAGAAAGAACAAGAAATAAAAGTAACAAGTAATTAAAAAGCAGCAGTAAAATAACAATGGCGAGGCTATACACAGGGGGGTACAGGTACAGAGTCAATGTGCGGGGGCACCAGTTAGTTGAGGTAATATGGACATGTAGGTGGAGTTATTGAAGTGACTATGCATAGATGATAACAACAGAGAGTAGCAGCAGTGTAAAGGAGGGGGGGTGCCAATGCAAATGGTCTGGGTAGCCATTTGATTAGATGTTCAGGAGTCTTGTACTGGGCCGTATTGACTACCCTCTGTAGTGCCTTGTGGTTGGAGGCAGATACCAGGCAGCTCTCGATGATGCAGAAGTAGAACCTTTTGAGGATCTGAGGACCCATGCCAAATATGTTCAGTCTCATGAGGGCGAATAGGTTTTGTCGAGCCCTCTTCACGACTGTCTTGGTGTGCTTGGACCATGTTAGTTTGTTGGTGATGTGGACACCAAGGAACTTGAAGCTCTCAACCTGATCCACTACAGCCCCGTCGATGAGAATGGGGGCATGCTCGATCCTCTTTTTCCTGTAGTCCACAATCATCTCCTTTGTCTTGATCACGGTGAGGGAGAGGTTGTTGTCCTGGCACCACACGGCCAGGTCTCTTACCTCCTCCCTATAGGCTGTCTCGTCATTGTCGGTGATCAGGCCTACCACTGTTGTGTCATCTGCAAACTTAATGATGGTGTTGGAGTCATGCCTGGCTGTGCAGTCATGAGTGAACAGGGAGTACAGGAGGGGACTGAGCACGCCCCCTGAGGGGCCCCTGTGTTGAGGATCAGCATGGCGGATATGTTGTTATCTACTCTTACCACCTGGAGGCGGCCCGTCAGGAAGTCCAGGATCCAGTTGCAGAGGTGGGTGTTTAGTCCCAGGGTCCTTAGCTTATTGATGAGCTTTGAGGGCACTATGGTGTTGAACTCTGAGTTGTAGTCAATTAATAGCATTCTCACATAGTGGTTCCTTTTGTCCAGGTGGGAAAGGGCAGTGTGGAGTGCAATAGAGATTGCATCATCTGTGGATCTGTTGGGGCGGTATGCAAATTGGAGTGGGTCTTGGGTTTCTGGGATAATGGTGTTGATGTGAGCCATGACCAGCCTTTTAAAGCACTTCATGGCTACAGACGTGAGTGCTACGGGTCAGTAGTAATTTAGGTAGGTTACCTTAGTGTTCTTAAGCACAGGGACAACTACTGGTATTACAGACTCGGACAGGGAGAGGTTGAAAATGTCAGCAAAGACACTTGCCAGTTGGTCACTGCATGCTCGCAGTACACGTCGTGGTAGTCCTTCTGGCCCTGCGGCCTTGTGACTGTTGACCTGTTTAAAGGTCTTACTCTCATCGGATGCGGAGAGCATGATCACACAGTCTTCCAGAATTTGCATCGAAACGAGCATAGAAGTTATTAAGCTCGTCTTGTAGGCTTGGGTCACTCGGCAGCTCTCGGCTGTACTTCCCTTTATAGTCTGCAATAGTTTACAAGCCCTGCCACACCCAACAAGAGTCAGAGCCGGTGTAGTACGATTCAATCTTAGTCTTGTATTGACACTTTGCCTGTTTGATAGTTCGTCGGAGGGCATAGCGGGATTTCTTATAAGCTTCCGGGTTAGAGCCCCGCTACTTGAAAGCGGCAGCTCTAGCCTTAAGCTCAGTGCAGATGTTGCCTGTAATCTACGGCTTCTGGTTAGGGTATGTATGTCCAGTCACTGTGAGGACGACGTCATCGATGCACTTATTGATGAAGCCAATGACGGATGTGGTGTACTCCTCAATGCCATCGGAGGAATCCCAGAACATATTCCAGTCTGTTTTAGCAAAACAGTGCTGAAGCTTAGCATCTGCTTCACCTGACCACTTTTTTTTATTGATCGAGTCACTGGTGCTTCCTGCTTTAATTTTTGCTTGTAAGCAGGAACCGGGAAGATGTCGGAATACAGCTCATTCAGTGCGGTCTTAGTGCCAGCATCTGTCTGTGGTGGTATGAAAAATACATAATAAAACTCTCTAGATTGATAGTGTGTTCTACAGCTTATCATGAGATACTCAGGCGAGCAAAACCTTGAGACTTCCGTAGATAGTGTGCACCAGCTGTTATTTACAAAAATACATAGTCCGCCACCCAATCAATCAATCAATCAAATTTATTTTATATAGCCCTTCGTACATCAGCTGATATCTCAAAGTGCTGTACAGAAACCCAGCCTAAAACCCCAAACAGCAAGCAATGCAGGTGAAGAAGCACGGTGGCTAGGAAAAACTCCCTAGAAAGGCCAAAACCTAGGAAGAAACCTAGAGAGGAACCAGGCTATGTGGGGTGGCCAGTCCTCTTCTGGCTGTGCCGGGTGGAGATTATAACAAAACATGGTCAAGATGTTCAAATGTTCATAAATGACCAGCATGGTCGAATAATAATAAGGCAGAATAGTTGAAACTGGAGCAGCAGCACAGTCAGGTGGACTGGGGACAGCAAGGAGTCATCATGTCAGGTATTCCTGGGGCATGGTCCTAGGGCTCAGGTCCTCCGAGAGAGAGAAAGAAAGAGAGAATTAGAGAGAGCATATGTGGGATGGCCAGTCCTCTTCTGGCTGTGCCGGGTGGAGATTATAACAGAACATGGCCAAGATGTTCAAATGTTCATAAATGATCAGCATGGTCGAATAATAATAAGGCAGAACAGTTGAAACTGGAGCAGCAGCACAGCCAGGTGGACTGGGGACAGCAAGGAGTCATCATGTCAGGTAGTCCTGGGGCATGGTCCTAGGGCTCAGGTCCTCCGAGAGAGAGAAAGAGAGAAGGAGAGAATTAGAGAACGCACACTTAGATTCACACAGGACACCGAATAGGACAGGAGAAGTACTCCAGATATAACAAACTGACCCTAGCCCCCCGACACATAAACTACTGCAGCATAAATACTAAATATTCACCCCTTGTCTTACCAGACGCCACTGTTCTGTCCTGCCGATACAACACATAACCAGCCAGCTGTATGTTGATAATGTCGTTGTTCAGTCACGACTCCTTGAAGCATAAGATATTACAGTTTTGAATGTCCCGCTGGTAGTTTAATCTTCTGCGTTGGTCATTGATATTATTTTCCAAAAATTGCACGTTTGCTAGCAGAATGGAAGGAAATGGGGTTTTATTCGATCACCTACAAATTCTCTGCTTTCTCTTTACGCAAATTACGGCGATCTGGGCCTGTTCCTGGGAAGCAGTATATTATTCGTAATCGCAGTCCTAATGTCCAGAATTTATTTTCGGTCATAAGAGACGGTAGCAGCAACATTATGTACAAAATACGTTTTAAAAAGTTGCAAACAACGCAAACAAACACTCCCTTATTTCCATTCCCCGGGCAGTTTCATATCGACGCTACTCTTGTTTTGTATCGTTCCAAGTTTATTGTATTATCAAACTCAACCCCTGCACTTTCTTCTCGACTCACAGTGTTTCCGTTACAGTAATATTGGGATGTAAACTCAAAATTGAATACATTTCAACCCTATCTGAAATGTTACAGGTGTCTTTTTAAGCCCATAACCATGTGTGTGAGGTGTATACTTTTGTTTCAAAGTAGAATTTGTTTAAGACTACCAAGAAACACTAGGTGACCCTGATTTTGCCACTGCAGTAAAAGGTTAGTGAATGATTTTTCCCAAGTACAATGCTTTTAGTTTTTGAAATATTTAGGATTGATATATTTCTTACCACCCATTCTGAAACTGAATGCAGTTTTTTGCTAAAGATGATCTATGTAAAAATCGCTCCACCATTTTCTGGTTGCTAAAATTCTAATAGTTCACCTGTTTGTGACAAAACAAAGTTTAGTGGAGAGAATCATTGTACCATCTAAATTGCTGTGAAATATGAATTTTCTGCTGTTTGAAGCAAGTGTACAAAACCGAAAGTGAAAGACACAAACACAACTTGGGAATGAGAAGCATAGAAACAAACAGCGCACAGAAAAGATCTACCGCTTCTTAGACTTGCTTTCAATGAGAATGACAGATCTTTAACTCACATTGCTATAGGAATTTGGTCGGGTCGCCCAAAAGGTTAACGCTGCAATATGTAAGTGTTTCCGTGATTTCACTTGCTGTGGTAGCTGACGTGTATAATGTTGAGTCATCAGCATTCGTAGACACAAAGGCTTTACTCAGAGCCAGTGGCAGGTCATTAGTAAAGATTGAAGAAAGTAAGGGGCCTAGACAGCTGCCCTGGGAATGCCTGACTACCTGGATTATTTTGGAGAGGCTTCCATTAAAGAACATTGTATGTCTTCTGTTAGACAGGTACAGTGCCTTGCGAAAGTATTCGGCCCCCTTGAACTTTGCGACCTTTTGCCACATTTCAGGCTTCAAACATAAAGATATAAAACTGTATTTTTTTGTGAAGAATCAACAACAAGTGGGACACAATCATGAAGTGGAACGACATTTATTGGATATTTCTAACTTTTTTAACAAATCAAAAACTGAAAAATTGGGCGTGCAAAATTATTCAGCCCACTTAAGTTAATAATTTGTAGCGCCACCTTTTGCTGCGATTACAGCTGTAAGTCGCTTGGGGTATGTCTCTATCAGTTTTGCACATCGAGAGACTGACATTTTTTCCCATTCCTCCTTGCAAAACAGCTCGAGCTCAGTGAGGTTGGATGGAGAGCATTTGTGAACAGCAGTTTTCAGTTCTTTCCACAGATTCTCGATTGGATTCAGGTCTGGACTTTGACTTGGCCATTCTAACACCTGGATATGTTTATTTTTGAACCATTCCATTGTAGATTTTGCTTTATGTTTTGGATCATTGTCTTGTTGGAAGACAAATCTCCGTCCCAGTCTCAGGTCTTTTGCAGACTCCATCAGGTTTTCTTCCAGAATGGTCCTGTATTTGGCTCCATCCATCTTCCCATCAATTTTAACCATCTTCCCTGTCCCTGCTGAAGAAAAGCAGGCCCAAACCATGACGCTGCCACCACCATGTTTGACAGTGGGGATGGTGTGTTGCTTTTACGCCAAACATAACGTTTTGCATTGTTGCCAAAAAGTTCAATTTTGGTTTCATCTGACCAGAGCACCTTCTTCCACGTTTGGTGTGTCTCCCAGGTGGCTTGTGGCAAACTTTAACCAACACTTTTTATGGATATCTTTAAGAAATGGCTTTCTTCTTGCCACTCTTCCATAAACGCCAGATTTGTGCAATATACGACTGATTGTTGTCCTATGGACAGAGTCTCCCACCTCAGCTGTAGATCTCTGCAGTTCATCCAGAGTGATCATGGGCCTCTTGGCTGCATCTCTGATCAGTCTTCTCCTTGTATGAGCTGAAAGTTTAGAGGGACGGCCAGGTCTTGGTAGATTTGCAGTGGTCTGATACTCCTTCCATTTCAATATTATCGCTTGCACAGTGCTCCTTGGGATGTTTAAAGCTTGGGAAATCTTTTTGTATCCAAATCCGGCTTTAAACTTCTTCACAACAGTATCTCGGACCTGCCTGGTGTGTTTCTTGTTCTTCATGATGCTCTCTGCGCTTTTAACGGACCTCTGAAACTATCACAGTGCAGGTGCATTTATACGGAGACTTGATTACACACAGGTGGATTGTATTTATCATCGTTAGTCATTTAGGTCAACATTGGATCATTCAGAGATCCTCACTGAACTTCTGGAGAGAGTTTGCTGCACTGAAAGTAAAGGGGCTGAATAATTCTGCACGCCCAATTTTTCAGTTTTTGATTTGTTAAAAAAGGTTGAAATATCCAATAAATGTCGTTCCACTTCATGATTGTGTCCCACTTGTTGTTGATTCTTCACAAAAAAATACAGTTTTATATCTTTATGTTTGAAGCCTGAAATGTGGCAAAAGGTCGCAAAGTTCAAGGGGGCCGAATACTTTCGCAAGGCACTGTAACTCTTGGTCCACAATATAGCAGGGGATGTAAAGCCATATGTTTTTCCAGCAGCAGATTATGATAGATATTGTCTAAATCTGCACTGAAGTTTAACAAAACAGATCCTAAAATAGTTTTATCAATTTCTCTCAGCCAATCATCAGTCAATTGTGTAAGCGCAGTACATGTTGAATGCCCTTCCCTATAAGTGTGCTAAAAATCTGTTGTTCATTTGTTTATTGTGAAATAGCATTGTATCTGGTCAAACACAATGTTTCCCAAAAGTTTACTAAGGGTTGGTAACAGGCTGATTGGTCGACTGTTTGAGCAAGTAAAGGGTGCTTTGCCATTCTTGAGTAGAGGAATTACTTTTGCTTCCCTCCAGGCCTGAGTGCTCACACTTTCCTGTAGGCTGAGATGGAAGAGATGACAAATAGGAGTGGTAATATTGTCCACTATCATCCTCAGTAATTTTCCATCCAAGTTGTCAGGCCCAGGTGGCTTGTCATTATTGAGAGACAACAATACATTTTTTCCACCTCTTTCACACTCACATTATGAAGTTCAAAATTACAATGCATGTTTATAACCTTTATTTAACTAGGCAAGTCAGTTAAGAACAAACTCTTATTTTCAAGACGGGGTTATCTGCCTGGACCGAACGACAGATTTTTACCTTGTCAGCTCGGGGATTTGAACTTGCAACCTTAAAGTTACTAGTCCAACGCTCTAACCACTAGGCTACCCTGCCGCCCCACATCACGTAATTTGGTCAGTTATGCATGGATGTGTCGGTTCAGAATTTGTTGCTGGCATGTCATGCCTAAATTTGCTAATCTTGCCAATGAAAAAAGCATTAAAGTAGTTGGCAATATCAGTGAGTTTTGTGATGAAGGAGCCATCTGATACAATGTTCAGAGTTGGACTTTTTGCCAAATAATTTCATTTAAGGTGCTCCAAAGCTTTTTACTATCATTCATCTTTGTTTCATAGTACAGTTTCTTCTTCATTTTGTTCAGTTTAGTCACATGATTTCTCAATTTATAGTACGTTTGCCAATCCGCTGTTCAGCCAGACTTATATCCCATTCCCTTTTCCTCATCCCTTTCAACCACACAACTTTGAAATTCCTCCTCAATCTCCAGGGATTTAACAGTTTTTACAGTTGTTTTCTTACTGGGTGAATGTTTGTTAGTAACTGGAATAAACAATTTCATAAATGTGTTAAGTGCAGCATCTGGTTGCTCCTCATTGCACACCACAGAGCAGCAAATATTCTTTACATCTTCAACATAGGACGAACTACAAAACATATTCTATCAGCTCTTATACACTATAATAAGCACAGCCTTTGGAACTTTGGATTTCCTAGGTATGGCTACTATATTATGATCACTACATCCAATGGATTTGGATACGGCTTAAGAGGAGATTTCTGCAGCATTAATAAACATGTGATCAATACGTGTGGATGATGTCATTCCTGTGCTGTTTGCAATACCCTCGTAGGTTGACTGACTGGCACAAGTTATAGATTGTCCCTTTTTTAAATTTTTGCCTAAAATGACATACCCAAATATAACTGCCTGTAGCTCAGGCCCTGAAGCAAGGATATGCATGCTCTTGATACCATTTAAAAGGAAACACGTTGAAGTTTGTGGAAATTTGAAAGGAATGTAGGACAATATAACACATTAGATCTGGTAGAAGATAGTACGAAGAAAAAAAACTAAATTTATTTTGTATTTTTTTTGTACCATCATCTTTACAATGCAAGAGAAAGGCCATAATGGGTTATTCTAGCCCAGGCACAATTTAGACATTGGCCACTAATGGCAGAACTGTATTTGAAATCTTGCACATCTATTCAAAATGTTGTATCAAGACATAGCTACTGTAAATTGGACAGTGCAGTTAGATTAACAAGAATTTAAGCGTTCTGCCCATATATGTCTATGTCCTGGGAATATTTTTTGTTTCTTACAACCTCATGCTGATCGCATTAGCCTATGTTAGCTCAATAGTCCTGCGGACAGGACACCGATCCTGAGGAAGTTTTTAGTATTTTCTGGCTGACATAAATACTGACTGGCTTTCAGTCAGTATTTATGTCAGCCAGAAAATATATGTCTCTGTTGATATCACATATAGTGGCTTGCGAAAGTATTCACCCCCCTTGGCATTTTTCCTATTTTGTTGCCTTACAACCTGGAAATAAAATTCATTTTTTGGATGTTTGCATCATTTGATTTACACAACATGCCTACCACTTTGAAGATGCAAAATATTTTTTCTTGTGAAACAAGCAAGAAATAAGACAAAAATCTGAAAACTTGAGCGTGCATGACTATTCACCCCCGCAAAGTCAATACTTTGTAGAGCCACCTTTTGCAGCAATTACAGCTGCAAGTCTCTTGGGGTATGTCTCTATAAGCTTGGCACATCTAGCCACTGGGATTTTTGCCCATTCTTCAATGCAAAATTGCTCCAGCTCCTTCAAGTTGGATGGGTTCTGCTGGTGTACAGCAATCTTTAAGTCATACTACAGATTCTTAATTGGATTACGGTCTGGGCTTTGACTAGGCCATTCCAAGACATTTAAATGTTCCCCTTAAACCACTCGAGTGTATGCTTAGGGTCATTGTCCTGCTGGAAGGTGAACCTCCGTCCCAGTCTCAAATCTCTGGAAGACTGAAACAGGTTTCTCTCAAGAATTTCTGTATTTAGCACCATCCATCATTCCTTAAATTCTGACCAGTTTCCCAGTCCCTGCTGATGAGAAACATCCCCACAGCATGATGCTGCCACCACCATGCTTCACTGTGGGGATGGTGTTCTCGTGGTGATGGGTGGTGTTGGGTTTGCGCCAGTGTTTTCCTTGACAACCAAAAAGCTACATTTTAGTCTCATCTGACCAGAGTACCTTCTTCCATATGTTTGGTGTTGCGCACGCCTCTGTGAAGAGGGAACGCAACACCCTGCTACAACTCAACTCCCCGTGAAGTGAAAGCGGTATGGACTGTAGGTGCGAGTAAGGATGACAAAAGGCAGAATGTGGTACCGTTTACAAGGAATTTATTCCTTCACACGGTAATATGGAGAAAAGGGGCTGGATTTTTTTTTCTCATTTTGTCTGTCATAGTTGAAGTGTACCTATGATGAAAATTACAGGCCTCTCTCATCTTTACAGGCCTCTCTCAGTGGGAGAACTTGCACAATTGGTGGCTGACTAAATACTTTTTTGCCCCACTGTATATAGTATGTATAAACTGGAAGTAAAAGCCTGCATATTGCTGTCCATGAATTTACTCAAATGATGGGGATTGGAGATTATGCAGACAATTACATTGATAGAACCCACAATGTATCTGCTGTATTAAAGCTGATCTACCCATAAATAACAAAATACCAAAGAAGAAGAAATATTGCATGTTTGTCGATGACCAAATACTTATTTTCCACCATAATTTGCAAATAAATTCATAAAAAATCCTTCAATGTGATTTTCTGGATTTTTTAAAATCATTTTGTCTGTCATAGTTTAAGTGTACATATGATGAAAATTACAAGCCTCTCTCATCTTTTTAAGTGGGAGAACTTGCACAATTGGTGGCTGACTAAATACTTTTTTGCCCCACTGTAGGTGGAATTTATTTAAATAATTATGTGAATTCTGAAGGTTTCATCTTATTTAGGGGCTTCATAGAAAAGGGGGTGAATACATATGCACGCACCACTTTTTCATTGAATATTTATTTTATTTCCCTTCACCAATTTGGACTATTTTGTGTATGTCCATTACATGAAATCCAAATAAAAATCCATTCAGATTACAGGTTGTAATGCAACAAAATAGGAAGAAAGCCCAGGGGGATGAATACTTTTGCAAGGCACTGTACCATATCATGCATTTCACACATATTATCCAGATACTCACTGTTAGCACTTGGTGGTCTATAGCAGCTTCGGTCAAGAATGGCCTTTAGGTGTGGCAAGTGAACCTGTTGCCATATTACTTCAACAGCATTTGACAGAGGAAGACATGACAGTGATATTTATGTTTGAGCTGAGAGTGCAGGGTGAGCTGCACTCAGTGGATTTCCTACTAGGGCCAACTGCCTCAGTGCTATCAATGTAACTCAGGTTCATAGGCACATGATTACTGCATACTGTCACACCCTGATCTGTTTGACCTGTCTTTGTGCTTGTCTCTACCCCCCTCCAGGTGTCGCCCATTTGCCCCATTATCCCCTATGTATTTATACCTGTGATCTCTGTTTGTTGCCAGTTCGTCTTGTCTCGTCTACCAGTGTTTTTCCCATACTCCTGTTTTTTTAGTCTCTGTTTCCCCAGTTTTGATCATTCTGCCTGCCCTGAGCTTGTCTGTGACACTGCCCTGGATTATTGACCTCTGCCTGTCCTGAGTCTGCCTACCGTTCTGTACCATTCGGACTCTGCTTTGGATTACTGACCTTGATCTGTCATTTGCCCCCTGTTTTGTAATAAACTTTTGTTACTTCGAACTGTCTGCATCTGGGTCTTATCCTGAGGTCTGATACATGCAATAGCTGTAGGATTGACAGAGGCATTCAGAGGAGTTAGAGGGAAATAAATTAGGTTACTTACATTGTGACTGCCAACGCCCCTAGGACAATGTACATTTGCAGCAGCACTACGACAACTCAGCAACACAATGGTAGAGATTTACTGAGCAGGGCTTGGGTCACTGATAAGCCATTGTCTCAATGCAGCCTTGAAATGCAGGACAGGGTCCAGGAGTCAAGATGATTTTGATGTACTTTGCATTCCTGTAGAGCATCTTCTGTTTCTTAAAGGTGTCAAAGTTATCTATAAAAAAGTTAAGCCAACAAAGCTACAGATACATTGTTAAAAGCAAGAAAATAATATACTGTATAATTGAATCTTTTCCGCACCTGGTTGCAGGAAGAGAATAATAGAGAGTTGTTATAGCAGATCTGGGGAGAAGCAGAGGCACTTACTGAGATGGAACGGTGAGGCCCTGGGCCAGAAGGCAAAGCATCTGCTCTCCCAAGAGACTGTCATCAGCAGTTTGGGATAAAAGAATGGTGAGTTATGAACAAATGCATCTGTATGTCCTTTATTTTCTGCCTAAGATTGCACTACTGTATTCATCCCTTTCAAAATTGCATGTGCATGCATTGATGTTACTACTTAGGTGTAAAATGGTAAAGGTGTAAAAATGGGGGAAATTGACCCGCAATGATCTCAAAAAGACGACTTATACAGAGAGGCTTTGCATATTGCTCAGTCTTTTTATAGACCTGGGCCCTACTAGAAACCAAAAACCAGAGCGTATATTATGTAAACATCTTAAAGAGCGACTCCCCCTATAAAACAACTAATCCCTTTGAAAATGGCCTATGTGGCATCGATATGAGTCAGAAACATTTAAGATGAGGAAATACGTTATTTATAAGGATTGCCTGCTGCAGTTGTTTGAGAGCCAAACATGCAACATAGAGAAGACCAGCAAGAAGACCCTCTGCATCACACAGACATGCCCTCGCTGTGAGCATTCCTATATATTGAGCAGGGAGGACACTTTAATCAGGTTGGTGACATTTAACCTAGTCAAAGATCAAAAAAGTTTTGACTTTTGTTCCAATTCACCTTCATAACCTAGCCTGGAAGAACCAGCCTGATTTCTGCGTTTACCATTATATTTCACTTAATATATCACGATATCTGAACAGAACTAGAAAGGTGAATACAGCGATCAGGTTGGTTCCACCATGCTAATCATAACCATCATTGATAATGTAATCAGTGCTCTGTGTGTGTGACCTACCAGTATCTTTGATGAGGGGCCAGGAGCTGATCTACGCTGTCCTGCCCATAAATGGGGCACTTGCAAAGACCTTACCTTCAGCCTCACCTCTTGCCTGCTCACCAAGGTCGTCGATAGGGAGACCAGAATTAGGTAGGTTTAGTCTGACTTGTTCAAACTTAAACCTAGTATATGATTGTTTGTCAGATATCACCTATCCTAACTTCCATTGGTAATTGAACATTGACTGTGTATGTGTTCACAGATGCATCTATGGAGCCAGCATTTGGAGACTTGCAAGATGCTGTGATGAACTCCAGACTAACAGGCTTGATATTGATATCTCTAAATTTGTGAGCGACCTAGCACGTGGCATTCCAATTTTACTAGACAGAACTTTTACTTAAATTGTCTTTTTTTATTATTGAATTCAATGGTGCCAGTCAATATGGGGAGTGGGAAACCCTGTGTATTCTGCACCAGAATCAGGGAACTCCTGTTGTATACAGGACACTACACAGGAAGGTATGACCACTCTAACATGTTTGCCAGTGTAGCCCCATTACCACCAGACAAAATATTGATGTGCACAGTATCTGTATCGGCTAGGAATGACAATGAAAGGTGAAAGGTGCACATTGTTACATTAGCAGAACACTGATGCTATGGTATTATGTAAAGGGTTGTTTATTCTATATGTGTCACGCCCTGACCTTAGAGAGCTTTTTATGTCTCTATTTTGGTTTGGTCAGGGTGTGATTTGGGTGGGCATTCTATGTTCATTTTTCTATGTTTTGTATTTCTTTGTTTTGGCCGGGTGTGGTTCTCAATCAGGGACAGCTGTCTATCGTTGTCTCTGATTGGGAACCATACTTAGGTAGCCTTTTCCCACTGTTGTTTTCTGTTTTGTGTCTGCACCAGACAGAACTGTTTCATTTTGTTCAACTTTGTTATTTTTGTTCTAATGTTCAGATTTTAATAAACATCATAAACACGTACCACGCTGCGCTTTGGTCCACTCCTTCTTCATTCAACAGCTGTTACAATAAGGATCTGTTACTACATTTGACATTTATCAAAACACTTTGTTTAGAATATCTAAATAAATTCAGCAATCTCATATTACTCTGTAGGCTACTGACCTATTCAAAGCTTCCTCCGGCATCTCACCATACATCTATCTGCCTGTTGAAAATTGAACTCAACCTGCAGGAGGTTTGTTTGTTGTGATTGAGAACGGGAAAACAGCTGCGGGCAAAGTTCTGACAGATGGGTGTGTCTTGGTGGTGGCAAGGACACACCCAAGAAACACCCACATCATATCACCTCCAAGCCAACTCACGTTTGGTTTCTGTCATGGCCACGAGCATTTCTTGAGGAGCAAGCCAAAAAACAAGGCCAAATCAGCAGGTGCAGTTCCCCTTTAAACTTCTGTGTCTGTTTCCAACTGAAATCACGTCGGGGTAAGAATAGTGAAGTTTGTGCCTGGTAAGTTAATGAAGTGTTTGCTGGGGGAAAGATTACATCTGTGTCTCACTGTCATCCATAACAAAAATCTATTAAATGTTAAGATCATCAGGTGTAAAATGTGGCCACACTCAATTTCCATTAAACACGAGAAGGCAATACATTTAAAAATACCCAGCTTCCTCAGATCGAGACAAATTATTCTAATAGTGGTTTGATGGGATCCTACCCAACATCAGCACACCACAATATAAGATACAAGGCCCTGGCTTTCAGACTTTTAGACTAGGTCTCCCTTTAAAGATAATCATATTTCTTACTTGGCTGAACCCGCAAGAGGGCTCATGTAGATGGACCAGCCCCTAACTGTTTGCCATTGACCTAAGAAACAAGCCACGATTGCTGCTTAAAACAGAATCACTCAATGAAAATGCTAATGATTGGAAGTTGAAAAGAATCACTCATCGTCTCATGCTGTCTTGTGGTTTATTGGCACTGGTGATTGATATGCCTCTGAGAAAATGCATTTAGATCAAACAATAAAGGAAAGGCTTTTCCCCTCTTTAAAAAGCCTTTTCTCAACATTAAAACAGCTTTTAAATGATACTCTTTATTAATGTCAGTTGAGGAAATGATCATTAGATTATGAATAGCAGAGCCTGGTAAGGTGGCCGGCACATTCACAGCTCAAGACTGCAAACATGTCTGTGTCCGTCTCGGTGTCTGTCTCCATCTCTGTTTTCATCTCTGAATCCGTATCTGTCTGTCTCCATGGGCAGATTCGATTATGCTAAGCCGCGGGGAACCGGCATATGGCCCGTTACATCATCAGGCGAAAGCAGGGAGGGTGGAGCTCCCTTCTCAAATGGAACAGCAATCTGACATTTTGTCAACAAGGCAGTATGGTGCATCGTCCAGAAACATCTCTTTTCCATAAAATAAATGTTCTAACTATATTTTACATTTGGAAGGCAGATAAAGCATTTTGCATGGGAAAACATTGAATCCTAATCGTACTTAATTGCACCACTTCTGTTTTGAGCGGACTTCACCTTGGGCACCTGTTTCACACACGGGAGGCAGCCCGGTTCCAAATCGAATGCAATCAACTTTCAGCTGATGCAAACGCGCCTACACGGGTACCCGGGGCAGGGTTAATCGAACCCCCTCCATCTGTCTTGGGAAAGACAGAGAAATGAATGCCCATTCCTGTTGCAAAAACAAAACACACACCATGAGGTTGGGAAAAGTTGGGTGTGCCTGAATACACAAGTGACAATGAGTAAAGCACACAACCAAGACTAAAAAAAAAACAAGTTCACAGAGCCCTCAGGCAAGTGGTGGTTGAAGATCCTACCCGTTTGGCTTCCCTTACTAAGGCAGTGTCTTGGCTTCTCCGGAAGTGTTCAAATAAGTTATCCTTCTGAGGGACCTAAAACACAATTAGTGGTTCTGCTGGCACGCTGTGGTTGTGTCCTTCCACCTGCACCACTGGTGTGGAACAGTCATGCCACTGTGTTGATTAGAGAATGCCTTGCAGCTGTGTTGATTATTAATGCTATACAGGTATGTTGAGTGACAAAGCGCTGTCCTTTGCCAGCATGGTGCTGTAGTGATTGGGGCTGTAGCTGTCCAGGTTGCTGAAATTGGGTTTCTTCACTGTGATGCAGTGAACAGAGCTGTCCATGGAACTAAACTAGAGCATCTTGATAATGCTGTAGTGAGTAGACCTGTCTATGGTGCTGAAACTGGAGCTGTTCAGTCACGGCTATACCCCTCACTGAGCTACACATGTGGAATAGCAATACATTTAATGGTGAGAAGATTTACAATCGTTAAAGTGTTTTATTTCAGTGTAAAGATATCAAGCTTTCCTACTATGAACTCTTTGTAGTAGGTTCGACATGTTGTATTGTTCTGAATTAACTACAATACTGGTATAATTAAGAATTTTGACACACTCCATGAAGTCTTTAAACAATGAGCCTTCAGGAGTAATTGTCAATGTCAGCATTAATATCATTTCCAAATGTCATGTGCGGTTTTTGGAACACCAAAACCTTTCAGAATTTTGGTCACTCACGACAGCAGTAGACATTCCTGCAGCTCACAATTGCATCACTGTATATGCACTGTTCACTTTAGACCCACGTGCATTACTGCCACCATCTCACGGAGAGGTTTTGAGATAGAGGTAACTGCCAAAATAATGGAAACACTTGAGTAAATGGGACACAAAGTATAATTAAAGCAGGTGCTTCCACACAGGTGTGGTTCCTGAGTTAATTAAGCAATTAACATCCCATAATGCTTAAGGGCATGTACAGTGCCTTGCGAAAGTATTCGGCCCCCTTGAACTTTGCGACCTTTTGCCACATTTCAGGCTTCAAACATAAAGATATAAAACTGTATTTTTTTGTGAAGAATCAACAACAAGTGGGACACAATCATGAAGTGGAACGACATGTATGGGATATTTCAAACTTTTTTAACAAATCAAAAACTGAAAAATTGGGCGTGCAAAATTATTCAGCCCCGTTAAGTTAATACTTTGTAGCGCCACCTTTTGCTGCGATTACAGCTGTAAGTCGCTTGAGGTATGTCTCTATCAGTTTTGCACATCGAGAGACTGAAATCTTTTCCCATTCCTCCTTGCAAAACAGCTCGAGCTCAGTGAGGTTGGATGGAGAGCATTTGTGAACAGCAGTTTTCAGTTCTTTCCACAGATTCTCGATTGGATTCAGGTCTGGACTTTGACTTGGCCATTCTAACACCTGGATATGTTTATTTTTGAACCATTCCATTGTAGATTTTGCTTTATGTTTTGGATCATTGTCTTGTTGGAAGACAAATCTCCGTCCCAGTCTCAGGTCTTTTGCAGACTCCATCAGGTTTTCTTCCAGAATGGTCCTGTATTTGGCTCCATCCATCTTCCCATCAATTTTAACCATCTTCCCTGTCCCTGCTGAAGAAAAGCAGGCCCAAACCATGATGCTGCCACCACCATGTTTGACAGTGGGGATGGTGTGTTCAGCTGTGTTGCTTTTACGCCAAACATAACGTTTTGCATTGTTGCCAAAAAGTTCAATTTTGGTTTCATCTGACCAGAGCACCTTCTTCCACATGTTTGGTGTGTCTCCCAGGTGGCTTGTGGCAAACTTTAAACAACACTTTTTATGGATATCTTTAAGAAATGGCTTTCTTCTTGCCACTCTTCCATAAAGGCCAGATTTGTGCAATAAACGACTGATTGTTGTCCTATGGACAGAGTCTCCCACCTCAGCTGTAGATCTCTGCAGTTCATCCAGAGTGATCATGGGCCTCTTGGCTGCATCTCTGATCAGTCTTCTCCTTGTATGAGCTGAAAGTTTAGAGGGACGGCCAGGTCTTGGTAGATTTGCAGTGGTCTGATACTCCTTCCATTTCAATATTATCGCTTGCACAGTGCTCCTTGGGATGTTTAAAGCTTGGGAAATCTTTTTGTATCCAAATCCGGCTTTAAACTTCTTCACAACAGTATCTCGGACCTGCCTGGTGTGTTCCTTGTTCTTCATGATGCTCTCTGCGCTTTTAACGGACCTCTGAGACTATCACAGTGCAGGTGCATTTATACGGAGACTTGATTACACACAGGTGGATTGTATTTATCATCATTAGTCATTTAGGTCAACATTGGATCATTCAGAGATCCTCACTGAACTTCTGGAGAGAGTTTGCTGCACTGAAAGTAAAGAGGCTGAATAATTTTGCACGCCCAATTTTTCAGTTTTTGATTTGTTAAAAAAGTTTGAAATATCCAATAAATGTCGTTCCACTTCATGATTGTGTCCCACTTGTTGTTGATTCTTCACAAAAAAATACAGTTTTATATCTTTATGTTTGAAGCCTGAAATGTGGCAAAAGGTCGCAAAGTTCAAGGGGGCCGAATACTTTCGCAAGGCACTGTATAAAAATGTCCAGTTGCCCATTATTTTGGCTATCATGGCTAGAAGAAGAGATCTCAGTGACTTTGCAAGAGGGGTCTCATAGGGGGTTTAAAATGTGTGTGTGTGTGTGTCTCAGTCACCAGATCTCAACCCAATTCAACACTTATGAGAAATTCTGCAGCGGCGCCTGAGACTGTTTACCACCCCCAAATTATGGAAGAGGGGTGTCACATCCCTCCAATAGAGTTCCAGACCCTTGTAAAATCTATGCCAAGATGCATTTAAGCTGTTCTGGCATTTTATGTTGGTGTTTCCTTTATTTTGCAAGTTACCTGTATGTCATAAAGATATAGTCATATAAGTCATATAGTCACAATAAAGAAAAATAATAGCCCCTCGGAGACTAGAGAATTTACTAGCCTGGAGACTGAGCATTCAGATCTGCAGAAACTTAACGTGTGCTTGGTTGATGCCAGGACTTATTGTTTTTCAATGAGATCCTTGCATTTTTGCACTGCTTTGACAAAGTAGCTTAATCCAATGGAGCTTTGAAGCATATCGCTCGCTCCTAACGCTGTCAAAGACAAATCTCATTCATTCAATGTTAAAACAGCCCTGTTGTGGGCTGCATGCTGAAGATGTCTGAGGCTGGGAATGATTGTCTAACTCTGATTCTGCTCCAAGATATTTAAGTTGTCTCTGTTTGTTTCTCTGTTATCCTCTTCTTCACATCGTGTATCCTCCATCCCCATCAGAGTGTTGATTATTACATAGCCTCGCAGCAGAGACGCTCATTCAAAGTGACATTATGCCCATAACCCCTGAGAGGAGTGTGTCACACTTTCTCCTCTTGCTCCATGTTTTTATTCACTCCTTGGCCTCCATGGGAATGAACCTCACCTTTCCAATCAAGCCGAAAATGTTTTCACCACTTTTAGAGCAGTGTGATTTCAGGGCCGGGGGCGTGTTCTGTATACCAGTGATAAAGATTTGAAACAATGCAGTGGAGGAGTGGAGCTGGCTTTCAGTCATACCGTGGGTATAGAGGAGGGAGGACAGCCTCTCTCAGCTTTATTGTCTTCCACACATACTGATCAGGGCTGACTTACTCCTTGTAATGGCACTTACCTCTCCCTTATTTCCTATGGTAGCCATTAAACCATCACTTGACTGATGAACTTGACTATTTGAATATCCCTCTCTGCCGTCCAGTTTATGAACAGCCTAGGATTAATGATCCTTCACCAGAAGGTTGATTTCAGCTCTCTTCTTTAAACTTCTTATTACTAATGAGTGGCGATTTGGTTATGAATATATATTATCTGCAGTCACCATGAAGAGGATCAAGCATATGAAATGTACAGGGCAATTAGATGGTAACAGAGTGATACTGAGACTTAGATTTTTCACAAAATGAATGCCAAACAAAAACCAATGATTACAAAGTTAAACAAAACAGCCAACTATGCAGATGCAAAGTTTGGTGACAAAATGACGGCACAACAACAGCACAAACCGGCACAGCACAACGTTGCATCTGCACCGTTCTTCAAGGAAATATGTTTTGGTAAAATAGTCAGTGGAAATTGTCAAAAGTAGCCCATGTGCATAGAGTTTTATGGTTTGTTTAACTTTTCAATCGTTGTTTTACTTTTTTTTAACATACATTTAAAGTGAAAATCTGAGTCTCAGCATCACTCTCTTTGCATGGAATTGCCCTACATGAAATGTAGCCTGGTTTGATTGCACCCACTTGCGTGTCATATTACCATGTTATGCTGTGGGGAGAAGTGCATAAAAAAATGTGTGTAAGATGTACTAGGTAAATATAATCTATGTAAGTGTTCTAAAGGTGTTCTAAAGTGGGTGTTCCTATGTGAGACCACCTGTGTTGATTTCCAATGGTAAGAGGCTGATAATCAGGACTGACCATAAGGTACCTTGCCGTTTCAGTGTGATACTGGGGCAATCTTGCTTTAAGACCTGATAGTCTTTACACTCAGGCAGGCTGTAGAGGAACAGTCATTACTTAGTGCTCGCTGAGGGGGACAGAGCTAGAACGTGTGCTCAGAGACTGCCTGTCAATGGGAGGAGGACGCAGACGGACAGAGCGAGAGAGAAAGCGAAAGAGAGAAAGAGAGAGCGAGAGGGGAGATTCTACAGCAGTTAATTAAGGATCACTCTGTATGTGCCTGTAAACGCAAAGAGGCAAATCTATTCTGTGTCAGTGCCAGGGTCTCCTCGAGGGAATACAGTGATATTTCAAAGGAGGAAATGGCAAGGCTCTAAATCTGTTTCAGTCTCTGTGCTCATTGTTGGTCGTCCTCAGACAAAGTGAAGAAGGGCAAGCCGTGAAGTGTCAGAGGAGTTTGGGAGTCTCGACACCTAAATCAAGGATAAAGTTGTGGGGGGATTCACATCAGCTTTGGGATGGATGGATTTAAGATAATGTGATAGAATAATTATTTACTCTACCAGGATTACCAGGATCTTTACTCAGGTAGGAGATTTACTGTATAAAGAAGGAGAGATGTTTAAGTGTTTCGATGGAAGTATAAATAAAACTGTACCCAAGGGACTTTACATGAACAAATATGGAGACCGTTTCATAAAATCTGCTCTGTTTTTATGACATACATTTGCTTGCAATTTGTAGTAACATTACTTTTACAATATTTACTGTTTGCATAATCTTGTGGATTTCATGTTCCTCTTTTATTCCAAGGCTGATTTATTCCAAAGGTTACATCCAGTCTGTTGAAACACATAATGTTTGAACTATCAAATGTACTGACAGTTTTTGGAAATGTTCTGGGCCAATTGTGTTATGTACAGTACTTTACTGTACATGAACACATATGAGAACATCGATAGTGCATTAGAAAGAAAATACATGTACTGTGTTTTGCAGACTATGCCACCTTTTTACAGACGTAAAGTCCTTTAAACAGGGAAAACAGAGACTGTAATATCTAGGCTGAACTACGATAGGATCTTAATGTGATCACCCTGTTGTTTCTCCTGCAATGTAGGAAATGTAACACTTGTAATGTATTTAAGGTTTAAAAAGACTTATGAAGTTTTTAATTTGAATTTAGACATTTCAGCCGGTTGATTTTCACTTACGAAAAATGTAACAACCCCTACAAAAATGTTCATTAATTATAATCCACATAATAATTCAATTTCCTGTTACTGTAGCAAACTGGCTCAAATGAAGATCCTATATCTATACTGTAGGATCTGTGGAATGAATAACAAAAGGCCAGCTACATTTTTTCTCTGAAGCACTATCATTGAAAGCCAATCCAAGGCGGAAGCACACTCTACTCAAATTTCACATAGACACAGTAGGCTACATTCAACAAAAATATCTAAAACCTAATCTAATACAAAATCTCATTACCTATTAAAGCCACCTGCATAAAAGCAGATTTTCCTTTGACATGTTCCCTGACAAAAAATTCACATTTTGTAATGTGTTGAACCGAAACACTGCTTGCAGGCAACACCTCTAGTTTGTTGATGTAAAGATATGTTGACAGTGGTAATTATTTAGATTATAACTGAGAAAAAAACAACACTGAAACTGAATCTAATAAAAAATTGTACTACATGACAAAGGCACCTGCCCAAAAGCTATTTTCTCTTTCACAAGCTTCACTAAAAATGAATAATTTTGTAATCTGTTGAATACAATCACAATGTAATGCTATCACCATGTTTGTTGATGTCAATATATTTTTACAGAGGCAATTATTTACAATATTGAATCATTCTCAACCCAACCCTAACCTTAACCTGGGATCTGTATGTGTCTTGAAGCCCCTTATCTAAACAGCTTTGTGAGAGACATTACATGATTGTTGATTCCCATTATGGTTCTATCACTTTCACAACCTTGTGACATCCAAAAGACACCCATAGAAAAGAGATGGCAGCTAACTGCCTGTGAACCAGGAGAGCAATCTTCTTTTTTATTTCTAATTTTGGTTTAAAGGCAGGCAAGAAGAGATAGTCAGGTTGAAGAGGGGGATTCAGCCTGTCAGGGGAAATCTCAGCTGCATGGAATAAGTCTCCAGGGACCATTCCACATTTTCTGCTGCGCTGTGGCTCAGGGACAAAATAGGGCAGGAATAAAAAGATCACAAACGAGCAGTTGATTATCACGCTGAGTGATACACTGTTTATTATGAGGTTTATGTGGAAGTTCATTGGGTCAATGTGCCAGGACATGGTTTTGTGTGTTTCTGTGTGTGTGCGTGCGCGCGTGTGTGCTTTCATTTGGTCATGAGGGCATCTGTGCTTGCGTGTGTGTTTCTGTGTGTGACATGATGACCTTTGACTGTGCCCCCCCACCCCGCTATAGCAGATGTGTGCTGTCATGTCCTGGCTGCTTTGCCTGGTCCTCTGGGTCAGTGGGACAGCCATCCAGCTCTGCCAGGCCACCTTCTATGAGACCATACAGCTACAGCCGCACCATGTGACACGGCCTGGAAGGACTTCCATTCACATGATTGGTGAGTCATCAACAACACCCTCCTCCACTTCTACCTCTGCTTTGTTCCACTTTTGAGCTGTGTAAATGTAGGTCTAATGGAACATTGCAAAAGGTTTTGTCCCTTTTTATAGCCTTTGTATGGATATTTGCACTACAGAGTAATGGTTATTTACTGGAACAAAACAAGATAGGGAGGAGGGCTTGGGCAATATACGTATATTCTATTTAGAACTTTGTGTGTTCTTTGTAAATAGTCACTGAAAAAAATGACCAACTTTCCCTAACCTCTTGCAGGTTAATGTATTTCGTCATGAATCTTGTTCTGGAGGGAGCTCTTGTAATGCCCGGAGTGTAGTGGAGGAAGAATTCAGGCGCAGGAAACAGAGAATTCAGGGTAGCAATACTTTTAATTCACCACACAGGTGAAACCGACGCCAACCCAAACAAATGTCCCAAAACACGGGGAACTAAACAGTCCAGAAAATACACACATACATGGACAACCATGTCCTACAGTCGTGCACAAAATGTACACAGAGAATAATCCCGCACACTCAGTAGGCGGGCCGGCTGGATAATAAAGCCCCACCAATAAACCTAATTAAACGCAGGTGTAACTAATAAACAGACAAGGAGGGGGAGGAAAAAAGGATCAGTGGCAGCTAGTAGGCCGGTGACGACGACCGCCGAGCGCAACCCGAACAGGAAGGGGAGCCACCTTCGGTAGGAGTCGTGACAGCTCTGCAGAGTGGTCACTAGCTGGCATAGCCACTAAGTCATACAATCTGATTTTAACCCTAACTTTAACCCTAACCTTAACCCTAACCTTAACCACATTGGTAACCCTAATACCTAACCCTGACCTTAAATTAAGGCCAAAAAGTAAACTTCTGTTGTCATACATTCTTACAATTTAGCCAATTTTCACTTTGCAGCTGGCCCATCTAGCTGAAGTCGCTACGTTCTGCCTCCAGGACAAGACATCCCAATAAACTTCAACCTGTTAACCACTTTAGAAAAGGTTATGGTGTGTGTGGTGTCACTGGGGGCTTCTTTTGACAAAG
Source organism: Oncorhynchus mykiss (assembly GCF_057628025.1). Classification (NCBI taxonomy): domain Eukaryota; kingdom Metazoa; phylum Chordata; class Actinopteri; order Salmoniformes; family Salmonidae; genus Oncorhynchus; species Oncorhynchus mykiss. Next base: position 62,152,844 of record NC_143030.1, on the reverse strand, counting down.
CCATTATTTTCTAATGGATGACAGGCTAATTAGCTAGGACTAATCACCCATTAGCTATCTAGCATGCACATTGCACTGTGTTACATTTGTCTTTTGTGTACAGAGGGTTTGCTTCAAAAGTCCAAACCAACGTGGCAAGACTGTGTGTTTATTCATTTTGAGCTACAGTTTGCAGGATCTGGCGGAAATATTTACTCTTGGGTCCACCTCAGCCCCAATAACTCTCATGCTGATATATGAGTTAATTTACCAACAAACGATTCTCCTCCTTTTGGTTCGGGTGATTACAATCTCGATGAAATTGTGCTGAATTGAAATTGGACCAGCGGTACTTTTGTTTTCAGGAAGCCTAAGTAATGGATATTGTGAATGGAAGTATACATAGGAGAGAATCATTCAAAAGCTGCATAGTGAATCTTGTCAAGGCTTTGCAAAGAGAGCTGTGCCAGTGCTTTTAACTGAGCGTGCAGCACTCCTCAGTGGCTGTTCTATTTCCAACACCTTAGTAGTGGTAAAGCAGGTCAACTGCTTCTTGTATTCAACATTTGATGTCAGTGTCAGGACAGTAATTCTCGCTACACCACCTTTGTTTCATCGCTCAGTCACACGTGAGTATAATATAGTATGTGCTATCAAATGTGGACAAATGCAGCCCAACCAAATCCCAGGGCCTTATAACATGTGGACAAATGCAGCCCAACCAAAACCCAGGGTATAATAACATGTGGACAAATGCAGCCCAACCAAATCCCAGGGTATATTAACATGTGGACAAATGCAGCCCAACCAAAACCCAGGGTATAATAACATGTGGACAAATGCAGCCCAACCAAATCCCAGGGTATAATAACATGTGGACAAATGCAGCCCAACCAAATCCCAGGGCCTTATAACATGTGGACAAATGCAGCCCAACCAAATCCCAGGGTATAATAACATGTGGACAAATGCAGCCCAACCAAATCCCAGGGTATAATAACATGTGGACAAATGCAGCCCAACCAAATCCCAGGGCCTTATAACATGTGGACAAATGCAGCCCAACCAAATGCCAGGGCCTTATAACATGTGGACAAATGCAGCCCAACCAAATCCCAGGGCATTGTAACATGTGGACAAATGCAGCCCAACCAAATGCCAGGGCATTGTAACATGTGGACAAATGCAGCCCAACCAAATGCCAGGGCATTATAACATGTGAACAAATGCAGCCCAACCAAATACCAGGGTATAATAACATGTGGACAAATGCAGCCCAACCAAATCCCAGGGCCTTATAACATGTGGACAAATGCAGCCCAACCAAATGCCAGGGCATTGTAACATGTGGACAAATGCAGCCCAACCAAATGCCAGGGCATTATAACATGTGAACAAATGCAGCCCAACCAAATACCAGGGCATTATAACATGTGGACAAATGCAGCCCAACCAAATACATCCTCCTACTGTATTTTTAGACTACTAAAAGTACCGTTTGTGTGTTAATTATATGTTTTGTCTTTGGTGAATGTAATGTCAGCACAACATACAGTAGACTAAATGCTTATTGGGTTCTGTTCTTTTCCATGTCAAATCTCAACATTAGTGAGATTTATTTGGAGAAAGCTGTGAGCCTGATTGGAGTTACTGCTCTCTCGTGAGTCTTTGTTGTTTAGACGTCCCTGATCATAGGCTTTCCTGAAAAGATTGATTGCGCCGGTACTGAAAACAGCTAACTGGCCTAGCTGGTCCAATCATAAAGCAATGACGGAGGAGTAACCCAACATGGATGTCATGTTAGTACAGTGGCTTGCGAAGGTATTCATCCCCCTTGGTACTTTTCCTAATTTGTTGCCTTACAACCTGGAATTAAAATGCATTTTTTGGAGGTTTGTATCATTTGATTTACACAACATGCCTACCACTTTGAAGATGCAAAATATTTTTTCTTGTGAAACTAGCAAGAAATAAGACAAAAAAAACTGAAAACTTGAATGTGCATAACTATTCACCACCCCAAAGTCAATACTTTGTCGAGCTGTCTTTTGCAGCAATTACAGCCGCAAGTCTCTTGGGGTATGTCTCTATAAGCTTGGCACATCTAGCCACTGGGATTTTTGCCCATTCTTCAAGGCAAAACTGCTCCAGCTCCTTCAAGTTGGATAGGTTCCGCTGGTGTACAGCAATCTTTAAGTCATACCACAGATTCTTAATTGGATTACGGTCTGGGCTTTGACCAGGACATTCCAAGACATTTAAATGTTTCCCCTTAAACCACTCAAGTGTTGCTTTAGCAGTATGCTTAGGGTCATTGTCCTGCTGGAAGGTGAACCTCCGTCCCAGTCTCAAATCTCTGGAAGACTGAAACTGGTTTCCCTCAATAATTTTCCTGTATTTAGTACCATCCATCATTCCTTCAATTCTGACCAGTTTCCCAGTCCCTGCTGATGAAAAACATCCCCACAGCATGATGCTGCCACCACCATGCTTCACTGTGGGGATGGTGTTCTCGTGGTGATGGGTGGTGTTGGGTTTGCGCCAGTGTTTTCCTTGACGGCCAAAAAGCGAAATTTTAGTCTCGTTTGACCAGAGTACCTTCTTCCATATGTTTGGGGAGTCTCCCACATGCCTTTTGGCTAACACCAACGTGTTTGCTTATTTTTTCTCTAATCAATGTTTTTTTCTGGCCACTCTTCCGTAAAGTCCAGCTCTGTGGAGTGTACTGCTTAAAACGGTCCTATGGACAGATACTCAAATCTCCGCTACGGAGCTTTGCAGCGCCTTCAGGATTATCTTTGGTCTCTTTGTTGCCTCTCTGATTAATGCCCTCCTTGCCTGGTCCATGAGTTTTGGTGGGTGGCCCTCTCTTGGCAGGTTTGTTGTGGTGCCATATTCTTTTGATTATTTTATAATGGATTTAATGGTGCTCCGTAGGATGTTCAAAGTTCCTGATATTTTTTTATAACCCAACCCTGATCTGTACTTCTCTACAACTTTGTCCCTGACCTGTTTGGAGAGCTCCTTGGTCTTCATGGTGCCGCTTGCTTGATGGTGCAGATTCTGGGGCCTTTCAGAACAGGGGGTGAATACATATGCACGCACCACTTTTCAGCTTTTTTATTTTTTTATCTATATTTTTAAACAAGTTATTTTTTTTCATTTCACTTCACCAATTTGGACTATTTTGTGTATGTCCATTACATGCAATCCAAATAAAAATACATTTAAATTACAGGTTGTAATGCAACAAAATAGGAAGAACGTCAAGGGGGATGAATACTTTTGCAAGGCACTGTAGCTCTAGTCCTTGAGAGTAAAAACTAAACAGAACGCCATTTAAAACTACACAGGGTGCCATTTAAAACTAATCACTGCACCATTTAAAACTATACAGAGCGCCATTTAAACCTACACAGAGCGCCATTTAAAACTAAACACGGCACCATTTAAAACTACACAGAGCACCATTTAAACCTACACAGAGCGCCATGTAAACCTACACAAAGCGCCATTTAAACCTACACAGAGCGCCATTTAAACCTACACAGAGCGCCATTTAAACCTACACAGAGCGCCATTTAAACCTACACAGAGCGCCATTTAAACCTAAACACAGCACCATTTAAAACTACACAGAGCACCATTTAAAACTACACAGAGCGCCATTTAAACCTACACAGAGCGCCATTTAAACCTACACAGAGCACCATTTAAACCTACACAGAGGGCAATTTAAACCTACACAGAGCGCCATTTAAACCTACACAGAGCGCCATTTAAAACTAAACAGCGCCATTTAAACCTACACAGAGCACCATTTAAAACTTAACAGAGCGCCATTTAAACCTACACAGAGCACCATTTAAAACTTAACAGAGCGTCATTTAAACCTACACAGAGCGCCATTTAAAACTAAACACGGCACCATTTAAAACTACACAGAGCACCATTTAAAACTACACAGAGCACCATTTAAAACTACACAGAGTGCCATTTAAAACTAAACAGGGCACCATTAAAAACTATACAGAAGCCATTTAAAACTACAGAGAGTGTTATTTAAAACTACACAAAACCCAATTTAATGCGATGGCCTTGTACACAGATACACAATGCATAGACTTATTTTTCTACTGTATTATTGACTGCATGTTTGTTTTTCTCCATGTGTAACTCTGTGTTGTTGCATGTGTCGAACTGCTTTGCTCTATCTTGGCCAGGTCGCAATTGTAAATGAGAACTTGTTCTCAACTTGCCTACCTGGTTAAATAAAGGTGAAATAAAAAAATGTTTAAAAATAGATACACACATTAGATGGGACTAATATAGGACTGTAATGCTGAATGTTTCAGTTGTGTGTCTGTCCCATAAACATTTCTAAACAACAATGAAGGGGAACATGTTTTCTGAGCTCGAGATTCCCAGCTATCGAGTAATGGCCTTATGAAATCTCCTCTGAGACATCAGTGCTGCTGTTCTAGGAGCTTTGTGATGGTACAGCCCATAATTACATTCTCCCACTGAAGAATCAATCACTTGGGATGTTGGCATACAGCTGTAAAGACAATACACTCGACAAACACACATTTCCGACAAGGATTTGAGAGAGATTTCAAATTCACCCAAAAATATGAATAGTGGTTAGTTAATCTTGTAGAAAGCATACAATCGTTAATTTTCTGGATCAGGGGAAAGAGTAAAAACCTTGTTATTCCTGAATACCATAATTTGTCTTGTCCTCATGCCAGGATAAATGGGATGCCAGTATTATGAGAGCAGAATGGGATGCCTGGATTGACTGTGACATCAGGGCATTTGTTCTGCGTTGTGTGTTGTGTGGCTGTTGGATTGGTAGCAGTATTGGGGTTGACGGGTCATGAATTGGTGGCAGAAAGGACATTGGCTGTGGACCGTTGGGCCAATCATTGAAGCTGGTGACATGCCTTAAATTCTCAGTGACTGGTACTACCACAGGAAATTGAGATCACAAGGGGCTGGAGATCAGTTTTTTCCTTGCCAATGAAAAGTGTTGGGCTGTAGAGGTAAACAGGTTCTCTAAACAGGATAAATGGTAGGCATAGTGCAATGAAAGGTTTTAATATGCTGATTACGGCTAAATGCAACTCACATGGTCCAATATGAACATGAACAACGCTTTATTCCAAACAACTGACATTGATTTTGAAAGCCTTGAACAAAGGTAGGTCTATGTGTATAATTGCCTTGAGCCAATTTTAAATGTATTGCAAAAACAACACAAAGCATCCCAAGGGTTCCAGTGTCCCAGGCCCAGCACGCACTAACTCTAGCTGGAGGTAGGATTCCTGAATAGCTGATTATGTATGTCCAGTGAATCAGGAGGAGGTAGTGTACTCCTCTCCACCCTTCAGCTGTACTTATAGGATGCAGCAGCAGCCGGAGCTTCACTCTCAGACGTGCTGTGGGCTGTTTTACGCTCCTCTGGTGAAGACGGACAGTGCAGTTTGCCGAGCTACGGGTTGCATGATTCACAAGGTGCCTTATTTATTCCGTGCAATGAGCGTGAACAGCAGCAGGAACAGATTGTGGTTGTCGTGCATGCAAAAGGGGCGTCGGCTTTGTTTTTAGGGTCCTGAGTTGACATGCCACCATCCACCCCCAACAGGGATCACAGGAAACACACTAGAGCACTCAAACGTAAAGCACTCTTGCCACTGTTACAAAGTTTTGTGTTTTTCTGATCACACATTATCTCTAGAACTCATACACTTTAACTCATACATAAGGCTTTGTCCCATGATTTGAACTTACTTTACAAACTGAACCATGTTGCTCAAAACAAACAAGCAATGCCACCTACAATTAATCTGTAGTGATATGATTATATAAATGATAAGGTTATATAGTATTTAAGTGTATGAAAGGGGTGTGTTGACAGGGACTTTTAAATGCTTAATGCTATCTGTCAGACAGTCCATTTTCCCATGTGGTGTGTGTGCACTTAAGAGTAATGTATATAGAGAAGAGGGAAACATAATGCTATCTTAAAATAATCTGGAGTGATTGTATTGTAATTTTGTATTATCTTCAAATAGGAGGAAAGATTTGTTTTTAAATGGTAAGAATTCTATTGAGTGGTTGGCCTGAATCTCAGTTCCATCTGAAGGTGTCAACAGAGCCGTCTCTTCCTATAAGCAGACTAGGCGCTGCGTGTAGGGCCCCACACACTCTAGGGGGGCCCAACCCCCCACACACAAAAAAAGGAACTCAGTCAAGGTCTCAACTTACTGTTGAGAGTTAGAAAAGTAGAATACACGAGGTGCAATTTCGAAATTTGATAGTGCATCAGCAGTTTTCCACTTGTTATGTCAGTCCCTCAATTAGCCCATGGCAGCTACATTTTGTGGGGATTGCTAGGTAATTGCTAGCCCCGGCCAAATCTCGCTTGGGGCCCCCAAAAGGCTAGAAGCGGCACTGAGTGTCCACAGAGAGACAACAAATAGGAATTAGGAGGACACAGAAGCCTGAGGTGGTCTCACTCATCAACTCCCTCTCACCTACACTACGACTGGCAGGGTTTGAACTCAGACAATACTGGATTGAACTTCACTCGCTGAATGTTTTTTTCCTAATTGCCCTGAAAAAACATCAACATCGGGTTTGTGTTCTCGACTCCCAGTATGTTCATTTGAATTCTCAGTGCAAATAAGTACTTAAATTGACAGACACCCAAACATTACACCCCAAATGATATAGAAATCAGACACACACGTCAACATATAATATATAGAGGTAAGGGGCAGTGGTTATACGTAGGCTATTCCATTTTAATGTTGCTTGCAAGCTACATGTTTTTCATTGTGTATCTTTCTGTCAAAGAGAGCGAGAGAAAAAAAAGGAGCAAAAACATTTCCCCATGCTCTCTAACAAAGGAGAGACATAGTACAGTGCTACTTCCTCGCCAGAAACAAACATGAAAAATTGATTTTCAGCGGTCGCAAACAAAGGTTACATCCTTCTAGACAGTGACAGTTTAATAGCCTTATATAATGCCTCTTGCAGGCACATTCTTTTGACTTACATGTCGCTCATCCTCCCCTCAGACCTCCTCTAAGGAGGCTTGGGTTCAAATACTATTTGAAATCTGTCATATACTTTGAGCGTTTGATTCAGTCTGCATGGAGCGCCAGGTGTTATAGGTTCACACTTTTGAGACTTTGCATTCCAACAAGAAAGGTTAATCAAGCACAGGTACAATATTTGAAAAAATAAATCCAATATTATTTGATCTCAGGTCTGCCTCTGAGCCAGGAAGCCATGCCTTCACTAGGTCTCATCCCAGCCTACCTGCAGTGTCTATGGGAAGTGGCATGCAGCCTGAGCCTACTACATCTGGTGCCTGCCAAGCCTATTTTGTCCCAATATTCTCCATACATGACAGTGTGACCCCAGGGGACCAACTCTCCATACAATTCCATTATGCAGTGGTGGAAAAAGTACTAAATTGTCATACTGGAGTAAAATTAAAGATATCTTCATAGAAAATGACTGAAGTCAATGAATCAATAAATCAATCAAATGTATTTATAAAGCCCTTTTTACATCAGCCGATGTCACAAAGTGCTGTACAGAAACCCAGCCTAAAACCCCAAACAGCAAGCAATGCAGATGTAGAAGCACGGTGGCTAGGAAAAACTCCCTAGAAAGGCAGGAACCTAGGAAGAAACCTAGAGAGGAACCAGGCTCTGAGGGGTGGAGATTATAACAGTACATTGCCAAGATGTTCAAACGTTCATAGATGACCAGCAGGGTCAAATAATAATAATCACAGTGGTTGTAGAGGGTGCAACAGGTCAGCATGTCAGGAGTAAATGTCAGTTGGCTTTTCATAGCCGATCATTCAGAGTTAGAGACAGCAGGTGCGGCAGAGAGAGTCGAAAGCAGCAGGTCCGGGACAAGGTAGCATGTACGGTGAACAGGTCAGGGTTTCATAGCCGCAGGCAGAACAGTTGAAACTGGAGCAGCAGCATGACCAGGTGGACTGGGGACAGCAAGGAGACTTCAGGCCAGGTAGTCCTGAGGCATGGTCCTAGGGCTCAGGTCCTCCGAGAGAAGAGAGAAAGAGAAAAAGAGAGAATTAGAGGGAGCATACAGACACCAGATAAGACAGGACAAATACTCCAGATATAACAGCCCCCTGACACAAACTATTGCAGCATAAATACTGGAGGCTGAGAAAAGTGAAAGTCACCCAGTAAAATACTATTTGAATAAAAGTATTTGGTTTTAAATATACTTAAGTATCAAACGTAAATCAAATTACTAAAATATACTTAAGTATCTAAAGTTAAAGTATGTGTTTAGTATGTGTCAGATCAGAGGGAGTAGGGATGTGATAAGTGTGTGATTTGAACCATTTCCCTGTGCTGCTAAGCATTCAGAATGTAACGAGTACTTTTGGGTGTCAGGGACAATTTATGGAGTAAAAGTATATTAATTTCTGTAGTAATGTAGTGAAGTAAAAGTAAAGGTTGTCAAAAATATAAATAGTGAAGTAAAGCACAAAACTAAGAAAAACTACTTAAATAGTACTTCAAAGTATTTACACCACTGCCATTATGCTAAGGTACCTTCTTAGACTAATTTCCAGTCAATAAAGTAGTATTTCCATTTCATCTGATACATTTTAATTAATTTTTATTACTTATGTAACCTTTATTGAACTAGGCAAGTCAGTTAAGAACAAATAATTATTTCCAATGACAGCAGTATTTGTGGTAATTTATTATTTTTAAACATTTTTTATTTCACCTTTATTTAACCAGGTAGACTAGTTGAAAACAACTTCTCCTTTACAACTGCGACTTGGCCAAGATAAAGCAAGCAGTGCAACACAAACAACAACACAGAGTTACACATGTAATAAACAAACATACAGTCAATAATACAATAGAAAAAGTATATATACAGTGTGTGCAAATTAGGAAGGATAATGGAGGTAAAGCAATAAATAGGCCATAGTGGCAAAATAATTACAATATATCAATTAAACACTGGAGTGATAGATGTGCAGAAGATGAGTGTGCAAGTACAGATACTGGGGTGCAAAGGAGCAAAATAAATAAAATAACAGTATGGGGATGAGGTAGTTGGATGGTCTTTTTACAGATGGGCTATGTACAGGTGCAGTGATCTGTGAGCTGCTCTGACAGCTGGTGCTTAAAGCTAGTGAGGGAGATATGTGTCTCCAGCTTCAGTGATTTTTGCAGTTCGTTCCAGTCATTGGCAGCAGAGAACTGGAAGGAAAGGCGGCCGAAGGAGGAATTGGCTTTTGGGACCAGTGAAATATACCTGCTGGAGCGCGTGCTATGGGTGGGTGCTGCTATGGTGACCAGTGAGCTTAATGTGAATCTGGAAGGAGAGTTTACAGTCCAACCAGACACCTAGGTATTTGTAGTTGTCCACATATTCTAAGTCAGAACCGTCCAGAGTAGTGATGCTGGACGGGCGGGCAGGTGTGGGCAGCAATTGGTTGAAGAGCATGCATTTAGTTTTACTTGCATTTAAGAGCAGTTGGAGGCCACGGAAGGAGAGTTGTATGACATTGAAGCTCTTCTGGAGGTTAGTTAACACAGTGTCCAAAGAAGGGCCAGAAGTGTACAGAATGGTGTCGTCTGTGTAGAGGTGGATCAGAGAATCACCAGCAGCAAGAGCGACATCATTGATGTATACAGAGAAAAGAGTCGACCCGAGGATTGAACCCTGTGGCACCTCAATAGAGACTGCCAGAGCTCCGGACAACAGGCCATCCGATTTGAAACTCTGTCTGAGAAGTAGTTGGTAAACCAGGCGAGGCAGTCATTTGAGAAACCAAGGCTGTTGAGTCTGCCGATGAGAATGTGGCGATTGACAAAGTTGAAAGCCTTGGCCAGGTCGATGAATACAACTGCACAGTATTGTCTCTTATCGATGGCGGTTATGATATCGTTTAGGACCTCAGTGTGGCTGAGGTGCACCCATGACCAACTCAGAAACCAGAGCGGAGAAGGTACAGTGGTATTCAAAATGGTCGGTGATCTGTTTGTTAACTTGGCTTTCGAAGACCTTAGAATGGCAGGGTAGGATAGATATAGGTCTGTAGTAGTTTGGGTCTAGAGTGTCTCCCCCTTTGAAGAGGGGGATGACCGCGGCAGCTTTCCAATCTTTGGGGATCTCAGACGATACAAAAGAGAGGTTGAACAGGCTAGTAATAGGGGTTGCAACAATTTTGGCGGATAACTTTAGAAAGAGAGGACCCAGATTATCTAGGCCGGCGGATTTGTAAGGGTCCAGATTTTGCAGCTCTTTCAGAACATCAGCTGTCTGGATTTGGGTGAAGGAGAAATGGGGAGGCTTGGGCAAGTTGCTGTGGGGGGTACAGGGCTGTTGACCGGGGTAGGGGTATCCAGGTGGAAAGCATGGCCAGCCATGGAAAATGCTTATTGAAATTCTCAATTATCACGGATTTATCGGTGGTGACAGTGTTTCCTAGCCTCAGTGCAGTGGGCGGCTGGGAGGAGGTGCTAATATTCTCCATGGACTTTACAGTGTCCCATAACTTTTTGGAGTTTGTGCTACAGGATGCAAATTACTTTTTGAAAAAGTTAGCCTTTGCTTTCCTAACTGCCTGTGTACATTGGTTCCTAACTTCCCTGAAAAGTTGCATATCGCGGGGGCTATTCGATGCTAATGCAGTACGCCACAGGATGTTTTTGTGCTGGTCAAGGGCAGTCAGGTCTGGAGTGAACCAAGGGCTATATCTGTTCCTGGTTCTAAATGTTTTTAACCTTTCTGATCTCCCCATCCCGGATCCGGGATCGTGAATACAGACTCAAGCTCATTACCATAACGCAACGTTAACTGTTCATGAAAATCGCAAATGAAATGAAATAAATATGCCATCTCTCAAGCTTAGCCTTTTGTAAACAACACTGTCATCTCAGATTTTCTAAACATGCTTCTCAACCATAGGAAAACAATCATTTGTGTAACAGTAGCTAGCTAGCGTAGCATTTAGCGTTAGCATTAGCGTTAGCATCCAGCAGGCAACATTTCAACAAAAACAAGAAGTCTTCAAATAAAATAATTTACCTTTGAAGAACTTTGGATGTTTTCAATGAGGAGACTCTCAGTTAGATAGCAAATGCTCAGTTTTTCCAAAAGGATTCTTTGTGTATTAGAAATAGCTCCGTTTTGTACATCACATTTGGCTACCAAAACAAAACGAAAATTCAGTCCTCAAAACGCGAACTTTTTTCCAAATTAACTCCATAATATTGACTGAAAACATGGCAAACGTTGTTTAGAATCAATCCTCAAGGTGCTTTTCACATATCTCTTCGATGATATATCGTTCGTGGAAGCCTGGTTTCTCCTCTCTATCAAATGGAAAAATAATTGCACCTGGCGTTGCGCACCAATTTCGACGCAGGACACCAGGCGGACACTTGGAAAATGTAGTCTCTTATGGTCAATCTTCCAATGATATGCCTACAAATACGTCACAATGCTGCCGACATCTTGGGGAAACGGCAGAAGGTCTAAGCTTATTCCTGTCGCATTCACAGCCATATAAGGAGACATTAGAAAACAGAGCTTCAGAAATTCTGCTAATTTCCTGTTTGACGTTTCATCTTGGTTTCGCCTGTAGAATGAGTTCTGGGGCACTCACAGACAATATATTTGCAGATTCTGAAACTTCAGAGTGTTTTCTTTCAAAAACCGTCAATAATATGCATAGTCGAGCATCTTTTCGTGACAAAATATTGCGCTTAAAACGGGAACGTTTTTTATCCAATAATGAAATAGCGCCCCCATAGACTCAACTGGTTTGGGGCATGCTCATTTAACATGGTGAGGAAAGCACTTTTAAAGAATAATGGGTTTCTGACAAGACATCGAGGTCTCTTTCAGGGGAGAACTAATGTGCCCGTTTTGGATTTTGGATCTGGGCCACATTTTGTCAGTTATTGTGTGTGAGCAGTAATCATATTTGGATACAACACCTTGCACATGCCTGATTATGTTCAGCATTGGTGTGATATTGGATTTTACAACACTAAATACTACATGTTCTCTCTTGGACTCCATTGATAATTCCATTCACGAGACCCACATGTACTTAGTGCTTGTAGATATTGGTTAATACAGCATGTTTATAGAAAACGTACATGCAGCAGCATTGTGCAATGGGCTATGGTTTTGTGTGTGCAAAATGAATTTCGGAGGCCTAAAGCTTAATTAATTACACAGCACTGACTCTCCTCTGACTCTGACAGCTGTTATCAGCCTTAGATACTCTGTATGAGGATCCTCATGCATTAATAACCATGCTACATCACTCCCACCAGGCTCAGTGGCTGCTGGCACAGGGGGTTCTCCAAGAACATACACACACACTTGCACACACACACACATACACAATCACACACATACATTCACAAACACACACAGAAATAGTGTAGAGTGGAGGGGAATTGTTTTGTTTTGCATGTTGGAGTCAAGGCCACCAGCAGCAGAGAATAGCAATCCATCAACACTGTGTCAAACAGCCCCCACATTCAGTTTGATCATTTTCTATTCACTTTTCACAATTTCTTCTCCACAACATACTGTGTGAGGATGTTGGGCAGAAGAATACTGTTCATCCTAACCTTGGATAAGATCTGATTCTGAAACAGAGTAAAGTGATAATCCTTCCATTGAATTGATCATGCCTCAATGACTGATCCATTAGCCACAACATCCACATGACATGTCAACAACAACAATATGTTGTCAGCTATAGCAAATTCAGTACACAGTGGTTTATGTGATTGGATAAAAAGGAATGCAGGAATCACAAAAAAACTTTACACGTGTGACCTTATATCAAACATATTTACATTTTCACAAGTCAGACGTGGTTTGCAGACACGTGTGAAGTTTCACATGTTATATAATTTTTTACGTTTTTCCCTTCACATGTTTTTCCCTCACTTCCAGCTACATCTAGAGTCCCATCCAGGGATTGACCAGGGCCAACCATGCACTCAGGCTCCTGAGTGGCGCAGCGGTCTAAGGCACTGCATCTCAGTGCTAAACGTGTCGCTACAGACACCCTGGTTCGAATACAGGCTGTATCACAACCGCCCGTGATTGGAAGTCCCATAGGATGGCGCACAATTGGCCCAGTGTGATCTGGGTTTGGCCGGTGTAGGCCATCATTGTAAATAACATTTTGTTCTTAACTGACATCCCTAGTTAAATAAAGGTTAAATTAAAAATAAATCAAATGGAGGCGATCCAGCAGAAGAACTGTATGTTTCTCAGAGGCTGAACAAGAATATGGATAACATACATCTAGTTGTTTTTTCTATGCATTGGCAGGACAGAACATCTGCGTTGGGTAAACTCAAAGGGGAGGTGTGTGTCTCTTGTTAACAACAGCTGTTGTGCGATCTCTGATATTAAGGAAGTCTCGGGTTTCTGCTCGCCTGAGTTAGAATACCTAATTTTTATTTTAACCAGGCAAGTCAGTTAAGAACAAATTTTTATTTTCAATGACGGCCTAGGAACAGTGGGTTAACTGCCTGTTCAGGGGCAGAACGACATATTTGTACCTTGTCAGCTCGGGGGTTTGAACTTGCAACCTTCCGGTTACTAGTCCAACGCTCTAACCACTAGGCTACCCTGCCGCCCCATGATAAGCTATAGACCAAACTATTTTGAGAAGAGAAAGGGGTTTTGGAAGGAAGACTAAGGAACATGGGTCTCTATTGGACCTGGTAAGCTATTCTCACGTAAATACATATGCCACTAACGATCGCTCATTCAGAAAATAATGTATCGTATTTACGTGACGCTGGCTTCAATAGTTGAGCTGGTGATGTGAGGCGCTGGTTTGCCCAGTCGATGTCGCCATTTTCCTTTGTAGATTATTCCGCGTTGTCATGTGAGAGGTTCACGTGGTCTGAAAGGTTCATCTCCCTGTTGAGATTCTTCCGGTTCGGTCAGTGTTCTCGTACTAGATTTGCTACCTTTCCAGCTGCAGTCTGTTAGGCTGTCATCTCACTTATTCTTGAGTGATCAATAGTTCACAGTTCATACCATTTCACATGTGGAGCAAGCACTCTCGTTTCCTGGCCTGTAGAGTTGAAATTCACCCTTATCAAAGTGGAGGACAAGTCCTCCCGTTATTTGGAACTGAGTTGATTTTTGATCACGGAGGCTTTTATTCAAGAGTAGAAAAGGGGTTGGTTCATCATTTCTAACCAATATCTATTCACTTGGGTGTTGCTCCTGACTTAGTTAAACTTTACATTGGAGGCCAATTCTTTCATTTTAAAGGTTAACATCACATTACATCATTTCGCAAATAGTTTAATCTTTACTCATTAATTTGATACAAGAATTAGATGCAAGCCTCACAACTGAGGAACCTATGTAAACAGAGTTAGGGTAATGTGGCTGTATTGTCTTTCGTGAGGTCACAAACATGAAACAAAACAGACCAGGTCATAGCTGGCTTCTCCACCCAACGTTTACACATTCTCCAAAATAGGAATATTGTTAAATTCTCAAGTAGAATTTGGCGGGAACGTTCCTTTGTTCTACTGTGACCCTCTCTCTCTCATACAGCATGGTTAGGGAGACAAGAGTCTCTGCCACATTTCTGCTAGCCAATTCCCTGAAAGGGCTAGCGTCATGACACCGGCCAAACCCGAACGATGCTGGGCCAATTGTGCGCCTCCCTATGGGACTCCCAATCATGGCCGGTTGTGATACAGCCTGCATATCGCCCCAACAGATCCACGGATGATGTAATCGCCATTGCACTGCACACTGCCCTTTCCCATCTGGACAAAAGGATTACCTATGTAAGAATGCTGAAAAGATCCTCAAAACATTATACAGCTGCACCATTGAGAGCATCTTGACTGGCTGCATCGCCACTTGGTATGGCAGCCGCTTGACATTTGACCACAAAGCACAACAGAAGGTAGTGCATGCGGCCCAGTAGATCACTGGGGCAAAGCTCACTGCCATCCATGACCTCTATACCAGGCGGTGTCCCTAAAACTGTCAAAGACTCGAGCTACCCAAGTCATAGACTGTTCTCTCTGTTACTGAACGGAAAGCGGTATCCATGCACAAAGTCTGGAACCAACAGGACCCTTTTAACAGCTTCTATCCGCAAAACTACTAAATAATTCATCTGTGTAGCTATTGGTGAACTATTTAGCTATCTGCATTGACCTTTTTTGCACTAACTTTTATGACTCATCATACACTTTCTCTACTGTTTATTATCTCACTTTATTCCTAGTGATATGTACATACACTATATATACAAAAGTATGTGGACACGCCTTCAAATTAGTGGATTTGGCTATTTACACAACAGGATGACATGGAGAAGGGTACGAGTAATGGAGGATTGGAAACACCCTGTATGGCTCACCAGCGTACTCTTAGCTACTGATGAGCCTGGTCTTTTAATGGACAGGTAGATACAGTGCCTTGCGAAAGTATTCGGCCCCCTTGAACTTTGTGACCTTTTGCCACATTTCAGGCTTCAAACATAAAGATATAAAACTGTATTTTTTTGTGAAGAATCAACAACAAGTGGGACACAATCATGAAGTGGAACGACATTTATTGGATATTTCAAACTTTTTTAACAAATCAAAAACTGAAAAATTGGGCGTGCAAAATTATTCAGCCCCCTTAAGTTAATACTTTGTAGCGCCACCTTTTGCTGCGATTAGAGCTGTAAGTCGCTTGGGGTATGTCTCTATCAGTTTTGCACATCGAGAGACTGACATTTTTTCCCATTCCTCCTTGCAAAACAGCTCGAGCTCAGTGAGGTTGGATGGAGAGCATATGTGAACAGCAGTTTTCAGTTCTTTCCACAGATTCTCGATTGGATTCAGGTCTGGACTTTGACTTGGCCATTCTAACACCTGGATATGTTTATTTTTGAACCATTCCATTGTAGATTTTGCTTTATGTTTTGGATCATTGTCTTGTTGGAAGACAAATCTCCGTCCCAGTCTCAGGTCTTTTGCAGACTCCATCAGGTTTTCTTCCAGAATGGTCCTGTATTTGGCTCCATCCATCTTCCCATCAATTTTAACCATCTTCCCTGTCCCTGCTGAAGAAAAGCAGGCCCAAATCATGATGCTGCCACCACCATGTTTGACAGTGGGGATGGTGTGTTCAGCTGTGTTGCTTTTACGCCAAACATAACGTTTTGCATTGTTGCCAAAAAGTTCAATTTTGGTTTCATCTGACCAGAGCACCTTCTTCCACATGTTTGGTGTGTCTCCCAGGTGGCTTGTGGCAAACTTTAAACGACACTTTTTATGGATATCTTTAAGAAATGGCTTTCTTCTTGCCACTCTTCCATAAAGGCCAGATTTGTGCAATATACAACTGATTGTTGTGCTATGGACAGAGTCTCCCACCTCAGCTGTAGATCTCTGCAGTTCATCCAGAGTGATCATGAGGCCTCTTGGCTGCATCTCTGATCAGTCTTCTCCTTGTATGAGCTGAAAGTTTAGAGGGACGGCCAGGTCTTGGTAGATTTGCAGTGGTCTGATACTCCTTCCATTTCAATATTATCGCTTGCACAGTGCTCCTTGGGATGTTTAAAGCTTGGGAAATCTTTTTGTATCCAAATCCGGCTTTAAAAACTTCTTCACAACAGTATCTCGGACCTGCCTGGTGTGTTCCTTGTTCTTCATGATGCTCTCTGCGCTTTTAACGGACCTCTGAGACTATCACAGTGCCGGTGCATTTATACGGAGACTTGATTACACACAGGTGGATTGTATTTATCATCATTAGTCATTTAGGTCAACATTGGATCATTCAGAGATCCTCACTGAACTTCTGGAGAGAGTTTGCTGCACTGAAAGTAAAGGGGCTGAATAATTTTGCACGCCCAATTTTTCAGTTTTTGATTTGTTAAAAAAGTTTGAAATATCCAATAAATGTCGTTCCACTTCATGATTGTGTCCCACTTGTTGTTGATTCTTCACAAAAAAATACAGTTTATATCTTTATGTTTGAAGCCTGAAATGTGGCAAAAGTGGGCCGTTCAAGGGGGCCGAATACTTTCGCAAGGCACTGTATGTAATGACCTGTAGTTCCACAATACAGACAGCTCTTGGCGCTCGGTCTGCGTAAACGTTCAGCAGGAGACAATCTAGCCCTGCCCAGTTGCATCGGCTCCGGAGAAGGCAAGTTGACAGCCCTCGTTGACTCCCAAGGGAACTCGGGTGACATCGGATTCTCTTTAACCACCTCTGATAATCCATGAAGGAAAATGTCGAACAGAGACTCCGGATTCCAGCCACTCTCGGCGGTCAAAGTGCGAAAATCCACTGTGTATTCTGCCACAGTACTTGACTCTTGACACAGTTGAAGTTGCTTCTGAGCAGCCTCTCTCCTGGAAAACAGAGAATTGGATACCCTTCTAACCCCACACCTCCGTAGCCTAGGTGAGTGAAATCCCGGACATCAGCGTTATCAGTTACGCTATCTTTGAGCGATCTGAGGGAAACGAAGAGGGCTGCAGCTCGAAGATGAGGGAGCATTGGGAGAGAAACGCCAGGCAGGTTCCTGGATCTCCAACGTAGCGTTCCGGAGGAGTTAAGCAGGGTTCTCTGGAAGCAGGGGTAGGCTAGGGAGAAGCGCCGCAGGTAGCAAGGTTACTGAGAGTCTGGGGGGTTACCGTAGTGACTTGCTGCCTATTAGATAATCTGCGGAATTGCTCCAGCAATATATTGAAAGTGTAATCCTGGTGTTCCGCCAAGGTCGGGAGTCCTATCATAAGGTTTTGAAGTAGCCCCTCATGTCTTCCAATGCTGGCTCCTTGGGAGTTGCGAAGCTGGTCTAAGTCTGCTGGGTCAGTCATGGCCAGCTCGTACAATCACACCTCAGGATAATACTCAGATGCAGACACAAGAGGCGGATAGTTTGATTCTCAGAATATTTAAAATAACAAAAGTGTCAGGCAGAACGGTTATAACCAGGAAGACTAGAAAACAAAAATTTGAGAACAGGAGAAATGGGAAACATGCTGGTAAGACCTGACAAAACAAGACAAACTGGCAACAGACAAACAGAAAACGCAGGTATAAATGCACAGGGGACAATGGGGGAAAATGGGAAATACTTGGTGGGGGTGGAGACAAGCACAAGACAGGTGAAAAAGATTAGGGTATGACACTAGGGCTGTTTTTCATGGTCTCGCAGCTGGGAGACCCATGAGGCGGCGCACAATTGTCCCAGCATCGTCCAGGATGTCCAATCGCACTCTAGTGACTCCTGTGGCTGGCCAGGCGCATGCACGCTGACTTCGGTCGCTAGCTGGATGATGTTTCCTCCGAGACATTGGTGCGACTGGCCTCCGGGATAAGTGAGCAGTGTGTCAAGAAGAAGTGCAGCTTGGCGATGTCGTGTTTCGGAGGACGCATGGCTCTCGACCTTCGCCTCTCCCATGTCCGTATGGGAGCTGCAGCAATGAGACAAGACTGTACTAACAATTCAATATAACAAAATTGTGGAGAAAAAAGGGTAAAAAGTACAACAACAAAAAAATAAAGAATTGAATAATGGTTTGCCGAAATTGGTGTGGAGGAACATGACTGGCCTGCACAGAGCCCTGACCTCAACCCCATCAAACACCTTTGGGATGAATTGGAACGTCGACTTTGAGCCAGGCCTAACCTTCTGTGGCGCAATGGATGTCCCCGCAGCAATGTTTCAACATCTAGTGGAAAGCCTTCCCAGAAGAGTGGAGGCTGTTATAGCAGCAAAGGGGGGACCAACTCCATATTAATGACCATGATTCTGGAATGAGATGTTTGACAAGCAGGAATCCACATACTTTTGGTCTACCTCAATTATCTCGTACCCCTGCACATCGACTCGGTACTGGTACCCATGTATATATTCAAGTTATTGTTAGTCATTGTGTATTTATTATCACTTTTATTATTATGTTTTACTTTTCTACTATTTCTGTAAATTGTTGGGAAGTGCCCGTAAGTAAGCATTTCACTGTCTACACACCAATTTTTTATTTATTTAGATTTGGGATGCAGAGTACTGTGTTGCTGGAATGAATGTGCCAAAACATGTACCTGGAAAAGGGTAGTGAAAGGGAAGTCCAGGGTAACATAACCAACGATGTGGAAAATTGCAGGAAGTGGGAGGCGTTTAATTTATTTGCGTTATTGTAACATATACCCTAAGAATCGGGAAACAAGTACAGGGAGTGAATTTAGTAAATAACGGAACATGGAACAAAACAAGAAACACAAGTAGCGTACAGTCATGAAACACAGGAACAGAGTCAATAACGCCTGGGGAAAGAACCAAAGGTAGTGACAGATATTGGGGAGGTAATCAGGAAGGTGATGGAGTCCAGGTGAGTCTCATGAGGCACAGGTGCGCGTAACGATGGTGGCAGTGTGCTTAACAATGAGTAAACTTTCGACGTTGAGCGCCGGAGAGCGGGAGTGGGAGTAGACGTGACGGTTATCGTTAAATAAAATCACTGAAAAGTCCATTTACAATTAATTTGCTCTCACATAAAAAATATTTAGTTTTTCTATCAATACTTTTGAGTCTGTTTTGCTTTCAATTTCATTCAAATGTAATTTTCACATGTGAAAGTGAGATTTTCACGTGTGGTTTTCTTACATGTGAATCTGCAAATTTCACGTGATTGATTTTCACGTGATTGATTTTCTGGTCACACTTTATTTGGATAGTCCGGATAGTCCATACTATCAACAAACTATCTGTTGTTAAGCAACTACTTACTGCGGTTATGGTTAGGGTTAGGTTTTGAATAAGGGTTAGGATAACGGTTAAAGTTAGGGCTAGGACTAGGGTTAGGAAGTAGATATGAAGTTGAAGTGTTACTGATAGTCAGTAGAGCATCTACAGATGGACAATCCAAATAAAGTGTTACCGAGTTTCCTTACATGTGATTGATTTTCACGTGAACTTGCATATCCACATGTGAAAGTGATATTTTCACATGTGGAGTTGTTTTACATGTGAAAATGCTAATGTAATTTTCACATGTGAAAACACAATTCCACATGTGAAAGTGGGATTTTCACATTTGGAATGTGAATGTTTTTCTGATTTGAAAATGCAATTCCACGTGTGAGTTAGATTTTCACGTGAACATTTTTACATGTGAAACTGCACATCCGAATTTCACGTGAAAGTTTTTAACATATGAAGCCAAAAATGCCACATGTGAAACTGCAATTCAAATATGAGGTGAAAACATGTTATTCTCGCAATGGGACAGAAAATAAACAGTAACAGCAGCGTATGTGAGTCAAAAAAGGGTCAATACAGATATTCCGAGTAGCTATTGGGTAACTATTTAACTAACTATTTAGCAGCCTTTCAGGTTGGGGTAAAAGCTGTTCAGGGTCCTATTGGTTCCAGACTTGGGGCATAGGTACCACTTGCCATGCGGTAGCAGAGAGAACAGTCTCTGACTTGGATGGCTGGAGTCTTTGACAATTTTTAGGGCCTTCCTCTGACCTCCTGGCATAGAGCTCGGCCCCAGTGATGTACTGGGCCGTATACACTACCCTCTGTAGCGCCTTGCAGTTGCCAAGCAGTAGCCATACAGTTGCCATACCAAGTGGTGGTGCAGCCAGTCAACATGCTCTCAATGGTGCAGCTGTAGAATGTTTTGAGGATCTGAGGGCCCATGCCAAATATTTTCAGCCTCCTGAGGGGGAAGAGGTGTTGTTGTGCCCTCTTCATGACTGTGTTTATGTGTGTGAACCATGATAGTTCCAGAGTGATGTGGACACCGAGGAATTTTGAAGCTGTCGACCTGCTCCACTACAGCCCCATCGTTGGGGCGTGGATGGGGGCGTGTTTGGCCCTCCATTTCCTGTTGTCCACGATCAGCTCCTTGGTCTTACTGATGTTGAGGGAGAGGTTGTTGTCCTGGCACCACACTGCCAGGTCTCTGACCTCCTCCCTGTAGGCTGTCTCATCATCATCAGTGATCAGGCCTACCACTGCCGTGTCATCTGCAAACTTAATGACGGTGTTGGAGTCCTGCGCGGCGACACAGTCGTGGGTGAATAGAGAGTATAGGAGAAGACTAAGCACGCACCCCTGAGGAGCCCCTGTGTTGAGGGTGAGCGTGGCAGATGTGTTGTTGCCTACCCTCACCACCTGGGGGTAGTGCTAATCATTATTCCAATGTTAATGTTGTTTGTCTGGTGTTTATCCCAGTGAGAAGTCAGAACCCTTAGGCCTTCCTCAAAAAAGACCCCACCCCCAATCAGATTCTGTTTGGGATATTAAAAAAATACAGAATTTGGGATTTTCTTATGTATTTTTAAATCGGATGTGTATTTTCTTGCCCTTGTCCTGCCTATCCCTTGCAAAAAAAAGGTGTTAAGCTATTTAATCCTAATCCCCAACCCTAACCTAGCTTCATGTCCAGACCCCAGCTCAACCCCAACCATTGCCATACCCCTAACCCTTGCTTCATGTCCACACGACGGTTCAACCCTAACCCTAGACATAACCCTAACCCTTACCTTAATCCTAACCCTAGCTTCATGTCCACACAACGGTTTAACCCTAACCCTAGACATAACCCTAACCCTTACCTTAATCCTAACCCTAGCTTCATGTCCACACAACGGTTTAACCCTAACCCTAGACATAACTCTAACCCTTACCTTAATCCTAACCCTAGCTTCATGTCCAGACCACGGTTAAACCCTAACCCTAGACATAACTCTAACCCTTACCTTAATCCAAACCCTAGCTTCATGTCCAGACCACGGTTAAACCCTAACCCTAGACATAACCCTAACCCTTACCTTAATCCTAACCCTAGCTTCATGTCCAGACCACGGTTAAACCCTAACCCTAGACATAACCCTAACCCTTACCTTAATCCAAACCCTAGCTTCATGTCCAGACCACGGTTAAACCCTAACCCTAGACATAACCCTAACCCTTACCTTAATCCTAACCCTAGCTTCATGTCCAGACCACGGTTAAACCCTAACCCTAGACATAACCCTAACCCTTACCTTAATCCTAACCCTAGCTTCATGTCCAGACCACGGTTAAACCCTAACCCTAGACATAACCCTAACCCTTACCTTAATCCTAACCCTAGCTTCATGTCCAGACCACGGTTAAACCCTAACCCTAGACATAACCCTAACCCTTACCTTAATCCTAACCCTAGCTTCATGTCCAGACCACGGTTAAACCCTAACCCTAGACATAACCCTAACCCTTACCTTAATCCTAACCCTAGCTTCATGTCCAGACCACGGTTAAACCCTAACCCTAGACATAACCCTAACCCTTACCTTAATCCTAACCCTAGCTTCATGTCCAGACCACGGTTAAACCCTAACCCTAGACATAACCCTAACCCTTACCTTAATCCTAACCCTAGCTTCATGTCCAGACCACGGTTAAACCCTAACCCTAGACATAACTCTAACCCTTACCTTAATCCTAACCCTAGCTTCATGTCCAGACCACGGTTAAACCCTAACCCTAGACATAACCCTAACCCTTACCTTAATCCTAACCCTAGCTTCATGTCCAGACCACGGTTAAACCCTAACCCTAGACATAACCCTAACCCTTACCTTAATCCTAACCCTAGCTTCATGTCCAGACCACGGTTAAACCCTAACCCTAGACATAACCCTAACCCTTACCTTAATCCTAACCCTAGCTTCATGTCCAGACCACGGTTAAACCCTAACCCTAGACATAACCCTAACCCTTACCTTAATCCTAACCCTAGCTTCATGTCCAGACCACGGTTAAACCCTAACCCTAGACATAACCCTAACCCTTACCTTAATCCTAACCCTAGCTTCATGTCCAGACCACGGTTAAACCCTAACCCTAGACATAACCCTAACCCTTACCTTAATCCTAACCCTAGCTTCATGTCCAGACCACGGTTAAACCCTAACCCTAGACATAACCCTAACCCTTACCTTAATCCTAACCCTAGCTTCATGTCCAGACCACGGTTAAACCCTAACCCTAGACATAACCCTAACCCTTACCTTAATCCTAACCCTAGCTTCATGTCCAGACCACGGTTAAACCCTAACCCTAGACATAACCCTAACCCTTACCTTAATCCTAACCCTAGCTTCATGTCCAGACCACGGTTAAACCCTAACCCTAGACATGACCCTAACCCTTACCTTAATCCTAACCCTAGCTTCATGTCCAGACCACGGTTAAACCCTAACCCTAGACATAACCCTAACCCTTACCTTAATCCTAACCCTAGCTTCATGTCCAGACCACGGTTAAACCCTAACCCTAGACATAACCCTAACCCTTACCTTAATCCTAACCCTAGCTTCATGTCCAGACCACGGTTAAACCCTAACCCTAGACATAACCCTAACCCTTACCTTAATCCTAACCCTAGCTTCATGTCCAGACCACGGTTAAACCCTAACCCTAGACATAACCCTAACCCTTACCTTAATCCTAACCCTAGCTTCATGTCCAGACCACGGTTAAACCCTAACCCTAGACATAACTCTAACCCTTACCTTAATCCTAACCCTAGCTTCATGTCCAGACCACGGTTAAACCCTAACCCTAGACATAACCCTAACCCTTACCTTAATCCTAACCCTAGCTTCATGTCCAGACCACGGTTAAACCCTAACCCTAGACATAACCCTAACCCTTACCTTAATCCTAACCCTAGCTTCATGTCCAGACCACGGTTAAACCCTAACCCTAGACATGACCCTAACCCTTACCTTAATCCTAACCCTAGCTTCATGTCCAGACCACGGTTAAACCCTAACCCTAGACATAACTCTAACCCTTACCTTAATCCTAACCCTAGCTTCATGTCCAGACCACGGTTAAACCCTAACCCTAGACATAACTCTAACCCTTACCCTTTTTTTATTTGTACTTTTATTTAACTAGGCAAGTCAATTAAGAACAAATTCTTATTTACAATGGTACCCTACAAAAAAGGCCTCCGGCGTGGACGGGGGCTGCGATTAAAAATGAAAAAAATATAGGACTAAACACATCACGACAAGAGAGACACCACAACACTACATAAAGAGAGACCTAAAACAACAACATAGCATGGCAGCAACACAACATGACAACAACATGTTAGCAACACAACATGGCAGCAGCACAACATGGTAGCAGCACAAAACATGGTACAAACATTATTGGGCACAGAAACAGCACAAAGGGCAAGAAGGTAGAGACAACAATACATCACACGAAGCAGCCACAACTGTAAGTAAGAGTGTCCATGATTGAGTCTTTGAATGAAGAGACGGAGATAAAACTGTCCAGTGTGGGTGTTTTTTGCAGCTCCCTCCAGTCGCTAGCTGCAGCATACTGAAAAAAGGAGCAACCCATGAATGTGTGTGCTTTGGGTACCTTTAACAGAATGTGACTGGCAGAACGGGTGTTGTATGTGGAGTATGAGGGCTGCAATAGGTATTTCAGATAGGGGGAGTGAGGCCTAAGAGGGTTTTATAAATAAGCATCAACCAGTAGGTCTTGCGACAGCTATACAGAGATGACAAGTTTTTCAGAGGATTATAGAGTGCAGTGATGTGTCCTATAAGGAACATTGGTGGCAAATCTGATGGCTGAATGGTAAAGAACATCTAGCCGCTCGAGAGCACCCTTACCCGCCGATCTATAAATTACGTCTCCGTAACCTAGCAAGGGTTGGATGGTCATCTAAATCAGGGTTAGTTTGGCAGCTGAGGTGAAAGAGGAGCGAGGACAACAGAGGAAACCAAGTCTAGATTTAACCTTAGCCTGCAGCTTTGATATGTGCTGAGAGAAGGATAGTGTACCATCTAGCCATACTCCCAAGTACTTGTATGAGGTGACTACCTCAAGCTCTAAACCCTCAGAGGTAGTAATAACACCGGTTGGGAGGGGGTCATTCTTCTTTCCAAACCACATGACCTTTGTTTTGGAGGTGTTCCGAACAAGGTTACGGGCAGAGAAAGCTTGTTGGACTCGAAGAAAGCTTTGTTGTAGAGTGTTTAAAAACCTCTTTTAATCTTGTAACTAGGGGGCAGTATTTTCATTTTTGGAAAAATAACGTTCCCAAAGTAAACAGGATATTTTGTCAGGACAAGATGCTAGAATATGCATATAATTGACAGCTTAGGATAGAAAACACTCTAACATTTCCAAAACTGTAAAAATATTGTCTGTGAGTATAACATAACTGATATTGCAGGCGAAAGCCTGAGAAAAATCCAATCCGGAAGTGACTCATGTTTTGAAAGCTCTGCGTTCCGATGCGTCCCTATTGAGCAGTGAATGGGCTATCAACCAGATTACTTTTTCTACATATTCCCCAAGGTGTCTACAGCATTGTGACATAGTTTTACGCCTTTATGTTGAAGAATACCCGTAAGCGGCTACATTGTGTAAGTGGTCACCTGATGGCTCTCAGAGTGATTCTCGTGTAAAATACAGAGGTAGCCATTTTTCCTTTCGCTCCTACTGAAAAACCAATTGTCCCGTTGGATATATTATCAAATAGATATTTGAAAAACACCTTGAGGATTGATTATAAACAACATTTGCCATGTTTCTGTCGATATTATGGAGCTAATTTGGAATATTTTTCGGCGTTTTCGTGACCGTAATTTCCGGTCGATTTCTCAGCCAAACGTGAAGAACAAACGGAGCTATTTAGCCTACAAAAATAATATTTTTTGGAAAAAAGGAACATTTGCTATCTAACTGGGAGTCTCGTGAGTGAAAACATCCTAAGCTCATCAAAGGTAAACGATTTAATTTGATTGCTTTTCTGATTTTCGTGACCAAGTTACCTGCTGCTAGCTGGACATTATGTTATGCTAGGCTATCGAAAAACTTACACAAATGCTTGTCTTGCTTTGGCTGTAAAGCATATTTTGAAATTCTGAGATGACAGGGTGATTAACAAAAGGCTAAGCTGTGTTTCAATATATTTCACTTGTGATTTTCATGAATAGGAATATTATAGTAATATCTAGTAATATTTATGTCCGTTGCGTTATGCTAATTAGTGTCAGTCGATGATTACGCTCCCGGATCCGGGATGGGTAGTATTGGATCCGTCCCTTTTTTCAATTTTCACCTAAATGTCATATGTCATACCCAAATATAGCCTGTAGCTCAGGACCTGAAGCAAGGATATGCATATTCTTGATACCATTTGAAAGGAAACACTTTGAAGTTTGTGGAAATGTTAAATCTAAAAAAGATAATACAAAGAAAAAAACGTGCGTTTAAAAAAAATTGTACCATCATCTTTGAAATGCAAGAGAAAGGCCCTAATGTATTATGCCAAGTTCATAACTGTGCACTCTCCTCAAACAATATGGTATTATTTTACTGTAATAGCTACTGTAAAGTGGACAGTGCAGTTTGATTAACAAGAATTTCAGCTTTCTGCCAATATCAGATATGTCTATGTCCTGAAAAATGTTTTTGTTACTTACAACCTCATGCTAATCACATTAGCCTACGTTAGCTCAACCGATCCTGTAGAGGTTTTAACAACTTGGGGCTAGCCATTGTAAGTTCAGAGTCACTCGCCCCAACAGAGCGGAGAGGGGTGGGGGTACCTGTAACAGACAGGGGGAGACAGGCCAGGGTAGACGGTGAACAGATCGCCAGGTGGAATCCAAGCAGCAGTGCAGCAGGCAACGGGAGTAGGTGTCACACCCACTTGGGAGAAGCTTTTTTCGGGAGGCAGATTCCTTGTAGAATATCCCAGCTAGCTAGCTAACGTAGCTATCAAGTCTATGTCCACCATTTTTTCCCACATGGAAAAGGAGGTCATTAGTTGGCTATATCTCTTCAGTTATGGCAAATGGTCCTTTACGACATCCAAACAACTTGTCCTGTGGCTGTTGTATTTTGGAGATTGTGAGGAGTATATCTTCTGATGTGATCAAAGCCACAATATTGTTTCTTATTGAGGTAATTTACAATTGAAGTGTCATTGCTGCATATCAGTTCAAAATAGAGATGAAACCAGGGGGTACTGTACTGTAACGACCTCTGCACCAATGGGGGGGCTTCAAAGACCTCTGCATTTGGGTGGGAGAGGCTGTGAAACTCTCCTGCCATTGTTGGGCTCAAGGGCTTTGACATCTCTCACTTCACACCTCAGTGCTAATCGAAGTTGCAGCCAGATCTGTGCTGTCCTTTACTTAGCATTCTGTCCTTATAAAGTAATATATATCATTGTAATGTATTTTTCTTCTTGGCTTTAAAACTAGCTTCAGACTAACATTACTCACTCAGTTCCAGGTTGGATGGTATTTTCAGGGTTCTTGTGCTTCTTTTAGTGGTTGTTCGTTTGCCGGAGCATTTGCTGTATAGACCTTGGAAATAATAATCTTTGGTAGTAGGAATCCTTCAAAGTCATTTTGTCCAAAATCAGGTTGTAGGTTTAGAGGTTTGATTTGAAGTGAAGGTTATGTTGTACCCTAACCCTAGCTTAATGTCCACATCCTGGTTCAACCCTAACCCTAGCTTCATGTCCACATCCTGGTTCAACCCTAACCCTAGCTTCATGTCCACATCCTGGTTCAACCCTAACCCGAGCATCATGTCCACATCCCAGTTCAACCCTAACCCGAGCATCATGTCCACATCCCAGTTCAACCCTAACCCTAGAAATATATATTTTTATTTATTTAACCAGGCAAGTCAGTTAAGGACAAATTGTAATTTACAATGAAGGCCTACCCCGGCCAAACCCGGATGGTGCTGGGCCACTTGGGCACCCAATAACACTAACGCTTACATAAAAATGAATGACTTGTCAATAAGGGAAACTATATGTCCAGTACACCTACAGTATTTCTGCAGGATGATCCCTTACTGAGTTGTTACCCTTCATTCTTACTTATTTCAAATGCCCGACAGGGATTTTCAATTCATTATCATGACTTAAACCTCATTAGCTAGTAAAATAGCATCTTGAATTCCTAATTGGGTCCAAGGGGGAGAGTTGGTATTATAAATAAGCAAGGTAATTAATACTGTGAGTATCAGGCTCTATTGCAGATTTCAGCTTCTTATGCCTCTAATACCTCCTTGGTTTGCCACAAATCACTTTGCATATTTAAACCACAGATCCAATTACAGCAGGTTCAGAGTTGGTGATAAGCATGCAGCATGCCGATGTCATGACGTTGGCCTCTTTGGGTATAGCAACCCCATTCCCCATTCCCATTTTGAGAAATTATCACCAGACCATGTTTCTCTCAATCACGGGAGTACAAAGGTTGTAGACCATTGCTGAATATTTTAACCATACCACGTGGTTAAACTCTTAGACTATCGATACCGACAGAATGAGAACAAGTCTTTGACATGAATTACTAGTCTGCAGCTAGGAATTCGGTTTCATTGAACGCGAAGAACGACAACCGCCGAAACATCCATTCTATAATGAATGTCACTCTGAACAATCCCCTCTAACCACAACCGAGAGAGAGAGAGAGAGAGAGAGGGAGAGAGACGGACAATTCTACAAAAGACAGTAACTTTTCACCAGCGATCAAGACGACACACTGAGCGTAAATATATATATTGATTGCAATTGTTCCCGACTGAGTGAGCGTTCATGTGTAAAAGATTAGCATTTCAATTGTTATAATTATTAACTCTGTAGTGACTTCTTAGTTGACCCCCACTTCCCTTTTGTCTAACAAGCCGCCATGCCGGTTTAGCGCACTAGACCACATCCGCCTATCACCACATTTACCTTGTTTGTTTGTTTATGCATTTCTGTGAATTACTTAGTTAGTAATACATAAATTATTTAAGACAATTGATGTATGGATGACTCATAGTGAAGACTGGGTTCGTGCAGATAACCAACCATTTACGAAGTTTGGAATGAGACTAACGTGAGGTAAAGTAAATAATTCATTAATTCGAAGACTAATTGATCAGATAAAATATCTGAAAAGTTATTTTAGGAAATTATAACTTTGTAATCTGAATATTTTTCCTTGGTGCCCCGACTTCCTAGTTAATTAGCTACGCTATTAATCAGTTGATCGCATAGTAACTAATTACAGAGAATCTTTGATAAAAACTACCAGCCTTCAGTTAATGATAGTAAAGACATGACACCGAGGTAGAGTGGTGTGGTATGATAGAAATGACTGCTCTGTTGCAATAATGAGAACCCTACCATAGGATGAGTGATGGAGTTAGGCTGGAGAGCATCAATTGGGGCAGAGTATGAGTAGTGTGTGTTGTTCTCACATGGGACATGTGATAAGAAAACACCTACACAATGTTAATAGAGATGATAACTGGTGTACTGTCCCCTCACAGTAACCAAGTGGTATACTAATAGCAAGCATAAAGAGTGCAATTATTGTACTTTCATACAATAGGCTGCATACGTCACCAACACCCACATATCTAGTCTATTCACAATGCACAATAAAGATAATTGAAAGTGATTATTACCTAAGACATCTCTGCACAACACCAGCATATTGGGTTAGTAATTAACCATTTCCTTCAACTCCCATTACCTGCCCTGTCACCCTGCAAAACTTAGGTAAATCATTACTACCCAACCCAGGACATGTATGACAGGTCATTTAAGCATTCTATTGTGCTGTATATTATTTATACAGAGCAAATGTTGCAGAAGAGTGCATTTTACAGGGCAGCCAGACACACTCGTACCCTGTACCAGACTACTGCCACGTCCGTCCGTTCAACCCTGAGAGGAGAGGACCTACACTCAAACTAAAAAAGTGATATCTAGAACCTAAAATGGTTCTTCAACTGTGCCTATAAGAGAACCCTTTGAAGAACTTGTTTGCGTTCAATGTAGAACCCTTTCCATAGAGGGTTCTACATGGAACCCAAAAGGATTTCCCTGCAACCAAAAAGGGGAACAGAAGAAGAACCCTTTTGGGACTATTTTTTCTAAGATTGTAGCCACAGATACAAGCTCAGCAGCTTTCCACTGACAACTCTTTGAATAGTGCCCACCTTTCATCTTCCCTCTTTTTTTAAATGTATTTTTTTTAATGCAGACTGGAAGTGTTTCATCTGGGAAGGCTATATACTGATATTAAATACCTGGAAATGTAGAAGGCAGCGAGAGCTAGGGAAAGATGGATAGATAGGCAGACATTACATTACATTACATTTTTGGAAAAATAATAAAGAAGAATAGAGACTCATGTTCCATGTTTTTTGTCCTATTTTTACCAAATGGAACGTTTTTGTTTCATTGCATGATTTCTGCTGTAGTTTGTTGTCACACCCAACAACACATATAGTATATCCATAGCAAAACGAAATCACCATGGGCATTTTGTCACATACACCTCCTCAAGACTGAGTATATGAATTTATGTCCTTGATCAATACCAGTTTTACAGCAGCCTTTGCGTCCCTGTGTGAGCTGTGGAGACAGGTTTTGAGGCTCAGATGCAAATAGAAAACCCATTCCCTTTCTCTCTCTGGTTGCTCTCCTCGCTTTCTCTTATTTTTAATTTTTTTCCCCCCTTTTTCGTGGTGTCCAATTGTTGTAGTAGCTACTATCTTGTCGCATCGCTACAACTCCCGTACGGGCTCGGGAGAGACGAAGGTTTAAAGTCATGCGTCCTCCGATACACAACCCAACCTAGACACACTGCTTCTTAACACAGCGCGCATCCAACCCGGAAGCCAGCCGCACCAATGTGTTGGAGGAAACACCGTGCACCTGGCAACCTTGGTTAGCGCGCACTGCGCCCGGCCCGCCACAGGAGTCGCTGGTGCGCGATGAGACAAGGACATCCCTACCGACCAAGCCCTCCCTAACCCGGACAACGCTAGGCCAATTGTGTGTCGCCCCATGGACCTCCCGGTCGTGGCCGGTTACGACAGAGCCTGGGCGCGAACCCAGAGTCTCTGATGACACAGCTGGCGCTGCAGTACAGCGCCCTTAACCACTGCGCCACCCGGAAGGCCCTCTCCTCGCTTTCTCTCTCTGATTCCTCCCTTTCTCTCTCTGGTTCCTCTCCTACCGTTCCCTCTCTGGTTCCTCTCCTCCCTTTCTCTCTCTGGTTCCTCCCCTCCGCTCTGGTTCCTCCCCTCCCTTCCGGTTCCTCCCCTCCCTTCCTCTCTGGTTCCTCTCCTCCCTTTCTCTCTCTGGTTCCTCTCCTCCCTTCCTCTCTGGTTCCACTACTTCCTTTCTCTCTGGTTCCACTCCTCCCTTTCTCTCTGGTTCCTCTTCTCCCTTCCTCTCTGGTTCCTCTCCTCCCTTCCACTCTGGTTCCTCTCCTCCCTTTCTCTCTCTGGTTCCTCTCCTCCTCTCTGGTTCCTCCCCTCCCTTCCTCTCTGGTTCCTCCCCTCCCTTCCTCTCTGGTTCCACTCCTCCCTTTCTCTCTCGGGTTCCACTCCTCCCTTTCTCTCTGGTTCCTCTTCTCCCTTCCTCTCTGGTTCCTTTCCTCCCTTCCACTCTGGTTCCTCTTCTCCCTTCCTCTCTGGTTCCTCTCCTCCCTTCCACTCTGGTTCCTCTACTCCCTTTCTCTCTCTGGTTCCTCTCCTCCTCTCTGATTCCTCCCCTCCCTTCCTCTCTGGTTCCTCCCCTCCCTTCCTCTCTGGTTCCACTCCTCCCTTTCTCTCTCGGGTTCCACTCCTCCCTTTCTCTCTGGTTCCTCTTCTCCCTTCCTCTCTGGTTCCTTTCCTCCCTTCCACTCTGGTTCCTCTTCTCCCTTCCTCTCTGGTTCCTCTCCTCCCTTCCACTCTGGTTCCTCTCCTCCCTTTCTCTCTCTGGTTCCTCCCTTTCTCTCTCTGGTTCCTCCCCTCCCTTCCTCTCTGGTTTCTCCCCTCCCTTCCTCTCTGGTTCCTCTCCTCCCTTTCTCTCTCTGGTTCCACTCCTCCCTTCCTCTCTGGTTCCACTCCTCCCTTTCTCTCTGGTTCCACTCCTCCCTTTCTCTCTGGTTCCTCTTCTCCCTTCCTCTCTGGTTCCTCTCCTCCCTTCCACTCTGGTTCCTCTCCTCCCTTTCTCTCTCTGGTTCCTCCCTTTATCTCTCTGGTTCCTCTTCTCCCTTCCTCTCTGGTTCCTCTCCTCCCTTTCTGTCTCTGGTTCCTCTCCTCCCTCCCTCTCTGGTTCCCCTCCTCCCTTCCTCTCTCTGGTTCCTCTCCTCCCTTTCTCTATCTAGTTCCTCTCCTCCATTCCTCTCTGGTTCCTCTTCTCCCTTCTCTGGTTCCTCTCGTCCCGTCCACTCTGGTTCCTCTCCTCCCTTTCTCTCTCTGGTTCCTCCCCTCCTCTCTGGTTCCTCCCCTCCCTTCCTCTCTGGTTCCACTCCACCCTTTCTCTCTGGTTCCTCTTCTCCCTTCTCTGGTTCCTCTCCTCCCTTCCACTCTGGTTCCTCTCCTCCCTTTCTCTCTCTGGTTCCTCCCCTCCCTTCCTCTCTGGTTCCTCTCCTCCCTTCCTCTCTCTGGTTCCTCTCCTCCCTTTCTCTCTCGGGTTCCTCTCCTCCCTTTCTCTATCTAGTTCCTCTCCTCCATTCCTCTCTGGTTCCTCTCCTCCCTTCCTCTCTGGTTCCTCTCCTCCCTTCCTCTCTGGTTCCTCTCCTCCCTTCCTCTCTCTGGTTCCTCTCCTCCCTTTCTCTATCTAGTTCCTCTCCTCCATTCCTCTCTGGTTCCTCTCCTCCCTTTCTCTCTGGTTCCTCTCCTCCCTTTCTCTCTGCTTCCTCTCCTCCCTTTCTCTCTGGTTCCACTCCTCCCCTTCTCTCTGGTTCCTCTTCTCCCTTCTTCTCTGGTTCCTCTCCTCCCTTTCACTCTGGTTCCTCTCCTCCCTTCCACTCTGGTTCCTCTCCTCCCTTTCTCTCTCTGGTTCCTCCCCTCCTCTCTGGTTCCACTCCTCCCTTCCTCTCTGGTTCCACTCCACCCTTCCTCTCTGGTTCCACTCCACCCTTTCTCTCTGGTTCCTCTTCTCCCTTCCTCTCTGGTTCCTCTCCTCCCTTCCTCTCTCTGTTTCCTCTCCTCCCTTTCTCTCTCTGGTTCCCTCTCCTCCCTTCATCTCTGGTTCCCATCCTCCCTTCCTCTCTCTGATTCCCCTCCTCCCTTCCTCTCTCTGGTTCCTCTCCTCCATTCCTCTCTAGTTCCCTCCTCCCTTTCTCTCTCTGGTTCCTCTCCTCCCTTTCTCTCTCGGGTTCCTCTCCTCCCTTTCTCTATCTAGTTCCTCTCCTCCATTCCTCTCTGGTTCCTCTCCTCCCTTCCTCTCTGGTTCCTCTCCTCCCTTCCTCTCTGGTTCCTCTCCTCCCTTCCTCTCTGGTTCCTCTCCTCCCTTCCTCTCTGGTTCCTCTCCTCCCTTCCACTCTGGTTCCTCTCCTCCCTTCCACTCTGGTTCATCTCCTCCCTTCCACTCTGGTTCATCTCCTCCCTTCCACTCTGGTTCCTCTCCTCCCTTCCTCTCTGGTTCCTCTCCTCCTTTCCTCTCTGGTTCCTCTCCTCCCTACCTCTCTGGTTCCTCTGTTCCATGCATCTTTAACACACGGGGGTTAAATATATGGTCAGGTGCAACGGGCCTCTGAGAATGGACAATACTTTATTGAAATGCAAAACAACTACTAAGAGGAGGGAGATGCTACTGCTGTTAAGTGACAGTGCTGCCAGTCATATATTTCATAAATGTCCTGGCTTATATTAATTTTCTCATGGGTCGTACTTTTTCTGAGTAGCAATTTATATTTTTCTTCAGCCATGTGTAAATTGTGCATGCTATGAAAAAGTACTTTGCTGAATCCATTTCAGAGGGGGAGAGTAATTATTTCTGGTCTGGGAGGGTAAATGTAAACACACACACACACACATGCACTTGCACACCACACACACTCAAGAAGGGACTGTCAAATCCCGATTTAGCTTTCTTGATCAGTGCATTATTAGGACTTCTTAGTGCTTTTCAAAGTCATGTTATTTGCTCTAAGAGAGAAAAGAAAACATTGATCTTACATTGTTCATAACATTCAGCTATTCCATTTTTGTTTTCTCTCCCATGACTCACACAATTCATCTAGATGTAATTTTGTCTTTTGAATTGCAAAAGACAAACTTATGATTGGCATCATATCATGTTATCATCCGTTTTTCTTTTTTGCAGAAACAAATTTGTCATGATTGGCACACAATTTATCATGCAATAGTTCTCTCCATGTTTTTCCCAAGCATTTGAGACCAGAATAACAACGGCCCTGCAAGGACTTTACTGTGTGGGAAAACCTAGTCTTTCAATTTGACACCATGCTGGCTTGTGTTTTGTGACTCTCACTGTCTTCCATCTGCATTAATTTGACATTCTCTAATCTGGTTGTCTCATTTCCTGCCAGTGACAGGGCTGTGGTAGCCTGCTGGCATGGACACAGAGAATGAACTGTGAACGCGGCCTATTACAGGTCACCTTGAGCGAATCTTCTATTTAATGGTGAGAGGCTGGCTACTTCCATTCCAAACATGGGCTATGGTTTGCCAGAACTTGTGGAGATGTGTGTGTATATGGGAAAGAACCATTCACAACGTAGCATGTGTGCATCCACAGAACCTCGGAAAATAACCATGTTAACTGCTAAATTGAGCGTCTAGGGCTTTCCAAGTGGATGGCAGTGTGAAACACAGCAAAGAGAGCACAGTGCATTCAATTGCAGGTTCATATTTTGTTTTAGACTAGCACAGCGCACGCACGCACGCACACACACACACACACACAGCACAGATTGCTTGAGAGGGAAAGAGTGTACCCACTACCCATTGAGATAGAATACATGCGGTCAGATCCTCTGGAGACTACTTCACACGTGTTTATTACAGTAGACAGCAAGTCTTGGCATGCTTACGGCACATTTCTAATGAGATGTAGAGAACATTTGCGTCTGAGCAATAGCAGCTTCATCACTGGTGAATAGCCATTTATTGGTCCCATATGGCCCCTGTTCACATCCATTAGGCACAGAGAATCTTAGATCCACGCAACTGTAGAATGTCAATGTTGTGTGTAATTGTCATACATGGGTTGACACTACAGTAGGAACCTCTATAGCAGGGGTAATAAGTCCTAATTCCTAATTTCTCCTGGCTTTCATCGCTTTCCAGACTCCAAAGAAACTGATTTACTACTCTGTTACTCCTCAGAAACTGATTTACTCCTCTGTTACCCCTCAGAAACTGATTTACTCCTCTGTTACTCCTCAGAAACTGATTTACTCCTCTGTTACCCCTCAGAAACTGATTTACTCCTCTGTTACCCCTCAGAAACTGATTTACTCCTCTGTTACCCCTCAGAAACTGATTTACTCCTCTGTTACTCCTCAGAAACTGATTTACTCCTCTGTTACCCCTCAGAAACTGATTTACTCCTCTGTTACCCCTCAGAAACTGATTTACTCCTCTGTTACTCCTCAGAAACTGATTTACTACTCTGTTACCCCTCAGAAACTGATTTACTACTCTGTTACTCCTCAGAAACTGATTTACTCCTCTGTTACTCCTCAGAAACTGATTTACTCCTCTGTTACCCCTCAGAAACTGATTTACTACTCTGTTACCCCTCAGAAACTGATTTACTACTCTGTTACTCCTCAGAAACTGATTTACTCCTCTGTTACCCCTCAGAAACTGATTTACTCCTCTGTTACTCCTCAGAAACTGATTTACTCCTCTTTTACTCCTTAGAAACTGATTTACTCCTCTGTTACCCCTCAGAAACTGATTTACTCCTCTGTTACTCCTCAGAAACTGATTTACTCCTCTGTTACCCCTCAGAAACTGATTTACTCCTCTGTTACCCCTCAGAAACTGATTTACTCCTCTGTTACTCCTCAGAAACTGATTTACTCCTCTGTTACTCCTCAGAAAGTGATTTACTCCTCTGTTACCCCTCAGAAACTGATTTACTCCTCTGTTACCCCTCAGAAACTGATTTACTCCTCTTTTACTCCTTAGAAACGGATTTACTCCTCTGTTACTCCTCAGAAACTGATTTATTGTGGACACCAGGTGTTGTGACCTGTCCAAATCATGGGTTCCTAAAATATTAAGAGCTCACACAAATGTATTTCTCTGCAGCCCCCACGAACCAGGCCTCCCAAGCCCCTTTTACTCTGGTTTGAAGTGTTACAACCATCTCCCCTGAATGCCACAGAAAGTACATTGTCAAATATCAGGACAGTACCTTATCTTTCCTCAAAATGCAATGAAAAATAGTTTATAACCTCAGCAAACTTGCAGGCGCTTTCAAAAGGTCAATGTCTCTAGCTAAATAAATGTGACCCAGACCTATCGGGTTGCAGGTTGTGTGGCACCTGTGTTCTGACAAACCCAATGTTTAGATTACTGTACAAGACAGGAAGAGGGCACTGGCAGGAGCGTGGCATGGTATGGCAACTTAAATAGTGCGTTACTAACAGAGCCCCTCCTGTTCCTGCCTGCATTACCCCTCTACCCCCTGGAACGACTGTCTCAGCAGGATTCCTGTTCTCTGCCAGTCAACACAATAAGGAAAGAGATCAGGAACTGGCTCATGACCTGCTTAACATAATGTGCTTTTCAGGGAGAGATGGGATATTTTGTGCTTTTCAGATAGCACACCATCCCACCCAACCTTTATACAATATCACAGCTTCCATGAGACACATAACTACACAAACACGCACACACAAGTTCTGAAGCCATTTGTCATTAGGGCAGCTGACTTTGTTCTCAGTGATTGATAATGGAAGAGGGAATGGAAATACAGAAAACAATTATATCCTGGCATGGCTCCAGCAGCCGTCACCTGATGAGACACTATTCATCTCCAGCCATGTTATTCTCCATCTCCCCCTGATATATTCATGACGCAGAGATGTGGTCTCTGAGCATGCAGCGTGTGTGCGTAGAGATGGAGTCTCGGAGCATTAAGAGTGTGGCAGTCACAAACTGAGCCACACCGACTGAGCTTAAAGAACGCTCATCAGTTTCACATTACTTTTGTTTAAAGCCACCGAAAACACCTACCAGCTGGAAATAACCAAGCCTATTTGCATTTTTATTTGATTTTAATATATTCTTCAGAGGTGACGATTTCCAAATATAGAGTATATCCAGACTCAAACTTCTCCTGTTCTCGTTGCTGCTCCTCTCAACAAGCAACGTAAGCAACGAACAAAGTGGATTCTGTTGAGTAGTGTGGTTTTTAATGGATCAAAGGATTAATCTGGGTCTTGTCTTATGCAATTAAGAAGATGCATTAAAGAGAACAAACCCCTGTGGGCTGTTGTTGTTTTAGCTGATGGCCTACTGCTTCCACTGCTAAATAAAATCAGGATTATCATTGTGCAAACATGGCCCGTTGTCATACAGGTTCAGAGATAAAGTTTATGTCTCTCCTCAACTCCTGCCAAAGGCTGTTCTCAACCACCAGCCTTGAGTGACGTAAATCCCACTGAAACCACACGGTATTATTGAGAAATCTGGTCAGACAGAGAGATTTGGAAAGCGAAGGTCTTTAATTTGTTTCCTCCCATTCAATTAAACTTGGTCAATTACCATTGTTTAATTATTCTATTACAATTATTTCTGCCAATTAAACCTCTAGGCTGTCTCCAACGGAGCTTCCAATCTCTATTGCTGTTATTTGCAGTCACTTCTCAGTCAAGCTAGGCTGAAACAACACTTCAGATAGCTGACAGGGTGATGTACAATGCACACTCTGAAAAACACAATGTTATGCAAAAAGGCTGTGTGTGGGTGAAGTATATGAAAAATCCTAATTAAACCCTAACACATAATGGTAACATTTGGCAGTCTCCACAATTCTTTCCATGTTGTATTGAAAATGTTTAAACTATATCCTCTTGCTATTGAGATGAGGTGGTGGAATGATGGAGTCAGTCATTGGTAGAGGAAAATGGGCTGTGTGGTCTCCTTTCAATCAGGGGTCAGGAGGTCATCCAGGGTTCAGGAGAGGTCATGTTAGATCATCTCTCCAGGCTTTAACATGATCGCTCAATTATAGCATGAAGCTGACACCACCTCCTCTCCAACCTGAATTTAAACTCTTTTAAATGTCTATCTGGGTTTTGACTCTGAATATGGGTCTCACTTGAAATCGTATATGTTAGAAGACAAATCTACATTTCTATCTAGTTGGGAAAAAGTCCATTGGCTGTATTTGACTAATCTTTGGATATTGCACAGGGTAAGGTGATAGCATTATTATTCAACCCAGTCTCATGGGTTATCTGTTCCATGGTATTACTTTCATCAGCTGGTGATATCCACTGCTGCTCTGCAATTACATTCTCTAGTCGTAACACATTTTGAAAACGTAATGGCATATACGTTTCTCTCTAAAAACTCCACCAAATGGGGAACATTTCATATTTGCCTCCTGATTCACATGTAAACTTTCCTTGTCTTTGGTCGACAGACAGGCCTAATTATTGGATTGGTCATACTTGTTGTGTTGTTAGTGTTAGTTGTAGGGGGGGCATCCTGATAGGGAGAAGTTCCGTAGGCAGAATAAGACAGCCACCCTGATGAGGGGGATGGCGGGTGACGGTGTCCTGTAGGCAAAGTGAACCAACCTCCTGATAATTACATGAAGGGACATTATTCAGACTAAGACGGAGGGAGGGCCCCTGGAGGCCTTCTCATCCTGATGATGTCTTTATCTAGTCTCTCACACAAGCTAGGGACTTCTGGGGCCTCACTCAATTAATGCGCAAAACGCACGACAGACATTACTCACATGTAATACACTTGTGATATCTTGCATAAAGAGATACCATATGTTGATATTGAGATAAAGCCTAGAACATACACAGGAATTTAACAGGCCAACAACGGGCCTACCAACATACAGTAGCTACATAAATCATTGTTGATTGTGCTAACTTTGCCATTGACTAACCTAAGAAGTTATTTTGAACAGTTTTTACTTGTTTGCTTTTGCTGATCTTTTCCTAGAAGGAGGAACGTGTGAAGTGATTGCGGCTCACAGATGTTGTAATAAGAACAAGATTGAGGAGCGGTCCCAGACGGTCAAGTGTTCCTGCCTACCAGGGAAGGTGGCAGGGACCACCAGGAACAGACCCTCCTGTGTTGATGGTGAGTAGAGTAAGACTAGCATCCCAACCCCCATTGGTATTGCAGGTGCAAGGGAAGTGTGTGCCTTATCACTGATTGGACTCGCACACACAGATGCTTCTTATAGAACCAGTTCTTGAATATTTTTTTTATCAGGGTTGCATTAAAGTAGTACAATATAAAACTTGGATTGTATATAATGCTTCAGCCTTTCCCAATAGATCTGGGATGGCATTTCTCACAGCAGGTGGCCAGTAGAGACGGAGATGCACCATCCCTTTCTTTTGATTAGCTCACTGCAGAAGTATTAACCTGAGAGAATGTATAGAATGTATATAGAACACACGCATTCATCAATGGCATACAGTACATTCCCTAGAGAAGTTGCAATGGTTCTTTGTGTATTATGCACCCTGTATTGATTCGTGCCAGGTCTAAGACAGAGCAGCCTAAGGAGTTGTTGTTTAATAGATGCACTATAAACTTTGTTCGATCAGAC
The DNA here is from genome assembly GCF_057628025.1 of Oncorhynchus mykiss. Taxonomy (NCBI): domain Eukaryota; kingdom Metazoa; phylum Chordata; class Actinopteri; order Salmoniformes; family Salmonidae; genus Oncorhynchus; species Oncorhynchus mykiss. Next base: position 62,113,189 of record NC_143030.1, on the reverse strand, counting down.
TCCTGGCAAAAAAACACGGTGACCCTCTTCACCGTATGGAACAGGTCCAAGTGGAAAACCACTTAGACTAGGACAGCCAAGAACACAAGTTGTGGTCATACTCAACTACCTCATTTTGTACTGTGGAAATGTACTGTTGCTTTATGAATTGTATGTATTGGTTTTTTGACAGATGAGACACAATTTTAGCATCTCTGGTAAAGATCCAACAGAAGACAGTAGTAGCCTATATTACTGCCTATATACTGTATTTTTTCCTATGCTGTGGGGCAGAGAGAAAATGCTAAAATTGTATACTCATTTTGCCATATAGTGAAGCTACATTTTTGCAGTTTTAAAGCTAATCTCCTGCAATTCTGCACATTTTGCAATGACTTATACCATGTTAATGATCTCTGAGTGAAAGTGACTAACAAAATAGTACCCAGTCGGTATTCGGCTGTAATTACTATAGTTAAGTGATAACGCCCGAGAAGCCGGTTTTGGAGGATATATTGGCAGGGGTGTTGTTTCATGTCAGGCTGGCAAACAATGCCAATGTATCCTCCAAACACCAGCTTCAAGGGCATTATCACTTTTATACAACAGGTTATCAACATATTCAAATAATGATTGACATATTTTCATTAAAAACGTTATTTGGATACTATTTTAGATATAGTCCCGACACAAATCTAAGGTTTCTACCCAGGTTATTCACACTCAACAGTTTCCCATGTGTATCAAGAATGGTCCACCACCTAAGGGACATCTAGCCTATTTGACACAACTGTGGGAAGCATTTGGAGTCAACATGGGCCAGCATTCCTGCGGAAAGCTTTAGACACCTTGTAGACTCCATGCCCCAACATATTGAGTCTGTTCCCGAGTGCAAAGGGGGGGGGGGGGGGGGGGGGGGGGGCAAGTCAATATTAGGAAGGTGTCCTTAATGTTTTGACCACTGTTTTAAAAAAAATGTGGGGTCCCTTGTGTCGCTTATGCCTGGGGCCGGCCCTGACAGCAAGCATCACTTCTCACCTGCTTGTATGCTTCTTTAGATTCTAACCATTAGGAAATGTTTCCACAATTACTGAGCAGAGTACACAGACAGAGTGAGGGAATTTGAGGTCTCTTTTGTCTGTCAGGACTGACAGGGTATTTTTCTCTGTCAGACGTCCAAGATGTGTTGGACATTTACCCTGTATTTAAGGCAATTTTCTCTTTCCAGAGCAAGAATATGTCCTGCATTAGTTACAGCTATGCCCCCTCTTTCAATTAACATGTCTAGACGTCTGGCTTTCTCTTTGATTTGAAATGCATGTAAGAAATGCTTTACAGTGCCTTGCAAAAGTATTCATCCCCCTTGGCGTTTTTCCTATTTTGTTGCATTACAACCTGTAATTTAAATTGATTTTTATTTGCAGGCGGATTTTTATTTGGATTTCATGTAATGGACATACACAATAGTCCAAATTGGTGAAGTGAAATGAAAAGAAAAAAGTGAAACTGAAAAGTGGTGCGTGCATATGTATTCACCCCCTTTGCTATGAAGCCCCTAAATAAGATCTGGTGCAGCCAATTACCTTCTAAAGTCACATAATTAGTTAGACTGCACACAGGTGGACTTTATTTAAGTGTCACATGATCTGACACATAATCTCAGTATATATACACCTGTTCTGAAAGGCCCCAGAGTCTGCAACATAACTAAGCAAGGGGCACCACCAAACAAGCGGCACCATGAAGACCAAGGAGCTCGCCAAACAGGTCCGGGACAAAGTTGTGGAGAAATACAGATCAGGTTTGGGTTATAAGAAAATATCAGAAACCTTGAACATCCCACAGAGCACCATTAAATCCATTATTAAAAAATTGAAAGAATGTGGCACCACAACAAACCTGCCAAGAGAGGGCCACCCACCAAAACTCACAGACCAGGCAAGAAGAGCATTAATCAGAGAGGCAACAGAGACCAAAGATAACCCTGAAGGAGCTAAAAAGCTCCACAGCGGAGATTGTAGTATCTGTCCATAGGACCACTTTAAGCCGTACACTCCACAGAGCTGTGCTTTACGGAAGAGTGGACAGAAAAAAGCCCATGCTTAAAGAAAAGAATAAGCAAAAATGTTTGGTGTTCGCCAAAAGGCATGTGGGAGACTCCCCGAACATATGGAAAAAGGTACTCTGGGCAGATGAGACTAAAATTTAGCTTTTTGGCCATCAAGAAAAACGTAATGTCTGGCGCAAAACCAACACCTCTCATCACCCTGAGAACACCATCCCCACAGTGAAGCATGGTGGTGGCAGCATCATGCTGTGGGGATGTTTTTCATCGGCAGGGACTGGGAAACTGGTCAGAATTGAAGGAATGATGAATGGTGCTAAATACAGGGAACTTCTTGGGGGAAACCTGTTTCAGTCTTCCAGAGATTTGAGACTGGGATGGAGGTTCACCTTCCAGCAGGACAATGACCCTAAGCATACTGCTAAAGCAACACTTGAGTGGTTTAAGGGGAAACATTTAAATGTCTTGGAATGGCCTAGTCAAAGCCCAGATCTCAATCCAATTGAGAATCTGTGGTATGACTTAAAGATTGCTGTACACCAGCGGGACACATCCAACTTGAAGGAGCTGGAGAAGTTTTGCCTTGAAGAATGGGCAAAAATCCCAGTGGCTAGATGTGCCAAGCTTATAGAGACATACCCCAAGAGACTTGCAGCTGTAATTGCTTGTCATGATCGTCGTTGGAAGCATACTCGGACCAAAGCGCAGCGTGATCTGGGTTCCACATGTTTATTGACGTGAAACTTTGAACAAGACCAAATAAAGAAACAATGAAACGTCATGTCAAATGAATTGCTCAAAGGCAACAACGCAAAAACAAGATCCCACAAAACACAGTGGGGAAAAGGCTGCCTAAATAGGATCCCCAATCAGAGACAATGATAAACAGCTGCCTCTGATTGGGAACCATACCAGGCCAACATAGAAATAAAACAACCTAGATTACCCACCTTAATCACCCCTCGACCTAACCAAAATAGAGAATAAAAAGGCTCTCTATGGTCAGGGCGTGACATTGCTGCAAAAGGTGGCTCTACAAAGTATTGACTTTGCAGGGGTGAATAGTTATGCATGCTCAAGTTGTCCTTTTTTTGTCTTTTTTTTGTGTTTACAATCAAAAATATTTTGCATCTTCAAAGTGGTAGGCATGTTGTGTAAATCAATTGAAACACCCCCCCCCCCCCCCAATTTTTTTTTAAAATTCCAGGTTGTAAGGCAATAAAATAGGAAAAATGCCAAAGGGGGGTGAATACTTTCGCAAGCCACTGTAAATACACCTAAGGTTGCTTCAGTGCTAGCCACCAATCCATCTTCAAGTCATATACTGCTCTCTCATATTGCCTCCGTTTCCACTGGGTGAGACATACTCAGGTCACCTTATGGTTTTGTTGCCTGCAGCATCCATAGTGATTGGTAAGTGGTGGTGCGAGATGGAGCCCTGCCTGGAGGATGAAGAGTGCAAGACGCTGCCTGACAACTCAGGCTGGATGTGTTACGCTGGGAACAAGATCAAAACCACCCGGGTAAGATAACCTCTCATTACAATTTGAATCAGAGTTATATTGGAGGAGGGATAGGTACAGTCATGGGAGATTTGCACCAACAGACCAATATAGAGTTTTATATTGACAGACAAAGGCACAAGGTATTGACTCAAGAATATGAGAGAACTGTCGCTTTTCCTTTTTAGAACACCCAACAACCTGCAAGCAAAGAATACCTCTAACTTTAGATGGGCCAACTGCAAAGGTCAGCTTTGACATGTTCCATCTTCCATAGAGCTGTTAATGTATACCATCTTACCATAAACCATCTAATAATCAATACAATTATATCTGCACTGTAATACACTGTATCACAATATCTGAGTGCACTCCCTTTTGTTTGTTTCAGATCAATCCAAGGACCCAGACATTCAGCTTACCTTACAGTTATACGTGTGAACATCCCTGTATAGAAAGGTGTGAATTCTCAAATAAACTGCTGCTCAAGGGCACTGAGGAATGATGCAGCTGAAGCATAGCAATGGGGAACCCAGTGATTTCACAATGTTGTAATTTGATGGAACACTGCATTTGGATGTACAGCACATCTGAACTGTGTCTGATGTTCGTCTGAGAATCTACTGCCGCCACTGTCCCAGCTCTTCGTTCTCTGGTATCAGCAAACTCAGATAGACTCGGCGAAAGAGAGACATTTCTGGGTTACTTTGAGGAAAACTTGCCGTGGGGCCTCAGGATTCTGTATATACCATGTTTCAGTATCTTCATGTGAACAAGAACATTGTCTACAGTATGATGGTGGTGAGATGTAAATGATTCCAAACTCTGATCTGTTCTGTTCTTGTCCATGTGTTCCAGATTCCAGACCACAGCCAAAGGTCTAGTGTTTCTTAAACATACAATAACCTATAGGTGTAGATCATGTGAGGATGCAACTGTACATTGGAATCATTTGGCCAATAACAAGACATGTTTATTTTATCAAAACCGTTTTTGTACTTGAATTCCTTAGGTCATCAGTGTTGCTTCCTTTTATAGTTCAGTTATCCATCAAACGGTTGAATGTTTACCAAAAAACACAGTAGGCCTATTTTGTTGTTTTTTACTTCTTTAGATGCCTTATGTGTGTCAAATTCTTCAACAACATATTAAAAGTCTACCATTGCGTTGTGCATAAATATTAAATTAAACTATGGTGTGTTATGTAATTTAAATATCTATTTAGCATTGGCTGCTTGAAGTATCAACAAAATCAGCTTATCATAAGTGATGAAATCTGGATAATAATTGCCTCCACAGTGCACAGATGTCAGAAATCACAACGATCACAATCAACTAGCCTGCTAATTGGGTTAAGTAAGTAGAGGAAATCACATGACCAGAATGCCAATGTTTAATTTGTACATTCAGAGGTGAAAGTAGATGTATTTTCTTACCGCCCAAGTAGCGGTAAAATAAATGACACCACCTATACTTTCAATGCATTTTTCTGCAAAAGGTGGGTAAACTGTCCAGCCCCCTAAAAATGTGGGTAAGCTGCATTGTTTATCCTCCACTACACCACTGTGGTAATGTTAAATAATGGTTGAATAGCCTATAGTTTTATTGGCATTTTGTGTAAATTATTGTGATAGACTCAAGTTTTACCGGTATAGCGTACCCCCATCATTTATTTTGCCGGGACGCCATAATGGACCGTACCGGCCTACTTCCACCCGTGTACATGCGTCTTTTGTATTGGGTAGCCTACTTGACCAGTTGAATCCATAAAACAGTAGCTACAGAACTGCAGCACTCTGGGAATTCTACCCTAACAGACTGGGGTTTTGAAGTGTTCTGCTCGCATTGTAAAGAAGAAATTAACTTGACGAATAAGGACAGTCAATAAAAAACAGATTTACTCTGAAGTCTTCCGCTCAACAAAGGATGCCCAATGGAGCACGAAGCAGATTATAGAAAATATTTCTATATTACAAAGCACCAGCAACCAAGCAGTCAGCAGGCAGATGTAAAACCACCAGACACCCTGAAGGGATCTTCTGAGTGTTGCTCTCTGGCACATGTTGTCTGGAATCTCCATCTGTGCTTGTGGGTCAAACACCGCATATAAACACACACTGAAATCACATCGCACCAGCGGCAGGCAAGGCTAGTGACAGCAGAAAGTAACATGCAAGTAAAGGCACTGTATCCTAACTGTATTCTGAAATCTGTTCTAAAGTGTATTCCAATCTGAACAACTATTGATGAACTGCTAGTGTGCATACAGTACCAGTGTAAGCGCACAGCCTAAGAAAGCAAATTAATGACTAAACCACTGTTTAATGGAGGTGGTGCTTCCTTTAAAGGCTCCCTTTACAATCATGCTGCAGATGAAATTATTAAGCTGGTGGGACTGGGCTACTGGGATTCTGTGAAAAAGATAAATGAGACAGAGGTGAACAGTAGTTGAAGGTGAAACCACAGTATGCAGCATTGTGCCTCATGGAGGGAATCATCGGCTAAATTGAAGCACTCTGAAAAGTTATCATCTTCAATTATCTGTGGAGGAGCTGTTGAAACTGAGGTCTTGACTCAGTGGTCATTAAAAATCTTGTGGCTAGAACAGGGGTGATAACCTCGGTGCCCTGGCCTGGAAAGATTCCCAACATGGCTGCTCATCCTACCAATGGCTACTCAACCGCAGCTTCCAATTGTCTCATTCAGCTCTCCTCTCCCTCTTACCCAGAATCTGACATTCAGCCATATTCTGTTTCTAACTAAAGTCGTTTGTTTGACAGTAAAACAGATCCTCCATCACACTACCAAACACTATGACACTAATGATAATTTAATGTTTGCTAACTGCAGGAGATTCTGAAGAAGCACCAGCTCCATAAAATCAGACACACTCCAGGCTGCTCCCGCGGGGCCTGATGGCTCACATTGTGGTGCAGAACTGTGACAAATACGTGACAACTGACGTTGATCCACCTTGACTTTCTGTCAGGAAGTAAGTGAGGCATCAGGGGACAACAGTGAGGTACCCATAGGACCCCTTCTCTGCTGGACCCCAAGGGGCCAGGGTTCTGGTCTGGAAGCAGTTTTGACTACTCCTACAGTTTTGCTTGGGTACTGCAGTTTAACTGATGCCCGCCCCAGAAAGAATTTCCATAAACAGCCACATAGAAAAGTCAGATTTGAAAATTCCTAATAAGACTCTTTAGTCATCACCTTTGTGCACAAATGCAGATTTTTTTTCACATCACTCACAGCCAATGATATTAACAAATTATATTCATCCAATGTCTGCCTTGTTTTTGGATGATGTGGTGATGTCGTCGCTACTTGCGCTGCTCCATGTGCGCTAGTGCACGTGATGTTGGTCGGTATAAACCGGATGCAACCCGGATGCAGACGGTCCATGAATCGACGTCTACGAGCGTGAGTAGATTACCTTGAAAACAATAGTTGAACATCTCGGATGCAGTCTCCAGTTCTTATTACACCTCAGTGCTGGATCCCCATGGGATATTCTAGATATAAACATATTCAAACTGGGTGGCACTGACAGTGCTCACACTCAACACCTGCACCCACCCATTTACACATTTTGTAAGTCAGCCAAACTCAATATCATGATGAGTAGCGTCAGATATTAAGTCAATGATTGTACCAAGATCGAGTCAATTAATAAGTGTGTACCACCACTTCAGCCACCACTACATTAGGTGGTTGTGCAATGTACAGTAGTTTATGTGGACAACTGGCAAGAAAATTAAGCACGGACCCCGTACATAGCCTACAGTAGAGTAAAACAAACTGCTCTAGTGTTTGCCATTCTCTCCAAGTACAACAGGCAGCAGCCAGCCACCAAGATATTACCAAGTCTAATCACATCCTCTCAAACCAGGCACTGTCTCCCTGTGGGATGCAGGGATTTCAAAGTCAAGGTAATGCGGACCAAACTCGATTCTAATTAAAGTTGACATCAGGTTCCTCTCCAGGCTCCTCCAGCGTTCATCTAAATCATTCATGCTGAGAACGCCGGTGCCGCCAAACCATTTGGGCTCCATCAATGATTAAAGACTTGATCAGGCAAACAAAAACAATAACACATTTACAAACAATGATAAATCTACAGGGTTAGTAGTGTGTCATTGGTGACCTGCTTTGACATGTGTTGAAACTGACTGACTATAACCTCACTTATACTGTACCTAGTTCTAACATGAGTCACTTGTCCTGATCTTATCCACATTCTGATTGTACCCACATTGTAGCTGTTGCATCTACACATGGTATTAAAATGTGTCTGTGGCCTCCCGAGTGACACAGTGGTCTAAGGCACTGCATCGCAGTGTTGCGGCGTCACTACAGCCTGAGGTTCGATCCCAGGCTATGTCATTACCGGCCATGACCTGGAGTCCCATAGGATGGAGCACAATTGGACCAGCGTCGTCCGGGCTAGGGGAGGGTTTGGCCGGGGGGCTTTACATTGCTCATCACGCTTTAGTGACTCCTTGTGGCAGGCCAGGCACCTGCAGGCTGACTTCGGTCATCAATCAAACAGTGTTTCCTCTGACACATTGGTGCAGCTGGCTTCCGGGTTAAGCGAGTGGGTGTTAAGAAACGCTGTTTGGCGAGTCATGTTTCAGGGGATGCATGACTCGACCTTCATCTCCCTAGCCCGTTGGGGAGTTGCAGCAATGCGACAAGATCGTAATCACGAAAAAGGGGTTAAAAGATAATATTTTAAAAATGGTCTCTTATCCGTCAACTATATCCGCATTGTGACCAGATTTCCTGGGGCCACACTGTATGCAGATTATTTAACACATATATCCTTTCAAAATAATATGCATTTATTTACTTTAAGACAATTATTGATGCCATAAGTCAATGGTGCTACCTGTCAATGATTTTAGAGACCAGTATAATTATGATTGAAATGGTTAGATCATCCAGATCTGTTTAAAATGGATTGATATCCAGATACCAATGGTCCCTGACAACCTCTGGAGGTGGTCGTCTACACTTGTCTAAAAATGTGGGCACATTCAGAATGCGGAATAAATCAAGACAAAGGATGCATGTTAGAACCAGGTATAAACGGGGCTAATATGTTGTGGGCCTGTCTTATTTACCTTGTAAACTCAGTATACCTTACATCAACATTACCCCGCTGATGTTCAGGAGGTAAAACGTTTAAACGTACAGTTTTCCCCTTGTAAAGTAAACCCACAGAAGACAAAGGTTAATAATTGATTAACTGTAAAATGCATGTTGAGGGATTTTCTGGAGAAGATACATTTTTCTGTGGATAGCATACTCGTGTTTAGGACATAACAACGTTACACCAATATTACTCATGAAAACAGGCTGAGTCTTTGTGTGCTCTCCCTATCTGTTGTGTCTTGCTGTGAGGTTATTTTATTTCCTCTGTTGTGAGCTCAACATGTTTACTTTAAAAGAGTGTGACAGTAAATGACAATATTCCACATGCAAGATACTTTCAAAGTAGTTCAGGAAATTAGGCTGTACTAATAGGACGGTTGCTATATAAGTCAAAGTGTATTTTACATCATGCATTTTAAATATTAAATCATTTATACCCATGTTAACTGCAGAGAATGTCATAGTTACCATATGATATCATTAACATCACAGCACAATGAAAACAAGGAGAGACTAAACTATGGTTTCATGTATTTGATTACAAGTAGCTACAGTATGCATCAATCTGCCTACAGTACAACTATGACGCATGACCATGCACACACTATATATTAATTAAATACAGGCAGATGAACCAACATTGTTATTCCAATTAATATTATATTCATTAAAATATAATTGTTCAAATCTCTAATTATGTTAAATGCAATTTCAATTCTAGACATCATGCACATGACAAGACACATGGAACATATCTTTGAGCCATAACCAAATTACACTCAGTCTATCGCACTGAGTAAGTTGAAGGCATTTTAAAACCAGTTGGATTTTAATTCTTGTCTCCCCAGGCAAAACACGCACACCCATCTCCATGCACACAAACACACAGCGTAATAATGGTTGGTATTTATCATATTCACACTTTATTAATTAGCTGTGTCCTCTCTAGGTCATTAAGAGAAAGTTGTGCTGAATAAATTAGGAAGATAAATATTTGTGTTGAGTAAAACTGTAGGTTAGGCATCATGTGCACTAGCATTAATTATTATGTTATAAACACAACATTACATCTGATCCTTTGTAACAGCTCAGAAGATATAATTGCCAAATCATTTTACAGGGTAATAATTTTGGCGGAGGTGAGCAAACACCTCTTATGTTAGGTTTGACAAGCTGAATTTGAATGGCTGTTTGGCATGTTCTGATGGGATGTTGTTTTGGGAATAAGTAGGTTTTTATCAGTGAAGCTCTGTAACATTTCTGCATTGTCATGTTAAACTGTAAAAAACTCTTCTGCTTTCTCAAACTACTTTAAAAGAATGAACAAAAGAATGGCAATTATTATGAGTAAGCATAGATGTACAAAAAGTGTTGAGAGGACAGAAACTGAGGAAAGTAAATGACAGTAGAGTGAATGTTCTATTTTGCTTGTAGCCACAATTTGCTTGAAGGCACGGGCAATTCTGCACCATTTCACATCATTACTATAACAGAGGTCCTCTCAACAGGAGACAGCAGTTAGAAAGACAAACAAATGCGTGATGTAAATACTGTCGGCATTGAAGAAGCCCCTTTTCTCTCTCCTCCTCTCCTAGTGATTAGCATTTCAAACAGCCGTTGTTTTGCATCCGAGTTCCATGTTCATTTCCATGCCATCATATCCTTGCATGTGTGTGTGTGTGTGGCTGAATCTGGAGTAGCTCGAGGAATAGCCCAGGTTTATCCAACCCTTTCCTCCAAAACGTTGGGACAGGACAAATCAAATGACAGTGTCTCTACACAAAAAGTATCGATAAGAATGCCCAAAACAAATGAAGACAGCGTCTCTCCACAAAACATATTGATAAGAATGCCCAAATCAAAATGTGCTTCCATTCATCAATAGCAGGGTACATTGCTTCACTGAGACAGTCAAGACAAGAGCCTCTGTTCATACAGTCATTGGTCCAAGTTCACAATCTATTTCAAATGTCCAGTTGTCTCTCTGGGTGTGACTCATTCAAACAGACAATACATACAGCAATCACCAGCTCAGCATTCATCTCTCACTGAAAGACAATGTCCCTCTGACAGAACACAATATGGAATCCAACAGAGATGTGCGAAGCAATATTTTTTTTTTTATCTGCCCCCCCCCCCCCATCTCTGTCTCTCAGAGGACACAGACAGGGGAGTAGGGATACATACTTTATTGCACAGGCTCCTTGAATTCCTCGAGTTCTCCTTTTCATTCACACCAGTCACTTTATTTATCTGGTAGAGCTGCTCATTTGCTAGTGTATTCCTAATTGTATCCCAGGAACTGAACACGATCTTCACTTTGTTCAAATAAAAAAACTAGTGAGATTTACTGTAGGCCAGGGCACATTCAGGGTCTCAGTCGATTGGCTGAGATGGGTTTTTGCTACTGCGCTACCTGAAAAAGGTAAAAGTAGTACAGATGTAGAATCTTAATTAGAGCCCGTTTGCTACAGCAGGAAAATGATCCTGCAGCAACAGGAGAAATTAATTGTGTGGATTCTAATTAATGGACATTTTTGTAAGGGTTGATACATTTTTCAAAAGAAAATTTAAAGACTGACATTTTTAATTGGAATTTACAAACTGCAGAAGCCTTTTTAAACCTCAAATACACTTAAAGCAGCAACAACAACAAATCCTGCAACAGGGTGCAATCCAAGAACTTCTGAAAGGTCTATTAAATGCTGGGTGACCCTGTACCAACAGCCTTCACTAGAAATCATTATTTCTACTGCCTGATCCAAATCTTAGACATACTGTACGTAGTGGACAGGGAAATGGCAGTTTCTTCCTGAGGCAACTATAACATCAGATGGGTATAGTATACCTATCCAGAAAGATTCATGTTGGAATGTTTGTTTCGGTTTTTATTAATTAATTACTTTATGCAGTATATGTTCAGCTGTTTTTCTATTCTCTTCAAGTTGACTCATGATAGGTTTCCCTACTGCATATCTATTTCAAGCTGATAAAAGGCAAGACATCACAGATTTGCACATTCCTAAAGGCAGCAGTTTGTCCACTGGCATGAAAGGCTGTCAGATTGAATTACATCCCATTTAGATCTCTGTATCAGCTGGTTTACATGTATAAAACGGTCTCATTTCATGTTTGTCCTTTTGGCCCCATCTTCCACAGAATTACCAAATGAAGCTTGCTTAGCCCTCTGTGACTGACTGGGAGCAGTAATCATGTCAGATTGTGGGATATTTTATAATTAAAGCAAGGCTTATTGCAAGTACTGTAAACACGTGTGATGATTCTGCACAAATGCTGTCATTCAATATTTGCATTAGTTACATGTGCAAACATAATTAAGCTTCATGGGGAGGGGCGCAGAGAGAGAGAGAGCGCGCTTACATTCCTTCTTACTTTTATCAAAACAATCAATCATTTCATTAGGTTATTTATCATCATCTTTACACAGGGACCACTTTGAAGCATGCATGTATCATTGGTGCCATTTCCTTGATGTAATACTAGTTGAAACAGATGTATCGTTTGCTTGTCATTTAATTATTGTTTTCTGAATAGGTTGGTTTCATTGCCTTCCAACTGTATTGTAATAATGCATGAATTCAAGGTCCTTAATTTAATTTCCTTTGCTGTCCCTTCACATAAACTCACCTTGGTGGTCTTGACTTTGTTTCCAGAGCTACAGGATCAGCCATTGAGATCCGGCAGTACTTTACACTCCTCTCCCTTTAAGACAGGGCTGCATCTGGCACCACCACTTCTGAAGCATGATGGATGCTGAAAAGAACAGGAGAGAACACAGCACAGTGGGCAGTCAGTCACTTGAAATGAGATGAGTTGCAGCGTGTTGTTTGGAGAGCACTTCAATAAACACTGATTTCCGCCTGGAAAAACGGGCGAGATAACTGTAACATTGACAATATGTTGGTGTAATAAAAACCCTTGAAGTACTGAAACTCTACCATCTTATATGAAGCATCCTACCTTCAACACAAGAGGGCATTGCTCTTGTTTTCCCGGCGACCTGGCCAGGGAAGCAGGAACACTTGACAGTTTGAGAGCGCTCCTCAATCTTGTTCTTATTGCAGCAGTGATGGGCATCCACCACTTCAAAGGTACCTGTCTTTACCTGTGATGAACCTGAGACAAAGGGTTTAGGAAAGGTGGTAACCTAACTATGAAAAAAATTAAATCTGTCAAAAAGAGGTGAAGTTTTTTGTGCACATCCCTGCCTACACATACAGATGTAGGATCTTCATTTGATCACTCTTTTGTTGTTGAGCATTTTGTTGTAGTGTATTTGAACACTTGGTCATTAAAGGGAAGAGAATAAATTACTGACAATTACCTGTTTGTAATTTATGAATGTGTAACTGATTATTGTAGTATTTTGAAGTCTCTTCCCACAGTCGCTGTAGGAGAACCATGAGTTTTGGCCTTTCTAGGGAGTTTTTCCTAGCCACCGTGCTTCTACACCTGCATTGCTTGCTGTTTGGGGTTTTAGGCTGGGTTTTTGTACAGCACTTTGAGATATCAGCTGATGTACGAAGGGCTATATAAATACATTTGATTTGATTTGATTTTGATTTGATTTTGAGTCTGGCAAGAGACTACAGTAATTGTAGCATCAGCATATGCTGTGTTTAAATTCTACCATGCAGACCAGACCAAACACCTCTTTTCACCTCATTAGTTTTGGCCGTGCTCAGTTCCCAGTAGAGCTAGGCATACTGGTGGCCAGGAGCCATAATGAGTCTTTTGGGGGCCAGGGGAGGGGCTGGTGTGGGCTGGCTCTGGTACATACCCGACTGCCCCAGGGGGCTGTGGTTGCCGGTGGACACCGGTTGGCAGTAGAGGATCACTATGCAGAGCAGGAGGCCGCCCCAGTGTACCGGCCACGCCATCTCCCAGCTAATAACCTTCATCCCGTCAGCCTAGCAACAACAGAGAAATACGTAGTTAGTGGGAAGATATGATACATCAGCCATCGCACAGTATGGGGGATGGGGTCTGAAACCTCTGTTAGAATATTCATTATTAGTTCAAATACTTTGCGTACAGCTACTTCAAATATTTGATTTCTTAAAATAGAAAAATGTTGGTTTAACACTTTTATATCTACATATTGTGTCTACATTCCATCATTAAGTTTTATGAAAGCTTGATGAAAGAAATACAATACAATACGACATACAATTACTGCCACCCAGTGGTTAAAAAAAAAACAGTTCTTGGGACAAAAGTTGAGAAGGGCTAAACTCATGAGGGGCATGGACCAAACATTTGTATTCAATCAACAGTTAGCCTGTGGAAAAAAATGGTGTCATACCCTCCTACTATCTGACTGCACCCATGAGTGGTGTTAGACCCAGCTTGCTGAGACCACCAACGGTCAGACTGAGCCACCAATTGGTATAGTGTTTACAGTTCTGCCATAGTATAGGCCCATTCAGCGCTGCAGGTCCTTGAACTTTTGATGTCTGATGGCCTGCTCTGTAGCCAATTCCGTTGTCTCTCTCGTTGATATATAGGGTATTTTAAAGTGATTCCACATTCAAACACCCTATGTTACACAATTTTTAAACTTTAATATATATCTTTATACAGTATGTAAGGATTTCCTGACCCAATAACCTAGGCCATACCACCCTTTCACAACTCTCTGAGAACGTTTACCTCACAAACCCCCTTACCCAGTCCACAACAATACCCCAGACAACCGCAAGTATTCCAACACAACCAAGTCGTCCCAGAAAAACTAGGACAAGGATTTTTTCTTTTACATTTAATTACAGTGATGAATAATGCAGAGACCATTGGGAGAAAAACAGTTTCAACGTACCGCTGTTGCTCAGAGATTCTCCCAGAAGAAGTACATCAGGAGTATTATCTACTGTATTTTTAACCAGCATCTGTTCTTCAACAAGGTCTTAAACCCGTCACTGTGTCTGTATGCAGTAGGTAGCCTACCTCAGTGATGCAAACTGCTAAGGTGATCACATTCTGTAACAAACACCACAGTGATCAGGCAGGTTATCACATTACCACTCTGTGACCAGATGGACAAGACTAGCATTAGATAGACAAGAGGATGAATTCATGTGGATTTATGGCAACCAAAACAAATAATTATGTCCCCCTTGGTCTATAGTGTATCTGCTACCATTGTATAAAAATCGGCCAAAGTCTCGGCCACCTGTCAAACTCAATATTAAAGAGAAAATCTGCTTTGATATTAGGCCTACAGTATCTAAAAGAGTGTGTTCTTCAACACCTGGGGAAATAGAGTTACGCTACATGACCAAAATCATGGGCATTAATATGGAGTTGGAAGGGGAAGGCTTTCCCCTAGATGTTGGAACATTGCTGCTGGGACCTGCTTCCATTCAGCCACAAAAGCATTAGTGAGGTTGGGCACTAATGTTGGCGGATTAGGCCTGGTTCGCAGTCGGCATTCCAATTCATCCCAAAAGTGTCCGATGGGGTTGAGGTCAGGGCTTTGTGCAGGCCCGTCAAGTTCTTCCACACCAATCTCGACAAACCATTTATGTTTGGACTTCGCTTTGTGCACGGGGACATTGTCATTACGAAACAGGAAAGGGCCTTCCCCAAACTGTTGCCACAAAGTTGGACGCACAGAATCATATAGAATTTCATTGTATGTTTTAGCGTTAAGATTTCCCTTCACTGGAACTAAGGGGCCTAGCCTGAACCATGAAAACAGTCCCAGACCAATTACAGTTGGCACTACGCATTGGGGGAGGTAGCATTCTCCTGGCATAAAACCCAGATTCGTCCAGCGGACTGCCAGATGGTGAAGCGTGATTAATCACTCCAGAGAACTCATTTCCACTGCTCCAGAATCCAACGGTAGCGAGCTTTACACCACTCCAGCCGACGCTTGGCATTGCACATGGTGATCTTAGGCTTGTATCCAGCTGCTCGGCCATGGAAACCCATTTCATGAAGCTCCAGATGAACTGTTCTTGTGCTGACGTTGCTTCTAGAGGCAGTTTTTGTTTTGTTTATACTTTTACAGTCTTGTCTTATTGCTGCAACTCCCCTTCTAGGCAGAGTTCCTCTGTCCAGGGTCTGTGTTCTTTTGCCCATCTTAATCTTTTCTTTATATTGGCCGGTCTGAGATATGGCGTTTTCTTTGCAACTCTGCCTAGAAGGTCAGCAACCCGGATTTGCCTCCTCACTGTTGAGACTGGTGTTTTGCGGGTACTATTTAATGAAGCTGCCATTTGAGGACTTGTGAAGTGTCTGTTTCTCAAACTAGACACTAATGCACTTGTCCTTTTGCACAGTTGTGCACAGGGGCCTCCCACTCTTTCTATTCAGGTTAGAGATAGTTTGCGCTGTTCTGTGAAGGGAGTTGTACACAGCACTGTACAAGATCTTCAGTTTCTTGGAAATTTCTCACATGGAATAGCCTTCATTTCTCAGAACAAGAATAGACTGAGGAGTTTCAGAAGAAAGTACTTTGTTTCTGGCCATTTTTAGCCTGTAATCAAACTCACAAATGCTGATGCTCCAGATACTCAATTAGTCTAAAGAAGGCCAGTGTTATTGCTTCTTTAATCAGAGCAACAGTTTTAAACGGTGCTAACATAGTTGCAAATGGGTTTTCTAATGATCAATTAGCCTTTTAAAATTATAAACTTTGATTAGCTAACAACGTGTCATTGGAACACATGAGTGATGGTTGCTGATAGTGGGCCACTCTCTGTACGCCTATGTACAGTCGTGGCCAAAAGTTTTGAGAATGACACAAATATTAACGTTCCCAGTCTGCTGCCTCAGCTTGTATGATGGCATTTTGCATATA
Organism: Oncorhynchus mykiss; assembly: GCF_057628025.1. Classification (NCBI taxonomy): domain Eukaryota; kingdom Metazoa; phylum Chordata; class Actinopteri; order Salmoniformes; family Salmonidae; genus Oncorhynchus; species Oncorhynchus mykiss. Next base: position 62,096,658 of record NC_143030.1, on the reverse strand, counting down.
CTCCAGAATGTTATGAAGAGTGATCAGATGAATTGCAAAGTCCCTCCTTGCCATGCAAATGAACTGAATCCCCCCCAAGAAATTCCACTGCATTTCAGCCCTGCCACAAAAGGACCTGCTGACATCATGTCAGTGATTCTCTCGTTAACACAGGTGTGAGTGTTGACAAGGACAAGGCGGGAGATCATTCTGTCATGCTGATTGAGTTCAAATAACAGACTGGAAGCTTCAAAAGGAGGGTGGTGCTTGGAATCATTGTTCTTCCTCTGTCAACCATGGTTACCTGCAAGGAAACACGTGCCGTCATCATTGCTTTGCACAAAAAGGACTTCACGGGCAAGGATATTGCTGCCAGTAAGATTGCACCTAAATCAACCATTTATCAGATCATTAAGAACTTCAAGGAGAGCGGTTAAATTGTTGTGGGCGCCCAAGAAAGTCCAGCAAGCGCCAGGACTGTCTCCTAAAGTTGATTCAGCTGCGGAATCGGGGCACCACCAGTACAGAGCTTGCTCAGGATTGGCAGCAGGCAGGTGTCAGTGCATCTGCATGCACAGTGAGGCGAATACTTTTGGAGGATGGCCTGGTGTCAAGAAGGGCAGCAAAGAAGTCACTTCTCTCCAGGAAAAACATCAGGGACAGACTGATATTCTGCAAAAGGTACAGAGATTGGATTGCTGAAGTCATTTTCTTTTCATTTTCTAAAGTCATTTTCTTTGATGAATCACCTTTCCGATTGTTTGGGGCATCTGGAAAAAAGCTTGTCCGGAGAAGACAAGGTGAGCCCTACCATCAGTCCTGTGTCATGTCAACAGTAAAGCATCCTGAGACCATTCATGTGTGGGGTTGCTTCTCAGCCAAAGGAGTGGGCTCACTCACAATTTTGCCTAAGAACCACAGCCATGAATAAAGAATGGTACCAACACATCCTCCGAGAGCAACTTCTCCCAACCATCCAGGAACAGTTTGGTGACAAACAATTCATTTTCCTGCATGATGGAGCACCTTGCCATAAGACAAAAGTGATAACTATGTGGCTCGGGGAACAAAACATCGATATTTTGGGTCCATGGCCAGGAAACTCCCCAGACCTTAATCCCATTGAGAATTTGTGGTCAATCCTCAAGAGGCTCTGACAAACTCCAAACATTGATTATGCAAGAATGGGCTGCCATCAGTCAGGGTGTGGCACAGAAGTTAATTGACAGCATGCCAGGGCGGATTGCAGAGGTCTTGAAAAAGAAGGGTCAACACTTCTTTGCATCAACTTCATGGAATTGTCAATAAAATCCCTTGACACTTGTTATTATACTTCAGTATTCCATAGTAACATGTGATAAAAATATCTAAAGACACTGAGGCAGCAGACTGTGAAAATGAATTTATTATTTTGCTTGAGTGTTTTTTGAAAATAAAAATCATGAACACTTTCCACGCTGCGCTTTGGTCCACTCCTTTCGACGAGAGCCGTTATAATTCCATTAATAATCTGCCGTTTCCAGCTACAATAGTCATTTATAACATTAACAATGTCTACACTGTATTTCTGAACAATCTGATGTTTTTAATGGACAAAAAAAAAAAACGTTTCAAAAACAAGGACATTTCTAAGTGACCCCAAACTTTTGAACGGTAGTGTGTATAAAACCATATACTTTCCAAGGTGTTTAGAATTTAATGAACAATGCTGCAGCTTCAGATCAGACTGACATTTGTTTGCAGATAAAGCAGTCTGTCATTTTCTGATCACGATAGTATTTCATCACATTCATGAAACAATGGATTCAATTTAGATATAAATACTCACTTGCCTATAGAGCCATATATCATTGTGGTGACAGCTAGCACCTAGGCTACTTTCCTGATTGTTTCTTGAAGTTGCCGTCCATCAACCAGACAGTTTATCGGTCCAAGAATGCACTCACTATTGAGAGGAACACATTCTCATGCATGATAAAGTATGCCAACACTTCACTCTGTTCGTATCTTTCTTTGCCTTTTACAGAGCTAATTTCGTATTAACCCCTAAAAACCGTGGTTCCTACGTCAAAAAATGTTGTCCACACCAATACGCAATCGGCTAGAAATAATGCTGGAAATAATGGTTGAAACAGTCCCCTCCTCAATAATTACTGATTTCCTTGGGTTTGTTTCTGTTCAGTAGCCGCCTCACATTTGATCTGAAAACTGAGACGAAACCGCGTGATAAATCACTCCAATTCAGACTATTAATGTTGAACAGGATACAGTCCGAGGCTGAAAAATAGAAGGGTTAGGGAGAAATATCTCTCACAGCTGTTGAAATATATTCCAGGCCATGCTTCAGAGCTATCCTCTCATCATTGATGGACTAATTCGGAAATTTACAGGTATCATATCTTCATGCAGTTGCTACTGGGGCAAAACGTGTGAATGGGTATGATGTACTTCCCCAGAGCTAAATGACTACATGAGGGCACAACACACCAGTTTTCACATGATACTGACTGTTTAGCATGCCATGAGGCTTTCTCATCATTAAATGCATTCAGTAATTGAACGGAAATGGTGCTGTACTGAAAGACAAGTTGAAAACGGGGATGGGTTGGGGAACGATGTCAGCATGACCACTGTCCTTTAAATACATCACTCATTGCTTCAAGCCAACCCACACCATCAAATGGGAGCAAACCAGTGGATGAGGGAGGATGATTATATTTTTTTTGAGCATGGCCTTATTTCTATTACAGCATATTGGATGACTGTCATTCATATTCCATTCACCCAGCTCAAAGTAACAGTGATAGGTTTAGGCTACTACCTGATACTAAAATCATAGCATCCACATATAAACAGCACGATCCCTTTGATCGTTGGATAATTCTCTCTCGCATCTACGCACTCTCCTCCGCTCACCTTTTCCCCTAGCTTCTGGACTAAAGTGCAGAACACAACAGTGGTCTGTGACCAGACAAAAAAACATTTCCTAGTCAAACCTAAATATCATAACCGCTACACACAGCCTACATCGTTGTCACCATGTTAGCTAATGTCAAGTCAACATAGCTACTAGAACTAACATGTGAGTAAACTCTCTACAATCATGGAGTACAGTGTACAGTTATCAAGCAGTTTAGCAGTTACCGGTGGGTACCAAAAGCTTACTTGGAAGAGTTCCGGTGTTGGATAGCCATAGCCAGCTAAGTAACATAGCAACCCTCTGTTTGAGCTGGGTGTTTGAGTCAGCTAAACTAGCTAGCTGCATTCACTAGGTAAGTAAGTGGAAGTGAAAAATATATAGCCATCTCTCTCGCTTCTCATTCATTTTTGAAGAAATTAATTTAAACTATTGTCTTTCTCTTTGTCAACTACTCTCCACATTTTATGCACTGCAGCGCTAGCTGTATCTTCTGCTTTCATTACTAGATTAATTCTCTGATTCTTTGATTGGGTGGACAACATGACAGTTCATGCTGGAAGAGCTCTGAGGTTGGACGAGGTCCTCCGGAATTTGTCATAATTACTGTGTATAGTCTATAGCCCTATTTGGACAGGATTAGTTTTACTGGGGGATGTTGGGTAATGTAATTATGTGCATGAGCACAAAACACCACATCTGTAATTTTACTCCTGTCTGAATCTGCCATGGCAGTAATTTTTACATGGCAGGAGTATATCAATTCCAGCCAGAATAACCTAGTTTTTTGGCGAACTCCAATATCCTCTGATAATACTAGTCCTGTGTGAATTGCCATCTCTGTGTTTTGAGAGAAATGTCTGAGTTTGACATGTGATGCTCGCGGTTTAAGCAAGAAAACAATAACTGCTTAGATAAATTGAACAAAGTGCTGCGCATAGCCAATATATGAATGTAGCAACTTTCACAGTGAATACTTTTGTTCATATGTTTTGTGCGAATTAATTTAATATTGTGAAATGTATCCGTAAAACATATTGTGCCGATTTAATCTAACCACCTAGTGGTTAGAACATTAGACTAATAACGGATAGGTTGCAAGATCGAATCCCCGAGCTGACAAGGTAAAAACCTGTCGTTCTGCCCCTAAACAAGGCACTTAACCCACTGTTCTCAAGTGCACCATTTATTTTACATCTGAAGAATGCGGACATTTAGGACATGAAATATCCTAATGATTATGATCACACTTCCTCAATTCAAATATTATGGTGACACTATACCAAATATAGTTTAGTATGATTTAGAAACTTGGGAAACAAACTCTGTATGTAGCAAACCTGAACGCACCACTGAAGTATTTTACAGCCGCTAACCCCATGTGCAGACCATGGTACTAGTCCTCCTATTGTGCTTAGTAAAATTGGTGTCAACTCGTCATTTCTTTAAGTCGACTACAAAATGCCACATTTACAATTTATTTAATTGAAATCTGGGCTACAGTATATGACTATGAAGTTTAGCCATAGAGTCCAGGAACTACTAAACCATATACAAAAAAAAAATCTAATGATCAATATCCTAAAAAGTTAAATGAATTTGGGTTGGTGAAACCACCTCTAATCAAATCATGCTATGTCAGTGGTGTGTTAGGTGTATAGCGTCGATCTAGTGCAGACGAAGGAAACCCTCTTTGCGACAACTTTCATTAACAAAACACTTTATTGCAGCACAGTTTGTCATAATTACAAACAGTACCAGCTAAACGTTTGGACACACCTACTCATTTATTTTTTCCTATTTTCTACATTGTAGAATAATAGTGAAGACATCAAAACTATGAAATAACATTACGAATAATTTAGTAACCAAAAGTGGTAAACAAATCAAAATATATTTCAGATTCTTCAAAGTAGCCACCCTTTGCCTTGATGAAATCTTTGCACACTCTTGGCATTCTCTCAACCAGCTTCATGAGGTAGTCATCTGGAATGCATTTCAATTAACAGGTGTGCCTTGTTAAATGTTAATTTGTGTAATTTCTTTCCTTCTTGATGTGTTTGAGGCAATCAGTTGTGTTGTGACAAGGTAGGGGTGGTATACAGAAGACAGCCCTATTTGGTAAAAGACCAAGTACATATTATGGCAAGAACAGCTCAAATTAGCAAAGAGAAACGACAGTCCATCATTACTTTAAGACATGTAGGTCAGTGATCTGAAAAATGTCAAGAACTTTGAAAGTTTCTTCAAGTGCAGATGAAACTGGCTCTCATGAGAACCGCCACAGGAATGGAAGACCCAGAGTTACCTCTGCTGCAGAGGATAAGTTCATTAGAGTTACCAGCCTCAGAAATTGCAGCCCAAATAAATGCTTCAGAGTTCACACATCTCAACATCAACTATTCAAAGGAGACTGTGTGAATCCAGCCTTCATGGCCAAATTGCTGCAAAGAAACCACTACTAAAGGACACCAATAAGAAGAGACTTGCTTGGGCCAAGAAACTTAACCAAGCAAGGCTACCAAAGCATTCTACAGCGATACACCATCCCATCTGGTTTGCGCTTAGTGGGACTATCATTTGTTTTTCAACAGGACAATGACCCAAACACACTTTGACCAAGAAGGAGAGTGATGGGGTGCTGCATCAGATGACATAGCCTCCACAATCACCCAACCTCAACCCAACTGAGATGGTTTGGGATGAGTTGGACCGCAGCGTGAAGGAAAAGCAGCCAAGAAGTGCTCAGCATATGTTGGAACTCCTTCAAGACTGTTGGAAAAGCATTCCATGTGAAGCTGGTTGCAAAGCTGTCATCAAGGCAAAGGATGGCTACTTTGAAGAACCTAAAGTATATTTTGATGTGTTTAACACTTTTGGTTATTTTTTTTTACTACATGATTCCATATGGGTTATTTCATAGTTTTGATGTCTTCACTGTTATTCTACAATGTAGAACATAAATAAATAAATAAACAAACAAACAAAAACCCTGGAATGAGTAGGTGTGTCCAAACTTTTGACTGGTACCCTATATAAACTACTACTCTTTTGAGTGAGGGAAAGAAGACAGACATTTGGAGCAAACATTTAGGAGTAAAACAAGAAGAAACATTTTCACAGACTGATTCCACATATAGTGATATAGAAGGTTGATGGCCATCAGCTACCTCCCACAATGGGCCAATACGACAGAGAAAATTATCTTATATACATTATCAGACTAAAATATATTAAAACCATGCCACGCTGTATCACTTGCTACTTTCTCCCCAAAGGTTGTCAAATGTCGACAGATTCTGCATTTAAAAAAAGGTCCAATGCAGTCGTTTTTTATCTCAATATCAAATTATTTCTGGGTAACAATTAAGTACCTTTCTGTGATTTTAATTGAAAACAATGGTAAAAAAGAAACAAAACTAGCTGTTATTGGCAGAGGTTTGGAACTCTCTGTTATTGGTCTATTAACACCGCCCGGTAATGTCGCCAGGCAGGCCAAACTCCACCCATGCAAAATTACCTGAAATTTCAGGCGTTCTTTTCAAACAACGCTTACACTAAAAGGGTATTATCATCAGTTTCATAATTTCACAGAATTATTCCAACCTCAGTGTGGAAAAATTGATAAAACATAAGAAAATCACATTTATGACTGCACTAGCCCTTTAAGAGGTGACTTTCAACTTGAAGAGGACAGTCTGAGGTGTGGTGACATCCGCCACTGCTAGTTCCTGTCCATCGGACAATCCCAGTTCTGCAACAACACAACATTACATTTACAAGATGGCCGAAATAAACATATAGCTTTATATGATCTACCACACACACGCAATGCACGCATCTTACCTTTCAAGGTTTTGCAAAGGTTTGGTCTAGTTCTTTCTTCAATTGAAGCTATAGTCTGTAAATACAGTGTCTTATTTTTCCTGTCCAGGGTTGCTGTGATGGCTGGGGATTTCATTTGTCTGGAAAACAATAACTTTTTAAAGTTAACAATGACAACTTCACATTTACACTTCAGTAACCATAAAAAACAGCCTCTTCTGTGTGAAGACATGGCAGACATCAATATCAGTCGATCTGGTTACTAGGAGATGTACTCACAGGGAGGCGTTCTCTGTCAAGTACTCCAGGACCTCCTGTAGCTTGGCAGAGGGTGGGAACTGTAGATCCTGGGGCACCTGGCTACAAGCTGAGCAGTTCTCCTGTCAGACCAAACAAGAGCATGAAGGCACAAGTAGCCTGAAACCACACCATACCCTTATAGCCTTGTGTGTCAATAGCACCGTCAGTTACATTAATACAGTTCTCCTAAATAAAATGGGCAAATATATATCCATTAAGGACTCTCATCTGGTTACATCAAAAACATGACTAACCTTTCGCTCTGCCTCAAAAGGTGTAGGTGTACAGTCCGTCCACAATATTAAATATAAGTGCTGCAAAGTCAGAGAAAGGTAATATGAATGATACCTAGTATGGAATTGACCTACTCTCCAGTGAGTACATCATGTGAAAAAGGGATGAGTCATGGTACTAACCTTGAAGCTATTTTAAAAACTTCAGTGGAGCAGGCAGCAACAAAGCAACACAAACGGTGAAATATGTTACACTTTACTTTAGGATTCTTCAAGATAAAACCCAATGACAGTCATTAAGGGTTTCCTACCAGCTATTACAGCATTAGTTGACGCCACAGCAGGGATGATCCTTTTCACGACACCTGAGGCAAAACCATGTCAAAATAAATCTTTAACTCCACTGTTCAGATTTCAGCAACCAATACTTGTAAGCGGGGGAGTTGGTGTCAATACAACTTCAATTAAAAAACATTTTTAAATTCTAATTGAAAATGGAATTGATAGCAAATTGTTTGTCCTATACAGAATGTATGGCTGAAAGCTGGTAAAACATGAGTTTTATCATCTCCAGGACAGGGTGTTACAGTGTGGTTCTCCTCACCTTGTGTGAGTCTGTATGTGACTCCTGTGATGCTGTAGTCAACAGCTCTCTCCTGGGCCCTCTGGAACACCCAATGGATGTGCTCAGGGTTATCGCCATCCAAACCAACACCATCTGAGGGTCAGACAAGAGCCGGACTGTCATTAGCTGCCATTATCTGTTATAAATGGGTATTATGTTGATCTTTATGATAGTGTTATGAAGGAATTATGACCACCAAATGGCACATTGTGCAATACCAGTTTGGGGAGGGGTGGGTGGGAGAGGTTGAGGGTAGGCCGGGACTAAAAACAAACAAAAAGATAACTAAATGTAAAACATACTGTCCAGCAAATGTACATAGCATGTATAAGCTGTATTGTTGTCCATTAATTTACTCTAATTAGGGGAGGGTGGTAGGTTTACGGGAAAATAACAATATATGTACACACACACAAAATATAATTATAAACTGTGTAGTGTAATTTGAGCCCTGAATGCTGATTCGCTGACAGCCGTGGTATATCAGTATACCACGGGTATGACAAAACATTTATTTTTACTGCTCTAATTACGTTGGTAACCAGGTTATATTAGCAATAAGGCACCTCAGGTGTTTGTGGTATATGGCCAACATACCACGGCTAAGGGCTGTATCCAGGCACTCTGCGTTGCGCACATGAACAGAGCTTAGCCATGGTATATTGGCCATATACCACACCCCCTTGTGCCTTATTACTTAAACGCAACATGCAACAATTAACGATTTTACTGAGTTACAGTTCATATAAGGAAATCAGTCAATTAAAACACATGAATTAGGACCTAATCTATGGTTAAGGGCCTAAGGGGGCATCCCACTAGGGAGCCAGGACCACCCAATCAGAATTAGTGTTTCCCCACATAAGGGCTTTATTACAGAAGGAAATACTCCTCAGTTTCATCAGCTATCTGGGTGGCTGGTCTCAGACAATCCCGCAGGTGAAGAAGCCAGATGAGGTCATGGAATGGTTACACGTGGTCAGCGATTGTGAGAAATGAACAAGAAATTCTCTTGCAACAGCTCTGGTGGACATTCCTGCAGTCAGCATGCCAATTGCACACTCCCTCAAAACTTGAAACATGTGGCATTGTGTCGTGTGACAAAACTGAACATTTTAAAGTGGCCTTTTATTGTCCCCCAGCACAAGGTACACCTGTGTAATGATCATGCTGTTTAAATCAGCTTCTTGAGATATTATCTTGGCAAAGGAGAAATGCTCACTAACAGGGATGTAACTAAATTTGTGCACAGAATTTGAGAGAAATAAGCTTTTTGTGCATATGGATAATTTCTGGGATCTTTTATTTGTTCAGTATATATGGGGGATTGGAAATGATGGTAGAAGCCACAATATATCTGCCATATTAAAGCTGATCTACTCCCTTGGAAAAAAATAAAAAATAATTCCTGGCTGTTACTGCTCTTTCCTAAAGCAATCAGCAAGGGCAGAAACGGCCAAAAAACAATGCTGTATTGCAAACTGTCCCGTCAGATAGTCATATTACAGGGTGTCTCGAGTGGCACAGTGGTCTAAGGCACTGCATCGCAGTGCTAGCTGTGCCACTACAGATTCTGGGATCGAGTCCAGCCGGCCATAACGTCGCAGCCGGCCTGTGACCGGGAGACCCATAAGGCGGAGCATAATTGGCCCAGCATCGTCCGGGTTAAGGGAGTGTTTGGCCGGCAGGGATGTCCTTGTCCCATCGCGCAGTAGCGACTCCTGTGGCGGGTCGGGCGCAGTGCACGCTGACACAATCGCCAGGTGTATGGTGTTTCCTCCAACACATTGGTGCGGCTGGCTTCCGGGTAAACTGGGCACTGTGTCAAGAGGCTGGGTTGTGTATCGGAAGACGCACGGCTCTCAGCCTTCACCTCTCCCGAGTTCGTACGAGAGTTGCAGCGATGAGACAAGACTGTAACTACCAATTGGATACCACGAAATTGGGGCGATAAAAGGGTCAAAAAGAAAAAAGATTTGACTACCTATTATATCAGCTGTGGAGGTATTATGACTATGACAATCTTTATGATAGTGTTATGGAGGTATTATAACGGGCGATACAGCATAATTATTTTCTGGCCTTTTTGATTGCAATCAAGAGGTAATGTGACAATGAATAGAGTAGTGTTATTCATGGTTGTACCTCCAAAAGGCTTGTCTTTGGGCCACTGTAGCATTCTGACATATTCAACGCAGTGCTCTGGCAACTGCGGCATAGACACAATGGTGCACATGGGGAAATGAATCTATGGACCAAAAGAATACATCAAATTAGGCTATACAACACACATACACAAGTTAATTTTGTGTCACTGATAACAGAAAATGGCTGCAGAACACAAATCACTGTCCAACTTAACATAGAAGTGGGCTACTGAAGTAGTACACAAAAAAATTGGCTGGTCTGAGAGAACTTGGAGCACCTGTGGTGGGTAGAGCTCCAGGATGCAGTCGATGCATGCGGTCATGCCAGGCAGAATGACTCGAGCATTGCCTTTGAAACCCTCCGTCCCACCGTCAATGAGGGGGATGATGGAACTGGGGTCCAGAACGCAATACTCATAGCTCAGGAGAGATATCTGTAAATGGGGTCTTCAATTAGTTAGAACTGACATTTTACATACAGGGATTTTTCTGCCATTGAAATCCTTGGGCGGGCTCCCTAAGCGTTTTTTCGGGACGCCTAAATCCAAACAGTTTTTTTTATTAATATATTAAAATCTGGATGGAAAAACACTGAACTTAAATTAATAAAACCAGATATAAATCGGGTCTAAAAGATAAGTGGACCTACAGTAGAGGTCGACCGATTAGGATTTTTCAACGCCGATACCGATTATTGGAGGACCAAAAAAGCCGATACCGATTAAAATCGGCCAATTTTTTTATTTATTTGTAATAATGACAATTACAACAATACTGAATGAACACTTATTTTAACTTAATATAATACATCAATAAAATCAATTTAGCCTCAAATAAATAATGAAACATGTTCAATTTGGTTTAAATAATGTAAAAACAAAGTGTTGGAGAAATTAAAAGTGCAATATTTGCCATGTAAGAAAGCTAACGTTTAAGTTCCTTGCTCAGAACATGAGGACATATGAAAGCTGGTGGTTCCTTTTAACATGAGTCTTCAATATTCCCAGGTAAGAAGTTTTAGGTTGTAGTTATTATAGGACTATTTCTCTCTATACCATTTGTATTACATTAACCTTTGACTATTGGATGTTCTTATAGACACTTTAGTATTGCCAGTGTAACAGTATAGCTTCCGTCCCTCTCCTCGCTCCTCCCTGGGCTTGAACCAGGAACACATCGACAACAGCCACCCTCGAAGCAGCGTTAACCCATGCAGAGCAAGGGAAACAACCACGCCAAGGCTCAGAGTGAGTGATTGACGTTTGAAACATAATTAGCGCGCTATAACTAGCCAGCCATTTCACTTCGGTTACACCAGCCTCATCTCGGGAGTTGATATGCTTGAAGTCATGAACAGCGCAATGATTGACGCACAACGAAGAGCTGCTGGCAAAACGCACGAAAGTGCTGTTTGAATGAATGTTTACGCGCCTGATTCTGCCTACCACCACTCAGTCAGATACTTACGATATTTGTATGCTCAGTCAGATTATACGCAACACATGACACGCTAGATAATATCTAGTAATATGATCAACTATGTGTAGTTAACTAATTATTATGATTGATTGTTTTTTACAAGATACGTTTAATGCTAGCTAACAACTTACCTTGGCTTACTGCATTTGCGTAACAGGTGGCCTCTTTGTGGAGTGCAACGAGAGAGAGGCAGGTCGTTATTGCGTTGGACTAGTTAACTGTAAGGTTGCAAGATTGGATCCCCGAGCTGACAATGTGAAAATCTGTCGTTCTGCCCCAGAACGAGGCAGTTAACCCACCGTTTCTAGGCCGTCATTGAAAATAAGAATGTGTTCTTAACTGACTTGCCTAGTAAAATAAATGATTCAATAAAGGTGTAAAAAAAATAATAAATATCGGTGTCCAAAAATACCGATTCCCGATTGTTATGAAAACTTGAATTTGGCCCTATTTAAATCGGCCATTCCGATTAATCGGTCGACCTCTAACCCACAGTATATATTCTGTTATCACCAAAATAAAATCTTGACAGTCAGCAAAATATGTAGAATGGCAGAAATTTGCATTAAAACAATTTCTCTCAGCTCCATGGAGAAATTTGAAGAATTGCAGGAAATGTGCTTACACCGCAAAGCTGGGGGCCTCTAAAAAATGTCTCAAATCCAGCTGTGCCGACCGTGCCCATTGCCACGCCACCTGCCATGCCAACCCCTAAACCCCTTTTAAATCCAGAAAAAACCCTGACATATACACACAGTCCAAATAGCATATTGTTTATATTAAGACATACCAGCATGCCATTCATCCAACACCTGGCGATGATGGAATCTAATCCACAAACAATAATATGGAATTCTACAAATAAGAGAAGAAAATGTGTGTCAGAGCCATTATTTTACAGTGTCTTCAGAAACTATTCAGACCCCTTGACTTTTTCTACATTTTGTTTTGTTACAACCTTATTCTAAAATTGATTAAATGGTTTGTTTTTTTCATCAATCTACACACAATACCACATAATGACAAAGCAAAAACAATTTGTAATTTTTGCAGTTACAGTGCCTTGCGAAAGTATTCGGCCCCCTTAAGTTAATACTTTGTAGCGCCACCTTTTGCTGCGATTACAGCTGTAAGTCGCTTGGGGTATGTCTATCAGTTTTGCACATCGAGAGACTGACATTTTTTCCCATTCCTCCTTGCAAAACAGCTCGAGCTCAGTGAGGTTGGATGGAGAGCATTTGTGAACAGCAGTTTTCAGTTCTTTCCACAGATTCTCGATTGGATTCAGGTCTGGACTTTGACTTGGCCATTCTAACACCTGGATATGTTTATTTTTGAACCATTCCATTGTAGATTTTGCTTTATGTTTTGGATCATTGTCTTGTTGGAAGACAAATCTTCGTCCCAGTCTCAGGTCTTTTGCAGACTCCATCAGGTTTTCTTCCAGAATGGTCCTGTATTTGGCTCCATCCATCTTCCCATTAATTTTAACCATCTTCCCTGTCCCTGCTGAAGAAAAGCAGGCCCAAACCATGATGCTGCCACCACCATGTTTGACAGTGGGGATGGTGTGTTCAGCTGTGTTGCTTTTACGCCAAACATAACGTTTTGCATTGTTGCCAAAAAGTTCAATTTTGGTTTCATCTGACCAGAGCACCTTCTTCCACATATTTGGTGTGTCTCCCAGGTGGCTTGTGGCAAACTTTAAACAACACTTTTTATGGATATCTTTAAGAAATGGCTTTCTTCTTGCCACTCTTCCATAAAGGCCAGATTTGTGCAATATACGACTGATTGTTGTCCTATGGACAGATTCTCCCACCTCAGCTGTAGATCTCTGCAGTTCATCCAGAGTGATCATGGGCCTCTTGGCTGCATCTCTGATCAGTCTTCTCCTTGTATGAGCTGAAAGTTTAGAGGGACGGCCAGGTCTTGGTAGATTTGCAGTGGTCTGATACTCCTTCCATTTCAATATTATCGCTTGCACAGTGCTCCTTGGGATGTTTAAAGCTTGGGAAATATTTTTGTATCCAAATCCGGCTTTAAACTTCTTCACAACAGTATCTCGGACCTGCCTGGTGTGTTCCTTGTTCTTCATGATGCTCTCTGCGCTTTTAACGGACCTCTGAGACAATCACAGTGCAGGTGCATTTATACGGAGACTTGATTATACACAGGTGGATTGTATTTATCATCATTAGTCATTTAGGTCAACATTGGATCATTCAAAGATCCTCACTGAACTTCTGGAGAGAGTTTGCTGCACTGAAAGTAAAGGGGCTGAATAATTTTGCACGCCCAATTTTTCAGTTTTTGATTTGTTAAAAAAGTTTGAAATATCCAATAAATGTCGTTCCACTTCATGATTGTGTCCCACTTGTTGTTGATTCTTCACAAAAAAATACAGTTTTATATCTTTATGTTTGAAGCCTGAAATGTGGCAAAAGGTCGCAAAGTTCAAGGGGGCCGAATACTTTCGCAAGGCACTGTATTCAAAATAAAAAACTGAAATATCACAATAACATAAGTATTCAGACCCATTACTCAGTACCTTTGGCAGCGATTACAGCCTCAAGTCTTCTTGGGTATGACGTTACAAGCTTGGCACACCTGTATTTGAGGAGTTTCTCCCATTCTTCGCTGCAGATCCTCTCAAGCTCTGTCATGTTGGGTGGGGAGCGTCGCTGCACAGCCATTTTCAGGTCTCTCCGGAGATGTTTGATCGAAGTCCAGGCTGGGCCACTCAAGAACGCTCAGAGACTTGTCCCGAAGCAACTCCTGCGTTGACTTGGCTGCGTGCTTAGTATCATTGTCCTGTTGGAAGGTAAACCTTCGCCCCAATCAGAGGTCCTGAGCGCTCTCAAAAAGGTTTTGGTTTCATCAGACCAGAGAATCTTGTTTATCTTGGTCTGAGAGTCTTTAGGTGCCTTTTGGCAAACTCCAAGCAGGCTGTCATGTGCCTTTTACGTCTGGCTACTATACCAGAAAAAGCCTGATTGGTGGAGTGCTGCAGACATGGTTGTCCTTCTGGAAGATTATCCCATCTCCACAGAGGAATTCTGGAGCTCCTTCAGAGTGACCATCGGGTTCTTGGTCACCTTCCTGAGCAAGGCCCTTCTCCCCCAATTGCTCAGTTTGGCCGGGAAGCCAGCTCTAGGACAGGTCTTGGTGGTTCCAAACTTCTTCCATTTAAGAATGAATGCACTGTGTTCTTTGGGACCTTCAATCCTGCAGAGATGTTTTTGTGTCCTTCCCCAGATCTGTGCCTTGACACAATCCTGTCTCGGAGCACTACAGACAAGTACTTCGACCTCATGGCTTGGTTTTTACTCTGACATGCAATGTTAAGTGCGGGAGCTTACATAGACAGGTGTGTGCCTTTTCAAATCATGTCCAATCAATTGAATTTACCACAGTTGTACCCCAATTAAGTTGTAGAAACATCTACATCTCAAGGATGATCAATGGCAACAGGATGTAGCTGAGCTCAATTTCGAGTCTCATAGCAAAGCGTCTGAATACTATTTAAACAAGGTATTTCCGTTTATTAATTTTGCAAACATTTCTAAAAAACAGTTTTCACTATGTCATTATGAAGTATTGTGTGTAGATTGAGGGAAAGTATTTATTGAATCAATTTTAGAATAGGGCTGTAAAGTAACAAAATGTTGAAAAGGTAAAGGGGTCTGAATACTTTCCGAATGCACCGTAGGTACAAAAGATTTTTAGAAAACTCCATAATGTACACAAAGTTTGCACTTACGTCTGTAGAAAGATTCATCAAAGTCTTGGATTTTGTTGAAATGTCTGAGCAGGATACTATTTAAGAAAAATAAATGATAGAAGATACTTCTACAAATGTTCACATGCTCAAGCTTTGTAATGCAATCATTTGTATGGGGTAATCCTACATGCCGGTATTCATCACGTCAGTTGCAAAGGACACGGGATGACTTGACATCCAGGGACGCGACCATTGACAAAGTCAGCAGCCATATCTGCTTTTGGCCGTCCAACATCTTTGGTCCTAAACAGGGTATACAGACGAGATGTGTGTGTTTAACAGTAAACTCTTAAGACTCTTTAATTCAGTATATTTTTTTCTATCAACTGTGAACACACTAAGGTTGGTATCCATCATAAAGTAATAGATTAATGGACATAGGAGAAGGTGGGAAAATGGCAAGCCAAATCTGAAAAGGAACTGCCTGTTGAGATTGATATCTCCAATGGTATCCATGTCAACAACATGAATGTGATGAAAACCTGACAGGGCCTAGAACAAGGCAAAACCAAACATTAAAGTGGAACTGACAGCATTTAGCAACATGAAATTGTATTCATATACACCCCCAGGAATAATATGAGGCCTTTTACTTTTTTCTGACAAGCTATGATTATTTTCATAAATGCATAGAATGTTTGGGAATGACGTATAGTAAGGGACATGTGAGAATTCAATAGCAATATAGAGTGGGAAAGCCGCCGTGCTTTTGGACAATTAATAGACACTGCAGTCAATAAAACCTAATAAAATCATGTCTTGTCCAGACCAGTGCGCCATAGCCAATCAGAGCTACTGCCACATGGGCCTGCCATTATTCACTTTGAACTGGACTGTGTGTTAACAGGCAGTAGATCATTAGAAAGCATTCGCCAAAAATCCATCTGAATAGATTTCTGCAAATACGTAAAAACCACAGGAGTCCTCTTAACATTTGAGAACTTGACAGTCCTATTGATCAAATAACCATGAAAAGGTAGACTCTCTCCCTCAGTTGCCTATGCACATCAACAACTAATGCTAGGCAGAGCGAGGAATATTAACGTTAGATAAACATTCTCAAACTTTTTCAGCAATTTGCCCGCCAAAATTGCACTGATAAACGATGGGGAATAGTAGCCTGCTCGTCCTTCTGCAGCTTACCTGCTAATGCATGCTTGTCACAACCCATGTTTTGAAAACTGAATAGGAACTTCCCTGCCTACCCGCCCATTTGATCAATGCCAAATACATTTGATCACAACTAAGAGATATAGTAACTGTGGATAACAGTCGTTCAAGTTCAGCATAGCGAGCTAGCAAAGCAATTCACATTTCTTGCTAGCTAACCAAATGACAGCTGCATCTCTAGCTGTAGCCACACGATCAGGGGAAAAAGTCGGTCACTGACACACTCGTTCAATGACATGATATCCTCCTAGCAGCTAGCTAGCTAACTAACGTTGGGCCCTGTGTTTTTAGCTTGCTAAATAAATACGCTAGCCCAAGGGTGTCAAACTCAATCAGTGCACGGGACATATTGAAATAAACTACGAATTTGCGGGTCAGATATAGCCTACTTATTTTTACAACAAATTTAAAAAAAACTTTAAACTGGGACGCAAACAAGCCATTGTTTTATCAGAAAAAAATGTCCCTTTATAAAATGTCCACTTATGTACATAGAATACTGTATACAGAATTGTTACATATTAAAACAAAAAAATATAAATCATATTTGTACAGCCTTTGCTGCTATGCATAATATGCTGCGACCCTAATCAAAAAAGTACTTTACTCTAAATAACAAAAACGTAGCAATAAATAGTAACATTTAAACTTAAAACATGTTTTTAATTTTTTTTTGCACTGCATGGATCACAGGTGCAGTTGAATACAGCATTGCTGTATGGTGACATACACATGTATTGTAGTCAGTAGCCAACCTAGCCTACTGCGATTATTGTGGATAGTTATGGCAATATAATAGTTTGTTTAAAAAGTTGACATGCTTTGCAAGAAGAATGATTTCCCTAATTATCCTGTTTACATGGACACATCTGAAATCAGGCTACTGATGGAACTTTCGATAAAAACAGAAATCCGCAAATAAAAAGTAACGTTCCACAGTGACAATGTTATTTTTGCGAATACTTCTTGATTCTGATTTTGGACATATACCTTTTGTATGTAAAAACTATTAAGTTTTTCCGAGCTCACTTCACTCGTGCATAAGATTGAGCTGGCACATGCGCAAATCAAATACAACGCTGGAACGCCGATTATGCTGTTTACATGTTTTAGTAATTAGAAAGATTGCTTAGAAAACCAGGTGTTAATCGGCATATGCTTACTTCGATTATGACTTTACACTGATTAAGGCAAGCAGAGTTAGGTGTTTACTAATGCCATACTCTGCCTTCTGCCAGAATCGGTTTAATATCAAATTACTAGTGTACATGTAAACGTACTCACTGTCAAGCCTTAAAAACCAAAGCCAGACTGCAACATTTTAGTAGCCTACCTAGCTAGGCATGTCTGTCTGTAAACTTTCCCATCCGCTATGCGCTGTAAACAAGCAAGCGCATCAGGCTGTAATTTCATAAAGTAGATTATTCAATTTGACTCATTTATATTCGCTTGTGTTTGACACGTGCGCTAGCCAATTTGCCAAGTTATGACTGACTTTTGATCATTGCCCTTGATAGTTTGATTGTATTGACATTCCAAGCCTTAGTTACAGTCGTCCATTTTGTCAAAATATTGAGCCATTTAAACTGAAACAGTGCATCCAATGGGTGGAGGCAGCAAAAAATGGTCCAGAACATCTGATTTACAAACTGATAGCAATATTTTTTGGACTACCAGGAAATGTATTTGTGAATTATATTAATAATGCATTGAACTCCTTCCATATACAGTTGAAGTCGGAAGTTTACATACACTTAGGTTGGAGTCATTAGAACCTGTTTTTCAACCACTACACACATTTCTTGTTAACAAACTATAGTTTTGGCAAGTTGGTTAGGATATCTACTTTGTGCAAGTAATTTTTCCAACAATTGTTTACAGACAGATTATTTAACTTGTAATTTACTGTGTCACAATTCCAGTGGGTCAGAAGTTTACATACACTAAGTTGACTGTGCCTTTAAACAGCTTCGAAAAATCCAAGAAGCTTCTGATAGGCTAATTGAAATCATTTGAGTCAATTGGAGGTGTACTCAGTGCCTCTTTGCTTGACATCATGGGAAAATCAAAAGAAGTCAGCCAAGACCTCAGAAAAAAATGTGTAGACCTCCACAAGTCTGGTTCATCCTTGGGAGCAATTTCTAAATGCCTGAAGGTACCACGTTCCTCTTTACAAACAATAGTATGCAAGTATAAACACCACGGGACCACGCAGCCGTCATACCGCTCAGGAAGGAGACGCGTTCTTTCTCCTAGAGATGAACGTACTTTCGTGCGAAAAGTGCAAATCAATCCCAGAACAACAGCAAAGGAACTTGTGAAGATGCTGGAGGATTCAGGTACAAAAGTATCTATATCCACAGTAAAACGAGTCCTATATCGGCATAACTTGAAAGGCCGCTCAGCAAGGAAGAAGCCACTGCTCCAAAACCGCCATAAAAAAAGCCAGACTACGGTTTGCAACTGCACATGGGGAAAAATATCATACTTTTTGGAGAAATGTCCTCTGGTCTGATGAAACAAAAATAACTGTTTGGCCATAAAGACCATTGTTATGTTTGGAGGAAAAAAGGGGAGGCTTGCAAGCCGAAGAACACCATCTCAACCATGAAGCACGGGGGTGGCAGCATCATGTTGTGGGGACTCTTTGCTGCAGGAGGAACTGGTGCACTTCAGGAAATAGATGTCAGGAATTGTGAAAAACTGAGTTTAAATGTATTTGGCTAAGGTGTATGTAAACTTCCGACTTCAACTGTATTCTGCCAACAATGTGTTATTATAAGTCATGGAATTTTGATTAAAATATAACCTATTTTTAAAACTTTTTATTAAGTTGGTTTTGAAGCAAAACTGGGAATGTCATATGCAAAGTAGTTCAAACGCTGTCGGTTCCACTTTAAGATACCTCTTGATGTGCAGAAACAGACAAAGAAACAAAAGGCTTGCATGCATTTGCACCTGGATGCTGGACATAAACTCTCATACCAGATTTTTGAGCAGCTCACACCCAAGTCCTCCAGCTCCAATGACCAGGATCTTGCATGTCTCCAATAAGAACCCAAGGGACGGAGAGCATATGATGAATGATTATCTCTATCCCCTAATTAAAGGAAATGTTATTAGTTATCTATTTGTTATTTCTTCCTTACCTCAATGCTTGGCTCAAAGTCAGGATGAGTGAATGGACCGGGCCTCTCAAGGAACTTCTTCACATGGTTCCATCGGCCATCCCAGTCTCTACTGTCTCCATCTACAGCCATTCTGCACACAGAGAACACACGGTGCTGCAGATTTCATCATTGGCAGCAGATGTTGCTGCTGCTAACTAGCTAATGGAAACTAGCTGGCTACCATAACAGCTCTCCAAAACTATAGGTGGCATTCTGCATTATCCCTACTACAGTTCTCAGCGGTTAGCGTCTACCATGACTGGCTCATGTGAACTACAATCCCAACGCTGTTTTAAAAGGTGTACTAAGCAGAATTTGCTCCTCCATTTCCTGGTTACTAAAATTCTAATAGTATCAGTTTGTGTGACAAACAAAGCAAGTATAGTGTAGAGAATAATTATACCATCTAAACTGCTGTGAAATACACTGCTCAAAAAAATTAAGGGAAAACTTAAACAACACAATGTAACTCCAAGTCAATCACACTTCTGTGAAATCAAACTGTCCACTTAGGAAGCAACACTGATTGACAATACATTTCACATGCTGTTGTGCAAATGGAATAGACAACAGGTGGAAATTATAGGCAATTAGCAAGACACCCCCAATAAAGGAGTGGTTCTGCAGGTGATAACCACAGACCACTTCTCAGTTCCTATGCTTCCTGGCTGATGTTTTGGTCACTTTTGAATGCTGGCGGTGCTTTCACTCTAGTGGTAGCATGAGACGGAGTCTACAACCCAAGTGGCTCAGGTAGTGCAGCTCATCCAGGATGCACATCAATGCGAGCTGTGGCAAGAAGGTTTGCTGTGTCTGTCAGCGTAGTGTCCAGAGCATGGAGGCGCTACCAGGAGACAGGCCAGTACATCAGGAGACGTGGAGGAGGCCGTAGGAGGGCAACAACCCAGCAGCAGGACAGCTACCTCTGCCTTTGTGCAAGGAGGAGCAGGAGGAGCACTGCCAGAGCCCTGCAAAATGACCTCCAGCAGGCCACAAATGTGCATGTGTCTGCTCAAACGGTCAGAAACAGACTCCATGAGGGTGGTATGAGGGCCCGACGTCCACAGGTGGGGGTTGTGCTTACAACCCAACACCGTGCAGGACGTTTGGCATTTGCCAGAGAACACCAAGATTGGCAAATTCGCCACTGGCGCCCTGTGCTCTTCACAGATGAAATCAGGTTCACACTGAGCACGTGACAGACGTGACAGTCTGGAGACGCCGTGGAGAACGTTCTGCTGCCTGCAACATCCTCCAGCATGACCGGTTTGGCGGTGGGTCAGTCATGGTGTCGGGTGGCATTTCTTTGGGGGGGCCGCACAGCCCTCCATGTGCTCGCCAGAGGTAGCCTGACTGCCATTAGGTACCGAGATGAGATCCTCAGACCCCTTGTGAGACCATATGCTGGTGCGGTTGGACCTGGGTTCCTCCTAATGCAAGACAATGCTAGACCTCATGTGGCTGGAGTGTGTTAGCAGTTCCTGCAAGTGGAAGGCATTGATGCTATGGACTGGCCCACCCGTTCCCCAGACCTGAATCCAATTGAGCACATCTGGGACATCATGTCTCGCTCCATCTACCAACGCCACGTTGCACCACAGACTGTCCAGGAGTTGGCGGATGCTTTAGTCCAGGTCTGGGAGGAGATCCCTCAGGAGACCATCCGTCACCTCATCAGGAGCATGTCCAGGCGTTGTAGGGAGGTCATACAGGCACGTGGAGGCCACACACACTACTGAGCCTCATTTTGACTTGTTTTAAGGACATTACATCAAAGTTGGGTCAGCCTGTAGTGGTTTTCCACTTTAATTTTGAGTGCGACTCCACATCCAGACCTCCATGGGTTGATAAATTTGATTTCCATTAATAATTTTTGTGTGGTTTTGTTGTCAGCACATTCAACTATGTAAAGAAAAAAGTATTTAATAAGAATATTTCATTCATTCAGATCTAGGATGTGTTATTTTAGTGTTCCCTTTATTTTTTTGAGCAGTGTATATTTCCATAATCAAAAATATTCAGGTTTCATACAAACAGTGGCAAGTCAAATTCAAGGACTTTTAAGTACTTTGAGCTAGCTAGAGTCAGACTGAAATATCAGCGACTCTTTAACAGCTGTACAATCATTCTCAGAGAGTCAGGAGGGTGGTTTGGGGGGATGTCTATTGACACGGAAGGAGTCGAGGGATTTCAAAAAAATTCCTGCAGTCTCTCTGACACTTTAGGTCTGGGCTGAGGTAGTTCATTTCACGTCTCAGCCTGTCGTGGGCGGAGTTTCCCTTTGGACAGAGTGGTGAATGAAAGTGCTGCTAACCAGGTAAATCCGAGGGAGCAGGTGAACATAACGAGCATTTATGGGGGGTGATAAGGAACATATATAAGTCTAGGCAACCGTACCACCTGACATGATAACGCCTAACGTCTGCGTGACACCTGCATCGCATGTTAATGAAAGACAATGTGCATAGTTTATATTTATATTAATTAAATCTCAACCATAAATGTTAGAAATGTGCAATTTTCCCCGTGCAAGCAGACATTCCGACATAGCCACCTTGAACTATAGTGTAGCCTACGGCTTGTGTATTTCCTGTTATCGCTAATGGCCTAGAAATTATGATGCCCAATCTATAGATATTCTGTCTTTCCCTCAACAACTCATGGCATGGTATGATATCTTATCTCGCTGTGTACAGATCTAAATGTTGTTAGCCAATCACAGACTGTGTTGTTACCAGTTCCACATCAGACAACCAATAAGAGTTGTGTCCACGGCTTTCAGGAGTTCATAGTTGCTATTCAGACTCCTTGGGATGTCCCTTCAGTCAAATAGAGCAGTTCATACTTACCCAGAGGGGCTTTGCTAATCTGGATCCTTGGGATGACAATACCTCTATCAAGTATAAATGTTAATTGGTTAAGTTTAGTGTTAACTTAGGGTTCAGGGTAAGGACGTCCCAAGGAATCCAGATAGCAGTGACCGTTCATAGAGTGAGACTGGCACAGTATTTGAGAGCTAAGCGGCAACACAGACTTTAATTAATTTGTTTTTTTTACAATTGGCAGAAGCGATTTGAATGACTGCCTGAGACAGTTTCCTTATTAGAGATGATAAAAATAATTACCAAGATGTCCTTGATCCATCTGAGCAGGAAGTAGGCTATATTTAAGTTGTGATATCATTAGGAAATATTTAGGTCTACTGTGTTAAGGCAAATGTGGTCTATTTGAAAATAAGTATTTTTTGCTGATAACGTACTGTTGAAAGCACATAGGCAATATTATTTACTGTGTCGATAGCGTAGTAGGTTATTGTACAATAACGTAATTGTATGTGCTAGCATTATTTATTTAATGGATTAATTGTAAATGAGATAATTACTTTTCACTGAAGAAGGGAAACGAGATACAACATGCAACAACGATCAAAGACCTAAAATCATGCCTGACAATATCACAACGGTATCCTAACATGTTGTAGAATAGGCTACTGCTGTATCCACACTAATGTAAATGTACACTACCGTTCAAAAGTTTGGGGTCACAGAAATGTCCTTGTTTTTGAAAGAAAAGCAATTTTTGTGCCCATTAAAATAACATCAAATTGATCAAAAATAGTGTAGACATTGTTAATGTTATAAATTACTATTGGAAACGGATGATTTTTGTATGGAATATCTACATACGCGTACAGAGGCCCAGTACCAGCAACCATCACTCCTGTGTTCCAATGGCACGTTGTGTTCGCTAATCCAAGTTTATCATTATAAAAAAGGCTAATTGATCATTCGAAAACCATTTTTCAATTATGTTAGCACAGCAGAAAATGTTGTGCTGATTAAAGAAGCAATAAAACTGACCTTTAGACGGGTTGAGTATCTGGAGCATCAGCATTTGTGGGTTCGATTACAGGCACAAAATGGCCAGAAACAAATAACTTTCTTCTGAAACTTGTCAGGCTATTCTTGTTCTGAGAAATGAAGGCTATTCCATGCGAGAAATTGCCAAGAAACTGAAGATCTGTCACAACACTGTACTACTCCCTTCACAGAACAGCAAAAACTGGCTCTAACCAGAATAGAAAGAGGAGTGGGAGGCCCAGGTGCACAACTGAGCAAGAGGACAAGTACAATAGAGCGTCTAGTTTGAGAAACAGACACCTCACAAGTCCTCAACTGGCAGCTTCATTAAATAGTACTTGCAAAACACCAGTCTCAACATCAACAGTGAAGAGGTGACTCCAGGATGCTCACCTCTTCTTTACTGTTGACATTGCGACAATCTGAAGGTAATTATCTTTGCACACAACACAGCAGTGTCCAGGTCTCCACATTATTCACTCTATCACCTGCTATATGGAGGGAAGCCGCAGCAGTTAACTGATGTAAACAATACAATTGTATATAACATTATTGCATATACTGTAGTATACTTTTTTTGATTCACTTAAGTGTTTTTCTTTTGCTGTTTTTGTATAATGCACTTTGAGGTCAGTGATACTCCACCTGATGTGGTGGAAGTTGTCGAACCAAATTCAAACTCCTTCAAAGACCACCTTCAGGCACAGACTGAGAAAGATGTGGAGGTTTTTGACCAGGTAAAAATTGTCCACTGTTCATTTATTTTCTGGCCTTCCAACAGATATATAAGAGATGTATTTGTAATAATATTAAATATAATTGCATTTATTTCTATTATCAATAAAGGTGAGACTGAACATGGACAGAGCGCATGAGAAAAAGGGGAACCACCTGAGAAGAATCAAGGGAACCAAGTGCTTTGACATCTGGGCAAATTACTTGGCTTGGAAGAAGGCGAGACCCGGGAGAGCTTGGTGCTCTTTCGCTCCTAGCTGGGGTCAACATTCGTTAAGGGGAAATATAAAAAATCTCATAACTATTTGCATTTTCAGCCTCATGGTGGGCGACATCGCCGTGCTGTCAGCAGTACCAACACTGGCCCAGGGGTTTCTCCAAATAATCAATCTCAAGGCTAACCACTGGGTCATGTTAAGTAACCGCCACTTCCAGATAGGTACTGTTAAGGTGTTAAGGTGTATGACTCCAGTGGTCATGACACCACCCTGGAGTTTCTCTCACAACTCATCTCTCTACCTTTCCCAAGGACCATCCCTTCCCAACCCCACTGACATCAACAATTAGAAAGGTATCCTTTATTTTCAATCTGCCATTAACATTAATCCATGTCTAATCAAAAATCTAAAACAGCAAGCAATGCAGGTGTAGATGCAAAGTGGCTAGGAAAAACTCCCTAGAAAAGGCCAGAACCTAGGAAGAAACCTAGAGAGGAACCAGGTTATGAGGGGTGGCCAGTCCTCATCTGGCTGATCATGATGCTGTTTAGTATAGCTAAATTGCTATACTAAACAGAGACTTCAACTAACACGTAACACATGTAGACGTTAAGTTGTTTGTGGTAAAATCATTCATAACAAACTTACATGCAAACTGACACATGACGTGTCAGCGACACGTTACGCAATGTGAACACTACGTCTACATGACGTGTACGTGTCGTGAACTCGTCGGAGGTTTGACGCCTTAGAAACAAACTTGTCTCCATTGACAGTCCATGTTAATTCATGGCGCTAGGAAGACGTTAGGTGACTTGGTGAGAGGTATCAGTAGCTTCATGAGGCTTAATTCTGGCATGTATCACACCCCATAAGTATACATGAATCCACTCGTTAGCACAGGTAGGCGCGATTAGAACTCAGATCAAGAAGCCTTTGAGTGTTGACCAATGCTGGGAACCCAATAATAAGTGTGTACACGATAATTAACTAAATTAAAAAGGTGCGTAACGTCGTTTATCCTCCACTACATCCCTGGTTGGGTCTGGCAAAAACCCATTCATAAACGTCAATATCCTGCCAGACTATTTTATAAATATAAACAGGCGCTGTAACATAGAGACCTGGCCATGTGTGTACTCTAACCCTATAAACAGGTGTGTATCAATTTAACCTTTTGTTTTCTGAAAATGATTTCTCACTGATATGAAAGATAAGGTCATTATGCTTCCAAAATCGTACGACAAGCGTTGCATGTTAATGTTCAGAGCGAGCGTCGACCTCTTAACAAAACTCCCGCATACAGAATACGCCTTCGTCTAATGTTGACTCTTATGTGTAATGCTCCAGGCTGGTAAACTAGATAAGTCACCTATCGGTTAGCCGATTTTCATCTGTGTGGAACTGAGAGTCATGATCAAGGGCTAGCTAACGTTACCATAACTAACTGGTCTTTTTGATATTGCAGAGCTAGAGCCTCTGCAATAGCCTCTGGCCGAGGGTAGATTTGGTACACTTTGACTAGGCCTATTATTCCTAGCTAATATTTGCCTGGTCGTTATAGTAAACTAGCTAACTACTTGAATTGGGCCAATTTCCAAAACTGAAATTGTTGAATGAATGAATTTCCATGCTAACAGGCTAGCTAACTAGTTGTGCAACTCAACTCAAACCTACTGCTGACAGTTTCAAGCATTTCGTCACTAACTTCTCAGTCAGCTCCTCTATTTTCCTTATTTTCTTCTCCCTAAAAATTAGAGAATAAAAGAAGGTTCAATGCTTGTTTTACAGCAGCATATTTCTGTCAGCTACAATAACTATTTTGGTAACGTTACTTACGGCTCTTCAGCATCCGCCATACTTTCACGCTGCCATGTCCCCAGTGCCTGTACTGTATATTCACAAAAATCAAACCTGCGTTAGCATTATGTGCTCAAATTTTGCACACTGAGTTATAATGGTGCTTTCAAGACTCGAGGTCAAATCATCACGTCAGTGATATTCAGGTCGGAGCTATAGAAAGATGCTCAAGATTCCGAGTTGGATGACCGTTAAAACGATATTTCGTTTTTTCCGTGTGTGTTAATGCTTGGAAGTCGGAGATTTCTGAGTTCCCATTTTTTTTAAACGCGGCATAAGGTGAAGCCATAGACTGTTAAAAAAAAAAATAGGGTGAAGCGCAACGTAATTTTGATTCACATCAGCATTACTGCGCTTGTCCTACTCTCGCGAGAAGCTGAACTGCTAAGAACGAGAACTGGTTTGATCAGCTGATCAGTCAAAATACTCGCGCAGTGAAACTCAGAGATGGCGAGTATGGAGCTTGCACCACTTAGACCATGGGATGACTTCTTCCCAGGAGCTGATCGATTTGCAAAACCCGACTTCGGAGATTTAGCTAAATGGAACAACAGGGTGATCAGCAACTTGTTATACTATCAGACCAATTATTTCGCCGTGGCCATAGTGGTTTTCCTGATCGTGGGGTAAGTCATCATGACAGCGCGAGCTTCCTAGCATTATCTACCCAGCTGCTATAGCTAGCTAGATAGATAACTAGTTTATTTGATTAGCCTGCCATCCGATCCACGCGCCAGTCGTGGGCATTTATTCATAGCAATGCGCAGTCCCTATATACCTTTTCATATTACAGCAACGACAAAATAAGAGATCCAGTCATGTCATGGAATTGGAATGGAGTCTGGCATTAGCTACTGTAGTTGGCCTGCTAAAAACAAATGTCATTGCACCACTTTTCCTGAATCAGCTGCCAGCAACTGTGTGACATTTTTTGAATCATGGGAGCCATGATGAACATAGTAATTACAAGGTAGTGTAGGCCTTGGCTAATAGTAACCCATTTCTTTATAGTATAATTTTCATTTGAGTACTTGAGTACCTTTTTTCTCTTTTGAAATTAACATAAATGGTACTCAAAATATAAAAAGGTACTCATGTACGAAACTGAACTCAGTAAAATTTGACAGAGATGAGTTTCCTGTCACATTTCTTTTCTATTAATAGTCTCTTGAGTCGACCAGACAATGACAACACGTGGATGCTGCAAGTTGTCCCAGCTGTTGGGTCCTTATCTCAGCCACACACTGATCCATGTCAAAGTATGCTATTAATACAATTGATAAGATACCTGAGGAACAGCTTTGTATGCGTCCTAATTACTAAATTGCAGCTACAGTAGCTTGAAAGTTATATTATTTTAGAAAATGGCTCAGATAAAAACAAATAAATAATGTAAAGGTGTTCATCTTATTCCAGCCACCAGGTTGTGCTCATCATTACATGTATTTTGTTTTAGAGCCCCAATTGTTGTTTTGCATTGCCATGTATAGCGTTTGAGTGGATTTAGAGGTTGTGTAATCTGTGTTTCCCTTCTGTTGTGTAGGTTTCTGAACCCTCTTGGCATGTTTCTGGGCGGTGCGGTGGTCTCTCTGGTCTTCATGTGCTCGGTGTGGGCAGGAGAGAACAAGAATTTCATCAAGAACTTCAAGAAGAAGAACCCCACTTTGTTTGTCATCGCTGTTATGGGAACGAGCTACTTTCTGCTGTCGCTGTGTGGTGGAGTGATGGTCTTCATTTTCGGAATTACTTTTCCCTTGCTGTGTGAGTCTCAAAAATTCTACACTCATAGGACCAGCTTTTTGGACACAGATTAAGAGCTTTGTACAAGACTTGGCTTTATCTGTGTCTGGGAATTCAGCCCATAGGGTCAGAATCCTGATAATCACACAATGCACAAGTATGCACACAGTAACTAGCATGTAGATTTATCCTAGCTTCCAGGTCTTTTCCAATGGTAACTCCATTGGAATATGGTGCAAACTAGGTACATATTGTATGCAAGATAATGTGATATAACCAAAGATTTTTGGTGTCCATTACTGGCTGTTACAGGAAAGACCCATACAAACTGCCACCATAGATTTTTCAACTAACCTGTCCTTGATGATACTTTCTTCATTTTCGATTTGGTCTAAGAAGTATCTTAGAAATGTCCGTTTCCAGTTGCAGGTGGTTCTACAAAAATCAACGGAACCCCCTCAAAAATATGAAATCCATGTTTTGTCCCTCACCATCTTAGCTGCCGCACATCTAGCACTTCCCAGCATCCTTCCAGGAACTATTCATTTCAATGCAACACGGCCACACACATGCAAGAGGCATATCTCATACAAAACATGGATTTAATATACACTGGACAAAAATATGAATGCAACAAGCATACTCATCAGATATGTCAACCATTGAGCATGCTTGGGATGCTCTGGATCCAAGTGTACGATAGCGTGTTCCAGTTCCCATCAATATTCAGCAACTTCGCTCAGCCATTGAAAAGAAGTGGGACAACATTCCACAGTCCACAATCAACTGCCTGATCAACTCTATGAGAAGGAAATGTGTCGCGCTGCATGAGGCAAATGGTCGCACCAGATTCACGCCCCTACTCTTTTTTTTGTGTTTTTAAAGGTATTTGTGACGAACAGATTCATATCTGTATTCCCAGTTGTGAAATACATAGATGAGGACCATATGAATTTATTTCAATTGACTGATTTCCTTATATGAACTGTAACTCAGTAAAATCTTTTATATTGTTGCATTTATATTTTTGTCCAGTATAGATAAATGGGCAAAAAAAATTCCCATAGTGGGCCTTGTGTTCTAAAAAATATACTCCCCAAAAAATCATGAGTACTCAAATAATCAAAACATTAAACACCCATCCCTACTGTAAACAGACATTTCTAAGATCTTTTTTTCAGACTCGACAGCAAAGAAAGTATTGCCAAGAAACATAAATACCTCCTACTTTTATATCACATCAAAATGATTTCACAAATGCAAAATACACAGTTACTGCTTTAACAAACTCAGTTTTCTGTAAACAAGTGCTGTAACATGGAAATATGGCCAATAAACCCGATAACCCAATAAAGGTGTGTAGTAATTTAACCTTTTTTTTGTAAAAAAAAATGTTCTCGCTGATATGAAAGATACATGCCGCGCAACGCAAGAGATGGGTGTTAATGTTTAGAGCAAGAGTCTGGGCTCTTAACATCAGTCCCCTGATCAGCAGATACTATCGTCAATAGATGCTAAAGCAGTTAGCGTCTATGAATTTATTTATTTTACCTTTATTTAACCAGGCAAGTCAATTAAGAACAAATTCTTATTTTCAATGACGGCCTAGGAGCAGTGGGTTAACTGCCTGTTCAGGGGCAGAACGATAGATTTGCACCTTGTCAGCTCTAGGGTTTGAACTTCCAACCTTCCGGTTACTAGTCCAGCCGCCCCATGAATGGGGTAGGTGCAAACATGGGGGATGAGTCCCAGAAGATGGAGCAAACAGATTGTTTTTTTGAATTTTTTATTGAACCTTTATTTAACTACACTCTCTAATTGTATGGGTTCAATATGGAGAATGCATGTGCCACTGTTTTGAAAAGAAATAGCCTAGACCAGTGTTTCCCACATTCCAGTCCTCAAGTACCCCAACCAGTACACATTTTAATTGTAGCCCTGGACGAGCACACCTTATTCAACTAATCATCAAGACCTCGTTAAGTTGAATCAGGTGAGTTTGTCCGGAGCTACAACAAAAGTGTATGGTGTTGGAGTAGACTGGAGTTGTGAAGTGTTGGTCTAGACAAACTGCTACATTCTGAAATACACATTACAGAACACAATGTTTAGGGCAATTGGTGGTTCTGAGAAAAGTACAGGCAACAACTAACATTGTGATGGAAAAACAGGAGGCAGTCAGTATGTAACACAGGCTATCCCAAGAGGGCTGTCCTGTGGCTGCCGATGTGGTTGCTATGTACTGTCTGTACTATAGACTCCACTACATTTACTGGCTTGCATCATGCAGTCAGCATCTGGCGAGGGAAGTAAAGATGCCTCTCCTTAACCCGTTAGTCAATTGTTTTTCATAACATACCTGGAAAATAATGATCCTTCTCAGTTGAAGCTGCATAAGAGTAAGGCACACGTGTGCACTTTTACAACATGTTTCCAGCTGACAGAATGGGAACATGTTACCATGGGAATCTCCATTGAGGATAGCATATCCTGAATGGGTAGGAAACTAATCCTGCCTTTCTTCCCTATAGTGATCCTGGTTCATGCGTCTCTGAGGCTGCGCAACATGAAGAACAGACTGGAGAATAAGATGGAGGGAGTGGGCATGAAAAAGTCCCCGATGGGCATCATCCTGGATCTGCTAGACCAACAGGAGGAGAAGATCAACAAGATCCAGGACTTCCTGGAGTCAAAGCTAAACAAGGATTGAGGGGAGAGAGCCAAAATGGCACCCGCAACCTCATTCTGATTAAATTCAACATGGTTTGCTTTTTCCTTTAACATCAAAATCAAGTGTGTTGATTTGTACCCCATATAATATCAGTGTTGTCGCATTCCCCCTATTTATCATTCTCACTCCATTTGTTTTGTTATATTGAAACACCTTTGTACATTTTGTGTCACACAGTCCCTGATTTTCTTTGGAGCATTTCAGAAAGATTTGTACTGTCGTGTATGGATCAGATGTTGGGGGGAAGGCACTTGGCACAATGAAATGAGGCATGAGCATTCCTGTGTATATTGTGTGTCCATTCAAATAAACACACAATACACATGTCATTATGTAATTGCAATATGTATCCAGGCACATTTTGACTTTTGAGTGTGCGTGTACAATGTCAACAACAAAAAAAGCTGCATGCCAGAATGCAACTATTGCATGTTAAACCAATTGTGTTCAGTAGCGTAGCATTTTTAATTATCTTCTTTAATTTTTTAGGTCAAACCATTTAATCAGAACCAATTTATTTGCTACCTCAGAAGAATAATCATCGCTGTATTTTCTCTTAAGCTGAACTGGTGTCGCTGGGCTCCCCCTTAAATTCACTGGACCAGTGACTGCTTATCGACAAGTAGCAATAATGTCCCTCTTGTTACTTCAGACCCTGTGGGTTGGGCTTGAGATGAACATTATCAGATCATAGTTATGCAATATGGGAAAATGAATGGCAAATGCAGCTTTATTAATTGAAGTAGTCATGTTGTATATGTTAAAGTTGTGCGTTCATGTATCACCAAATCTTCTGTACTTGTGTATTCAGCATAAAGCATGCAGAAAACAAATGTTAGCATTACAAAAAGGACAGGGTAAGGCACCAAAGTATTAATGGAAAAAATATTAGTGCA
Organism: Oncorhynchus mykiss; assembly: GCF_057628025.1. Lineage (NCBI taxonomy): Eukaryota > Metazoa > Chordata > Actinopteri > Salmoniformes > Salmonidae > Oncorhynchus > Oncorhynchus mykiss. Next base: position 62,064,989 of record NC_143030.1, on the reverse strand, counting down.
AGAAAGTTACCTCTGTACTATTAAATATTACACACATTATGAATGTTTGGTGTATTTTTGTTGTGTATTTGAAAATAGGGATTCTGATTGTATTTTCCTGTATTTCCCAGATGTTTGGAGATTTTTTTTAGCCATATTAAAATGCCAATCCAATTTATCCAATTCCAGGGATCACCATTGGTAATTCATATAAAACGATTAAATTGATTTTAAGACGCTGTTCAGATCCCAGAATGAAAGGCCCAGTGCAGTCAAAAACATGATTTCCTGTGTTTTATACATAACCTCAGCAAAAAAAGAAACGTCCTCTCACTGTCAACTGTGTTTATTTTCAGCAAACTTAACGTGTGTAAATATTTGTGTTTCAGGGATGCCCTCATGCCCTCCCCCAACTGTTGCTTTCAGATCTCGCTATGCGTTTCGGATGGGATTCAGATCTGTACTCTTAGCTGGCCACTCCAGAACAGTCCAGCATCTCTTATTGAATCATTCCTGCGTGCTTTTTGACGTGTGTTTGGGGTTGTTGTCCTGCTGTGGGGTTGCTTTGCTGCCTCTGGTACTGGGGGCCTTGAATGTGTGCAAGACATCATGAAATCACCAGGCTATCAAGGTGTTTTGTAGTCCAATGTTCAACCCAGTGTCCAAAAACTGTGTTTCTGTTGAAGGTTGTGGGTCTTCCAGAAAAACAACGACCCAAAACACACATCAAAAGCACCCTGGAGTGGTTTAAGAAGAAACACTGGACTGTTCTGGGGTGGCCAGCGAAGAGACTGGATCTGAAAACAGCAGTTGGTGGAGGGAACCCGTCTAACATTGAAGAATTAGAACAGTTTGCTGCTGAAGAGTGGGACAAATTGCCAGTAGAAAGGTGCAGCAAGCTAATTGATGGCTACAAGAAGCATTTGTTGGCAGTTATCTTGGCCAAAGGTGGTGCAACCAAGTACTAGCTCCGGGGTGCCAATAATTGTGTCCATGCCATTTGTCTTTATTTTTTGAATTAAAATAAAAAATATTTTACAAAAATAAAATGGGTTCTGAAATGTTGAAAATCCAATAACAAGGTGTGGAGAGTTATTTTCAATTTCAACTTCGAAGAAATAGGGAATGACGCAACTGTAAGGTCATACAAATGTATGTTAATGAAGGAAAGATTGATATCTGAAACATTTTGTATGTACACTGATTTTTTATGTCAATACAGTTTTTATTCCAGATCTGATCCACAGTTATACAGTTATACCACATTATACTTCCAGACTGATCCACAGTGTTTTACACAGTAAAAGACTAAGGGCTGGATTCAATCCGTATCGCCAAAGTATCATGGAAGATCCACATTATAGCTCATTGAAATGTAGGGCTTGATTCAATCTGTATTGCTAAAGTGTTACAGATTGCGCAATCAAAATGTTAAGCTAATTTACTATTGAGCTGACATATGCAGCGTTTACCGTGAATGCAGTCTCTGCAAATACTGTATATTCTGTATATGGTGTTCAGCTATATCTATATTGAAAAGTTGGCAGCTAGACACCATAGTGGTTTTAAAATCCCATATATGAAAGATCCAAGTCATCAGTAGAGGATGTATTATGGTTTTGGGGCTGTACAAAGTCATGGAATTATACACAAACAAATATAACTATTTTTTTCTTAGACATTCTTCATTGAGTCTACTTATGATGCACATTCTATGGTGCATTTTCCAGCTGTAGACTCATATCCAAATACCATAAAAGTTCTTCCAAACCTCAAAGAACAAAACTTGTTCTGCCTGACCATGAGAACTGTGGCAGACAATTGTTACAAGTGGAAGACATTAAACACATCATGTTGAACAAACACAGCCTGGTGTTGTAAATTCCTCAGAGATTGAAGAGACTGGTTTCTCTTGATTCCAATTCTTTGGGGAGCGGCACCTGTATGAGTAATACATTACGCAAAGAAACAGCTGTGAGAAAGCTTTGATTGGTAGTGGAGGATAAACAGATATATCACCTAATTTGAATTTCACACTATAACTCTGGTGTACATATTTGCTAGTGTGTGTCTAACATGGGTTAAAGCTAACAAGCTTGATTGGACTAAGTTTCTCCAGTTCAAGAGTGTTCCACAATACATAAACTCAGCAAAAGAATAAACATCCTCTCACTGTCAACTGTGTTTAGTTTCAGCAAACTTAACATGTGTAAATATTTGTATGAACATAAGATTCAACAGCTGAGACATAAACTGAACAAGTTCCACAGACATGTGACGGACAGAAATGGAATAATGTGTCCCTGAACAAAGGGGGTGTCAAAATCAAAAGCGACAGTCAGTGTCTGGTGTGGCCACCAGCTGCATTAAGTACTGCAGTGCATCTCTTCCTCATGGACTGCACCAGATTTGCCAATTCTTGCTGTGAGATGTTACCCCACTCTTCCAACAAGGCACCTGCAAGATCCCAGACATTTCTAGAGGGAATGGCCCTAGCCCTCACCCTCCGATCCAACAGGTCCCAGACGTGCTCAATGGGATTGAGATCCGGGCTCTTCGCTGGCCATGGCAGAACTCTGACATTCCTGTCTTGCAGGAAATCACTCACAGAACGAGCAGTATGGCTGGTGCCATTGTCATGCTGGAGGGTCATGTCAGGATGAGCCTGCAGGAAGGGTACCACAGGGAGGAGGATGTCTTCCCTGTAAAGCACAGCGTTGAGATTGCCTGCAATGAAAACAAGCTCAGTCCGATGATGACACACCGCCCCAGACCATGACGGACCCTCCACCTCAAAATCGATCTCACTCCAGAGTACAGGCCTTGGTGTAACGCTCATTCCTTCGACGATAAACGCGAATCCGACCATCACCCCTGGTGAGACAAAACCACGACTCGTCAGTGAAGAGCACTTTTTGCCCGTCCTGTCTGGTCCAGCGACGGTGGGTTTGTGCCTATAGGCGACGTTGTTGCCGGTGATGTCTGGTGAGGACCTGCCTTACAACAGGCCTACAAGCCCTCAGTCCAGCCTCTCTCAGCCTACTGCGGACAATCTGAGCACTGATGGAGGGATTGTGCGTTCCTGGTGTAACACCGGCAGTTGTTGTTGCCATCCTGTACCTGTCCCGCAGGTGTGATGTTCGGATGTACCGGTCCTGTGCAGGTGTCGGATGTACCGGTCCTGTGCAGGTGTTGTTACACATGATCTGCCACTGAGAGGACGATCAGCTGTCCGTCCTGTCTCCCTGTAGCACTGTCTTAGGCGTCTCACAGTACGGACATTGCAAATTATTGCCCTGGGGAACATCTGCAGTCCTCATGCCTCCTTGCAGCATGCCCAAGGCACGTTCACGCAGATGAGCAGGGACCCTGGGCATCTTTCTTTTTGTGTTTTTCAGAGCCAGTAGAAAGGCCTCTTTAGTCCTAAGTTTTCATAACTGTGACCTTAACTGCCTACTGTCTGTAAGCTGTCTGTCTACTGTCTGTCTTAATGACCGTTCCACAGGTGCATGCTCATTAATTCATTAAAGCATGAGAAACAGTGTTTAAACCCTTTACAATAATAATGTTATTCGGATTTTTATAAATTATCTTTGAAAGACAGGGTCCTGAAAAAGGGAAGTTTCTTTTTTTTGCTGAGTTTATATTACAAAAAAATGTTTTAAGCAATAATCAGACAACTTCTGACATCTGACTAAAAACTGTGAAGGCTGGTCAGATCAAGTTTGCTAACAATATGTCTGTTAGTGCTAATCTAATTTGAGAATCATCAGTTGAACTCATGGCTTTGAGATAGGCCACATTGCTCTTTACATTTTTTTTTTTACCCCTTTTTCTCCCCAATTTCATGGTATCTAATTGTTGTAGTAGCTACTATCTTGTCTCATCGCTACAACTCCCGTACGGGCTCGGGAGAGATGAAGGTTGAAAGTCATGCGTCCTCCGATACACAACCCAACCAAGCCGCACTGCTTCTTAACACAGCACGCATCCAACCCGGAAGCCAGCCGCACCAATGTGTCGGAGGAAACACACCGTGTACCTGGCCACCTTGGTTAGCGCGCACTGCGCCCGGCCCGCCACAGGAGTCGCTGCTGCGCGATGAGACAAGGACACCCCTACCTGCCGCCTTCGAGGAACAGGCTTTAATGTCTTCATCACATCTTTCAGAGTGGCCTTCAGTTCTACCATCTCATCAATGCCGGTACACCTCTGTTTTCCTGTTGTCTTCCTGAGCTGGACGTCCAGCCTCTCTGCTCTCCTGTCGTCCCTTGGGTCCACATCCAGAAAAGGGTCACGCTTTTTGGGGGTCCTCTTCAGCTGGATGTTTCTTAGAGGGTTACCAGACGAGTCCATGCTGGGGAGTTGTTGTGGAATGGGGTTGCGCTGTGGAGCGTGGTAAATCTGCTTGTGTTGATACTGTGGAGAAGTGTTGGACTGCTTGACTCGGGAGGAGGGCTCTGGTTTGGGTTCCATGGGACCCTGTGGACCCTTGGGCAGCTGCGGCATGAGGGCCGCGATTTCGTGAGGGACGTAGCCAAGCAACGCCAATAGCCCTGAGGGCAGGTTCAGAGCCCGTTCATACATCTCAAACACCTCCTTCTGCTCCTGCTTCTGCTGCTTGCTCTGCTCCTCGTTCCTCTGTTGTCTCTGGCGGTCCAGGTTCCTGGTCAGTAGGTTAGTCACCACCATCCTAGGCCCTGCCTGCTCAAAGTGGTAGCCCATCTTCAGGAGGGTATTGTTGGCCTTGAGCAGGCGCGACACCTCCATCTCCGCGTGGTGGCCCAGCATGTGTCTCTGGTTGTGGAAGCGGAGCTCAGTGAGCGTCTCTTTGAACTGTAGGCAGCGGATAATGGCGATGATGCCCTTCCCTGTTATGAAGTTAGACTCTATGTTCAGTGTGGTGATGCAACGGTTCTCTCTCAGCATGTTGGCCAGGGTGAAGGCAATGTTTTCGTCTGCATCGGTGTTGGCTATGCTAAAGGTTTTTACGTGTTTGTTCTTCTTCAAGGCATTGACGTATTCTATAAGCATTTCTTTGGGAATGTTTTCTATGTTGTTCAGGTTTACATCTGTGATAGTGGGGTTGTTGTTGCAGATCTTATCCAGGGTGGTGTCCAGGTTTGTCTCATTCCCTGAGGGTCTTGATGTCTTCTTGGCCCCATCAAGGTCACCAAGGCCCCCGCCAAGGGCCAGCGATGGAATATTTAGCTTGTTTATTACTCTCGCCCCTTTCTCCGGGACAAAACAGGCCCTCTTCTCCTCTGGAGTCGTCTATGTTACTTCAGGAGTCTCTGTGGTGTTCATTTCTACTTTCTCAGATATTTGTGATGTGCTCTTTTTTTGCTCTCTGCTCTCAGTCTCTTTCTTGTTGGTGAACTCTGGAGGGGGCTGCAAGGGACTGGTAGTGTATACAGGGTTTGTGCTGTTGTCATCCAATGACTCATTTAAATGTTTATTCACTGGATGTTCATGTTTTCCTATGACCCTTTCATAGTTTATGTCCTTTTTATCCTCATCCTCTTCCTCCACTACAATTTCCTCTCCTTCAACACCATCTGTAGCTTCCACCTCAATGACTTCTTCTTGCACCTCATACACAATTTCCATGTGTTCGGCATTTTCTTTATTTTCAGCATCCTCTTCCATGGTTTTCTGATGAAGACAAGTAGTACAATCATTTAATAAACTTAGCCTTGTAGAACATACAGTCAGTCAGTTAATTATGTTTGTTTATAATGTTATAATAATTAAAGTGGTATACAGTATGATATATTAAGATGTTTCACCAGATAGGTGCAGTGAAATGTATTGTTTTACAGGGTCAGCCATAGTAGTACGACACCCCTGAAGCAAATTAGGGTTAAGTGCCTTGCTCAAGGGCACATCAACAGATTCTTCACCTTGTCGACTCAGATATTCAAACCAGCAATCTTTTGATTTCTGGCCCAATGCTCTAACCGCTAGGCTACAAGCCACCCTATTTGAAGGCTATATCTACGGTATATTGACCATTGGTTATGTAGTCCCTTACCTTATTGGGCAGGAGAGTGACGGGGATCCTCTCCTCCTCCAGCATGCGTTTGGACTCCTTCTCCCAGTACAGATAATCCACCAGGCCCCTGTGGTCAAACGAACCTTCTCTGTCTGGCTTTTCTGCCTCTGACCCACAGGTACCCTCTCATCTGGGGCTATAACGTCCATCTCTTTCTGGAGCTCTTTCAGCTCCTCAGGAGACAAGTTTGCCAGGATGTCATTTTCATCGATGTCTTCATCATCAGAGTCTGCGGATGGCTTTTCTTTCTTCTGGTCCTTCTGTCTCTGACCAAGCGGCACTCTCTCGTCTGGAGCTAAAACATCCATCTCTTTCTGGAGTTCTTGAAGCTCCTCAGGAGACAAGCTAGCCAGGATATCATCTTCATCAATGTCTTCCTCATTTATGTCCTCCATGTCCCAGGTCTCTTTGGTTGGACATATCCATCTAGAAGTCGTTTGACAAAATAAACTGTTTGTCAATCAACCTAAAGGGTAAAAAGCATATCCACAATGACTGAACAGTTCTAGAGCTGAGTGGACAGTGCTACTGGCTCTGTCTCTAGCTGGTAAATGGCCTGCTCACGCCTCAGACAAAGTCTAAAATTAACACATAGGATCACATGGAAATATGTTTGGTGCAAGAGGGTCAGGGGAGACATACTAACATATTCCTTTTTCAGCAGCTTGAGTCAGCTCAACAAACTTCATGATCTTGCAGCATGGCAGTTGATTGTGAGACAACAAGAGGGGGAGATAGACAGTAACAGGTGGATTGTTTTTTTACAAGCCTGGGGAGGAATCCTAGGGTCCACTGCGTAGAGGGCTCCGCCCAATCCCCCAGAGTTCCCTGAAAAATGTAATAATATCTCCCTAAAGTGATGCACAACAATGAACAGCTTATATAAATGAGAATATCTGATATGTAGGGGGTTGCTATACTCAATAGGAGTGTCCTGTTATCAGTATGACACCCTGTAGCATGCAATTGAGAAAGTCTTGTTTATCACACACAGGGCTAAAGAAGTCACACTACAAATAAAGTCTCACACTGTTTTTTATTAATGTCCCAAATCCAAATGGGAGATATTCACTCAGAGTAGGAGAAGACAAACAATACATGGACAATGTAGAAATATGTAGAGAAACAAATAAAGGAACATTATTTGAGGGTTATCCAGTTCAAAGACATATTTTTTTACATCATACAAAAAACCTACTTATCAAAAGTTTATGTTCTCCACATGAAAGCAATTTACATCACAATAACACATTCACAAATAATAATAATCTATAAACATGTACATTCAGATTCATACTTGGGAGAGGAGAGAGTGTCAGTCCATGGACTGACAACCTGGGACTAAAGAAGGGTTAGTATATTATTTTGTTATCACATTTTGTGAATAATAACTCCAAAATGTATACCTAAAATGTTTTACAAAGATATTAAAGTTGATTTACAATATGTATAATGTCATAATACAATTGGTTCAATATATTTGGGTCAAAGATATCCCAGGGTTCGAAATTCACAATGATGAAGCTGCTTTTCCAGATCAGCAAAACTTTTGTGCCATCACCACATCCATGTCTTCCTGAATAATATCGATCTCCATCCAATCCAAGGCACATGGGAGAGTCATTCTCAAGCTTCATAGTATGTATACAGATTGGTTAGTTGGCATCCATCCAGAGGTCTGTGCTTCCAGTGTCAGGGTCATTGTGACAGATTTCATTCCAGTCCTCTTACCTTCAGTAGATGCTCATGTAATTTCCATCCATGAATATTCTCCTGTAATAAAGAGATGAAAACAGACACATTTGAGTCAAGGTCAATATAAAATACTCTCATACTTTAGGATAGCATATTACTGCATGAAACCCCCTGCATGCTGCAACAGCTGAGATGATAATCTACTGTACAGGCATGGAAATGGAACAGAACAAACCAGGGATAAACATCATGAAGAAATATGTTATTAGAAAGAAGGATGTTTAACAAAAGCAAATGACCTACTGTCTTGTCAAGCATGCCATGCAATAATATAAGGAATGTAACATGTGAAATTAGAACTTTCCACTTAATATGGATCACAATTTACACTAATGAGAGGCAAGCGAAAGTAGGTACATTCTACTACTGGTGCTATGAGGTACAGTATGCGCAGGATGTGGTGTGTAAACTGTGCATGTGAAGGTAGACAATGTGAAAGTGGGGTTTCTAGCTACAGGATGTAATGTACCATTTGCTTCACATTTCACTGGGCACAGACGTCGTTAGCTCAACGTCTAGTTTTGATTTAAATGGTTGAGTTGTCCACTAATGTGAATTCAATGTGAAATCAACAAACCATTTCATCATGTCATTGGATTTAGGTTAAAAGTTGGGTTAAAAATGCTAAATTCCCTTACATTGATGACATTTTGAAAGTCCAATCAATTTTCCATGATGATTCAACATCGTCACATTTCATTATTTTGTTGAAATGACATGGAAAGAACGTTGATTCAATCCGTTTTTCCCAGTGGGATGCAGCCATACTGAATTTGTGAGCCTGCTAATAGACCAAGATAATTTGGCAAAATCTTTGATCGAGCGGGTAAGGCATGGTCATCCATGAGCTAGAAGTATCTGGATTGGGCCTTGGCAGAATGTGTTACCACTGCTCTGGCTGTACATTTAATGGATGGTCTACATATTGATTTCACCTTGATTTTCACAGCACTAAATGAGCTACGCTATATTGATCAATCTGGCAAATGATGAGACGCAGATGGAAACTGAAAACAGTGGCACTGATGGAAATGGATTAGCACTACCACAGCCTATTTGCATCTCACCCTTCTGTGTTTGAATGACTGCCTAATGGTCTTCCTCAGCGCTATTGGCCACAGCACCAAACATCTTTACTGAATCTACCGGCATCGTATCAGACCTCTTCAACACATTGCATTCTGGGGGAAATCTATGTACATGAGGATTGAGGATGGACAGATCGTGAAAGGAGAGAAAGAAAGGAAGAAAGTGAAAAGATCACCAGTTCACAAAGAACACACCCACACTCATTAGAGACTGCTTCGTTATTGGGGTTTAGTTTCACACCAACAGGCCAAACACACTGATGTCAAAGACTGTTCATAGATAAGGATAACATTTTAAAGTGTATCTGACAGCCAAAATGACCTGTCCAATCATGAGGAACAGGATGAAGGTGGAGAAGAGGAGAGGATGCAGGAATATTAAGAGCAGGTGGAAGGATAGCGGTAAGTGGTGACAACGAACGCTAGGATGGTCCTGAGGTTCAATGTCATTACAGGCAAACACAGAGCGTCAACAGAGATGACATCCACAAGAATACCTGTCATTGTGCATAGGGAGGAGAAAAATATGAGCATGTTTTTACCTGGTAAGTTGACTGAGAACACATTCTCATTTACAGCTTCAATCTTGGGCATAGTTACAGGGGAGATGAATGAGTCAATTGGAAACTGGGGATGATTAGGTGGCCATGATGGTATGAGGACCAGATTGGGAATTTATCCAAGACACTCCTACTCTTATGATAGATGCCATGAGATATTTAGTGACCACAGAGAGTCAGGACACCTGTTTAACATCCAACCCCTACACAGGGCAATGTCTCCAATCACTGCCCTTGGGAATTGAGATGTTTATTTTGACCAGGGGAAAGAGTGCCTCCTACTGGCCCTCTAACACCACTTCCAGCAGCATCTGGTCTCCTATCCAGGGACCAACCCTGCTTAGCTTTATATTTAAGCCAGCAGTGGCTGCAAGATGGTATGCTGCTGGCTAAATAACCCTCATAAGACTGGTCTTGATTGAAACATTTTATTTCCCTTAGTTTAGGTCACACAATGAATGCTACTATTTCCTCTAAAATCATGTGGGATATATAGATGACTACATGTAGGTGTGGGGTTGTAGTAGGTACTCACCTGATATGGGTGGGGCTCCGGTTGTAGGTGCCATGGGCTCCTGGGTGATGGTGCTGTGGTGACTCTGCCATGTTATCATTGTCTGTTAGACCCACAGTTAGCTGGCTGCGCCAGTTTCTTGTGCTGGTGGATGAGGAAACTAGAAAGATAACACTTTTTAGTTGCACTAAAGAGACAGAAAAATAAAGGTGAGTCTCAGTGAATGACACCCTAATCCTAACAATTAATACAGAATAATATTTTCATACAGTATGTTAGGAATGTATGAATTGTATTAATAAAAAATAAAAACATGTCCCTCTGTGTTACCGAGGGTGAACAGACAGAGTATGGTTTCTGAGGTGACCTGTATGATGAGAAGCAGGATCAACTACTACCTGAGGAGTAGGAGGTGGTTCGGCTGGAGTGGCTGAAGGGGGCTGGCATGGTCTGGTATCCAAGGCTGAGCTGAGAGCCGTTATCGTAGTCATACCCAGCCAGACCTCTATCTGCCTCTATGTGGCCCCCGCTGCGGTGGTACCAGCCTCTCAGGTGCTCAGCCACCATGGCCTTCTGCATGTTCTTCTGTAAGGGCTCATTGCGGGGCCCATGTCTGGTCCGGGGCAATCTCATGGTAGCGTAGGGGTTCTGAGCAAGGCTGTCCGCCCGATCACTACTGTAGGTCCTGTATCGCTCGTGTCCGTAATTGTGGACTTGGTAGGAGGGGTTGACATTGTAGTGGCCCTCCATCTCGTTCTCATAGACGTAAGCACCGTTGGAGTAGGGCTCCATGTCTGGACAGGGGTAGCCTGCCACGTAGTAAGCAGTTGGCGCGTAGTGTGCCTGGGGCTCGTAAGTATCACTAAAGCCGATATGGTTCTGGACCAAATTGGGCATACTGCCTGTATTACCGTAGACCTCCACCCTCCTGTGCAGCTGATGGTTGCGGGTCCGAGAGTCCAGGGTGCAGTAGTGGGGGTTGCCTGCGTAGTCCAAGCTGGACTGGCTGGTGTAGGAGGAGCAGTCCTCCAGGGCTTCTGTGCTGTTGTTCCTGCGGGCAGGGGACTGGGTAAACACTGGCTTCTCTGAGTCAGTATCCTTTAATAGCCGTTGCTGTGACTCCAGACTCCCACTGCGGTGCCTGAAGGACTGAGAGTTCCCATCCGACCTGCAAAAGTCACACACACAAAATAAGCAAATAGTATGGTTAAGAAATCCAGATGTACAGCACACTAAATTACAATTGTTTTCTGCATCCTGCATTCCACCCTGCATCCCACTGCTGGCTTGCTTCTGAAGCTAAGCAGGGTTGGTCCTGGTTGGTCCCTGGATAGGAGACCAGATGCTGCTGGAAGTGGTATTGGAGGGCCAGTAGGACGCACTCTTTCCTCTGGTCTAAAAAATATATATTCCAATGCCCCAGGGCAGTGATTGGGGACACTGCTCTGTGTAGGGTGCTGTCTTTCGGATGGGATGTTAAACGGGTGTCCTGACTCTCTGAGGTCATTAAAGATCCCATGGCACTTATCGTAAGAGTAGGGGTGTTAACCCCGGTGTCCTGGCTAAATTCCCAAGCTGTCCCGCATACCATCACGGTCACCTAATCATCCCCAGCTTACAATTAGCTCATTCATCCCCCTGTAACTATTCCCCAGGTCGTTGCTGTAAATGAGAATGTGTTCTCAGTTAACTTACCTGGTAAAATAACGGTAAAATAAAATAAACAATTGTTTTCTGTTAAACGGTGGGATGCAGGTAAGGTAGGAGAGTATAGGATAAATGTTCAGGGTCGGGGTGAGAGGGTAAGAGTTTGGCTAGGCATGGTCTGAGGGGTGGTGGAGGGTCTCACCTGAGCTGGCTGCTGCTGTAGGCGTTGCGGGTCATAACGGGTGTGGAGGGCATGCTGCGTGCGTCCCGTGAAGGTCTGGGTAAGGTTTTGTAGGGGCTGCTGTGTGCGGATGACACCTCTCTGGGGTGGTAGTGGTGTGAAGCATCCTGGCCGTCAAACGCTAACCTGTTGAGACTCTTGTTGTTGTGGTGATCTAGGGAGTGCGTGGGGCTGAGCTGAGGGGAGCACTGGACAGACCGTGACCGGGGCCTCTGAGCACCATCAGAGTCATCTGGACCAAAATACAAAACTCATGATCAGATGGGATTGGTAAAGCAGCTGTGCAACAAAGGTCAGGTAGCTACTGTATGACTGAACTCTGTGTCCCACTCACCGTCATCCAGAATCTGACTATCTGACAGGGAGCTGGTCTCTAAACGGATAAATTCATCTGGGGAAGAAGAAGGAAAGTATATTATAGGCTACAGATTAAAGTACAAATGTATAAAGTCATATTGTGGAATGTGAGTGCATGTGTTTGTCGATCTTTATCCCCAGTACCTGTGATAATCATAGAGGCTCTTTGGGTAGGCTTCTTGCCTTTCTTGATTCTGTACTGGTTCATCTCGTCTTCAACCTGCTGCAGTTTCCTCATGGCGTCCTGACAGTTCCTCCTCCTCTTCCTCTTCACAGTCTTACAGAGCTCTGCCTCTGAGGCCAGCTTCTTAGCTGCTTCTACGATCTTCTGCTGCAGAGCAAACATGCTCTCCAGGTTCCTCAGATAAGGGTCCTAAAGATCAGAGTACAGACATTATTATAGACATTATTACATCAGAGAATGGCAGATCCATTTCAATATCCACTGAGCACTTTAAATGCAATATCCAATTGTAAATTACAGTAGAATGTAGTCATATCAACAACATAATATTTTACAGTATGTGCCTGTATTGGGAAAAGCATCAGGCAACTCATCAACACGTGATCCATACGAAACAGGACAGGACATGATCCTAACTTCGTCACATTCCATTCATGACACAACATTTTTTTTTTCTTCAGTGTACAGTATATGTGTTTCTCTGCTTACAGTAATATCCTAAAACCCCAAGTTCAAATCCCTGAGGATTTCATGGAATTCATGTTATGTCATATTCTGCAAAAATATTAGTCTTGTTACAAACTTAACAAGGCCAACATGTACAACGGACGTCACACTGCTTGCTTAGCAGGTACCGCTTCCTGATTGGGCTCACACAAAGGCTGGAACACAGGACCTCTGCCTTGCTAGCACGCATGACCGCCCTCCTGAAGCGTATTACCAGTTTGGCACCACCGAAAAGTTAATAATTAGGCAGCGCAAATGACGGCACTTCAGGCTGAGGAGTAAATTTCACACATCACATTCACACTGTCATGACTTCCACCGAAGTCGGTCCCTCTCCTTATTCAGGCGGTGTTCGACGGTCGGCGATCTACCTTTCATTTTCCATTTGTTTTGTCTTGTCTCCCCACACCTGGTTCCAATTACATAATTACATGTTGTGTATTTAACCCTCTGTTTCCCCCCCATGTTCTTGTCCAGAATTGTTCATTGTGAGTGCTTGTGCACGTTATGTCTGGGGGTTTTGTCCCATTGTATATATATTGTTTGGTCACAGTGATTTTTATCATTAAACTGCGCCGTTGTAACACAGTCTTTGCTCTCCTGCGCCTGACTTCTCTACCGCCAGTACGCACGGCTTAAACATCCCCATGTGCTACACATGAACGTGAGATTTGGTTCTAGGTTCCTAGATCAGTTTGCAAAATATATGTCATATACTGAACAGTGCAGTTTCAATACAGACCTCGTTGTATGGGAAGAGGTCATCCAGTTTGAAGGTCGTTCCAACGCGTCGTCTGACATGAGGAGGTCTCTCGCCTGCAAACAAGGGATACTCTTTTGGCAGTTTGCCCGTGAGCTCCTGGAAACACACAACAAAATATCCAGGTCAGTTAGCTTTACAGAAAACAATGTGAGAAAACACAAAACAGACACTCTCTGTGGCACACTGGCTCGTACAGTTACACAGTGTTTCACTCCAATAGTCTCAATTGCCCAAACTAAAGCAATTTGTACAGTAGCTTGACTGATGTTTCACTGACTGACCCTGACTGAAATGAATTGCTGAAGTGTATCAGCCTAGCACCTCCAGAAATCAATGTAAGTAATTGTCCAAGAGAAAAATGGGCCTTTCACCGCCTCCAGCAAGCAGATTTTCTTCAGCTCCTTTGTTTTCTGGGTCAAGACGTCTTGGATCTCTTGTTCCTTCTTCTTTAGCTCAGAGATCTTCTCCTTTCTCTGCTCTTCGTCCACCGCTGAATCGGCAGACCCTGTAGTGGTGACATTTTTTACACTATAAATGTACCGCAGGCCTATGTGTTAGTTTTGGTTGTACTTTTCTGACACAGTGCATACAAATAAGGGTATATTTTTTCCTAGCCCTTTATACAGGTATTTTAAAACACTTAGCTAAATATAGCTACCAGAATGCTGACCTACCTGTTGACGCCAGGCTACCAGTGCTAGCCATAATGAGGTTGTGCTTTAGGTTATCTCCTAGTCTGGTTATCTTGGTTCCTCCTCCATGCTCTGTTAGATCGACGGCAATATCACCCAAACTTTTCGCTGCAGTTATTTTACCCTGTTGGATTAGGGATTTATGGGGTGAATACATACTACAAACCTACACTGTCTACATGTAAATATCAGCATTTAATCCGACATGAATACATGTAATAATTTAGGGACGCATGAAGGTACAGAACACAGGTACACTGATTAGGTCAGGACTGAAAATAGATAATATGACATGGTACCTTGCTTTGCTTCCTGTCCAAGTAAAACTGGTGCTGACTGATGGCCATGACCCAGATGGTTTTGATCAGTGAATGGCTGGCGTACCATGTGTGGATGACCAAACCGGTCTGGCCGAATGTACGCTTGGTCACTGCCCGCCTGTTTAGAGGAAATACATTAGGCTCAGGAAGAAGAGCTTCTTTAGCTGTCTAGGAAATGTAGTTGTGATACATATTTATAGTTTGACTTGCCCTCACCTGTGAGGGTCATTCACCTCAACAGCAAATTTCTTCTCCCGAAAATACAAGTTCTCCAGTTGCTTCCACTGATACAGCTATGGAGGTAAACACAGAGAGACACAGAGAAACAACTGATTAATGATTGGTGAAACATTTACTTGAACTTTAACTCTCAAATCCTGCATATGACACCTTTATATAAACTCATATAAAGTATATGATTAAATAATAAGCATCTGTAATGATGAATCACAACAGATATATTACAATGACCTTATACTGACCTGGCTATGTCATAACACATGCCCACATAGTCAATCCCATGATGTAATAACTAGCAAACCGCAACCTTTAATCAAGTAAGTTAAATCACAACTATAACTTCAACAGGTCTATGATAGCATTATATCATTATGCAGGTGCTAGTCCAGAGTAAATAGCATTTTGCTACAAAGGGGCATACCACAAAGACAAATAGCAATGTGTAACAGCTTCCATGGCTCATCACATTGCTCAGTAACCCCTCCAGGTGCTGACTGTTTACAGTAAGATATGAAGAATCCACAGAGGTGCATGACTCATCACCATGTCTAGGTTCGCCACACGAGGCAGGCATTTACAGCCTTGTTACAGACCCAAACGAATGGTTGGATTTTGTAATCCACCCCTCTCTCTCCTATTATAGCTAGTTCTGTAGCCTATCTGTAACATTTACCAACCCTATTGTACCTATTACATAATATCAGGGACAGAAAAAAACAATAACCCAGATTGTGCTACCATCAAAAATCACATCATAAAAAAGCATGATATCATCATATATGTAGTTGTTTTTCATTTAACAAAATGTTATTGTCAATATAAAATATGTAAAACTGTTGCTTTATCTCTTACCAGTAGAGGTCCAGTAATCCTGTTTCTATAGTAATGCTGTCTCTAATCCTTTTTGTCAAGGTCAAACAACACAAACAACTCCTTCTCTCTGCTTCCAACAAGTCTCCTTAGGTACTCTCAGCACTCTGAAGAGTAACGCCCAGTACCCTGCCTTCCTGTCTTTGACATCACATACACACCATCCTCCCTCCTCTCAACACTAAATGTCTGCCCAACCATATCTCCTTCTCTCTCCGTGTTCAAACTGATACGCACATAGATCATTAACTTAACACCGTGATCATGTAGAGGCAGACCACAAAGCTTGGTGTTTGTCCAGGAGAACAGCAAGCTATAAAACATCCACTGAACCAGAAGAGCGGGTTACACACTTGACACTTTATGTAGGACTCTCAGAATGATGGATATATCTACATGTATTAACTGATCTGGTAGAAGTTGAGCAGGCATACCTCTGTTATAAGTGATAGGCATAAATATTATAAATACAGGCCTCCAAAGTAATGTTTACCTAAAGGGATTGATCACAGAGTTGTTATAAACTATATATTCAAGTCTGGCCTTCTTCAGCTGTATTGAGGGCCTAACCCCGATCAGATGAATAGGTGATGAATGTGTGTGAGAGGTTAGTGAATCATGATAGTGCTACGTGCTGGAGGTATCTTTATCACTGTCATTTTCATCTTTCCTCAAACAGCCTGCTGAAGCTCCTAGCGCTGTCAGGTATAATGCTACAGTAGCAGGCCGACATCTTATCTGCTAAATGAATCTCCTATATACCTGTAAAGACTATACTGCAAAACAACCGCTGTATGCTGACAATAAAATATCTCATGCAAAACTAATCCTGTACTCCTCCATAGTGTAAGAAGAACACAAATGGGAACAAACAAATAACTGTACCTTCCTTGGTTTCAATTTGTCCTGCAAATCATATTGGCCAATTCCTTTGTAGCTGATCCCAAGCCACCATGGGATACCTTGCTTGTCCTGTAAGGCAAAAGCATAGTTTCATGACTGAACTGCATACATCCATTCCCTTACAGAAATCTGATTTATAATTGTATTTATTAGGATGTATAAGTGCAATGCACAGCTGTTGTTGTGTGCATAATGCAATATACTGTATTATTACCTTTACTTCATAATAATGAACACCATACGTGGGTAAGGATTCCACTAGAGTCAAATACCTGAAATAAAATAATTTTATTTTACAGTAACATCCCAGAATCACTCTTTAACTTCCAAAAGGTGGTTTCCAGGGATATTATAGATGGTACAGGACAATGAGAGCATGATATGTTAAAGGTGCCTACAGTGAATCACAATGATTCACTGGCCAGACAGTAACTGAACTGGGTTATTGATTTCTATCAGACCTTGGCTACGAGAAAGGAGAGTGTGAGAGAGAGAGAGAGAGAGAGAGAAAGGGGGAGAAGAAAAAAGAGAGGGTAAAGAGAGAGAAGAGAGTAACGAGTGAGTATTTGAGAGAGAAAACAGAGAGCAAGAAAGGGAGTAAGAGATAGAAAGAGAAAAAGAGAGAGGACTGAGAGATAGCCAGGGCCTGATGTTTTCAATCTTATGACTTGTGGTAAACAGGAGTGTGTGAGGGGAATGAGGGATCATTGTTTTTCCAATACTCACTGCACTATGGCATGTCCGCGGGAGACTCCTTTCAGCTGTTTGTAGTGCTCTATCACTCGATCCTCACTATAATAAACATTGTAAAAATGCATGATGATGACACCTTCAACTTCGAAGTTATGGGCTGAATCCCTCCTCCCTCTCAGGAATGCATCATACATCCTAAATCATTGTCTGCTACAACATTTCTTTTGCAACAATTTTTATTTAGCAGTTTTGTAAACTAAAAAGTTACTAAGGATGCACATCATATTCAAGGTTATTTTACCAGTATGTAAGTGATGGGTGCTCCTTTAGCACCTTGTTGGGAAGAGTTGGGAGCTTCTTCAGATCCATTCTGGTGGTTTCATCACTGATAATAATGATAAAACAGAATGTGGATAGTGAAATACAATATACTGTAGGCCCAATGCAGCCATTTTTATCTCAATATCAAATAGTATCTGTGTAACAGTTAAGTACCTTACTGTGATTGTTTTCATACTTTTTTCTCTCCAAAATAAACAAAAATAGCATCTTAGCAAAGAACATTTCTCAAGCAAGACTTTTACTAGGACTGCCTGGGAGTGGTCAGTGGGGAGGGGAACACTGAAAACCTGCTTTCTAATGTATCACCTGGTGATTTCACCAGGTAGGCCAAAACTCCATCCCACCAAAATATCATAGTGTGGAAATGTATATAAAACACAGGATAATCACGTTTTTGCCTGCACCAGGCCTTTAAATAATATTCTGTACATAACAGTTAGCAAATTACCATACAGAAATGATGTAGAGAAACCAGTGCAATAAGGTCTTCTAAAGTACAAACAACTTGGAATGAGCTGCTAAAGGATATCACCCCTATTTAATCAGACTGTCTGACCTGACCCACTGGTGCAGAAACCTCATTGGCAGACATGTTCCAGGTGCATGGCCACATGCAGAGGAAGGTTCTTCATAATGAACTAACTGAAGCTCCATTCTCTGGCCATCTAACCCCTGTAATTTATTTTAATTTGGAATGAGACAGGTGTGAATACAGACAAAGATCCACAGTGTTCCATAAGTCTCTGTCTACAGTATGGTTCCAACTGAATGCTCCCTGACAGTAAAGAGGATGCTGCTCCTGCAATAGACGCTTTATTAAAAGTGGTAGAGCTTTGATGTTAGAATGCAGCCCTGCAGACTGTAGTAGTCTTGGCCGAGCTGTCAGTGGTATGATACTCATTCGAAGGCCTGTGTGAGATTTCAACACATCGTGGCAGGCCTCACAATACACAACATCTCTGCCTTCCCTCTTATAACTGCCTTCGCTGTCATTGATTTTACTGTTTTGTCTGGAAAACCAGCTCCAATATTTAAAGTCTTTGCTAAATGTGTGATGTTGTCTTGTTGCTTAGGTAGCTGTTGTGTTTGATACTCATTAGAATGTATGTCCTTACCTTGAGTAATTCCCCTTTGCTTCCTGAATTGATATAAAAACAGCATGTCAGAAGATGTATGCTTTAGAGTGGCCAATTAATATACAGTACAAATCCCAAGAAAATAAGAAACTAACCTGCAAGGCGTTTGCTGCTAATTTGAATACATTCTCACTTTCCACCTCTATATCCCCCTGTAAGAAATAAAGCATCATCATAAATGTGTTAATGTACTTATGGGCTGCTGAGACACTTTGCAGATGTCTGTATCTCAGCTCTGTTCCTATGACTAACACATATTCATCAAAATATAATTATTTTCAACTAAACAGCAATCTACTCTTTCTGACTGTCTCATCTCATTCCAACAAAACAGTGTCTCACGGCCACAGTCAGACTGAGGTTTGGTGGTTTATAAAGAGGGACAATGAGACGGTGAATCACCATTTATCTCAACACACAACAGAATAAGATAAGTAGCTTACATTGTAGACGGCAACTTTTGCATTTAGGAAGAATAATTCCACCGTTGTGTTGTCTTTCAGCAGTGTTATACTCTCGATGTAAAACCTGCAGGGATACGTACAAAGACGTTTCAAAGACTATTTGTTGAATTTAATTATAATGTACATATTCCATGCATAATCAGTAAGACATCTCATCACCCACTACTAGATATTCCCTAATGTAATAAAACTACTGCCGTCATTATCATCTTAAACCAATAACAGGATATATGTGGTACAGATATGGACCTGGTGCAATAACTACCTGACCAGGAAGTTGAGGGCAATAGGCCCAGTAGCCCTCTTAGAAAAGTCATGTTCTAGAACTCTTCGGTCCAACTGCAAGTATTTACACTGGCCACTACAAGAGACAATGAAGAAAAGTGTTAAGTAAACAAACAGCACTGGTAAGAAGCATACAAGCAGACATTTATCAGTGGAGGATCCTAATGGGAGGAAAGGGAGGACCATCCTACTCAGTGAATTTCCCAAAAAATGTAAATAGATAAAACATATACTAAATATATTCTCGGCAATATATTAACGTGTGATTAAAACACACTGTTTTTAATGAAGGTTACAGTAGCCTCAACAGCACTCTCTGGGGTAGCATCATGGTGTAGCCGGGGGACAGCTATTTTCTGTGTGCATTGACTTCAATACAAAACCTACGAGGCTCATGGTTCTCACCCCCTTCCACAGACTTGCACAATAATTATGACGACTTCCGGAGGTCGTCCTCCAACCTATCAGAGCTCTTGCAGCATAAACTGACGTGTTTTCCACCCAATCAAAGATTCAGAGAATTAATCTAGTAATGAAAGCATAATCTACAGCTAGCTAGCACTGCAATGCTAAAATGTGGTGAGTAGTTGACTCAAAGAGAGAGAAAGACAATAGTTGAACAGTTTTTAACTAATTTATTTCTTTAAAAATTAAGGAGAAGCACCAGAGAGAGAGAGAGAGATTTCATTGTATTTTTTTAAACTTTTACTTTCACTTACTTAGCTAGCTAATTTAGCCTACTCAAACACCAGGCTCAAACAGAGAGGAATGCCATTTATTTTTGTTAGCTAGCTAAGGCTATCCAACAATAGAACTCAAGGTCAAGGTAAGCTTTCGGTTTTATTAATTTATTGCCACCGGGGCCCGCCGGTGTAACTGCTAAACTGCTTGCTGTACACAGTACTGTGTGATCGTAATGAGTTAACTAATGCTCTAGCTCTAGTGATCAGGGGTGTATTCATTCCACCGATTCATTCCATCAAAAAACTTTTCTTAAAAGAAAGCACACAGAACGAAACGGGGATAAACCTACCTGAATTTGTGCTTGTCTCCACCCCCCTCCAGGTGACGCCCATCTTCCCCATTATCCCCTGTGCATTTATACCTGTGTTCTCTGTTTGTCTGTTGCCAGTTCGTCTTGTCTTGTCAAGCCTACCAGGGTGTTTTTCTTACTCCTGTTTCCTTGAGCCCGTTTTCTAGTTTTCCATTTTTTTTATCATTCTGCCTGCCCTTACCGAGTCTGCCTGCCGCTCTGTACCTTTTGGACTCTGCCTGGACTACCGACCCCTGCCTGCCCTTAACCTGTCCTTTGCCTTCCCCCTGTTTAAATAATAAACGTCCGTTATTCGAACACTCTGCATCTGGGTCTTTTCCTGAGCCGTGATAGTTGGACTAATGATTACACTCTAGATCAGCTAGATGACGGTATTTGGTGTGTCACTGTCTGTCACCTTGATTACTCAAATTTGTCTCTCGACCTGTGCACCTACGTTATAAACTTTCATTCATAGGCTAGTTTGTAGCAACCTCATGATGGGTATAGGGAAAAATACGGTATCATGTAGTAGCCTAAACCTATCAATGTTACATTGTGAATGGAATATGAATGACAGTCATCCAATATGCTGTAATAGAAATATGCTCATAAAATGTTTAATTGTCCTCCCTAATCTTAAATCGCAAGCACTCACACACACTGGCACAAACACACACACACACACACACACGCACGCGCACGCGCACACACACACACACACACACACACACACACACACACACACACACACACACACACACACACACACACACACACACACACACACACTGTATGCTCTAACACCCATATACTTACAAAATAAGCAGTGTCTTACCTGTCATCAACAAATGTTAGGCCGAAGTATTCCTTCTCTTTGAGGTTAAAATGGGAGGACACCAGATCTAGCAGTTCACGGGACAACAGCTTGGGCTGTGGAATAGGAGATTGTTTGAAGAGGGCATTAGGCCTATCTATTTGAGGGCATTATCATTTTTGGTCCAAATGATTTGAAATTCATAGGAAACTAAAGTACTGTTACAATAATCTCATAAAATTATTTAAGATATTGTACCTGAACCAGCAGATCAAGTTTCCTGCCGTCAAGGAGATGAACCTGGCAGAGTCTCCCCTCCGTCATCTACAATGGAGTACAGGAAGTAAATGCTGAGTATTGGATTTGTTCATACTGTCAATCAACACCAACCCTGCTTAGATGCAAATGCAATTGATGACAATTGTAGGACATTTCAGTTGTGTAGAAATCTTGTCTCAATCAATACAAATTGACCAAAATCAAACATCAGCCAAGGCTTTCTTTCTTTTTGTAAAACCTTATATTTACCCCTTTTCTCCCCAATTTCATGATATCCAATTGGTAGTTACAGTCTTGTCCCATCGCTGCAACTCCCGTACGGACTCGGGAGAGGCGAAGGTTGAGAGCCATGCGTCCTCCGAAACATGACCCTGCCTAGCTGCACTGTTTCTTGACACACTGTTCACTTAACCCAGAAGCCAGCCGCACCAATGTGCGGCTACAAAGGAATTGGCCACAGTGCAGCTACAAAGGAATTGGCCACAGTGCAGCTACAAAGGAATTGGCCACAGTGCATCTACAAAGGAATTGGCCACAACTGAAGTCAGCGTGCGTGCACCCTGCCCGCCACAAGGAGTCTCTAGAGTGTGATGGGACAAGGACATCCCGGCCAGCCAAACCCTCCCCTAACCCGGACAGCGCTGGGCCAATTGTACGCCCCGCTTCATGGGTCTCCCAGTCGCGGCCAGCTGCGACACTGCCTGGGATCGAACACGGGTCTGTAGTGACGCCGCACGCACTGCGGTGCAAGGCCTTAGACTGCTGCACCACTCAGGACTCAGGACTCACCACTTTTTAACAAAGTCAATGCACAGGATAGAGAGCTTAATCACGTTCAGGAAATAATAACTGATGTTGTTTTTAATTACAAGGACTCCATTGTCTCATGGATTTAGCACTAAAGTAACCCAAAGAGGATTTGTTGTTCTGAAGGTTTTTAAGTAATTCTGTAGGGGAGAGTGGGGTAAGTTGAGGTTTTTTACATTCAGCATCACTCCGTCAAGGGAAACATAGTATTCCTTCCAACAAAGATATGTACATGTATTTCAATATGTTGTGTATCCCTAAAACTAATCAGAATTCATGTACATTTCAGTTTTGAAAACATAGCTTATCTAAAAAAAAGTGGTCTCTTGGCACAAATTACACCGGGTATTGGGTAAGTTGAGCCGCAGGTCAGGGTAAGTTAAAACCTCTACAGGATTGGTGGCTCCCCTGCGGAACGGTTGAGCTAACCTAGGCTAATGTGATTAGCATGAGGTTGTAATTAACAATAACATTTCCAAGGACATAGACATATTTGATATTGGCAGAAAGCTTGAATTTTTGTTAATCTAACTTCACTATCCAATTTACAGTAGCTATTACAGTGAAATAATACCATGCTATTGTTTGAGGAGAGTGCACAGTTATGAACTTGAAAATGTATTAATAAACCAATTAGGCACATTTGGGCAGTCTTGATATAAAATGTTGAACAGAAATACAATGGTTCATTGGATCAGTCTAAAACGTTGCACATACACTGCTGCTATCTAGTGGTCAAAATCTAAATTGCGCCTGGGCTGAAATAATACATTATGGCCTTTCGGTTGCATTTCAAAGATGATGGTACAAAAAATATGTTTGTATTATCTTTTACTAGATCTAATGTGTTATATTCTCCTACATTAATTTAACATTTCCAGAAACGTCAAAGTGTTTCCTTTCAAATGATATCAAGAATACCATATCCTTGCTTCAGGTCCTGATCTATAGGCAGTTAGATTTGGGTATGTCATTTTAGGTGAAAATTGAAAAAAAGGGGCGGATCCTTAAGCAGATTTCAGTACTGAATTAAATATTAGCACTACCTTTTAAAAAACATGTCTATCTTTATTTCCAAAACACAATTAAACTAAATCACTAAATCATCACTTTTTTTGTCTTTTAATCCTTTGAAGCATCTTTTAACATAGGCTTAACAACTATCAAACACTCTGTACTTTTTTTTACATAGGCCAGGCCCTGTTGTTGCCTCATATCCAATTGAAAAATGCCTTGCATTACGCCTGTGAAGAAAACACTTCAATTTGCTCAACTTGCCATGGGCTCAACCGTTGGCTTAACTTACCCCATGGCTATTGTCCCAATTTATCCCAAAACGTTTTGACTATATTAGTCCACACAGCTACAAGGATGCACTTTCATGCTAGGTACAGCCATTTTAAAATGATCTACTTTGGTTTAGATACAAGCATCATGATCCCTCTAACACAATAAATTAATTTGACTTGGCGAAAATCTATTTTTTGGACCTAACTTTCTACCACTTTTTTCATGTGATTTCTTCCTTCACAGACTACATGAAATGATGACATCTACCTAAATATTGAGTAAATTATACATTTTTTGTATGGTTTCATAGAAATAAGGGTGGCTCAACTTACCCCTTTGGCTCACCTTACCCTACTCTTCCCCCAAAAGCCTTTTGTAGCACTTAAAAACGTAAAATACATACACATACTCCAAAAACAATCAACACCACACCTGACTCTAATCTGTGTCCACCAAATTATGGCATGAAGTGCTAAAATATAAAATATACAACCTGCAATGGCTCACAAAACATTCTCAATATCACATATAGTAGTTACAGGTAACACTAAAGCAGGCAAAGACACACACCTCCACCAGCCCTGTCCTCTAACAGCCCTATACTGTAAATGACAGATGAAGTCCTACTGATCTATAAAGTGCTGCTGTACCTGGTAGAGTTCCCCTGGGAGGACACACGTCTGAACACATCCCTGTCCAGAGCTCATCATCCCTAGCATGTAGCCCTTCTTCCTCAAGATCCACACACTGACAACCAGCACAAAGCGAGCACCTCTGACCAACAGCTTGTCCATACTGCACGCTAGCTAACACCCAGCCGGGCTTTGGCTTGGCTGTCCCTGCTCTGCAACGCCTGATACCTACCAAACCCAAGTCTGGCTGGGTTGGTTTGCGTAACAATATCATTGATATGTGCTGCTAACCCATTGAGCTAAGGCACGTCTGGGTCAGATGCTAGACTACAGACTTTTCTTTCAGAGCACTGCTTCTGCTAAGCCTGAGGGAAAATGGGTCAGCCAGGAGACGTGGTGCAGGTGACTCCTATTGTAGCCAAATCATTTATGCTCTAGGAAACATAGAGCATGAGGAAACCGAGGTGTTGGATACCAGACAGTAATACCGCCTCTGTCTCAGACAAATCTAATAATACATTTTGTATAGCACTTTTCATTACATAAAATAATCTCAAAGAGCCTAAAAAGCTAAACCAACTAATTTAAATTGAGATGGTAGAGATGGAGATTGAATGTCTCTATTTGGCTTTGGACGAAAGGCTGGGAGTTGAAGCAGTTCGGATAGGGAAGTCATAATTAACAAATCACCCTCTGTTAATTATGTTAATTAACAATCATTCAATTAAGGGGTCTGATTTAAAGGCCCTGTAACACTGACAATGTGATCAATTAAAAAAATATGATATAATGTTAAATATGCACATTCAATGGATCCAATTAATTTTGCATGACTGCATGTCTCTCACAGAGACCTACAGTATTTGTCACAATGCACTGACATTGTTATGCCAGTATTATAGCAGCAGGATGTCTAGTGTATTTGTGATGACAATGCCATCATGCTTTAATGTGTGCAGATTGCAGAACCAGCTGCCAGGAGCCGGACAGTTGTAGCTATTACATTTTCAGAATTAGATGGGTCATGGTGATTTGTCACTACAGTGAGTATTCTATGTGGGGCAAAAAATGTCAAGAAAATGTTTCTTACTTAAGGCCCTCATGTGCATGAACATGTGAGGATTCATTTCCAATGTGTACTTAGAGTATCAGCCAATTTAATTGAATGAGCGTTTTGTGATTGGTTTTCCCACATTTAACATTTGGTCAGTGGGAAATGTCAAATCCTCTCAACATGATCTATTTTTATCACTCTGGACAGAGCTTTCCACAAGCTTTTCCAGATGCACAGATCTAGGAGCTAAACGCTAACTTCTATGTCACTTCTAAATTCTATTTCACTTTTCTTTAAGGATGTTTATAGCCAACCCATCCTCATATCAAGTCCCGTTGAGATTCAGCCTGTACATACTGTAGCAATAATATTTGCACGTATAACCATATAAAGTCCATTTATGCTAATGCATGAGATGATAATGATATTGATTTATTGACTGGAATACTGATTCCAGTTTTCCAGTGTTGTGTTTATCCAAGACCACTGACACTGCTTAGTCAACCAAACGCATTACATTCAACAGCTCTCAAGAAAACACCACTTGCCTTCAGACATGCAATTAATCCCACGTGGCAGAGATGTAGCGGGACATGATGAAAGAAGTGTAAAGGCTTTCTGTGTGTTTTTGGAGCCTGACTGCTGTCTGAGAAGTGGGCCACAGGCAATGGGCATGGGACTATAAGGAATAGGGCCTAGGGGCCTGGGTGATATGGAGAGCTTGTCATGGATGGCCTGTTACGGATTGGCGCTGGCCCTCTGCACTAATATCAACTGTGTTAAGTGGGTCTAAACATTACCCTCTTATAATGCTTGACTTGCATATATGTCATCATAAATGTCTTGCTTCACATAACGTTATCAACAATGGCACTTTCACATGGCAGTTTGTAATGATTATAGACTACGTGACAATGATGATGAGGTTTAATGACAGGCTAAGTATTCAGGCATATTGTTGCATGAACCAGTATCTGAGCAAAAGTGACGATGAATATGACGAGATCTCCTCTCTGCCCAGAAAGCTTCCATTCATCTTCCCATTAGACAGCTCTGCAAGCGTTATAATGTTAAAATAAGTTCTTTACACACCAAATATGCCTGCCCTGCCTGCAACTATCCTCATTTACTGCCGTCACACCCAGCATGTACTTCCAAGAAAGGTCTAAATAAAAATGGTCAAGCAACCCCCCAAAAAAGGTATGGATTGTTTTTGACCGGAAGAGGTGTGTCTTCCGGTCAAAAACAATCCATTCATATTTTTCCGGTTGCTTGTACATTTTGATTTAGACCTGTTTTAGAAGTACATACCAGGTGTGACGGCAGTAAATCACAAGAAACGGCTGGTTTTGTCATCATGGCCTGGCTGCACCTCATCTTATCTCGGTTTCCTGGCTTCATGCATTATTGATGAAACCTGGTCTCGCACGCCAGCCCACGTCTGCTCTTTAGACTTATATACTTGTCCTCTGCACATGGTTTAGACATGTACTGTGACGCATGGCTAAATGATCTCTTGATTCCTTTATACACATTTCTATGATCAGGTTGACATTTCCTGGAGTCATACTGCAAAGCAATGTTTAAGACTTAGTCTATGTTTTTGTGGTAATTTGCCTTGATGTGTCAAGGGTGGATTTGACAACTTTAGTTCAGTAAAAACTCATTAGAAACTGAACGAGTTAACATCAGGGTTCCCACTCCAAAAGAAAACCAAACACTCTTAAGCAGCCAAAACAATGTCTTCCTGTGATTTCAGGTGTCTGTAAACAGCCTACTAAACAGGATACCCAGCTCCAATTCTATCAAGCCAGGGTGACCTCAATGTAATCAAGTAGTTTTCCATTCAGTCACAACACTCTTTTCAGCTAGGGCACCACAAAACCTCTCCGGTGTTGTGACACGAGACCACTTGTTGGTTGCTTGGGAAGGAAATGACCCAAAATCAACTTGTAACTTGCATCTTTGACTTCTGCTGATGACTGGTCATGACCTCCAGCACCATAACTAACCTCTAGGTAAGGCTACACAGAGCAGCAGTATTTGAGGGGAGGCTGAGACACCTGTTCCCCCAGGGATCCTGAGGCAGTGAGTTGATAGGAGTGGTGTTTGGAATTCTACCATATCTGATTTCTCCTTTGGCCAAATTTAGTCATTGGTAAAATATAATGACCATGGCCTTCATCTAGCTGGAAACTGCTGATTTTTTTAATGGAATATCTACATAGGAGTTCAGAGGCCCATTATCAGCAACCATCACTCCTGTGTTCCAATGGCACATTGTGTTAGCTAATCCAAGTTAATAATTTTAAAAGGCTAATTGATCATTAGAAAACCCTTTCGCAATTATGTTAGCGCAGCTGAAAATGTTGTGATGATTAAAGAAGCAATAAAACTGGCCTTCTTTAGTCTAATTGAGTATCTGGAGCATCAGCATTTGTGGGTTCGATTACAGTGTCACGATCGTCGTAAGAAGCGGACTGGCCGCTCTGGAGGATCTTGGCTGAATGGCAGCTCTGGAGGATCCTGGCTGACTGGCAGCTCTGGAGGATCCTGGCTGACTGGCAGAGACAACGACTAACACCTGCTTCTGATTGAGAACCATATCAGGCCAAACACAGAAAAGACAAACTAGACATCCAACATAGAATGCCCATCCAGCTCACATCCTGACCAACACTAAAACAAGGAAAACACAAAAGAACTATGGTCAGAATGTGACATACAAGCTCAAAATGGCTAGAAACATAGCACTTTCTTCTGAAACTCGTCAGTTTATTCTTGTTCTGTGAAATGAAGGCTATTTGAATGAAGGCCAGTTGAGAACAAGTTCTCATTTACAACTGTGACCTGGCCAAGATAAAGCAAAGCAGTGTGACACAAACAACAACACAGAGTTACACATGGAATAAACAAACGTACAGTCAATAACACAATAGGGGAAAAATCTATATACATTGTGTGCAAATGAGGTAAGATAATGGAGGTAAGGCAATAAATAGGCCATAGTGGCGAAGTAATTACAATTTAGCAATTAAACACTGGAGTGATAGATGTGCAGAAGATGCATGTGAAAGTAGAGATATTGGGGTGCAAAGGAGCAAAATATAAATAACAATATGGGGATGAGGTAGTTGGATGGGCTATTTACAGATGGGCTATGTACAGATGCAGTGGTCTGTGAGCTGCTCTGACAGCTGATGCTTAAAGTTAGTGAGGGAGATATGAGTCTCCAGCTTCAGTGATTTTTGCAGTTCGTTCCAGTCATTGTCAGTAGAGAACTGGAAGGAAAGGCGGCCAAAGGAGGAATAGGCTTTGGGGGTGACCAGTGAAATACAGTAGGGCAAAAAAGTATTTAGTCAGCCACCAATTGTGCAAGTTCTCCCACTTAAAAAGATGAGAGAGGCCTGTAATTTCATCATAGGTACACTTCAACTATGACAGACAAAATGAGAAAAAAAATCCAGAAAATCACATTGTATGATTTTTAGTGAATTTATTTGCAAATTATGGTGGAAAATAAGTATTTGGTCAATAACAAAAGTTTATCTCAATACTTTGTTATATACCCTTTGTTGGCAATGACAGAGGTCAAACATTTTCTGTCTTCACAGAAAATCTTCAAGTCTTCACAAGGTTTTCACACACTGTTGCTGGTATTTTGGCCCATTCCTCCATGCAAATCTCCTCTAGAGCAGTGATGTTTTGGGGCTGTTGCTGGGCAACACGGACTTTCAACTCCCTCCAAAGATTTTCTATGGGGTTGAGATCTGGAGACTGGCTAGGCCACTCCAGGACCTTGAAATGCTTCTTACGAAGCCACTCCTTCATTGCCCGGGCGGTGTGTTTGGGATCATTGTCATGCTGAAAGACCCAGCCATGTTTCATCTTCAATGCCCTTGCTGATGGAATGAGGTTTTCACTCAAAATCTCATGATACATGGCCCCATTCATTCTTTCCTTTACACAGATCAGTCGTCCTGGTCCCTTTGCAGAAAAACAGCCCCAAAGCATGATGTTTCCACCCCCATGCTTCACAGTAGGTATGGTGTTCTTTGGATGCAACTCAGCATTCTTTGTCCTCCAAACACGACGAGTTGAGTTTTTACCAAAAAGTTATATTTTGGTTTCATCTGACCATATGACATTCTCCCAATCTTCTTCTGGATCATCCAAATGCTCTCTAGCAAACTTCAGACGGGCCTGGACATGTACTGGCTTAAGCAGGGGGACACGTCTGGCACTGCAGGATTTGAGTCCCTGGCGGCGTAGTGTGTTACTGATGGTAGGCTTTGTTACTTCGGTCCCAGATCTCTGCAGGTCATTCACTAGGTCCCCCCGTGTGGTTCTGTGATTTTTGCTCACCGTTCTTGTGATCATTTTGACCCCACGGGGTGAGATCTTGCATGGAGCCCCAGATCGAGGGAGATTATCAGTGGTCTTGTATGTCTTCCATTTCCTAATAATTGCTCCCACAGTTGATTTCTTCAAACCACGCTGCTTACCTATTGCAGATTCAGTCTTCCCAGCCTGGTGCAGGTCTACAATTTTGTTTCTGGTGTCCTTTGACAGCTCTTTGGTCTTGGCCATAGTGGAGTTTGGAGTGTGACTGTTTGAGGTTGTGGACAGGTGTCTTTTATATTGATAACAAGTTCAAACATGTGCCATTAATACAGATAACGAGTGGAGGACAGAGGAACCTCTTAAAGAAGAAGTTACAGGTCTGTAAGAGCCAGAAATCTTGCATGTTTGTAGGTGACCAAATACTTATTTTCCACGATAATTTGCAAATAAACTCTTTAAAAATCCTTCAATGTGATTTTCTGGAATTTTTTTTTCTCATTTTGTCTGTCATAGTTGAAGTGTACATATGATGAAAATTACAGGCCTCTCTCATCTTTTTAAGTGGGAGAACTTGCACAATTGGTGGCTGACTAAATACTTTTTTGCCCCACTGTATACCTGTGGGAGCATGTGCTACGAGTGGGTGCTGCTATAGTGACCAGTGAGCTGAGATAAGGCGGCACTTTACTTAGCAAAGACTTATAGATGACCTGGAGCCAATGGGTTTGGCGACGAATATGAAGCGAGGGCCAGCCAACGAGAGCATACAGGTCGCAGTGGTGGGTAGTATATGGGACTTTGGTGACAAAACGGATGGCACTGTGATAGACTGCATCCAATTTGCTGAGTAGAGTGTTGTTTTGGCTATTTTAGAAATGACATCGCCAATGTCAAGGATCGGTAGGATAGTCAGTTTTACGAGGGTATGTTTGGCAGCATGAGTGAAGGATGCTTTGTTGCGAAATAGGAAGCTAGATTTCTAGATTTGATTTTGGATTGGAGATTCTTAATGTGAGTCTGGAAGTAGAGTTTACAGTCTAACCAGACACCTAGGCATTTGTAATTGTCCACAAATTATGTCAGAACCGTCCAGAGTAGTGATGCTGGACGGGCAGGCAGGTGTGGGCAGCGATCGGTTGCATTTAGTTTTACTTGTATTTAAGAGCAGATGGAGGCCACTGAAGGAGAGTTGTATGACATTGAAGCTTGTCTGGAGGTTAGTTAACACAGTGTCCAAAGAAGGGCCATAAGTATACAGAATGGTGTCGTCTGCGTAGAGGTGGATCAGAGAATCACCAGCAGCAAGAGCAACATCATTGATGTATACAGAGAAAAGAGTCGGCCTGAGAATTTAACCCTGTGGTACCCCCATACAGACTGCCAGAGGTCCTGACAACAGGCCCTCCGATTTGACACACTGAACTCTGTCTGAGAAGTAGTTTGTGAACCAGGCGAGGCAGTCGTTTTAGAAACGAAGGTTGTTGAGTCTGCCGATAAGAATGTGGTGATTGACAGAGTCGAAAGCCTTGGCCAGGTCGATGAATACGGCTGCACAGATTTGTCTTTTATCGATGGCGGTTCTGTTATCGTTTAGGACCTTGAGCATGGCTGAGGTGCACCCATGACCAGCTCGGAAACTAGATTGCATGGCGGAGAAGGTACGGTGGGATTCGAAATGGTCGGTGATCTGTTTGTTAACTTGGCTTTCGAAGACCTTAGAAAGGCAGGGTAGAATAGATATCGGTCTGTAACAGTTTGGGTCTAGAGTGTCTCCCCCTTTGAAGATGGGGATGACCGTGGCAGCTTTCCAATCTTTGGGGATCTCAGACGATACGAAAGAGAGGTTGAACAGGCTAGTAATAGAGGTTGCAACAATTTCGGCTGATCATTTTAGAAAGAGAGGGTCCAGGTTGTCTAGCCCAGCCCAACATTAGAGTGTCTAGTTTGAGAAACAGACAAGTCCTCAACTGGCAGCTTCATTAAATACTACCCGCAAAACACCCGTCTTAACGTCAACAGTGAAGAGGCGACTCCGGGATGCTGGCCTTCTAGGCAGTGTTCCTCTGTCTAGTGTCTGTGTTCTTTTGCACATCTTAATATTTTCTTTTTATTGGCCAGTCTGAGATTTGGCTTTTGCTTTGCAACTCTGCCTAGAATGCCAGCATCCCGGAGTCGCCTCTTCACTGTTGACGTTGAGACTGGTGTTTTGCAACTACTGCAATCAAAGAGCACTCAGCACTGCACACTAGCCATGCTGTCTACGCTGTCTAATAATGACAGCTGTAGTAGCAGTATTTTCAGAAGTAGTGGAAGTATTAGCACTAAGTAGTGGTTAAGGTAGCAGTAGAGGTAGTAGGCTAGTAGGTGTAGAAGTAAAGTAGTAGCAGCAGTAGTAGCAGTAGTAGTAGTAGTAGTAGTAGTAGTAGTGGTAGTAGCAGTAGTAGCAGCAGTAGTAGCAGTAGTAGTAGTAGTAGTAGTAGTAGTAGTAGCGGTAGAAGCGGTAGTAGTAGGAGTGGTAGTAGTAGTAGAAGTAATAGTATTGGTATTAGTAGTAGTAGTGGTAGTAGTAGTTGTAGTATAAACAGTAGTAGTAGTAGTAATAGTAGTAGTAGTAGTAGTAGTAGCAGTAGTAGCAGCAGTAGTAGCAGTTGTAGTAGTAGTAGTAGTAGGGGTGGTAGGAGTAGTTGTATTATAAGTAGTAGTGGTAGTAGTAGTAGTAGTAGCAGTAGTAGTAGTGGTAGTAACAGTAGTAGCAGCAGAAGTAGCAGCAGTAGGAGTGGGAGTGGTATTAGTAGTAGTAGTGGTAGTGGTAGTAGTAGTTGTAGTATAAGCAGTAGTAGTAGTAGTAGTAGTAGTAGTAGTAGTAGTGGTAGTAGTAGTTGTAGTATAAGTAGTAGTAGTAGTAATAGTAGTAGCAGTAATAGTTGTAGTACTAGTTGGAATTGTTGGAGTAACAGTAGTAGTGTAGTATTAGTAGTAGGTAGTAGTGGTAGTAATAGTAGTAGCAGCAGTAGTGGTGGTAGTAGTAGTAGTAGTAGTTGTAGTACTAGTTGGGGTTGTTGGAGTAATAGTAGTAGTGTAGTATTAGTAGTAGAGTATTAGTAGTACCCGTAACTGTTGCTATCCCTTCACTACAGCTGCTATGCGACTAGAATGAAAAGCTGTTTCTCTATAGGGTGTCAGAAGCAGGTGCTGTAGTGAGGGGTATTTATGCCTACTGAAAGGGACTGCAACGTTGTATTATCTGGAGCTGTTGTGACTTTCTGCAGAGCCCTGGGGAAGGAGCGAGGCACTCAGTCACTGAGGAGCAGAGTAGAGATTGGGATATTAATGATGTTGCAACGCTTGATGTGGGTAACAGAACTACGAATCACAAAGCTTTTATAGATGCTATCATCAAAAGATAACATTGGCTGTCAAAACAATATTATCGTGACATGTAGCACTATTGATTTTATTGAAAATTAGCATTTACTGTCATCAGTTATAATAGGTACTAGCAAAAGCCAATAATCTGGAGTATGTAGAGTTATGGAGTTGAACAGGTGTGTGATTACCAAGGAATGCTTGAGGATGAAGACTGATGTAACACTTATGCAGTTTCATAGAATGTGTATACTTCCCTACCTATGGACTTGTAATGTAACAATATTTAACTCTTCCAGGTTATGAATAAATGCAGGATAACCAGCCTTTCCAAAAAGAATCCACTCTTTAGACAGTGTTTCATGTAAATCCTCAGGAGACGTCAAGGTTCCTGAAAGGAAAACTGCCAACTGAGTGATGTGGTGTGTTGCTCATCACCAGCATCAAACAGCCTCACAAACCATCTCTCATGTACTGAGGTACACTCACAAGAGGAAAATATGTAGAGGCAGTAAACTAGCAGAAGTATATGCCTACATGGTGTATGTTTACTGTTAAAGGTACAATGTATTATTTCAGTTGACTGTATATTTAGTTACCCACTTAAACAACACTTGTTTGTTATGACCCCTGTTGCTTGTTTCAAGGGGTCAGTCATTGCTTTATGTTGTGGGTTTTAAACAATGCAGTGGTGCTGCTTTGCATTAGTCACCATACTGTTTTCAACAGGATATCCTGACCAACAACGGCAGGGGCCATCACAACGGGATAAGTCTCAGGATAGTGAAGTTCATCCACTTCCATTTCTAAAAAAAAAACAGCCATCAAACTAGAAATTCCTGTTTACCATGCAGGCTGCCTAAAACTACGTCAAAAGCCTTTCTTTTCCTGAATCTCACAGAGAACATGACAATTAGTGACAACTTGTAGACAAATAGTGACAACACTATCATCACTATCAGTGATGTTTTTTCTATTCTTTCTTTGTTCTATTCACTGCAAAATCTGTACAGTGTAAAAAAAAAGTTTTGAGAATTGAGTTTACTTTTTCAAATAGTTTTAACGAATTCACTACGTAGTCAATCGGTAACATCAGGCCAGAGCTGGCACTGCCACCTGCACCATGACATTATACTGTATGCTGCTGTTTGCTTTGGCTGCTACTACACAGGTGACATGTTTCTCATGAAAATTATGGAGTGAGCCTGCTAGCTGCCTTAGAGCAGTCACTGACAACGTACAATGCAAAATAAAGGATGCAAATAATCCACAACTCTTTATGACTATCCACATGTAGCCTAAGTAGGCATACACAGCATGGACATACACCGCATGAACAAAAACAGATCGGTAAAACGGATAGACAGTATACTTGCAGAGTAAAATTATGTTGCGAATTAATTAATTAATCAACTGGACTTCGTTTCTGATGCTTATATATGAATTGAAATCGCTTACTGTATTTACTTACAACAGGCCTAATCCTAAATATATCCTTTATGTAGATAAATAAAGCTACATAATCGTTGCCTTAATATTAATGTACCGAATCCAATTTCTGTAAGGAAGCCTTCTTTCTGCACTGTATCCTTCCTCACTGACCAAACCCCGGTCCATATCGGTCCTTAACCGATCCCTTCTATACACTGCTGTTTAGTGCAGACTAGACTGGATAGCAAGGTGTGTCAGGCAGAATGCAAATGTATTATGTGTCTTATCTCATCATCAAAAACATATTTTAGTTTATTCCATTCACATAAAGAAAATTATTTACCAATTGTATACAGTAGGCTAATGACCCATTAAAACGTTGTATGCTAACAGGAACACGTATTTCACAATGGGGTAGGAACAATGACTAGGTTACTACTTACTGTACATTGGTGGTTATTTTCAGTCAAATGACGAACCTGAGTCCCCGATTGCAGAAAAAGCTAAATAAAAGTATATGAATTGGCATGATTCTTTTGTTGAAAGAAAAAACACTGATGCCAATATTGATAATACAATTACAATAGGATAGCCAAGCCTACAATGATATGATAAAGCCGGTTAATTAATTGATCACTCGAGTGGGATCCCATTCCGATGCGTGAATGACCTGGTATACTTTGTTCCCTGCACAGTTCAGAGAATACTCTCCCCATTATCGTTTATTGTCACGTTGTAATGGGACAGTCTTACCTTCGTTTTGGGCGTTTCCTTCTATTTCAGCTAGTTGGTTTCTTGAATCTAACATAGGTCTCCTCCAGCATATTGGAAACGCATTCAATGCATCCCTGTTACGTTTTCAGCAAAAGGAGGAGAGAGTCAGTGAACTGTATCGCTGTCAACTATTAGTAGCCTTCTCTCGTAGGGCTACTCGCGCACGCTTGCTTTCTTCCACGCTCACCACGCCTTCACCCCGCAGTTATTTACGTGAAAGGAGATTTTAGCGCTCGCTGTCCTCATCTACGGCGGCTGTACTGAACTGTGCACAATGGGCCACAATATGCTCATTGCTGGTAATAAAGGTTAATGTTTTAGAATTAGACATGATGCAGACCCATGCGGAATACCATTTTTTTTTCTACCCACGTATTATCGCAAACCTATCTACATGCCTATCAGGGTTTTAAAATAATAATTATTATTGTAGCCAATTGTAGCCATTGTATAAATTAATGCATGTCCAAAATACTGTGTGTTGGCTGTGACATAAACCCCACCCATCCATTGCCTTCAAAAAAATCTATTCATCAACAATTAATAGGATTGAACTAAAGTGACATAAACTGCTCTATATTTCAGAAAATCTCAAATGTAAATCTCATGAAAGCAACCTGAGGCAATTTGTGGTTTATAACATGCTGCCAAGAAGAACCAGATCAAATAATCTCATTGTCGGGAGTGATCAGCCAATGATCATTGTCATCTTTTTGGGTTGCCTATGGTTTGTATCCAAAGACTAAAGATAATATCCAGGAGCCAAGACCAATATTTCTACCAGGACATTGGTCCCAAGATCCAGACACAGTGAGTTGAGACCATGACAATATAAAAACCAAATGAATATGGTCTTGAGACTCAAGACCAAGACCATTAGGGACCCAGGGACCCTCCATTATATGTTAGCAAAAAAAAAAAACTCACATTTTGTCATCACATGAATGATAATGAGAGGTAAAGGGTTTCAACATTTTAAAATGAATACGTTTGCTAGACAGTTTCAATACATATACACTACCGTTCAAAAGTTTGGGGTCACTTAGAAATGTTCTGGTTTTTGAAAGACATCAAATTGATCAGAAATACAGTATAGACATTGTTAATGTTGTAAATGACTATTAATATCTACATAGGTGTACAGAGGCCCATTATTAGCAACCATCACTCCTGTGTTCCACTGGCACGTTGTGTTAGCTAACCCAAGTTTATCATTATAAAAGGCTAACTGATCCTTAGAAAACCCTTTTGCAATTATGTTAGCACAGCTGAAAACTGTTGTTCAGATTAAAGAAGCAATAAAACTGGCCTTCTTTAGACTAGTTGAGTATCTGGAGCATCAGCATTTGTGGGTTCGATTACAGGTTCAAAATGGCCAGAAACATGGCACTTTCTTCGTAAACTCGTCAGTCTATTCTTGTTCTGAGAAATGAAGGTTATTCCATGCGAAAAATTGCCAAGAAACTGAAGATCTCGTACAACGCCGTGTACTACTCCCTTCACAGAACAGCGCAAACTGGCTCTAACCAGAATAGAAAGAGGAGTGTGAGGCCCCGGTTCACAACTGAGCAAGAGGACAAGTACATTACAGTGTCTAGTTTGAGAAACAGACACCTCGCAAGTCCTCAACTGGCAGCTTCATTAAACAGCACCCGCATAACACCAGTCTCAACGTCAACAGTGAAGAGGCGACTCCGGGATGCTGACCTTCTAGGCAGAGTTCCTCTGTCCAGTGTCTGTGTTCTTTTGCCCATCTTAATATTTTCTTTATATTGACCAGTCTGAGATATGGCTTTTTCTTTGCAACTCTGCCTCGAAGGCCAGCATCCTAGAGTAACCTCTTCACTGTTGACATTGAGACTAAGGTGTTTTGCAGGGGAAAAAAACTGTATTTATTTGCAATGACTGTAATTTCATCTACATTTAAGGGATAGTAAGAGATTTTGTCAATGAAACCTTTTCTCTACTTCCCCAGATCCGGTTGAACAGGAACAGCTAGAACTGGTTATCATTGGCTTGTGAAACTAGCTCTAACTTCTTTCATACTGGACACAGAGACATAAAAAGGGTGGTATTTTATTGCAGCTAGCGATATTCATAAAATATATATTTTTTTCACATGACTAAATCCCGCAAATATTTTTTTTTAAATAGAGCACAATACAGTAGAGCACAGTACAGTAAAGTACAATACATTACAGTACAGTACTGTAGAGCACATTATAGACATCTATGTTTGGACCAAATAGATGTCAATGTTTGGGCTCTTGGAGGGTTGGAACCCCACAGCTGGCTATGCATCTCTATACTCTACACTTTTTCCTGAAGTGTGCACTTGTCCACTACCCACATGGTGGTCCTCTGCAGCACGCATGCTACCAGTGGTGCCTCAAACGCCATAATGACACAGATACAAAGATGAGACCTCTATATAACTCTATGTAGTCAATTATTTTGGTTGTGACTATTGGTAAATTTTAACATATTTTGGACTTTAAAGAATCCCCATAGCTATCTTTCATTTTGACAGATGTACATCCCAGCAAACATATATTTTAGTCCCACAACCATACTTTACATATTTATGGATATATTAGATTGTTCGGTGGTGACACTTCTCAAAAATACATGATGACTTACCAACTTGCTCAGTCATTTTCTCCAAAATGTTTGCAGACAAGCTACTCACCATCTGGCCATGCTGGAGAGTGCACGTACAAAAGCTAAGGAACATATGCACATCCATGTACTTTCCATACTTTCCAGTTACCATGCTGGTGATATTTGTAGGGGTGTGGCTTAAGGTACATTAATTCTACAGTCTTTTAATGTGTGTGTTCAAGAGACCCTCCACAACCAGCACCACTCATCGTAGTAGGACAGAAAGTACCAGTGGTAACAAGTACCAAGTACTGTATCTTGGTTTTCATCGAGACTCTAAACTCAGTGGTGACACACCTGTGAAACAGTCAGTGAGAAAGGCCACAAAGCGCCTGCACTTTTTGACTGTTCTTGACAGAAATGGCCTACCCACTGAAGATCTGATAACAGTACTACACTGGTCAGACGTTGTCTGGAATACGGTGGATTGGTGGTGGTGCTACATCCAGAAAGAGGTGACAGCGCCAGGCTCCTGAGAAACTCTTTACTGTAACTGCCTGGTTTTAACAATTACATTTTAACATTTCAGTTTCCATCATGAGAAAATGTAATGTAAAGTTTTAGGTGTCCAAACTTTTTTCAGCAAACATCAATGACATCACACCTGCTCAGACCCACGTGTTCCCACCACAACCACACACATCCCATTTGTCTCACAACAATTGCCCTCATCCTTCATCCCCTGGACATTTCCAGTGATTGTAACACTCTATGCCATATGGCCTCAAATTGCGCTATTCTGTTTCTCTCCATAGCCCATAGTTTTCCAATATTTAAATAATAATGTGTTTCATTCATCCACTGTCTTAACAATGGAGGATTATTTGATTTACAGTTTTTAAGTGAAGGATTTTTCAAAATTATTGACGAGAAAAGTATGTTCCAACCCATTGGGAATCTCATTCCATTCTCATATGCCATGTCGTGAAATATGCAGATTAAATTTAACTTAAATTGTAAAACTTCTGACAGCCAACATTCTAACTCCGCCCATAATTTTTGGACTTAATAGCCATTCCAGAAGGCATTAATTATTGAGGTGTTGTTAGTTTTACACATAAGACATGACTCTGCTGTTGTGCTGTAGAATGTGTAAAGTTTGTCTCTTGTGTAATACATTTTATACATTAGTTTATACTGGATTAAATGTACATTTTCGTTAACTGTAATTTTGGTAGTTATGTTCCAACATTGCCTCCATCTATCAGTTCCTGTCACACCCTGATCTGTTTCACCTGTCTTTGTGATTGTCTCTACCCCCCTCCTGGTGTCACCCATCTTCCCCATTATCCCCTGTGTATTTATCTATACCTTTGTTCTCTG
Source organism: Oncorhynchus mykiss (assembly GCF_057628025.1). Taxonomy (NCBI): domain Eukaryota; kingdom Metazoa; phylum Chordata; class Actinopteri; order Salmoniformes; family Salmonidae; genus Oncorhynchus; species Oncorhynchus mykiss. The sequence continues at coordinate 62,025,583 of NC_143030.1, read as the reverse complement.
TTGTCTGTTGCCAGTTCATCTTGTTTGTCAAGTCAACCAGCGGTTTTCTTTTTCTCGCCCTCCTGGTTTTGACCCTTGCCTGTCCTGACTCTGAGCCTACCTGCCTGACCAGTCTGCCTGCCCCTGACCCTGCCTGCCTTGACCTGTCTATTGCCTGCTCGACGCCCTTATTGCTTTGACCATCCACATCGACGGGCGATTGTGGGAACGACGGATGGAGAGGAAATTCGATTTCGCTCGCACGTCCAGGGATTCCACCTCGCCTCCGAGTCAACCCGGAAGACCCAGACGTTGCCGAGTGCACCTGATGTTTCCCAACCTTCCTCGAGAGTCACAAAAGACGGCCGAAGCAGTTGTGTTGTCATCCTGTACCTGTCCCACAGGTGTGATGTTCTGATGTACCGATCTTGTGCAGATGGTGTTACACGTGGTCTGCCACTGCAAGGACAATCATCGACCCTGGGCTTCTTTCTTTTGGTGTTTTTCAGGGTCAGTAGAAAGGCCTCTTTAGTGTCCTAAGTTTTTATAACCGTGACCTTAATTGCTTACCATCTGTAAGCTGTTAGTGTCTTAACGACCGTTCCACAGTTTGCATGTTTATTAATTGTTTATGGTTCATTGAACAAGCATGGGAAACAGTGTTTAATCCCTTTACAATGAAGATCTGTGAAGTTATTTGGATTTTTAGGAATTATCTTTGAAAGACAGGGTCCTGAAAAAGGGACGTTTCTTTTTATGCTGATTTTATATAGAACTTGTGAACATGTTGGCTGAGCAAACATTTAACAGAGGACAAAGTACTTATTTGTACTTTAATGCACTGTGCCTTTAAAGTATAGTGACTTCTGGGGCTCTACTTGGGGAGAGTTTAAAGACCGAAGTGAGATGAGTGAAGGCACCACACATACAGCACTTCAAGGAAGTGTCTGATGCCCTATCAGCCACCCCATCCCAATCCCTCGGAAGGAGCCCCTCTCCACTCTCACCAATAACCACCATGGGATCTTACCTATAATGGCGGCAAACAAGGAATAATAATGACTCGATATCCTCTCCTAATCTTGCAAGAACTGTTATTCATTTTACAGCAGGTTTGCAAGTCACAAAAAGAAATACAAGTACATTGTAACATAGATCAATCCCTCCTTCCCTCTCTCCCAAGCCAAACTTATCACTCTCCACCTTTCCCTTCCAGTTTCCTCCCCCCTGTACCCCACCCAGCCCATGTACTATATACATTTAACAATATGTTTATAGCCATTCCATTGAATTAGAAAATATCATAATATAAATAAATGTCCTAAGATGGAGACTTAAAAGTTTTTTTGAATCGTATTTTTGGGGTGGGACTGCAATTTGCACCACTTCTGTAGAAGCACCCATAAAGCATTTTGAATTGAAACTCTTCAGTTGTCTTATTTTAAAAGGTTTTGCTGAAAAATTTCAGCAAGTACATCTTCTGTAGCTGTCACACTCTGACCATTATTTGAGTTGTTTGTTTCTATGTTTTGTTTGGTCAGGGTGTGATATAAGTGGGCATTCTATGTTGCATGTCTAGTTAGTCTGTGTCTATGTGTTTTGGCCTGATATGGTTCTCAATCAGTGGCAGGTGTTTGTCGTTGTCTCTGATTGGGAACCATATTTAGGTAGCCTGTTTTGTATTGTGGTTTGTGGGTTATTGTCTATGTTATAGGTTAGCACAGTGTTTCTATAGCAGTCACGTTAGTTTGTTTAGTGTACTTCGTGTTTTTTTTTCATTCACACCACGCTGCGCTTTGGTCTACTCCATACGACGATCGTGACAGTAGCCTATTAATTTGTCAAGCCTCCCAGCCTACTGTAAACAATGTACCACCCCCCCATTCCCTCATTCCCCCCATTCCAACCCCCCAACCCCCAGCTCTAGGGTTTCATTAGACATTAATGAATAAGGATCTCATTATGATTCCCCCAAACCATCTGTCCTCTGGATATCTCCTCCTCACAGCCAAGAACCAACCATCTGAGTGGTTTAGATATTGATGATGCATAAACTATACAACTGGATTGCTGTCATAATATTGTGTAAGTTAAATTGCTAACACGCAGTTTAGTTCAGATTCTTTTTGGCATATCTGCTATGAACACCCTGTTAACATTGTGCACTGGTTTATCCAGATAATTCCCTTCTTCAGTAACAATCTAGGCAAGACTACAGGAAAAATCAACACTATACTGTATTTACTTAAACCATTCCATCAATAGAAGTTGAATCAATAAAGGATGGGTACACTGAAATCATTGGAGCATGAGGTTTTTATAGTAGCCTGCCACAGTCATTGAGAGCAGCTACTGCAAGTTCAAAAATGTTGTTGCCTTGACTGTTGTTCTCGGTGGATTCTTGCATTCCTAGAATTCATTTGCTTGTATGTTGATTTTTCACATGGTGAAATGTAGGTCTGTGAGCCAGTTGACCAGGATGACACAAACGCAAATTTCGAACTTGCAAGTCTTGCATGCTCTGTCAAGGCAGGTTAATCAAATAGCTACCCGGAGTATCTGCATTGGCCCTTTTTCCACAAACTTGTTTTGTCTCAACACATAAGCTGCTGCTGCTACTGTTTATTATTGGTTACTGTATTCCTAGTTATATGTACATACAGTATCTACCTTACTTCATACCCCTGCAAATCAACTCAGTGCTGTATATAACCAAGTTATCGTTACTCATTGTGTATTTATTATAACTTTTATTATTATGTGTTTTACTTTTCTATTATTTATATATTTTCTTTCTGTATACATTGTTGGGAAGGGCCCCTCAGTAAGCATTTCACTGTTCGTCTACACCTGTTGTTTATAAAGCATGTGACAAATAAAATTATATTTTATTTTATTTGTCACCTGCAGACTCAATGGTGATGATGATTGTCCTAGCTTTACACTGCCGCCCAGTGGAGAATAAGGGACTTTTAAATGGGGACAGTGCAGATTGCAAGGCACAGGAGAGTCGCCTGTGGGGATCTGGCTTTTGCTTTTAACCTTTCCACGGTACAGCCTGTAATGTAATGTGACACTATGCTATGGCAATACCTAACTGGTTGTAAATTAAACTTTATGTTCAGACTCCAGTACCATTGCTAGAGAGCAGTAGGGTACAAGCTCAGATAATAATAACCTACATTAATAAACATAATACATAACCTACCCACATTTTAAGATCACATTTTCTTAATGTTATTTTCCCAAAAAAAACATAAAACACGAGATTTCCTCAAATATTTTCAAACATAATCAATATTTGGGTCAATGCTATTAACACGGCTATGTAGTCTACAAAATGTAGAAATAGTCAACTCATCTGATGGTTTGCAATGTGACTTGGACATGGTAGTTGGATCGTAGTTACAATGTAATTACACTATAGGTATACAAATTAGGCTTATAGTTGTAGTTACACTGTAGCCTACCTTTCATAGAAAGAAAAGTAGGGTATGTGTGAAAATGATGGAGATGTTAATAAGGCTATTATTTTTAAGAACAAATACTGATATTTGTACATTGAAACAATGTATCCTGCTATGGTATTTTACCAGAGCAGATTTGAAGGTAAAATGTGGTAAAATCCCATCGGATGTTGCGACCAATGAAAAAGCTGCTGACATTGACAGAGCAATACACCAAACGTGTGGCTTATGGTGCTTGTAGTTTTCCATACCACAAACTCCCATTTCTACGAGCGTCATTCCCTGCTCTACAGAACTTCATATGTTTTTGCGTTGTTTGCGCGCTGGGTCTTGGAGCAAGACGGGTTTGCGTTTTCAGTGGCTGTTACAGCGAGTGTTTTAGAGAGGTGGCCATAACATCGTTGGTTTCTTTATAATTTGAAATTGCCAAGAAGTTGACAGCCGCAAGTATGCAAGCGGAATCGGGTATAGTTCCCGACTTCGAGGTTGGAGAAGAGTTTCAAGAGGAACCAAAAACGTATTACGAATTGAAGAGTCAGCCCTTGAAAAAAAACAGGTCGGTGTTTTGACTGTGCACTGCTATTTTATGCAGTAAAGAGGAATTTGATATTCGAGGGATGTTTGCAAAAGTTTTAATTATTGTGGAAATGTTTTTTTTGTGTGGGTATAATTATATTATTTCCAATGAAGGCGATTCCACAGAGATGTTATCCTATAGCAAAATGTCCTATCCTATTGAGGACTTTCTAGGAGGGATTTGTTTGCTTCCCATTCCTTATGTCTCTTCTATATTGCACATTTAGTTATGCAACACTTGGGTGTTGTCTTGTTAACATGCAACCTCAAATATTAGCTTGTGAAGAATACAGTTTGTTTGTGGATTTTGAACAGCCATACCAGGGAGTAAACTATGATGTCTTCTTCACTGTGATTACCATAACGAACTTAACTCCATTCCATGGTGAACTTCCTTCAGTTTATTCCGCTGCCATAGTTATTTTCCACATGTATAGTCTAAATGCATTTTCTTTTGAAATAAATATATTTCATGCATTGTAAATGTCATTACAATGTCAAGAGAAATGTCATGTTAAATGGTGTTGTAATGTATGTGTTCAATGTGATCAAATGTGTGTCACATTTCACTGGTGCATCAGTTTGTGCATCTGCTGTAGGGATATTCCTAGTGCTCAGTGAATTCTTAATATTATTTATATCAATAGAGACCTAGTAAGAAAATGCGTTATACATTCTAAAATTAAGTAAATAAATATTGTAGGAACCATGTTACTTTCCAAAATAGCTCATTTAACTACATAAAGGAAAATGTATAGATATTTTCCTAAACAGTTGACAAATTACTTAATAGAGAGCTATTTGCATCCATATTGTGTCCTCTGTCCCTAGCGCTGAATAAAGAGCAGGGAGCTGAGTCAGGTCTGTTCTCTGGACATTACCTTTTACCCCTCTGCCGCCTGGGGTCCAGGCCTCCCCTGAATTATTGTCACTTTGGTTATGTCTCTCTGTGTAAGATTAGAATGTACAAATAACTGGGGCTTTTCTATTCTAAAGACTAATGGATCAGTGGAGGCTGCTGAGGGGAGGACGGCTCATAATAATGTCTGGAATGGAGTCAATGGTGTGGTATCAAAAACATCAAAGACGTGGTTTACATGTGTTTGATACCATTCCATTGATCATTCCAGTCATTATTATGAGCCGTCCTCCCCTCAGCAGCCTCCACTGTTATACATTTAAGTCCTTATACCATAATATTGCCTTCTGTGTAATTGCGTAGTTCATGGGGATGCCGACTGTGAAGCTTGATTGACTGGGACAAGCGTTACATTGAGCAATGGTCTAAAATGCCTGTCAATACTGTGTGCTTGGCTGCATGCCCATTGCCAGGAAGTAGTTCAAAGCAATATTGTCTCTTTTTGTCTGTTAATTATGTATGACTTCATTATTGTGCTTAGTGGTGGAGACATGTGACCTTTCTAAACATGACAGTACTCTTCTGTGTCTAGATTTCCGATAGAATACTTGTGGTGGACCCAATCAGTCTTTCCTTTCTGGATCTTTTTTTCCCTCTCTTTTTTTTAGGGGCTAGATCAGCTATGAAATGATCAGATATAATTTAAGTCTATCAAATAACATTACATGCATCATTTCTAATCCCCTTTTTTTAGTATATATATTTTATATACACTACCGTTCAAAAGTTTGGGGGCACTTAGAAATGTCCTTGTTTTTTAAAGAAAAGCACATATTTTGTCCATTAAAATGACATCAAATTGATCAGAAATACAGTGTAGTCATTGTTAATGTTGTAAATGACTATAGTAGCTGGAAATGGCAGATTTTTTATGGAATATCTACATAGGCGTACAGAGGCCCATCATCAGCAACCATCACACCTGTGTTCCAATGGCACGTTGTGTTAGCTAATCCAAGTTTATCATTTTAAACGGATAATTGATTAGAAAACCCTTTTGCAATTATGTTAGTGTGGCCGATGTGAAATGGCTTGCTAGTTAGCGGTGGTGCGCTAATAGTGTTTCAGTCGGTGACGTCACTCTCTCTGAGACCTAGAAGTAGTTGTTCCCCTTGCTCTGCAAGAGCTGCGGCTTTTGTGGCACGATGGGTAACGATGCTTCATGATTGACTGTGGTTGATGTGTGCAGAGGGTCCCTGGTTCGAGCCCAGGTTGGGGCGAGGAGAGGGACGGAAGCTGTACTGTTACATTGGTGCCGTGACCCGGATCACTGGTTGCTGTGGAAAAGGAGGAGGTCAAAAGGGTAAACTGAAGATCTCTTACAACGCTGTGTACTACTCCCTTTACAGAACAGCGCAAACTGGCTCTAACCAGAATATAAATAGTACTTTATTAAATAGTACCCACAAAACATCCGTCTCAACGTCAACAGTGAAGAGGCGACTCCGGGATGCTGGCCTTCTAGGCAGAGTTGCAAAGAGAAAGCCATATCTCAGACTGGCCAATAAAAATAAAATATTAAGATGGGCAAAAGAACACAGACACTGTTTTCCACACAGATCCTCTTTTCCACAGAGGATCTGTCCCATATATTGAGCATTCTTTTTGTGGCGAAAATTTTATATAATAGTTTAAATGTTATTTTGTGTATAGGTTCATTAATCCAATGCCATGTATTTCCTTTCCGGAACTTGCGATTTTGTCAGCAATTTGTTTGATATTTTTTGCAATGACACATTGCTGTGGAGTTTCTTGCTTTTATTTTCCACAAAATTTCATTGAAATGTCAGAGAGAACGAGAAAGCAATCACCATCTTGTGTAATTCATAATTTAAAACGATTTTCTTCATTAGTACATTTCATTACATTGATACTAAATCAACACTATATGGGCTTGCTGTAGCAGATGCTTGAAGTTGTGATTTAATTACATTTTTTATTGTGACTTCTATGTGTCTCCAAAATTATCTGACATGCATGAATTAATACACTTTTCTGCTTTTCCTCTTGAACCTGAGAATGCCCCGCTAAAAGCAGGCAATCTAATGGCTTTGCAACCACGACAGAAAGCCAAACATTGAGTGCAGTCGTTTTAACCATGCTTATCCTTATATACCCTTGTGGTTATGACACTGTGGTTCATTTGTTTGATAAAAATAAAATAAAATTGTATTTTTTAAATGCGCTGAATACAACAGGTGGCGTAGACCTTACAGTGAAATGCTTACTTAGAAGCCCTTAATCAACAATGCAGTTTTAAGAAAAATACCTAAAAAATAATAAAAATAAAAGTAACAAATAATTAAAGAGCAGCAGTAAAATAACAATAGCGAAGCTTTATACAGGGGGTACTGGTACCGAGTCAATGTGCGGGGGCACCGGTTAGTCGAGGTAATTGAGGTAATATGTACATGTAGGTAGCGTTATTAAAGTGACTATGCATAGATAATAACAGAGAGTAGCAGCAGCGTAAAAGAGGGGGGGTCAATACAAATAGTCTGGCTAGCCATTTGATTAGATGTTCAGGTGTCTTATTGCTTGGTGGTAGAAGCTGTTTAGAAGCCTCTTGGACCTAGACTTGATGCTCCGGTACCGCTTGCCTTGCGGTAGCAGAGAGAACAGTCTATGATTAGGGTGGCTGGAGTCTCTTGACAATTTTTAGGCCATTCCTCTGACACCGCCTGGCATAGAGGTCTTGGATGTCAGGAAGCTTGGCCCCAGTGATGTACTGGGCCATACGCACTACCCTTTGTAGAGGCCAAGCAGTTGCCATTCCAGGCAGTGATGCAACCTGTCAGGATGCTCTCGATGGTGCAGCTGTAAAACCTTTTGAGGATCTGAGGACCCATGACAAATCTTTTCAGTCTCCTAAAGGGGAATAGGTTTTGTCGTGCCCTCTTCACGACTGTCTGGGTGTGCTTGGACCATGTTAGTTTGTTGTTGATGTGGACACCAAGGAACTTGAAGCTCTCAACCTCAACCTCCACTACAGCTCTGTCGATGAGAATGGGGGCGTGCTCGGTCCTCCTTTTCCTGTAGTCCACAATCATCTCCTTTGTCTTGATCACTTGTTGGCCTTGCACTGCACCACATGGTCAGGTTTCTGACCTCCTCTCTATAGACTGTCTCGTCGTTGTCAGTGATCAGGCCTACCACTGTTTTGTCATCTGCAAACTTAATGATGGTGTTGGAGTCGTGCCTGGCCGTGCAGTCATGAGTGAACAGGGAGTACAGGAGGGGACTGTGCACGCACCCCCGTGTTGAGGATCAGCGTGGCGGATGTGTTGTTACCTACCCTTTCCACCTGGGGTGGCCCGTCAGGAAGTCCAGGATCCAGTAGCAGAAGGAGGTGTTTAGTCCCAGGGTCCTTAGCTTAGTGATGAGCTTTGAGGGCAATATGGTGTTGAACGCTGAGCTGTAGTCAATTAATAGCATTCCCACATTGTAACGGCCGTTGTTGGCGGAAGAAGGTGAGGACCAATGCGCAGCATGGTAAGTGTCCATATTTTTTATAAAGAAATTGAACACTGAGCAAAAACAACAAAGTGAACGAACGAAACCAAAACAGTTCTGTCTGGTGCAGAATACAAACACTCAACAGAAAATAATCGCCCACAACTCAAGGGTGAAAACAGGCAGCCTAAGTATGGTTCTCAATCAGGGACAACGATTGACAGATGCCTCTGATTGAGAACCATACCAGGCTAAACACAGAAATACCAAATCATAGAAAAACGAACATAGACAACCCACCCGACTCATGCCCTGACCATACTAAAACAAAGACATAACAAAAGAACTAAGGTCAGAACGTGACACACATAAGTGTTCCTTTTGTCCAGGTGTGAAAGGGCAGTGTGGCTGCGGAGAGCGTGATCACACAGTCGTCCAGAACAGCTGATGCTCTCATGCATGTTTCAGGATGGCTTACCTAGAAGTGAGCATAGAAGTAATTTAGCTCGTCTGTGGGCTTGTGTCACTGGGCAGCTCTCTGATGTGTTTCCCTTTGTAGTCTGTAATAGTTTGCAAACCCAGCCATATAAGACGAGCGTCAGAACCTATTCCAGTCTGTGCTAGCAAAACAGTCCTGTAGCTTAGCATCTGCTTCATCTGAGCTTAGTACGTGTCTCTGTGTGTGGAGTAAAGGCGGTCTAGAGTTTTATCCTTCTGGTTGCACATTTAACATGCTGGTAGAAATTAGGTAAAATGGATGTAAGTTTTCCTTCATTAAAGTCCCCGGCCACTAGGAGCGATGCCTCTGAATAAGTGTTTTCCTGTTTGCTTATGGCCGTATCCAGCTCATTGTGTGAGGTCTTAGTGCCAGCATCGGTTTATGGTGGTAAATAGACAGCTACGAAGAATATAGTTGAAAACTCTGTAGGTAGATAGTGTGGTCTACAGCTTATCAGCTGTTCTCTACAAATATACATAGATCATCACCCCATGTCTTAGAAGCTGCTGTTGTATCCTGCCGATACAGTGTATAACCCGCCAGCTGTATGTTTTTCATGTCGTTGTTCAGCCACGACTCGGTGAAACATAAGATATTACAGTTTTTAATGTCCCGTTGGTAGGATATACATGCTTGTAGTTTGTCCACTTTATTATCAAGTGATTGTACGTTGGCCAATAGTACCGATGGCAAAGGCAGATTAGTCACTCGTCGCCGGATCCTCACAAGGCACCCCGATCTCCTTCCGCAAAACCTGTCTCTTTCTCCTGCGAATGACGAGGATGAGGGCCTGTTCGGGTGTCTGGAGTAAATCCCTCTCGTCCGACTCATTAAAGAAAAATTATTCTTCCAGCTCAAGCGGAGTAATTGCTGTTCTGATGTCCAGAAGCTCTTTTCGGTCATAAGAGACGGTATCAGCAACATTATGTACAAAATAAGTTACAAACAATGCAAAAAAACAAACAAATGCTACACACCCGGACTACTACAGTAACGCAAGGCCAAAGATAAGACATAGATTGACCGGCCTGTTAGGTCTAAAATGCAGTTTTTCTTCACTTGGAATCATGATGTTGATAACATCATGAATTATCTTGTTTTTACTGACGGAGGTTACTTCGCTTCTGGCTGTCTCAGAAAGCTTTTGGCACAGACAACCGAACGAACCCCTGCAGAGTCAGAGCCTGAGCTGTGTGTTCTTAATATAGACGTGAGACAGACGGTGAAACTTGTCTTCTATGCGGTGTAAATTAGCTCTGTAAATTTAGCAATGGATATGTCACCTCCAATGCAAAGCAAGCCTTGCGTTGTTTGTTGCTGGGATTTTTTTGCAAGTTAACTTATGGAGTCAGCTTCACATTCTAATTAGACTGTCAATATTCTGCACGTCTCTTGACAGGATTTGTTCACGTCTCAGCTCATATATTTTGCTTCTGGTAGGCCCAGAGTCTGGATTGGTCAAAATATGTAATGCACCATTTGTAGGGCTACAGCACTAAATGGTGAAATTTACAATAAAATAGTGATGACATAGTTAAAAGCAAAAATGTAGATACAGTTTAGAGAGATATTCCATGTCATGACATTATGATTAAAAAAAGATGTAACGTCACTGCCCAATGGTCACATACCTGTATCTTTCATCTGTCAAAGATGTGAATGAGAGGTAAAGTGTCAATGTAGCATGAACCTTGTCAAAGCATGTGGCATGGGCTCCCGAGGGGCGATGCATCTCAGTGCTAGAGGTGTCACTACAGACACCCTGGTTCGAATCCAGGCTGTATCACAACTGGCCGTGTTTGAGAGTCCCATAGGGCGACCGTCAATTGGCCCAGCGTCGTCCGAGTTTAGCCGGTGTAGGCCGTCATTGTAAATAAGAATTTGTTCTTAATTGACTTGCCTAGTTAAATAAAGGTTAAATAACAAAGAAAATGTCTGTAAGTCAATGTCAATGTTTTCTTTTTCCACTATGTATCTTCCCGTCTATGTAATATGGTGACTCATTGAGCGGTTAAGGATACACTATTCATGCAGTCAAACACTACGTAGAGTATGTGACTATATGACGCTTTTAAGGAGCAGAGATGTCCCAGTTGTCCTCCAGTGACCATGCACTCCATGCCCACGAACTGGTTTTATCGACTCCCTACAAGCCCCGTTTGACCTAGAAGTTAAATAATATCAAAGAGCAGAGGTTGTCTTTATTGTGTTCAATGCTCTTCCCAAGCCACATCTTGGCCTAGGCATTGAAGTAGATATATGGTAAAAATGTATTCACAGAAAGTACATACTGCATTGCATTATGATATGTGTTTTTACATGAGCATCCACTCTCCAGTGCTGGTGTCAATGTGGCCTCTGTAAGGGACACTCAAAGTCTCAGGGAGCGCTCTGTCCTGTTCTGTTTCTGGGAGTCCATATCATATACCAAAGAGGGAGGTCCGGACCAGGGTGTTCCTCTCCCGATCCAGGATGGGGATCCGATGTGGTCTGAGTGACACATACAGGTGCTAGAGTTGAGTGAGACACTACACAACCCAATGGTTACGTAATCACTCTGACCGCATCCTTACTCCCACTTTGGCTCTAAACACATTCACTGGACAGTGGCCATGATGGTGTTAATTTCATTTCTCCATAATTCCAGTTAGATCTGACAGTCTGAGTAAACAGATGTGAGACTGACAAAGGATTTTCTTTATCAATAAATCAAATGTATTTATACATTCGTTTTTACTTTAGCCGATGTCACAAAGTGCTGTATAGAAACCCAGGCTAAACCCCAAACAGCAAACAATGCAGATGTAGAAGCACGGTGGCTAGGAAAAACTCCCTAGAAAGACCAGAACCTAGGAAGAAACAACATTATGGTAGCCACTACATTACCAAGAGTATGTGGACACCTGCTTGTCGAACATCTCATTCCAAAATCATGGGTATTAGTATGAAACTCACTTTGCTGCTATAACAGCCTCCACTCATCTAGGAAGGCTTTCTTCTAGATGTTGGAAACATTGCTGTGGGGACTTGCTTCCATTCAGTAAAACTGTTGCCACAAAAATTGGAAGCACAGAATCGTCTAGAATGTCATTGTATGCTGTAGCGTTAAGATTTCCCTTCACAGGAAATAAGGGGTCTAGCCCGAACCATGAAAAACAGATCCAGACCATTATTCCTCTTCCATCTAACTCCACAGTTGTCCCTATGCACTGGGGCAGGTGGTGTTCTCCTGGCATCCGTCAAACCCAGATTCGTCCGTTCGACTGCCAGTTGGTAAAGTGTGATTCATCACTCCAGAGAACGCGTTTCCACTGCTTCAGAGTCCAATGGCATCCAAGCTTTACACCACTCCAGCCGATGCTTGGCATTTTGCATGGTGATCCTAGGCTTGTGTGCGGCTGCTCGGCCATGGAAACCCATTTTATGAAGTTCCCGACAAACAGTTATTGTACTGACGATTGCTTCCAGATGCAGTTTGGATCTCGGTAGTGAGTGTTGTGTGCTCAATTTGATACACCAGTCAGCAATGGCTGTGGCTGAAATAGTAGAATCCACTAATTTGAACGGGTGTCAACATACTTTTGTATATATAGTGTATTTTCAAATAGAGAACACATTGATGCTGTCAAGGATAATTTGAAGAGCATGCCTGTAGTAGGGCGCAACTTATCACACATTATAGCCACCCACCATTCTGTATGCAGCAGCAGTAATATTACTGCAATACATTGATCATCTGTGTGGTTGTTTTTTGATGTGCTTCAGAGTGCTGTCCTAGTCATAGCATGCAGAGAGGGGAAGGCGAGCTGGACTAGAGTAGGCCATACTACTGTAAACAAGTGCAGAGACTCATGAAAGTCATAAAACCTAATTACAGAAATAGGACCCGGCAAGTTCAAATTATCCCAACCGGACCTTCTCTGCCCGTAACTACGACAACAAAGAACCGCATTATCTGTTGTGGTAGTAGGCAACTTGCAGTTTTGTTTTCCTTGCATAACACACACTGAGTAGACAAAACATTAAGAACACCTGCTCTTTCATGACATAGACTGACCAGTTGAATCCAGGTGAAAGCTATGATCCCTTATTGACGTCACTTGTTAAATCCACTTCAATCAGTGTAGATGAAGGGGAGGAGACAGGTTAAAGAAGCCTTGGGACAATTGAGACATGGATTGTGTAAGTGTGTCATTCAGTGGGTGAATGGGCAAGACAAAATATTTAAGTGCCTTTAAACAGGGTATGTTAGTAGGTGCCAGGTGCGCTGGTTTGTGTCACACTCAACAGTTTCCTGTGTGTATCAAGAATGGTCCACCACCCAAAGGACATCTAGCCAACTTGACATAATTGTGGGAAGCATTGGTGTCAACATGAGCCAGCATCCCTGTGGATGCTTTCGATAACTTGTAGAGTCCATGCCCCAACGAATTGAGGCTGTTCTGAGGGAAAAAGGAGGGGTGCAACTCAATATTAGGAAGGTGTTCTTAATGTTTGGAGCACTCGGTGTATGCATCAATTTTATTTATTTGTGACCATAGCGCTCTTAACTTGTCTTACTTACCCAAAGCACTGTATACAGAGCCTTTCCTCACTGTGAGTGTTCTTCACCGGTATGTCATGATCCGGTTTATCTGTGTTAATGTGTCTCTTTCCTTACTGTAGTCAATGTTTTAGTTTACATGACCTTTTCACCAGTTTATACATTTGAACTGCTTGGCCATAATGACCATTGTTATGTTTGCAGGAAAAAGGGGGAGACTTGCAAGCCATATAGGTGAACTTCACAAAATAGATGGCATCATGAGGACGGAAAATTATGTGGATATATGTCTTGAGATGTTGCTTCAATATATCCACATAATTTTCCGTCCTCATGATGCCATCTATTTTGTGAAGTTCACCAGTCCCTCCTACAGCAAAGCACCCCCACAACATGATGCTGCCACCCCCGTGCTTCACGTTTGGGATGGAGTTCTTCGGCTTGCAAGTCTCCCCCTTTTTCCTGCAAACATAACAATGGTCATTATGGCCAACCAGTTCTATTTTTGTTTCATCAAACCAGAGGTCATTTCTCCAAAAAGTACGATCTTTGTCCCCATGTACAGTTGCAAACCGTCTGGCTCTTTTATGACGGTTTTGGAGCAGTGTCTTCTTCCTTGCTTAGTGGACTTTCAGGTTATGTCGAAATAGGAATCATTTTACTGTGGATATAGATACTTTTGTACCTGTTTCCTCCAGCATGTTCACAAGGTCCTTTGCTGTTGTTCTGGGATTAATTTGCACTTTTCGCACCAAAGTACGTTCATCTCTAGGAGACCGAACGTGTCTCCTTCCTGAGCGGTATGACGGCTGTGTGGTCCCATGGTGTTTAAACTTGTGTACTATTGTTTGTACAGATGAATGTGGTACCTTCAGGCGTTTGGAAATTGCTCCCAAGGATGAACCAGACTTGTGGAGGTCTACAATTTTTTTTCTGTCTTGGCTGATTTCCCCATAATGTCAAGCAAAGAGGCGCTGAGTTTGAAGGTAGGCCTTGAAATACATCCACAGGTACGCCTCCAATTGACTCAAATTATATCAATTGGGCTATCAGAAGCTTCTAAAGCCATGACATAATTTTCTGGAATTTTCCAAGCATTTTAGAGGCACAGTCAACTTAGTGTATGTAAACTTCCACTGGAATTGTGATACAGTGAATTATAAGTGAAATAATCTGTCTGTAAACAATTGTTGGAAAAATGACTTGTGTCATGCGCAAAGTAGATGTCCTAACCGACTTGCCAAAACTATAGTTTGTTAACAAGAAATTTGTGGAGTGGTTGAAAAACAAGTTTTAATGACTCCAACCTAAGTGTATGTAAATTTCCGACTTCAACTGTATATGCTCTCGGGCACCAGGCAGCAGTGTTCTGAGCAGAGGGGGTTGATTGGGTAGGTCAAGGTTCTGAGCAGTGGGGGTTGGTTGGGTAGGTCAAGGTTCTGAGCAGTGGGGGTTGGTTGGGTAGGTCAAGGTTCTGAGCAGTGGGGGTTGGTTGGGTAGGTCATGGTTCTGAGCAGAACAGTGTGCAGTTGTGCTGCTCAAACTCCACCTCCAGCAGGGAGACTGTGTAGTGCTGTCAGGAACACCTGATCCAACCAGGAACCAAGACACCTGCAAACTGCAGTCACTGGACTGGGCTCTGTGTGTCTCAGAAGGTGATTGTGAAGGTGAGCCCAGAGGAAGAAGTGTACCTTATGGTGGGGGAAAGGGGCGGGGCCAGGATAACTCCTTGTATTTACTTCTGTCCTTCTGCACACATGGCTACTCATTGTTTGACCAGGGTCAATCTTTCCGGTCTGAGGATCTTGATGTTGATGCAGTAAGGAATCTAAGTAGCGCAGTTAGTGTACAGCACCTCCTGTTTGATAGATCATGTCTTGAACAGACAACACAGCACTGCTCCTGTGCTCTAGCTTACTCTCTCTCTCTCTCTCTCTCTCTCTCTCACTCCCTCTCTCTCTCTCCCTCTCTCTCTCTCTCTCTCTCTCTCTCTCTCTCTCTCTCTCTCACTCACTCACTCCCCCTCTCTCACTCTCACTCGCTCTCTCTCACTCTCTCTCTCTCTCTCTCTCTCTCTCTCTCTCTCTCGCTCTCTCTCTCTCACTGTGTGTGGATTGGTGTTGACCGGACGGGGCTGTTCCTCCCTGGGTAGCTCTATGTAGGGATTGGAGTTCCCAGGCCTGGCCCTGGAGCCTCCCCCTTGTGACACACTTACAGGGCTGCATTGGCAACATGACTTTCACTGCTCTCCAAGGACAGCTGTCTGATGCACCTTCAGGAAAAACGAACCAACATGGAGGCCTTAGGAGCCCAAGTGCACAGACCCTGCTCCTTTTACACTAACCACCTGTGAGTAGCTGCACCTCCATGCTGCTATGTGTGCATGCATGTGTGTTTATATTTGAGAGTTGAATGTGCGTGTGTTAGAAAGAGTGAGATAGAAGGTTTATATGTGTGCAGAGTGAAACGTGCATTTGGACTATAAATACAATACATCTATATGGCTATTAATAGCACTCTCTCTAGGCAGTAACTTTAGGTTGCGGTTTGTTTACTGCTCAGAGTTTTACTTGCCAATGCAGTGTTTTGATTTTGGACAGATAGGTCAGAAGCTTTTGCATTGAATTTCAAGAAATGTATGTGCAGTTTGGGCTAAGTACTATAGCCAGAATGCATTTAAAGCTTTGGTGCATTATCCTTTTGTTTGGAACTCATATGTAATTATACAGATATGTAGATGTTGAAATGTGAAAGAGATTCAGCCAAGATTGAAGGACAATTAAAAGTTGTCTAGAGAAATACTTATTTAAATGTTTTGTCTAAAAGCATTGTTATGATGTTTGTAGACAGAATACAAAGCACATAGATATGATATAACATGTATTGTTTATTGTGTTGTCATTATCACTATTTGTTTTTTATAGGTATTAGTATTGTTATTGAGCTGTTATTGTGCCATTGTTCATTGTGAAGCAAGATTGATGGCTCTCCCACTAGGCCAAGCCATTCTTTATCCAGCAGGTCATTAAGGTGTGTGAGGGTGGGCTGCAGCCATTGAACCACCTTCAGTCCAGGAGCTCTCTCTCTACATTAAAAAACTCTTGGCCAGGGGGTGTGGCCATGCGAGACTGTGCAGCCATTGTGTTTCCTGATACATATGCACAGAGAGGAGGTGTGTGCACACACAATAGTGGAAAGTTGAATCAGACAAAAGGTCTTTTTATGGGTTTCAGTATTCTGCTTAGGAACAACTGGGCAAAAAGCCATCTGGCAGCCGGTCAATGTGTTAGTGAGGGCAGAACCTACACACACAGTGCTCAATGGTTGTAATCTTGAGTCTGCCTCAATACAGTTCTGCTTATTCTCCTATGTAAGATGATAGAGGTATACCATATACACAAGGGTATACTGGTTATGAAACTTGAGTTGAGAATCAACATTTGTGTCTCTTGAATGCATGTTGAGGGAAGCCCTACAGATGAACTTAATGAAGGGCCACAGAAGCACAACAGATCGATATTATCTGGAGATTCCAAAATGTAAAGTGAGGATGAAAATTATTTTGGATCCACCACAGGAAGCATTTTGGTCTTGTGTAAGTCAGGTCTCCCAACCAATGTGTGTCAAAAGAGATGATTCACTTGCTCCAGACAAGCCATAATCAGTTTGCAAAAATGGGGAAAAGGCACCGACTGAATTTCGTCCATGTTCTTGACCTCAAATATGTATATTAAACCTCTCTCATTGTGGTTAAAGTGTGGAAAATTACATTTGGTGTCAGGCTTCTTCAAATTTCGGAACATTTTTGGGCCTAAAATGTTGTGTTCGTATGATTACAATAAAAAACGCTACATAAAGTGTGTAGGCCTATCTTTAATGTGATGCGTAAGATCACTTTCTTATTTGATGAGAGGGTTGACATGAGCTTCTATAAAATAAAGGGAAAGTTCAGTGCGGAGGGATGGCTGTAGACCAAGGTTGCGTTTGACCAGACTGGCTAATTAGTCCGATTACTGCACAGCTTGATTGGTAAGACGTTTTGCTGAGTTTTTTTTATCAAATCACTCACTCAGGGAAGGCTTCATCCAGACAGCTTCATCTGCTCCAGCACACCCTGTATATTTTAGGCCTACAGCAGGATTCTGTCTGGGAAAACAGCAAGTGTCTACATTTGAGACCATAGGGAGAACTGAAACTGAGTGAAGAAAAGTTCCCCTTTCTGAGTCATTGTTTTGTTCCAAGTATGGGATGTTGGCTACATTTAAACACTATACAGACAAGACTAGAAGGAGATGTGTTAGGGTTAAGATTCCTCCTCAGTGATGGTGTTCAGTATTCTGCAGCAGACACAACTTTCTGGCTTGCAGACCAGCAGGAGACATTTAGAATAAATCTTTAGGTTTTCTCACTGTGATGTGGCGTCTTCCTGATTCCAGTACTGTAGATCCTAATGCTCTAATGCCACTCTCTTTTCCCTGACCTCTCGTTCACTCCTTAACACTCACTCTCACCTCCCTAACCCCGCCCCCTCCCCTCCTCCTCTCTCCTGATGCCCTGCCTGGTGTTTGTCTCTCCGTTCTGCAGTAATCCGTTAGACCAGCAATGCTCGTCTTCCAAGCCCCCGTTGGGCTCTTCCGCCATGACATCACGAATCCTGCTGCGGCAGCAGTTGATGCGAGAGCAGCTCCAGGAGCAGGAGCGGCGGGAGCAGCAGAGACGTCAGGCCTCCTCCACCTCGCTGCACCACCAGACCACCGACAGCCACATCCACACCCAGACCCCGGCCATCAACGTCAGCGCGCCCCCCAGCCTCCCCCCCGCATCCCAGCTGCCAATGGAGGTGCTGAAGGTAAGCAATGAGTATTGTCCACAGTTCTCACACCTGATGACACAGGTGACACACCCCCTCTCTGGCTGGCTGCTTCACTGTGGTCTTCCAAACATGCCACTCCTCACACAATTCCAGAGGTCTCACTATCACCTCTAGATGCAGGCATTCACACTCAGATGTTGTTTTAAGAAGTTACTGTGGGTTGGATGACTCTATATGGGCAACTTCTGGACAGTAGAGCAAGCACGGTTTACTATGATACGGTGTAAAACACGTGGAGGTGAGAAGTGTTTTAAAATATGAGAGAATTTCCTGAGAGAATTCCTCTTTAATGCATGCTGTGCTTCCATCCATTTGGATTTAGCCATCTTTAATCCTATTTGCTGAGCTACATTCATATCTTTTCATAGCTTTGATTCATTGTTAATCTGCTCTGGCTGACTAGAGACTGTTGTAAATTTTCTGAAAGCTAGGGGAGACAGATTGATAACTACCACAACACACTACTATACTATAGTACATCCAGAAAAACAAAGACCATTTGGTAAGTTTTAAAAAAATCCTTTACATTTGTTTGTCCTTCTTTAGAAAAAGAATAACTAAATATAAAAAATTATATAAAAAAAGGTCAAGATTAAATGTTGAAGTGTATCCAAAACTTCATACAGTGAGGGAAAAAAGTATTTGATCCCCTGATGATTTTGTATGTTTGCCCACTGACAAAAAAATGATCAGTCTATCATTTTAATGGTAGGTTTATTTGAACAGTGAGAGACAGAATAACAACAACAAAATCCAGAGAAACGCATGTCAAAAATGTTAGAAATTGATTTGCATTTTTATGAGGGAAATAAGTATTTGACCCCTCTGCAAAACATGACTTAGTACTTGGTGGCAAAACCCTTTCTTTTTCTTGTAGTTGGCCACCAGATTTGCACACATCTCAGGAGGGATTTTGTCCCACTCCTCTTTTCAGATCTTCTCCAAGTCATTAAGGTTTTGAGGCTGATGTTTGGCAACTCGAACCTTCAGCTCCCTCCACAGATTTTCTATGGGATTAAGGTCAGGAGACTGGCTAGGCCACTCCAGGACCTTAATGTGCTTCTTCTTGAGCCACTCCTTTGTTGCCTTGGCCGTGTGTTTTGGGTCATTGTCATGCTGGAATAACCATCCACGACCCATTTTCAATGCCCTGGCTGAGGGAAGGAGGTTCTCGCCAAAGATTTGACGGTACATGGCCCCATCCATCGTCCCTTTGATGCCGTGAAGTTGTCCTGTCCCCTTAGCAGAAAAACACTCCCAAAGCATAATGTTTCCACCTCCAAGTTTGACAGTGGGGATGGTGTTCTTGGGGTCATAGGCAGCATTCCTCCTCCTCCAAACACGGCGAGTTGAGTTGATGCCAAAGAGCTCAATTTTGGTCTCATCTGACCACAACACTTTCACCCAGTTGTCCTATGAATCATTCAGATGTTCATTGGCAAACTTCAGACGGGCATGAATATGTGCTTTCTTGAGCAGGGGGACCTTGCGGGCGCTGCAGGATTTCAGTGCTTCACGGCGTAGTGTGTTACCTATTGTTTTCTTGGTGACTATGGTCCCAGCTGCCTTGAGATCATTGACAAGATCCTCCCGTGTAGTTATGGGCTGATTCCTCACCGTTCTCATGATCATTGCAACTCCACGAGGTGAGATCTTGCATGGAGCCCCAGGCCGAAGGAGATCGGCTCTTTTGTGTTTCTTCCATTTGCAAACAATGGCACCAACTGTTGTCACCTTCTCGCCAAGCTGCTTGGCGATGGTCTTGTAGCCCATGCCAGCCTTGTGTAGGTCTACAATCTTGTCCCTGACATCCTTGGAGAGCTCTTTGGTCTTGGCCATGGTGGAGAGTTTGGAATCTGATTGATTGATTGCTTCTGTGGACAGGTGTCTTTTATACAGGTAACAAGCTGAGACTAGGAGCACTCCCTTTAAGAGTGTGCTCCTAATCTCAGCTTGTTACCTGTATAAAAGACACCTGGGAGCCAGAAATCTTTCTGATTGAGAGGGGGTCAAATACTTCATTAAAATGCAAATCAATTGATAACATTTTTGACATGCGTTTTCCTGGATTTTTTTGTTGATATTCTGTCTCTCACTGTTCAAATAAACGTACCATTAAAATTATAGACTGATCATTTCTTTGTCAGTGGGCAAACGTACAAAATCAGCAGGGGATCAAATACTTTTTTCCCCTCACTGTATCTAAAGCATGACTGGATAGATATTTCTCCTTTGCGTTTTCCTTTGAATATGACAATTTTCCTGTTGTCTCGAACATTGTCACTGCACCATTCTCATTGATTGTTATCATTGGAAAAAATTGAATGTTTTCATTTCTTAAGAAAATTATGAGAATATGAATCATAACAATAAAGATAATAACACAATGATACCGTTTTATGACACAATGATACAGGACGTGGTAGTTTCATAGCATGAACTGCCTGACAAGCATTTCTTAAGAGCATACTGCCACCCATTCAGAAAACAGCGAGGATATGTTTTTACAATGTATGCATTCTTTTTTACATTTTCACACTTTTCTGGGGCACAACCTAATTTTAAGGAGATCAGGCGAGACTGAGTCATTTATAATTCTGATTATGACTGCTTTAGGACTTGTTTATTTCTGAACCCTCTGAACATATAGATTCACTGCAGATTTACTAAAAGTATTGTAGTAATTTAGCAGTAGAAAAGCCCTAGTCCATGTTTTACTGCAATTCGTGTGATTGTTGTGATTGAAGTTTACGCTGGTAGGAATTTGCCATCTGGGTAGTCCAGATGGCAAAGTAGGTTGTATGTGTGCAAGTATTCTATATCAATGTAATATTTCATTATAGCAAATAGGTTTAATATAGTATTGATTGATAGCTTTTGTGGAAATATGACACAGATTATATATTTACAGTGCATTCGGGAAAGTATTCAGACGCCTTTACTTTTCCCACACTTTGATACAGTACATTACAGGCTTATTCTAAAAATAAAAAATTAATTTAATCTCTCATCAATCTACACCAATACCCCATAATGATAAAGCAAAAACACTTTTTTAGAAATTGTTACAAATTTAATACAAATAATACACTGAAATATTACATTTACATAAGTATAGAGACCCTTTACTCAGTACTTTATTGAAGCACCGTTGGCAGCGATGACAACCTCTAGTCTTATTGGGTATGAAGCTATAAGCTTGGCACACCTGTATTTGGGGAGTTTCTCCCATTTGTCTCTGCAGATCCTCTCAATCTCTGTCAGGTTGGATGGGGAGCATTGCTGCACAGCTATTTTCAGGTCTCCCCAGAGATGTTCAATCGGATTCAAGTCTGGCCCACTCAAGGACATTAAGAGACTTGTCCCGAAGCCACTCCTGCGTTGTCTCGGCTGTGTGCTTAGGGTCGTTGTCCTGTTGGAAGGCGAACCTTCGCCCCAGTCTGAGGTCCTAAGCACTCTGGAGCAGGTTTTCATCAAGGATCTCTCTGTACTCTGCTCCATCATCTTTCCCTCGATCCTGACTAGTCTCCCAGTCCCTGCCGCTGAAAAACATCTCCACAGCATGATGCTGTGACAGGTTTCCTCCAATCAAATCAAATCAAATCAAATTTTATTTGTCACATACACATGGTTAGCAGATGTTAATGCGAGTGTAGCGAAATGCTTGTGCTTCTAGTTCCGACAATGCAGTGATAACAAGTAATCTAACTAACAATTCCAAAACTACTGTCTTGTACACAGTGTAAGGGGATAAAGAATATGTACATAAGGATATATGAATGAGTGATGGTACAGAGCAGCATAGGCAAGATACAGTAGATGGTATCGGGTACAGTATGTACAAATGAGATGAGTATGTAAACAAAGTGGCATAGTATAGTATAAAGTGGCTAGTGATACATGTATTACATAAGGATACCGTCGATGATATAGAGTACAGTATATACGTATGCATATGAGATGAATAATGTAGGGTAAGTAACATTTATATAAGGTAGCATTGTTTAAAGTGGCTAGTGATATATTGACATCATTTCCCATCAATTCCCATTATTAAAGTGGCTGGAGTTGAGTCAGTGTCAGTGTGTTGGCAGCAGCCACTCAGTGTTAGTGGTGGCTGTTTAACAGTCTGATGGCCTTGAGATAGAAGCTGTTTTTCAGTCTCTCGGTCCCAGCTTTGATGCACCTGTACTGACCTCGCCTTCTGGATGATAGCGGGGTGAACAGGCAGTGGCTCGGGTGGTTGATGTCCTTGATGATCTTTATGGCCTTCCTGTGACATCGGGTGGTGTAGGTGTCCTGGAGGGCAGGTAGTTTGCCCCCGGTGATGCGTTGTGCAGACCTCACTACCCTCTGGAGAGCCTTACGGTTGAGGGCGGTGCAGTTGCCATACCAGGCGGTGATACAGCCCGCCAGGATGCTCTCGATTGTGCATCTGTAGAAGTTTGTGAGTGCTTTTGGTGACAAGCCGAATTTCTTCAGCCTCCTGAGGTTGAAGAGGCGCTGCTGCGCCTTCTTCACGATGCTGTCTGTGTGAGTGGACCAATTCAGTTTGTCTGTGATGTGTATGCCGAGGAACTTAAAACTTGCTACCCTCTCCACTACTGTTCCATCGATGTGGATAGGGGGGTGTTCCCTCTGCTGTTTCCTGAAGTCCACAATCATCTCCTTAGTTTTGTTGACGTTGAGTGTGAGGTTATTTTCCTGACACCACACTCCGAGGGCCCTCACCTCCTCCCTGTAGGCCGTCTCATCGTTGTTGGTAATCAAGCCTACCACTGTTGTGTCGTCCGCAAACTTGATGATTGAGTTGGAGGCGTGCGTGGCCACGCAGTCGTGGGTGAACAGGGAGTACAGGAGAGGGCTCAGAACGCACCCTTGTGGGGCCCCAGTGTTGAGGATCAGCGGGGAGGAGATGTTGTTGCCTACCCTCACCACCTGGGGGCGGCCCGTCAGGAAGTCCAGTACCCAGTTGCACAGGGCGGGGTCGAGACCCAGGGTCTCGAGCTTGATGACGAGCTTGGAGGGTACTATGGTGTTGAATGCCGAGCTGTAGTCGATGAACAGCATTCTCACATAGGTATTCCTCTTGTCCAGATGGGTTAGGGCAGTGTGCAGTGTGGTTGAGATTGCATCGTCTGTGGACCTATTTGGGCGGTAAGCAAATTGGAGTGGGTCTAGGGTGTCAGGTAGGGTGGAGGTGATATGGTCCTTGACTAGTCTCTCAAAGCACTTCATGATGACGGATGTGAGTGCTACGGGGCGGTAGTCATTTAGCTCAGTTACCTTAGCTTTCTTGGGAACAGGAACAATGGTGGCCCTCTTGAAGCATGTGGGAACAGCAGACTGGTATAGGGATTGATTGAATATGTCCGTAAACACACCGGCCAGCTGGTCTGCGCATGCTCTGAGGGCGCGGCTGGGGATGCCATCTGGGCCTGCAGCCTTGCGAGGGTTAACACGTTTAAATGTCTTACTCACCTCGGCTGCAGTGAAGGAGAGACCGCATGTTTTCGTTGCAGGCCGTGTCAGTGGCACTGTATTGTCCTCAAAGCGGGCAAAAAAGTTATTTAGTCTGCCTGGGAGCAAGACATCCTGGTCCGTGACTGGGCTGGATTTCTTCCTGTAGTCCGTGATTGACTGTAGACCCTGCCACATGCCTCTTGTGTCTGAGCCGTTGAATTGAGATTCTACTTTGTCTCTGTACTGGCGCTTAGCTTGTTTGATAGCCTTGCGGAGGGAATAGCTGCACTGTTTGTATTCGGTCATGTTACCAGACACCTTGCCCTGATTAAAAGCAGTGGTTCGCGCTTTCAGTTTCACACGAATGCTGCCATCAATCCACGGTTTCTGGTTAGGGAATGTTTTAATCGTTGCTATGGGAACGACATCTTCAACGCACGTTCTAATGAACTCGCACACCGAATCAGCGTATTCGTCAATGTTGTTATCTGACGCAATACGAAACATCTCCCAGTCCACGTGATGGAAGCAGTCTTGGAGTGTGGAGTCAGCTTGGTCGGACCAGCGTTGGACAGACCTCAGCGTGGGAGCCTCTTGTTTTAGTTTCTGTCTGTAGGCAGGGATCAACAAAATGGAGTCGTGGTCAGCTTTTCCGAAAGGGGGGCGGGGCAGGGCCTTATATGCGTCGCGGAAGTTAGAGTAACAATGGTCCAAGGTCTTTCCTCCCCTGGTTGCGCAATCGATATGCTGATAAAATTTGGGGAGTCTTGTTTTCAGATTAGCCTTGTTAAAATCCCCAGCTACAATGAATGCAGCCTCCGGATAAATTGTTTCCAGTTTGCAGAGAGTTAAATAAAGTTCGTTCAGAGCCATCGATGTGTCTGCTTGGGGGGGGATATATACGGCTGTGATTATAATCGAAGAGAATTCTCTTGGTAGATAATGCAGTCTACATTTGATTGTGAGGAATTCTAAATCAGGTGAACAGAAGGATTTGAGTTCCTGTATGTTTCTTTCATCACACCATGTCACGTTGGCCATGAGGCATACGCCCCCTCCCCTCTTCTTACCAGAAAGATGTTTGTTTCTGTCTGCGCGATGTGTGGAGAAACCCGTTGGCTGCACCGCTTCGGATAGCGTCTCTCCAGTGAGCCATGTTTCAGTGAAGCAAAGGACGTTACAGTCTCTGATGTCCCTCTGGAATGCTACCCTTGCTCGGATTTCATCAACCTTGTTGTCAAGAGACTGGACATTGGCAAGAAGAATGCTAGGGAGTGGTGCGCGCTGTGCCCGTCTCCGGAGTCTGACCAGAAGACCGCCTCGTTTCCCTCTCTTTCGGAGTCGTTTTTTTGGGTCGCTGCATAGGATCCACTCCGTTGTCCTGTTTGTAAGGCAGAACACAGGATCCGCGTCGCGAAAAACATATTCTTGGTCGTACTGATGGTGAGTTGATGCTGATCTTATATTCAGTAGTTCTTCTCGACTGTATGTAATGAAACCTAAGATGACCTGGGGTACTAATGTAAGAAATAACACGTAAAAAAACAAAAAACTGCATAGTTTCCTAGGAACGCGAAGCGAGGCGGCCATCTCTGTCGGCGCCGGAAGTACGCCAGACGTGACGCTTGGCATTCAGAACAAATAGTTTAATCTTGGTTTCATCAGACCAGAGAATCTTGTTTCTCATGGTCTGAGAGTCTTTAGGTGCCTTTTGGCAAACTCCAAGCGGGCTGTCATGTGCCTTTTTCTGAGGAGTGGCTTCCGTCTTGCCACTCTACCAAAAAGGCCTGATTGGTGGAGTGTTGCAGAGATGGGATAACCTTCCAGAAGGACAACCATCTCCACAGAGGAACTCTGGAGCTCTGTCAGAGTGACCTTCGGGTTCTTGGTCACCTTGCTGACCAAGGCCCTTCTCCCCCGATTGCTCAGTTTGGCGAGGCGGCCAGCTCTAGAAAGAGTCTTGGTGATTCCAAACTTCTTCCATTTAAGAATGATAGAGGCCACTGTGTTCTTGGGGACCTTCAATGCTGCAGAACATTTTTGATACCCTACCCCAGACCTGTGCCTTGACACAGTCCAGTCTCGGAGCTCTGCGGACAATTCCTTCGACCTCATGTCTTGGTTTTTGCTCTGACATGCTCTGTCAACTGTGGGACCTCATATAGACAGGTGTGTGCCTTTCCAAACCATGTCCAATCAATTAAATGTACCACAGGTGGACTCCAATCAAGTTGTAGAACCATCTCAAGGATGATTAATGGAAACAGGATGCACCTGTGCAAAAAAATAATTGTGTGTAGATTCATGAGGAACATGTTTTATTTAATCAATTTTAGAATAAGGCTGTAATGTAACAAAATGTGGAAAAAATGTTTTAAGTTAAAGTCTTAATTACATTATGTAAAATTCCATTCCATATAGTATAAAGTAGTAGGATAGTAGTATAAATAGTGCCCCCCTCTTGTCATCATACTGAACATGTGTGGCATGGGTCCAACCATTGAAACCAGTGCCCTCCACATACAGCATAAACATTACTTATCCTATACTCTGTAAAATCGTTAGCTCTTTGAAAGGTTTAGGATAACCCCATAAAAGAGTACAATACGACAAGCTGGAAGACATTTCTGTGATTCAGGTTTGGAGCTTACGGGCATTCTTCATTGACTGAAATTCCCCCAAATTAAAGGCCTGTTCCTGTCTAGCACTAAGCACTGTAGAGCAGGGTTTACCTGCTCGCCTGTCTGTGACTAGATTAGCACAGTCCACACGCAAAGCTACACAAAATTAGCTTAGGGGTACCAGGCGGGGCTGCTGGACCTTAAAGGTGAAAACATTAAGCTCAGATGAGTTTGTCTAAAGACAGATTCGGCCCTTAATTAACCAAGTGACCACTGACCTTTGGAGAAATATGTACGGGATCAGTTTGGGGATCAGGACAAAGGCAAGCAGTCTTACCACACACCCTAACTCTAATTCAGCAAAGAATGCTCGTAATTAGCCCCACTGCTTTCATTCCATGGCATAAGGGGAAAAAAACACTAGCTTTGAAATTTATTTAGGATCATTTCCTAAAAGAGTTCAACATGATTTCTAGATTTAGTGAAAAGGAATTTAGTGTATTTGTCAGCGGTGGGTGTAGCTGGTGCATGGAAGTCAGGCGCAGGAGAGGAGAGATGAATGGACAAAGTACTTTACTAAGGCAATCATAATACAGAACGCAACCGCGTCACAAAACAAATGCCCACAGAACAAGTGAGGCAGCAAAAGTACAGAACCCAAGTATAAAGTACCGGCTGCCACAAAGCACGGGTAAAACAAAACCCGGCGCAAACCAGCCGGAAGCGTGCCAACCCTAACAATAAACAATACCCCACACAGACATGGAGGGAACAGAGGGTTAAATACACATGTTAATTAGTAGGAGATGTGAACCAGGTGTGCCGGAAGACAAGACAAAACAAATGGAAAATGAAAGGTGGATCGGTGATGGCTAGAAGACCGGCGACGTCGACCGCCGAACGCCGCCTGAACAAGGAGAGGAACCGACTTCGGCGGAAGTCGTGACAGTATTATGAGAAGAATAAAGCACTGTGCATAGTCATCAAAAAGAAAGGAGGACCAAGGCACTCTTCATATAATAGCGGAACACAAGTACGCCATACTGGTACAGGTAATTACCATACAGGTAATACCATACCATACAGGTAATGAAGACTACCCCATGGCAAGGCACTACAAGTCCCTACACCATGGCAACCCTGACTCCCTACAAGCTATGGGTATTGATCATATTCCGGCCTCTATTAGAAAAGGGGACCGTCTTAAACAGTTAAACCAAAGGGAAAGTTTTTGGATTTACAAACTACAGGACACCAAATACCCTGGTTTAAATAAAGATATGGATTTCTCACCCTTCCTGTAGGGTCGTGATGGGTCCATTTGCTGTCATCTAGTGGACATTTTGCTCAATTGCCCTCAGCTATGGTTAGACTGTTGTTGTTCATGTTTTGCTGTGTTCTAGTGTACTATGGAATATTTAGCTTTCTTATTCTTGACCCTTCTCCCAGTCATATTTAAGGTTAGAACTACCTTTTAGTGTTCTGATACTTCTAGTTTGGACTTGTATTTTTATGATAACATAGCTACAGTATTTCAATGTGTATAGTATTGCTTACTAGGTGTGTCCAATCAATTGTGTAACCACTCACTCTTCCAATTAGGGCTAATTGATAAGTTGTTTAAAAGAGGACCTTGTATTCCTTTTTTTGTTTGTTGTTTTTTTACTCCCTGACGAAGGCCATGCAGCCGAAACGCGTCGGTTTAAAAAAAACTTTGTTTCTATTGAACATGCCATACTAATAAAGGCATTTTTATCAATTATATGAAAAGTGCCTTGGTCCTCCTTTTTTTTTGATGACCAATTTACCCCTTTTACCAAAGAGCACCTTCTATCTACCAAAATCTTCTATTGTGTACCTTAGTAGCGCTTCCCTTCCTCCTCATTCCACTGTGCATAGTATTCAGCTCTGAAAATGACAGGATGTGTTTTTTGGATCATGCTGCATCAAAAGTATGCATTAATTAAACATTATGTACGGATGTAGGATCTTAATTTGAGCCAGCTTGCTACAGCAGGAAAATAATCCTGCAGCAACAAGAAATTTGAATTATAATGTGGGTTATAATTAATGGACATTTTTTGTAGGGATTGATACATTTTTCATTAGGGCAAATCAAGTCTGACATTTTAAAGTGCAAATTACAAACTTTAGAAGCATTTTTAAACCTCAAACACAACAAGTTTGTATTTCCTGCTGTTCAGGAAAATTATCAGAAACAAAGGAGTGATCAATTTAAGATCCTACATCTGTAATTATCCATGGGTGTCACATACTGTAATTTTCATATTTACTAGTTTACAGATGGTCACTTTGGTTTAGCCACAAAGAAACAGTTTAGTTAAACTTGAGAAATTCATCAAATACAATTATTGAACCTTTGAGACATTAGACATTGTAAGATTTCATAATATAATGAAATTAATAGATCAGGAAAAATTGCATTAGGTTTACTCTCATGGATTAGATCAGGGGTTCCGAAACTTTTTACTCAGCATTGGATATTGTGTATTCATGTGATATTGGAGTGACTAAAACATTACAACAAAATCAATGGGCTAAAAAAACCTAGCTAAAAAAAAATAATTGACTTTATTGAGGAGGAGTTGCTTGTTACCTCAGGACTGTGTTGGCCTGTCTTATTTTGGAAGTCAGATTATTTATTGTTTCTTTTATCCTATGAATGTCCCATTAATCAAGTTTGAGCTAAGACTAAATTCAAGCCATGTATCTTCTGACTTCACACTAGTTACTAGCGTTTCTCTCATGGAAGTTATAAACACCAAATGAGAACCGTAAGGCAAAGAACATGTAGTGTGGTTTGGAAGAACTTCTAGTTCAGTTACTAGAGGCATAAAGTTCAATCTGTATTGAGTGAAATCAATTCGACAAAGCCTGCATTCTGTATTCTGGCCAATTCTAATGCTTATTTTATATCATGTACAAGTAGTATAGATTTTTTGTGTGCTTCTTGGCTCACTATATTGAGGTAATCCAGTGTTATAATCCATGTTATTATTTCAATTTAAATGTCAATCAATCAATGTAAAAAATAACAAATAATTGCTGATCTTGTTCTGTTGTCTCAATAACACCCTGGTAAATAGATGTCGCTATCGATTCAAAGCAATTCATCATAACACTAGCAGTATTTACACACCTTCCATGTTCAATATTAGCAGAAGGAATTTGACCAGGTCAAGAAAATACTGAGGCAGATTGGCTGGAAGTATGCCTTGGTATTCTCTGATAGAAATGGATGTCGGACTGGTGTGAGAAAGTAGAAAGATGTACAACTCTGAAATGTACAGAACACATATTGTGTCAATGGATTCTAAACTTGTGTTTTCCATATGTCAGATTTGCAGCAACATTTGCCTTTCCACAGCACTGTACAATTATGAAATGTATTATTACTGTCGGAGGTCGTGCATGTGGCAGTCATATTAGTAGTAATAGTAGCGTTAATTGCATATTAAGACGTTAAGAGACTTGTTATCAGATTGTTCAGCATGTGGCGCTTTCTAAGAAAACATACATGCTAATTATTTACAAATTTTTAAATGAATAATCAAACACCCATATACACAAACAGTGCAACTAGTACTTACTCCTCAATTACAGCTCAGAAGCTAATTGCGTGTCTAGGATTGTTGGATGATTATTTGGTGTCCCATTTACAGCACATGAACACTATATAGATACAAATCAGGGATTGCTCACACCTCTCTGACATTTAAAAAATATTATTTGAACGGTTCGCTTTGTTTAGGATGCCTCTAATTCTACACAATTCCTCCACCTCTCATTGTTGACGAACAGTGCATTTAAAGGACATTTATTGCCTAATTGGTCAGGATGCATTCCCAACTTTGACCCCTTCAGTTATCACACGGCCAACATGCCTGAAATAACTTTCAACTCTCCCCAGGGGGATTCCCAAAATACCTCAGAGAGCTATTAATAGACCTGCCAGTTAGGATACATTCCTTATGGAATGACTAGAAATAGGGAATGCCAATTTACATTGAGCAATACACATCTATTGAATTACCTTTTTAATTTTTGTT
The DNA here is from genome assembly GCF_057628025.1 of Oncorhynchus mykiss. Taxonomy (NCBI): domain Eukaryota; kingdom Metazoa; phylum Chordata; class Actinopteri; order Salmoniformes; family Salmonidae; genus Oncorhynchus; species Oncorhynchus mykiss. The sequence goes on along the minus strand of NC_143030.1, from coordinate 61,995,120 downwards.
GCATAAAACAAATAGGCCTACCAGTAAATGCTTATTACCATGTTATAGTAGAACAGTGTATGATATTCTCTATTGATGCTAGTGTGGTGTCAGTTGTTACTGTAGATACTATTTGCAAGGTTAAATAACCTCAGCCAATAAGGGCCCGGGGGAGGGACCGTCTGGTTCTGTTGCAGCGTTGTTGAGCCAAGAGTTCAGGAGGTGAATGGGGTTGTGAGGAGCTCCATCTGCCTCAAGCCTTTCCAAATAACCAGACTCTGTCATCCACACTTGGTTATCCTGAGCTCATTAACCACCTCACCAGTGAAATCAACTGTCATTCTGAGTTTGTCCAGGCATGGCTACAGTCAATTTACACACGTGTTGGATAAACACACATGCTTCAGTACAACCGATTCTAAACGGAATTCTCTCCCATTACTGGTTTATAATTGGTAATTTATCAGTTGGTTATCTTTGCTGTTGTTGGAACCCTTGAATGCAGTGATGTACTGTCCTGTTAGGATTCAGGAATAACTTCATATTAGAGATAATGTTACAGGTAGCTGAAATCTCATGTTTAGAAACATCTTATTACAATCTGCTTTCTGACAGGGTTGAGTAAAGAATGAATAAAGTAGCCTCCCTTTAGCAACGTAATCATTTTATGGATTTTTTGTTTCAATGAAGATGTTTAGACAAACAAAACAATACAGTATATATTTGACTACATTATGAAGCATGTAGTTTACAAGAATAGTTTTAGCTCAGTGAGCCTATCATCCAAAAATAGCAGAGTAACCAGCCAGTGTGCAACAGCCATGCATGTGGTTAAAGAGGAGATGAGAAGTTATCTGGCCTGGGGCAAGTTTCAGTAGACAGGGTGACCTGGTCTTGGTTGTAGAAAGAGCCTCTTTGTTAGACTCCCACTCTGACGTCAAACTAGCACCATAAAGGCATAAATTCATATTTTACATAAAGCATCACAATCTTAAAAAAGGTTCATTGTGTCTCACTTAGACTTATTAACATGTGTAGCTAATGCCTTTTATAAGCTGAACTAGAGGTGTTCCTCTCTGTATTATCAGTGTTGAAAGCAGCGGATGAAAGAGGAAGACAGCCTCTCTGGTCTTGCATAGACTTTGAAAGGGAATATAATTAGGTTTTAAGCATCTCTTATTTGTAGTTGGAATATAAATTGTGCTGGAGATGTTGGGGATGCTTGAATACCACCATTATCAAGTAGGTCCAGTATTATGCTGTTTGAAATATATTTTATTTTCCCCCCCTTTTCTTTTGGGGTATGGTAAGATAAACATAACATTTATTCAGATGGAACGTGTGACATGAATTGTGAATACATGTATTTATATCTAGGGATTATTTAGCTATCAAGAGATAGCACAGAAAAAATATAAATGAAAAGATAAGCTTACGGCTTACTGCTTTGGGATTTGCTAGTAATATTGATACTTTCTAACATTTCAATTCATACTTGACTTTCTCTGGTCAAGTCAAGGACTCTATCACTAGTTGAGCTGACAGGTATTTTATTTTCATATTAATTAGTAATCCAGTTCTCTTTATTATTATAAATGTATGGAAACATTTTCAAAGCTGTTTCTTGCTTATTTAGTGAGATAATATTCAGTGAGATATGAGAGCTGTTTCTTGAGTGCACAGCACAATTACAACATGACCAATGATTATCAACCCATCATAACAGCGTTTGAGGATTCTGACTCTCACTTATGTCTCTCCCTCTTTCACTCCATCTCTCCCTACCTCCTCCAGGTGCAGACTCACCTGGAGAACCCCACCAAGTACCACATCCAGCAGGCCCAGCAGCAGCAGGTGAAGCGCTACCTGGGCAAGCTTGGCTCCCTGCCCTGCCCCAACCAGTCCTCTGACCACAAGGGCTTGGCTCTGGGGCCGGGAAACAGTGCCCCCAACAGCCCCATGGCCTTACTCACCCTCAACATCAACTGTGAGAAAGAGGTAACACAAAACGTAACATGGCCATAGATGCCGAGCTACAATGCAGTGTGTGTAAATTCAGTGTGCTTTTCACACCATAATATCTGCCAATTTTCGATTACTTCTACTTCAAAGCCATGTGTATTTCAGTAATGAATGGTAGTAACACCATGGAGTTGGATAATACATATTCATTGATAAGGAAATGTGATCTTCTGTTGATTAACCCTCAACTGAATCACTGTCTGTTAGAAAATATGTTATCTCAAATTCAATTTTAGTTTTTTTATTATAGATGGATGATGTCATTGATGACATAATTAGTCTGGAATCGAGTTATAACGACGATATCCTTGGATTAATGGACCCAGGGCTTCAGATGGCCAATACGGTATGATTGCCTTAATTTACTGTCTGCTTGCATGAGGCCAGTAACCGAAAGGCTGCTGGTTTGAATACCTGAGCTGACAAGGGGAAATCTGTCTATGTGCCCTTGAGCAAGGCACTTAACCCTAATTTGCTCCAGGGGCGCAGTACTACTATGGCTGACCCTGTAGAGCAACACATCTCACTGCACCTATCCGGTGGAGGCCTATATGACAATTCATAGTAGATGTGTCTACGAATACAGCAAATGTTTGCTTCCAGATCATTGTGCAAACACATTTTTAAAGGGTTAACTACTCATGTGTCAAGCACCACATGTGCCAGGTATATTTGACCCTGCTAACATTACTATTGTCTGTGGTTATCTTTTCTCATCAGATCGCTGTCAACACTAACCTCTTGGACATTTATGGTAACCAGAGCATGCCCCATCCAGGCCTGGCCATCAACTCCTGCCCTGCCAACCTGCCCAACATCAAAAGGGAATACTCAGGTGAGCATGACCCCATTACATGGAAAACATCCAGATTCAAACATACTCTCCAGACCTTTGTGACTGAGCAATATGTTTGAAAGGGTCAGGGAAATGTTATGCATGTGCTTTGCATTGATATTGTTTTTGATTATTGTAAACTTTGTTATTTTGTCATTAAAAATAAAGTGAAATGCATTGAACATTTTATGTGCCAAATAGTTTCCCAATCTCCGGCCATCATGCACATGCTGGACAAGTCTGGATCGTGTAGCAAGTTTGAGAACTATCACAGGCCTGAAGGGTTTCCTGTAGGTATGTCTGCATAGTCATATTCATATTTACTTTAGCTAACTGTGAGTTTGAGTTAGGTTACACGGGTGCATATTGCCTAGCCTATAATGTGCTCAGCACAGTTTCATTTATTTTCTTCCCGAAACTAACTAAACATTTCTGGCATAACTGTTTTGTTGTGTGTCAACATCAATGTTTTGCCATTGTCCTACAGATGAAGGATCTTAAACTGATCCAGTTTGAAAATAATCCTGCAGCAACAAGAAATGTGAATTATTATATGGATTATAATTAATGGACGTTTTTGTAGGGGTTGATACATTTTTCATAAGGTAAAATAAAATCTGAAATTTCAAAGTGGAAATTACACATTTTAAACCTCAAATACACTACAAGTTTTACATTTCCTGCATTGTTCTCCTGCAACAGGGTTATCAAATGAAGATCCCACATCTGTAGTCATTGTCCATTCCTAATGCTAACTGCTTTGTTTCAGAAGCAGAGGTCAGGGCAATGGCAAAGGAACGACAGAAGAAGGATAACCATAATTTGAGTGAGTTTTGCTATACGGTAATTATCAGCTATCTAGTAATATCATGTGGGTTGTTTAGATATGCGGTGATATTACCTTTTCATTATTACATTTTGCATTGATTGTTTCTTATTGTTCTCTTCTCGTCCTATTTCCTGTAGTTGAGAGAAGACGGAGGTTTAACATCAACGACCGGATCAAAGAATTGGGGACCATGATTCCAAAATCAAATGATCCGTAAGTTGCGTATGTTTACTTGGATTTGAGGTCTTTCTACCAGATACAGCGCAGTCTGGAATTATTGGATCCCTTAATAAAGATGAGCAAAAAAATAACAGAAAATCAGTAATACAAATACTGAAATACTCCAAAAATTAGAACAATTATATTATTTAATAATAATACTATTGCTCAGAGACCGAGATTTAGTGTAACAAGTAATTAAAACAAATCTCAAAAAGATATGGGTCAAAATGATTGGATCCCCTGTTTTCATTGCTCCAGTAAGGGAAAGGGATTCAGTTATACACCTGAATACATTCAACTGAAATGTGTCTTCCGCATTTAACCCAACCACTCTGAATCAGAGCTGCCATAATCGACATCCACGTCTTCGGTGCCCGGAGAACAGTGGGTTAACTGCCTTGCTCAGGGGCAGAACAACAGATTTTTAACTTGTCAGCTCGGGGATTCAATCCAGCAACCTTTCGGTTACTGGCCCAAAGCTCTAACCACTAGGCTACCTGCCGACCCCTCCCCTTGTAAGGATATTGACAATGAGCCTTTTTCTAAAATGTTTTATGAGATTGGGGAACACACTAGGAGGGATCTTAGACCATTCCTCCATACAGAATCTTTCCAGATCCTTGATATATTTTGTCTGCGCTAATTGATTGCCCTCTTCAATTCAAACCACAGGTTTTCAATATGGATCTGAGATGGCCATTGCAAAATGTTGATTTAGTTTTTTTCTTTGTGGTTTTTGATGTTTACTTGCTGGAATATTCACTTGCGGCCAAGTTTCAGCCTCTGGCAGAGGCAACCAGGTTTTTGGCTAACATGTCCTGGTACTTGGCAAAGTTCATAATGCCGTTGACCTTAACACGGACCCCAGGACCAGTGGAAGCAAAATAGCCCCATAACATCAACGATCCACCACCATATTTTACAGTAGTGATGAGGTATTTTACTACATATGCATTGTTCTTTCTAAGGCCAAACCCACCGCTGGTGTGTCTGGCCAAAGACCTCTATTTTCGTGTCATCTGACCATAGCACTGGTTCCAAACCAAGTGCCAATGATGTTTAGCAAACTCCAGGCGGTGCTATGGTCAGATGACATGAAAATAGAGGTATTTGGTCACGGGTTTGACCTTCGAGGATCTGGAAAGATCTCTCCCAAAGTGTTCTCCAATCTCATAAAACATTTTATAAAAAGGCTCAGTATTGTTATCCTTCCAAAGGGAGGGTACTGGAGTATTGAAAACAGGGGGTCCAATAATGCTGACCTCTATCTTTTAGCTTTTTTTTTTATTACTTGTTAAATAATATCTCTTTCTCTGAGAAATTCTATTAGTATAAAATAATATCATTTTTCATTTTTTAAGCATACAACATAGCTCAGTATTTGTATTATTTATTTTATACAGTCTTTTTTGCTCATCTCTATCAAAAGGTTCCAATAATTCCGGACCCCACTGTATATATCATGGGTCAGACATTGACCCTAGGCTAGAGTTTACGATAATTATAGATCAATGCCTCAGTTTATTTTCAGTGCATCCATACCCTTGAGAATTGTGTGAGTTAGAACGTTGTCAGTGTACTCCAGAATGCTAACAGTTCAGGCTGATAAAACCTTGCTGGCCTGCCGCGCCCCTCTCTGGTCCTCAGGGATATGCGATGGAACAAAGGCACCATTCTCAAGGCGTCAGTGGATTACATCAGGAAGCTACAGAGGGAGCAGCAGAGGGCCAAAGAGCTGGAGAACAGGCAGAAGAAGCTGGAGCATGCCAATAGACACCTGATGCTGCGGATACAGGTACAGCATGGTAGGCCGTGGGGCACTGGGAGAGATAAGGAGCAACTAGCCATGCCTTCAAAATGTCACATACTGTATTAGCCAATCAAAGTAGGATTGAATTGAGATGAGGCTCTTCTATATTCTGGATGGTATCAGATATGCAGCATGCAGACAGACAATGTTGATAACACTCTCTTTCCTTTCTCTTTCTCCCTCCCTTGATGGGGTTCAGGAGTTGGAGATGCAAGCTCGTGCCCATGGTCTGACCACAGACACATCTGCCCTCTGCTCAGCTGAGCTCTCAGTCCGAGGCATCAAGCAGGAGCCAGCCCTGGGAGACTGCCACCAGGATCTGTACCATGTCCACCCCCAGCACCAACACCACCCAGCCTGCACTCCAGACCAGGTTCAGTACACCATCTTGGAGCTCAACAATGGAGCATCTCCCTACACCAAGGGCCACAGGGGAGTCTCAGGTGACATGGGGCCTTACGGCAGTCATCCTAAGGGGGCCTTGATGGACATCCTGATGGATGACAACTTGTCCCCTGTGGGAGGGGGAGACCCCCTGCTTTCCTCTGTCTCGCCCAGAGCTTCTAAGGACAGCAGCTGCTCAGGCAGCAAAAGCATGGAAGAGAACGACCAGAGCTGTTAGCACTCACTGCTGCCCACTCCACTCACCTGCATCTTTATCTCCACCCCTTCAACCTGTTCTATGTTGTGTTGTGTTGAGGCCTCCTCAGACGTCTCCCGTCAGTAGCTAACTTCAGCCAACTGCTGGTTAGTTAGTTAGTTTGTTTTCAGGTGTTTACACATTTTACATTTTTCATTGTTTTGTTTTTTTTGTTTATTATATGGTATCATTGGGTTCTGAAAGCCGTCAAACTGAATTTAGTTCAGTTTCTCTTGTGTATTGATTATAAATTACTTTTTAATAGTTTGTTTTAATAGATCATGCTCTGATTTTATCAATACTGTTATGACAATGAGTCAGGGAGCGACATCTCACACATACTGTACCTGTGTAAGGTCATCATGGTATAGGGCAGGCTTATAATAGTTATAAAACCCTGATTGATAAGCTTATTGCTTTAAATAAAAGAAAAAATGCAATTCCCTCGAAGTGAAAACTAAAAATTGTGGTTTAATATATTGTTGGTGTGTTACACAGTCACACTACTTCCTTTATAGCATGTCTATTCAGCGCAATATGACAGAAACGATAATACATTATTTTGATTACTTTTGTTTGTGCATTACTTTTGTGCTTTTGAACTTGAATGAGATAACGTCTTAGTCAGGAGATTTGTAAACATTTCACATATAGCACAGAACATAATGTCAGTCTATCAATATTGGTAGAAATGCAACATTGATTTCCATACAGGCACATTTGGTTTATGATGATATTTATGGCAATAAGATTGAAATGTATTGCAGCAAATACTCACTAAGAAGTGGATCTCTAAGGAAGAAAAATACATTTTGTTTTTAACTTGTCCATTTTCTATTTTTATTTAATTTTTTTGTACACTTATTAGGATTTGCCTGTCCATCCATTTCGTGTTTAAGAGATATTCAGGATATTTTTTTGTCAATGATGTGAATGTTTATATTGCTAGGAATATAAGGAGATGTACATGTAGAAAATTGTTTAAACACTGGAATGACGTCCATAAATTGATTTAAATATATATTTACTAATGATTATATTTAGGTTTTTCAAATGATTGATTGTAGTTAAAACTATAAGCTGTACTGTTAATGTATATTTCTACTTTTTAACAACTGTAGGAAAGTACTCAAATATGCCTTTGATAATAACTACAGTGCCTTGCGAAAGTATTCGGCCCCCTTGAACTTTGCGACCTTTTGCCACATTTCAGGCTTCAAACATAAAGATATAAAACTTTATTTTTTTGTGAAGAATCAACAACAAGTGGGACACAATCATGAAGTGGAACAACATTTATTGGATATTTCAAACTTTTTTAACAAATCAAAAACTGAAAAATTAGGCGTGCAAAATTATTCAGCCCCTTTACTTTCAGTGCAGCAAACTCTCTCCAGAAGTTCAGTGAGGATCTCTGAATGATCCAATGTTGACCTAAATGACTAATGATGATAAATACAATCCACCTGTGTGTAATCAAGTCTCCGTATAAATGCACCTGCACTGTGATAGTCTCAGAGGTCCGTTAAAAGCGCAGAGAGCATCATGAAGAACAAGGAACACACCAGGCAGGTCCGAGATACTGTTGTGAAGAAGTTTAAAGCCGGATTTGGATACAGTAAGATTTCCCAAGCTTTAAACATCCCAAGGAGCACTGTGCAAGCGATGGTATTGAAATGGAAGGAGTATCAGACCACTGCAAATCTACCAAGACCTGGCCGTCCCTCTAAACTTTCAGCTCATACAAGGAGAAGACTGATCAGAGATGCAGCCAAGAGGCCCATGATCACTCTGGATGAACTGCAGAGATCTACAGCTGAGGTGGGAGACTCTGTCCATAGGACAACAATCAGTCGTATATTGCACAAATCTGGCCTTTATGGAAGAGTGGCAAGAAGAAAGCCATTTTTTAAAGATATCCATAAAAAGTGTCGTTTAAAGTTTGCCACAAGCCACCTGGGAGACACACCAAACATGTGGAAGAAGGTGCTCTGGTCAGATGAAACCAAAATTGAACTTTTTGGCAACAATGCAAAACGTTATGTTTGGCGTAAAAGCAACACAGCTGAACACACCATCCCCACTGTCAAACATGGTGGTGGCAGCATCATGGTTTGAGCCTGCTTTTCTTCAGCAGGGACAGGGAAGATGGTTAAAATTGATGGGAAGATGGATGGAGCCAAATACAGGACCATTCTGGAAGAAAACCTGATGGAGTCTGCAAAAGGCCTGAGACTGGGATGGAGATTTGTCTTCCAATAAGACAATGATCCAAAACATAAAGCAAAATCTACAATGGAATGGTTCAAAAATAAACATATCCAGGTGTTAGAATGGCCAAGTCAAAGTCCAGACCTGAATCCAATCGAGAATCTGTGGAAAGAACTGAAAACTGCTGTTCACAAATGCTCTCCATCCAACCTCACTGAGCTCGAGCTGTTTTGCAAGGAGGAATGGGAAGAAATTTCAGTCTCTCGATGTGCAAAACTGATAGACATACCCCAAGCGACTTACAGCTGTAATCACAGCAAAAGGTGGCGCTACAAAGTTTTAACTTAAGGGGGCTAAATAATTTTGCACGTCCAATTTTTCAGTTTTTGATTTGTTAAAAAAGTTTGAAATATCCAATAAATGTCGTTCCACTTCATGATTGTGTCCCACTTGTTGTTGATTCTTCACAAAAAATACAGTTTTATATCTTTATGTTTGAAGCCTGAAATGTGGCAAAAGGTCGCAAAGTTCAAGGGGGCCGAATACTTTCGCAAGGCACTGTATCTACTGTACATTACACCACTGTATTGAGAACATGGTTACAGTGCATCCTCAAGTCTGTGGAACTATGCAATGATTACAGTTGTGCCTGTTTTACCCAGAAGACATTAGACACATTAGGCTGGTCATATAATATGTTGTAATGATTAGTAAGAAGCACCTAGCAGAATGATTTACATTGAAGTGCCTTACTGTTAGTTTTTTGTTTTCCACAGATCTAGGAGGACTACTAGACACTGGTTTGTTGTTGTTGTTTCTGGTGTTTGGTGCTTCATGTATGAAGTGTTGAGCTGCAAGGTCCCTACGGGAAGCAGTAGGGCCTTCTGTCAGAGAGTAGAAAACCATGTTATGGGCCTCCAAATGTCTCTCTAGGCCATCCATTTTGTTTGGGATGTTTTTGATGCTAGAGTTCTGTTTTGAGGTCAGAATTCCACTCGGAGGGCAATAATCAAAACATTGCTTTACTGAATTCTCAGCTTCTTTTTTGAGACCAATTATTTTTCTGAATGTAATGTAACTCAGTGTTGACTGCCAAAATGTGTTGCCAAAATCAAAGTGAAGTCTAAAATATGCAAAGAAGGAATTAACGTTGTTATTTTTTGATGTTGTACTTTTGTGTAAGGATGTTTCTTCTTTATTTCTAGAGCAATAATTTAAGAATAATGGCTATCAGGCTGCACGTAAAGCTAAGCACAAAGTAGTCCATGTACTTATAGGCAAATTCTCTGCAGTACAAATCCACTGCAGAATGGCCCTCACTGCACCCAGGTCTGTCTGGTAATATCTAGACACAGGCCTGTCATTCACTCACTGTCCTTTGACTGAACCCAGATCAGCATATCATTTCCCTAGACAATGTCACCCTCTTGTGTTGATGAAACCACTATGCACCAAGATTGGTGTTTTCAACCATAGAACTAAAATGCATAGAACTAACATTTTCATTTAAAGCAATGGTGACAGTTGATTGATGCCCATTATTTGTAAATAAACATATTAATCGATCCGCTTGTTACCATGGCACAGTTTGGGTATACCAATAACATTTCAAAGAGCCATGTTTGTTCACACATTGAACACCTCAGGCTGACAGGTCTATTAATTGTATTTACATGGTTCAGATAGACGCCTCTGCCGAGATTGCCACTGTAATGTGATAATGACTCTGTTGCCAGGGGAGATGGAGGTAGTGATGGTCATACACTGGTTAGGGATGGATCAGTGATGTCAAGGCCATTCATTGGAACGGAGTGTGGAAAATAGCTTTTGACAAACATTAAAGTCAATTAAATATTTTTACTTGTGTTATTGCAGGAGTATGTTTCGTTCTATGATTTATTTTTATCAAAGTATTTCACTAATTGTCTCTGAACACTAATGATGGGTAAATAATATGAGAATAGATCATGTTCAACAGACACTCCAATATAATTAATGATAATATTTTATTGGTAGACTTCCAGGGCTCTATTCAATCCGCATTGGGGAAGTTCAGCTGTACAGCGTGCTTGAAATTTAAAGGCTATGTTCCCGCATTAGCAGAGACTGCATTCACGGTAAATGCTGCATATGTCGGCTCAATCAAAAATGATCTTTACCTTTGTATCACGGAATCTGTAACACTTCAGTTTAACATATTAAATAAAACCCTAAGTAAATGTGCGTTGACTGAAATATATTGAATATGAAACACAGCATTTCTTCTTCACCTGCTCATCATGGAATGGATATTATCACCAGCCTTCAAGAAGAACCAAGTTCATCACACAGACACCTACTAAAGCAGCACCGGCCTCTCAAGATTCTGAGCCTGCCTGGCAGGGTTGGTCCTGCAAAGCCAAAGCCCCCTGATGGGAGAGGATAATATGCAAGGAAATTCTCAAAGCTGCTAATTTGAACCTTGACGACCTTTTACCTAGCCGATGGGGATTCCGGTGGGGTGCCCCCACCCAGGTAGTGGCAGCGCTGGCATGAAGAGCTGCACTAACCCATGGGGAGGGGGCATATTATTGTGGCCCTGGTAGCACAAAATAATCAAAAGGTCTGACTGCACAGAGTTGCTTGGAAATTGGTCACAATGGGAGACCAGCGTGTGTGTGTGTTTCAGAGGAAGGGTCTGATCTCCATGTGTATCTGATCTCCATCAACTAGGACTTAACAAGTTAATGAAATCTCCTAATTTTTATATTTTTTGCAAAATGTTGCATGTCTTCTCAAACAGCTGCAACTGTATATGCATTCGTAAAACAAGTCCTTTCTTGAGTTGGGCTCAGGGATGAAACACCTGTCGAGCGTCTGAGCTTATGGTAGTTTATGGGGAAAAGGGGTTGAGTGTGTGTGTATGAATGTGTGTGTGTATGTATTCCACATCTGTTGCTAGGGGGTAATGATGTTAGGGACAATATAGGATGAATCATAATAAATGTGTGGTAAAATAATACTTGCTTACCAAAAATATAATTTTTGTAATGGCAATCCTGGTTATAGGTAATAATCCTTTGCATGAACAGTCTACATTATTACGCATATTATTTGTTAATTATGGGAATTAAGATACGCAGGATTTTTAATATACAGTGCATTTCGGAAAGTATTCAGACCCCTTGACTTTTTCTACATTTGTTACGTTACAGCCTTATTAAATTGCTTTGTTTTAGCAATCTACACACAATACCCCTTAATGACGAAGCAAAAACTGTTTAGACATTTTTGCAAATTTATAAAAAATCCCAAACTGAAATCTCACATTTGCATAAGTATTCAAACCCTTTACTCAGTACTTTGTTGAAGCACCGTTGGCAGTGATTACAGCGAGTCTTTTTGGGTATGACGCTACAAGCTTGGCACACTTGTATTTGGGGAGTTTCTCTCATTCTTTTCAAGTTCTGTCAGGTTAGATGGGGAGTGTCGCTGCACAACTATTTTCAGGCCTCTACAGAGATGTTCGACCGCATTCAAGTCCGGGCTCTGGCTGGGCTACTCAAGGACATTCAGAGACTTGCTCTGAAGCCACTCCTGTGTTGTCTTGGCTGTGTGCTTAGGGTCGTTGTCCTATTGGAAGGTAAACCTTCGCCCCAGTCTCAGGTCCTGACCAGGTTTTCATCAAGGATCTCGATGTACTTTGCTCTGTTCATCTTTTCCTCGATCCTGACTAGTCTCCCAGTCCCTGCCACTGAAAAACATCCCCACAGCTTGATGCTGCCACCACCATGCTTTACCGTAGGTATGGTGCCAGGTTTCCTCCAGACGTGATGCTCGGCATTCAGGCCAAAGAGTTTAATCTTGGTTTCATCAGACCAGAGAATCTTGTTTCTCATGGTCTGAGAGTTCTTTAGATGCCTTTTGGCAAACTCGGAGCAGGCTGTCATGTGCCTTTTACTGAAGAGTGGCTTCCATCTGGCCACTCTACGAAAAATACCTGATTGGTGGAGTGCTGCAGAGATGGTTGTCCTTCTGGAAGGTTCTCCCATCTCCACAGAGGAACTCCGCAGCTCTGTCAGAGTGACCATCAGGTTTTTGGTCAGGTCCCTGACCAAGGCCCTTCTCCCCCGATTGCTCAGTTTGGCCAGGCGGCCAGCTCTAGGAAGAGTCTTGGTGGTTCCAAACTTCTTCCATTTAAGATTTATGGAGGACACTTTGTTCTTGGGGACCTTCAATGCCGCAGACATTTTTTGATACCCTTCCCCAAATCTGTGCCTCGACACAATCCTGTCTCGGAGCTCTACGGACAATTCCTTTGACCTCATGTCTTGGTTTTTGCTCTGACATGCACTGTCAACTGTGGGACCTTAAATAGACAGGTGTGTGCCTTTCCAAATCATGTCCATTCAATTTAATTTACCACAGGTGGACTCCAATCAAGCTTGAGTTTCATAGTGAAGGGTCTGTAAGCTTATGTAAATAAGGTATTTCTGTTTTTTACTTCTAATAAATATGCTAACAATTCTACAAACTTTGTCTTATTTTTTTGATCCATTTCAGAATAAGACTAACGTAACAAATTGTGGAAAAAGTCAAGGGTTCAGAATACTTTTGAATGGACTGTATATACAGAACCAGTCAAAAGTTTGGACACACCTACTCATTCAAGGGTTTTTCTTTTTAAAACTATGAAATAACACATATAGAATCATGTAGTAACCAAAAAAAGTGTTAAACAAATCAAAATATATTTGAGATACTGTACTTCAACTTTGCACATGCTTGTTATTCACTCAACCAAGCTTCATGAGTTATTCACCTGGAATGCATTTCAATTAACAGGTGTTCTTTGTTAAAAGTTCATTTATGTTATTTCTTTTTGTTTGAGCCAATCAGTTGTGTTGTGACAAGGTAGGGATGGTATACAGAAGATGGCCCTATTTGGTAAAAGACCAAGTCCATATTATGGCAAGAACAGTTTAAATAAGCAAAGAGACACGACAGTCCATCATTACTTTAAGACATGAAGGTCAGACATTTCAAGAATTTCTTCAAGTGCAGTCACAAAAACCATCAAGCACTGAAACTGGCTGTCATGAGGACCACCACAGGAAAGGAAGACCCAGAGTTACCTCTGCTACAGAGAATGAGTTAATTCGAGTTACCAGCCTCAGAAAATGCAGCCCAAAGAAATGCTTCACAGAGACACATCTCAACATCAAATGTTCAGAAGAGAATGTGCGAATCAGGTCTTCATGGTCGAATTGCTGCAAAGAAACCATTACTAAAAGACACCAATAAGAAGAAGAGACTTGCTTGGGCAAAGAAACACGAGCAATGGACATTAGACCGGTGGAGATCTGTCCTTTGGTCTGATGAGTCCAAATTTGAGATTTTTGGTTCCAACCGCCGTGTCTTTGTGAGACACAGAGCAGGTGAACGGATGATCTCCGCATGTGTGGTTCCAACCGTGAAGCATGGAAGAGGAGGTGTGATGGTGTGTTGCTGGTGACTCTGTCTGTGATTTATTTAGAATTCAAAAGCACACTTGGCTACCACCAGCATGACTACCACAGCATTCTGCAGCGATACACCATCCCATCTGGTTTGCACTTAGTGGGACTATCATTTGTTTTTCAACAGGACAATGACCCAACACACCTCAAGGCTGTGTAAGGGCTATTTGACCAAGAAGGAGATGGATGGAGTGATGCATCAGATGACCTGGCCTCCAAAAGAATCTAAAATATATTTGGATTTGTTTAACACTTTCTTGGTTACTACATAGATTTGATGTCTTCACTATTATTGTACAATGTAGAAAATAGCACAAATAAAGAAAAACCCTTGAATGAGTATGTGTGTCCAAAACTTTGATTGGTACTGTATATGTAAATATATACATATACACACACACACACACACACACACACACACACACACACACACACACACACACACACACACACACACACACACACATACAGTTGAAGTCGGAAGTTTACATACACCTTAGCCAAAAACATTTAAACTGACAGAGCTGGTGTAACTGAGTCAGGTTTGTAAGGCCTCCTTGTTCGCACACACTTTTTCAGTTCTGCCCACACATTTTTCATAGGATTGAGGTCAAGCTTTAACTTCCTGACTGATGTCTTGAGATGTTGCTTCAATATATCCACGTCATTTTCCTGCCTCATGATGCCATCTATTTTGTGAAGTTCACCAGTCCCTCCTACAGCAAAGCACCCCCACAACATGATGCTGCCACCCCCGTGCTTCACGGTTGGGATGGTGTTCTCCGGCTTGCAGGCATCCACCTTTTTCCTCCAAACTTAATGATGGTCATTATGGTCAAACAGTTATATTTTTGTTTCATCAGACCAGAGGTCATTTCTCCAAAAAGTACGATCTTTGTCCCCATGTGCAGTTGCAAACTGTAGTCTGGATTTTTTTAATGGCGGTTTTGGAGCAGTGTCTTCTTCCTTGCTGAGTGGAATTACAGGTGATGTCGATATCGGACTCGTTTTTACTGTGGATATAGATACTTTTGTAACTATTTCCTCCAGCATCTCACAAGGTCCTTTGCTGTTGTTCTGGGATTGATTTGCACTTTTTCACCAAAGTACGTTCATCTCTAGGAGACAGAACGCGTCTCCTTCCTGAGCGGTATGATGACTGCGTGGACCCATGGTGTTTAAACTTGCGTAGTATTGTTTGTACAGATGAACGTGATACCTTCAGGCATTTGGAAATTGCTCCCAAGGATGACTTTTTTTTCTGAGGTCTTGGCAGATTTCTTTTGATTTTCCCATGATGTCAAGCAAAGAGGCGCTGAGTTTGAAGGTAGGCCTTGAAATACATCCACAGGTACACCTCCAATTCACTCAAATGATGTCAATTAGCCTAACAGAAGCTTCTAAAGCCATGCCATCTGTAAACAATTGTTGGAAAAATGACTTGTGTCATGCATAAAGTAGATGTCCTAACCAACTTGCCAAAACTATAGTTTGTTAACAAGAAATTTGTGGAGTGGTTGAAAAACAAGTTTTAATGACTCCAACCTAAGTGTACGTAAACTTCCGACTTCAACTGTGTATATATATATAGTTACAAAAATTTTTATGGGAGATTGGAAATGATGCAGACAATTATATTGATGAAAGCTACAATATATCTGCAATATTAAAGCTGATCAATATCAAAAGGTAATCACAGCTGCTCTTGAAAGCCTGACACAGAATGTCATCACCGATGTCATGGAAGATTTCTGTAGAGATGAGACTGTACAGTAAATGTGCTTGTGTAGCGGACGTACTGTAACATTGCTTGCTTAGCGAGAACAACTTCCTCCTAATTCGCTCAAACACAGGACCTCTGCCTTTTAACTGCCCCACCGAAGCGTAATACCAGTCGCTCCACAGGGAAAGCTAGGGAAAGCGAGCTATTCGGGACACAAGTGGGGACACTTCAGACCGAAGAGTGAGTTTCACACATCCCCATATGCTACATTCATCCCTCAAACTTACTCCACAGAGACCCCAGTGTTGAGCTGAGCGCAACTGCAGATCCAGGTCGCGGCACCATCTGTAACGGATGTCACGTTGCTTGCTTAGCGAGCACCACTTCCTACTGATTCAGCTCACACAGAGGCTTGAACCCAGGACCTCTGTCTTGCTAGCACACTTGACTGTCCTCCCGAAGCGTCTTATCAGTCCGGCCACGCAAAAAGCTAGCTATTCTGTGACAAAAGTAGGAACACTTCAGGCTGAGAATTGAGTTTCACACATCCCCATCGGATACATTTACTTGTTTTGGAAATTCCAAAACTCATACTGTATGGAATGTCTAGGAATGTTCTGATTTAAAAAAGCAGTTCGATGATGTTCTTAAAGCGTCAATCAGCAGTTGAGACAATAACAAAGTGGGCTCCCCACCCCTATTTTGGTAAAAAGCTGAGGGATGGGGTGGGAGAAATGTAACCACTCTCAAATTCAAAGAGGAAGCTATTGTTGCAAGGACAGACCATCGATGACATTACAATTACTGATATAACCATGTTTTGAGGCTGTTTGTTTACATTTATTTTGTTTACAAAAATAGGAGTAAAACAAGCTTATATTTTGGGTTCTGATGGGGTAAGACAGTTGAACTTAGCTCATGAGGCATTTATACATTATATTCTTCAATAATCAATGGGTACATATCTTTCCCCTTTAAAGGAAAGATGTCCAGACCTGCACAGCACAGGCATCCTCAGGGACCCTGCAGAGTGTTTAAAGACTCCTGCACCAGGGCCAGAGTGCAGTCCTGGTGCCACACAGGCAGCTCCAGCTCCATCATGCAGCGGCTGATCCGGGCCTTCTCCTCTTCCGTCTGGAACCCTTTCTGGTGGGCCACGTACACCATGAAGGACATGTCGATGTTCACGCCTCCCCGTGGAGCAGCACAGTCAGCACTTTCTGCAAAGAAGGTCAAGTTATACTGCATGCATATTTGCCAAATTGTCTCTTCACTTGTCAAAAATATATCTGAGCATTCATACCTTCCCTGATGCCGTTTTCTCCATCCTTTCATATCCCTTCCATATTAACTCAGTGATAAACGTTTTACCATTCGTAGCTCAGGGCTGACTAGGTGGCCAAAGTCCACCAGTCTGTCCAGGTCATCTTCCCACAGGTTGGGAGCCAACTCCTCTAGCATGGTTTCTATGGCAATCTGTGGGGATGTAGTGGCAACATCCTCCATGTCACAGCAGCCACTGGTCTTCTGGTCACAGGACTGGAAGCTGGAGTCCAGCAAGTCCCCACCTTCAGTCTCTAGGAGTTCAAACAGGCCCCTGTGTATCATCAGGGCCACCTAGAACACAAAGGATGATGGACATAGCTGATTTATTAGCTCCATACAGAGTTTGGAAACACAATGTAAGTAAGACACTACCAATGGGGTGGTTTAGGCTTGTAAAAAGTGTTTGTTCATTAGTAATGGTGATTAGTAAAGAGTGTAATAGACATGTAATAGAGAGCAGACAAATACAACCACATCTTGCTGTTAAGTGATGCTTGTCCCGTTGTCCAGATAGGTCTCGAAATGCACAGAACAGTGTTCAGTCGTTTTAGAAAGATGATATGCTCAGTTTGTAATGCTGACACATATTCAACCCACATACATATTGTGATGAGTACCTTCAACATTTCTGCCATCCCAATAGAAACCTGCCTGCGAGGAACAGTCTAAAAACATTGCGACTGGGGATGTAACTCCCTAGCTTGTTCTTTCCATTGACAAAGTTGACTCCAGTTTTAGCCCCCACACTGGCATCAATGTAGAAGAGCAGGGTGGTTGGGACACGGATATAGGGGGTTGTTCTCCGGTATAAAAAAATAGCTTGGCCCACCACATCCAGGCACACCCCTGCTCCAATAGCAATGAGGGGCTCAGAGCACCTGTCTATGCCAAACTTGTGGACCTCCTCCAGAATCCTGGTCACGTGCTCCATGGACTTGTTCTCCTCTGTAGTGGGCAGTGGGAGGATCCTATAGAGAACATTTAATGGACCTGTTCTCCTCTGTAGTGGGCAGTGGGAGGATCCTATAGAGAACATTTAATGGACCTGTTCTCCTCTGTAGTGGGCAGTGGGAGGATCCTATAGAGAACATTAATGGACCTGTTCTCCTCTGTAGTGGGCAGTGAGAGGATCCTATAGAGAACATTTCTGGCATCAAAGTACCTGGTGACCTGGGAGCCATATAGCTGATTGACTGTCTCATCAATGACAATGAAGCCGTTGATGCGCTTGGTGTTGCTTCTGATGGCCTTGAGCTCCTCCTGGTCCTCTATATGACCACACAGCAGTGGGTCGTTCCCATCATCCAGCAGGTTGTGGCATTGGATCACTCTGTAGGTGAACACATTGGAGCTGACCACTGTCCAGGACATATTGAGATGCTCTGGATGCTGAGGAGCCAGCAGAAATGGTAAGTGATCACAACAACAGTCAGAGAGTGGCACGTCTGAATGGTAACAGAATTGCCATCAGTTACAACCCATGGATTTATAAAGCTTTACTATTTTTGCCAGGCTTGTCTATAAATACTTAACATCTCAAATCTTTAATAATGAAAACAATTTTATGAAAAGTACACCATCAACAAGAACAGTAGTTGGGATGCAAAGTATAAGTGTACAGACAAAATGTAAAGTGTTAAACAGCTCTTCCAGTATCCTGGTCTACTGTACACCTACAGAACCACAAGCTGAAATGGCAGCTGCACCCAAAATAGAAAGAGATTCTGTCTTCCAGTAAATAAGTCACCGCTCTACAAAAAACACTGCTGACCCACATTTAGTCAACAGGAAATGATGCATCTCATAAGATTGAAATAGGCCCTGTTTTAAAATAACAAATATAGTTTAAATGAACACTAATCAAAAGTATTAAATAATGTATTGTTTCCTAAGATTTGGAAACAGAGGTATTCTGCCCTTTTTTACACTGCTGTTCAGCAAGATCATCATTTTGACATGCTTATGACTAGATGTGATAAATCCTTCAATTTGTTCCACATGAAAAAGACAACATGTAAATGATACATTTTAGCAGCTGACAACCATCCCTCCTGAGACTGTGCACCAGTCTGTCTGTTCCATGCCCAGTTCACTTGCAACAGACTGAACTCTGTTTGTTGGTTCGTACCACTATCAGACTCGTCGTGTCAGTGCAAGCCCTCATTTACTGAATGGGACACAGTTTGGAAGGATATGTACTGCGACCCAATTCTCCACCTTTCTCCTGTAGTTTGCACTCAGTTACTCCTCACTCTGTATTTGTATTTTATTGCCAGGGCAACTACTACTCTTGTTGGGGTCCAGCAATACTAAGGCAATTTACATACAGTTAAAACATGCTGAACGGGTGACATGTCTGGTGAGTATGTAGGCCATGGAAGAACTGGGACACTTTCAGTTTCCAGAAATTGTGCAAAGATCCTTGTGACATGGGGCCGTGCATTGTCATGTGGAAACGTGAGGTGATGGCGGCAGATTGATGGTTCGACAATGGGCCTCAGGATCTCGTCACAGTATCTCTGTGCATTGAAAATGCCATCAATAAAATCCAATTGTGTTCGTCGCCCGTAGCTTACGCCTGCCCATACCGTATCCCCACCGCCAGAATGTGGCACTCAGTTCATAACAATGACATCAGCAAACCGCTCGCCCTGCGGTCGTAAGGCTGGTTGGACATACTGCCAAATTCTCTAAAACGACAGCTTATGGTAGAGAAATGAACATTAAATTATGTGGCAACAGCTCTGGTGGACATTCCTGCAGTCAGCATGCCAATTGCATGCGTCGTCAAAACTTGAGACATCCGTGGCATTGTGTTGTGTGACAAAACTGCATATTTTAGAGTGGCCTGTCATTGTCCCCAGCACAAGGTGCACCTGTGTAATGATCAAACCTTTTAATCAGCTTCTTGATATACCACACCTGTCAGGTGGATAGATTATCTTGGCAAAGGAGAAACGCTCACTAACAGGGATCTAAATACATTTGTACACACAATTTGAGATAAATAAGCTTTTTGAGCGCATGGAACATTCTGGGATCTTTTATTTCAGTTCATGAGGGACAAGGGACCAACACTTTACATGTTGCGTTTATATTTTTGTTCAGTGTCATTTGTTTGGGGTATGGTGGCCATTGGGCTCAACTTACCCCAAGGTAAATATTTTTAAAACAGAGTCTGGTGCTCTCTAATGTGTGGATAGGCCACTAGGAGTAAACGAATAACGGACAGCACTCTGGTAAAAGGGTGATGACAGACACAGAAGCCCAGTCTAGGAGTTTAATGATGAAACAGAGCAAACGTGCTATTTGGTCAAAAACTGACAAATATCCCTGCAAATGGAAATGGTCCAATCTCCACGAAAGCCAACTGAGAAATACGTTTAGTTTTTATACTAACAAGTGGTTGCCATGGTGAATAATTCAATAATAATTGGTAGAACACATGAAAGGAACAAAGAGTTTACCAGAATCTCTAAATTAAAATTCTGGTAGATCAATAAAATGTCATTGTAGATCTAATTAAATTTAAAGGACACTAAATTAATATCTAAGGGGGTTTTATACAATTTTGACTACATTAGTCCACACCGCTACAAGGATGCACTTTCATGCTAGCTTTAGGACCTTATATTGTAGCTTAGAGACCCCAAATGATGTATAAAACAATCTTAAAACGATCTACTTTAGTTTAGATACTGTACAAGCATCATGAAACCTAGAACACAAATGAATTTGCCTTTGTGAAAAATATTTTTTTTAACCCAAATTACTTACCACTTTTTCCATGTAGTTTCTTCCTTCACAGACTCCAGGAAATGATGAACTCTTCCTAAATATTTGGTGACACAATTAATTTCATGTATGGATTCTTAGAAACAAGGGGTGGCTCAACTAACATTTTGGCTCAACTTACCCCACTCTCCCCTACAGAATACAAGTCTGCAGCAGTCAAGGTAGAATGGGACCACATTTGCTTAAGCACTCTTGCAATGGAAATTAATTCCCCACTATGATACTTGGCTCGACCATTAACCAGTAAATACAAAGATGACCCTAACCAGAAAAATAGAAGATAACCCATTTTTAAAAACAAAGCTTTTTCTCTAAAGATTCAGTTATTAAAAATGTTTGATAAGATTACCACATGCCCATGCAACCGAATAATATAACCTATGCGCCTATATAATATTTGCAGATCATATCCCATTCCTTTCACATATGCATATTTATGGTAAGATACTTATTCTTAATTATAAATCAAATTGACTTTCCCTGAAACAAAACTTCACAAAGGCTAACAAAAAAAATATTTATTGTCCACAAAGGGACAGAACCATCCAATCCTTGTAAAGCTGCTGGATCCTCGTGTGGATGAAGTGCAGCTTGGATCGCAGTGCTCTGTAAACGGGCAGGACAGGACACACCCCCATCTGGATCCGAGCCATAGCCAACCAGACAGCGTAAAAAGTTTTGGCAGGATGAGTTTTGGTCAATTGTAAGTATATTTTATCACTCTGACGACCTCAGTCAGATAGGTTATCACGGTATGAGCCTATATAGATGCCACTATAGGTTACCTACTCATCTCTATGCAGTGTGCACACATCCAGGCTGGTTGATGATGATGTGGTCTGAACTGAATGAAGGGACTATATTTACAGTAGAACATTCTCCTGCCAAACAACGTCTTCTTCCCATTGCCTGCCATCCATTAGATATCCACATTATATTGACCACTGAAGTATGGCCATTACCACACTGTTAAAACAAACTCCGGTCATAACTCAAAACCTGCACATAAACACAATAATGAATGCTTCAAACCAGACATTCACCACACACCTTTTATATGGAATGTATTAGAGACAGCATTTAGTGCACAACTATGGCAATGTATGATACAACACTAAATAAGTCCAAAAAGCCATGTTTGGGATAGTGGGGGGAAAAATACGATTATTAGGCTACATAAATAATAATATCCCAACAGATCGGTTACACATAAATCATATTTTTGGCAGTGTACAGCTCCCTTTTAAAAGTAACCAATTCTCAAGGATATCATGTCAAACAAAACAACTTGTTACAATCTGGTGGTTGTCTGGTACTCTCATATAAAAATTAATTAGGAGGAGAAAACAAAGATTCATCTTCATGAATATAAATATTGCCAATGCTCTGGTTATTGATATACACATTCTTGAAAGAAAATGTAAAAATATGTCTGCGTCACTGAGCCAGCTCCCCATAGGGCTTTGTCATTGGTTGTACAGCCTCACAATAAGCCGATAGGGATGCATTATTTGAGGACAAGGGGTGTTACAAAGGTTCCGCCATCAGCTCGTCTTCAATGTGAGCTCTAGGTGGATAAAACCCAATACAACAGCGAGGACAAAATATCCTCAATAAATAAAATAGTAATTTATTTCCTCAGCAGAAAATGTGTGTTTTTCCACTTGATATGAAGCAGTTCTATATTAATTTGGTATATTTCATAGTTGTCCAATGTGGGAGTCTTGCAGTGGAGAGTGACAGGTTTGAAAACAGTCCCTTTCACTGCGAAGGCACATGGGCCAAATGCAGGTTGGGTCTCTCTGGGCTACCGCCATCTTGGTCCACATCTGAGCTGTGCTCATCAGAGCTCTCAGTCTCTGAACAGTCATGGGGCACATTCTCATATGCCTCCTCATCCATTAGCTCTTCTTTCACGCTGAGAAGAAAAGTAATGATAAGGAAGAAATGTACTTATAATGAATTATGAAACATTTCTCCTCTATCAAATCTAGTTTTGAATGGTGATAGAACTCACAGAGGGTGAATTGGGTACTGCTCTTCACTGCTGTCACTGTAGGATCCATTCCCATACCAGAGAGCTGCATTCATCTCCTCCTGCTAGAACAGAGAACATAAAGGGAGCTCCTATAGAGGCTGGGTTGAATGGAGGTATACTACTCTCTAGCCATTCAGCCTGAAAAGACACGCCGAAGGTTTATCAAGGGCCGGTGCCAGAACAAATAAGTTGGACGGGCATTTGATTTCCATAGGCGGGGCACCTTTAATAAATATATATATTTAGGGGACCTCCCATGTGTGCACGCACACGCTTGCAAATACATTTTTTTCATGGGTGTTAAAGACCATAGGCAGCTCGTGAGTTTCAAGTTTGAGGAAGCTAACAATTTATCATACCATTTTTAAACTATCTGCATGCTAGTTATGATTATTTGTATATACGGTATGCACATTTTCACGAAACAGTTTAATTTTGATAACGTTTTCATTTCTCAAAATCATTGTCATGTGGTTAATCATAAAAATCTTAATTAAAATGATAAAAATCGAAAAGTTAAAATTCAACTAATGCAAGAACACCAGCCTCTGCCATATGGACACATTGATACACCGTGGCCCATTGGCGGCTAAAGAAATTAGTGCATGGAACTAGCCTATAGGCCAATGCAGCAGTAGGGCTACAATTTCCATCGTCAACCAAGTAAAATAGATAAACCTAAAGCCGACAAATAAAAACATCCTGATGAATGCGATTGAAAGAACTTGAATTGTCATCTCTACTCCACCTGTATGCCTCCCTTTCTATTTAATAAGCCTATTCCGGGCCCTCAGTGTTTCCAGTACCAGTGAGCACCGTACAGACAGCAGTTTTTTTTAATGACGTTTCCACTGAATATATGGGGTCACCAGATCATGATATATTTGCTCTTTCACACCGAGGCTTGATGATTATCGAGGCCAGGAGTGTTGGAAAGATTTTTCAAATACTGTGAGGAACTACTATCATTTGCAATGGCTGTAGGCTTCGTAGCCTTACAGTGTGAGGTAAAAAAAAAAATGTTTACTGAGAAGCTCAGTTTATTATTAGTAGTGGACGTGGTGAGTTAAGACAATCAGAAATCAAATGGGCACTTTCCTACATTTGCACACAGCAGGCCAAGTAGGCCTACTACTAGCGTGCTCAGGCGCGTGCTCCCTCACCGTTATCAGGACAGAGAAACCAGACATGCTCATTGCTCACATGAAGCACTCCAAATAAAAGACAATGAAAAAGTTTACAAAACTCTTAAATTATGGTTATGAAATAAACCTAAACTTGTGTTGCAGAGTTCACAACCTGCTAATAATGTTTCCACTCAGAATGAGAATAGTAAACGACAAATTATTACATGCATTAACAGAAATGTATGTAACCAAATGACAGGGATTGACGGTATATTCACTAGACCTACTGGTGACATACAGTTGAAGTCAGAAGTTACACCTTAGCCAAATACATTTAAACTCAGTTTTTCACAATTCCTGACATTTAATCCTAGTAAAAATCCCCTGTTTTAGGTCAGTTAGGATCACCACTTATTTTAAGAATGTGAAATGTCAGAATAATAGTCGAGAGAATGATTTATTTCAGCTTTTATTTATTTCATCACATTCCCAGTGTGTAAGAAGTTTACATACACTAAATTAGTATTTGGTAGCATTGCCTTTAAAATTGTTGAACTTGGGTCAAACGTTTTGGGGAGCCTTCTACAAGCTTCCCACAATAAGTTGGGTGAATTTTGGCCCATTCCTCCTGACAGAGCTGATGAAACGGAGTCAGGTTTGTAGGCCTTGCTCGCACACGCTTTTTCAGTTCTGCCCACAAATTTTCTATAGGATTGAGTTCAGGGCTTTATGACGGCCACTCCAATACCTTGACTTTGTTGTCCTTAAGTCATTTTGCCACAACTTTGGAAGTATGCTTGGGGTCATTGTCCATTTGGAAGACCCCTTTGCGACCAAGCTTTAACTTCCTGACTGATGTCTTGAGATGTTGCTTCAATATATCCACATAATTTTTCTGCCTCATGATGCCATCTATTTTCTGAAGTGCACCAGAGGCTCCTGCAGCAAAGCACCCCCACAACGTGATGCTGCCACCCCCATGATTCACGGTTGGGATGGTGTTCTTCAGCTTACAAGCCTCCCCCTTTTTCCTCCAAACATAACGATGGTCATTATGGCCAAACAGTTCTATTTTTGTTTCATCAGACCAGAGGACATTTCTCCAAAAAGTACAATCTTTGTCCCTATGTGCAGTTGCAAACCGTAGTCTGGCTTTTTAATGGCGGCCTTTCAGGTTATGTCGATATAGGACTTGTTTTACTGTGGATATATATACTTTTGTTCCTGTTTCCTCCAGCATCTTCACAAGGTCCTTTGCTGTTGTTCTAGGATTGATTTGCACTTTTCGCATCAAAGTACGTTCATCTCTAGGAGACAGAACGCGTCTCCTTCCTGAGCGGTATGGCGGCTCCGTGGTCCCATGGTGTTTAAACTTAAGTAATATTGTTTGTACAGATGAATGTGGTACCTTCAGGCGTTTGGAAAATGCTCCCAAGGATGAACCAGACTTGAGAAGGTCTACAAATTTTTTCTGAGATCTTGACTGATTTCTTTGGATTTTCCCATGATGTCAAGGAGTTTGAAGGTAGGCCTTGAAATACATCCACAGGTACACCTCCAATTGACTCAAATTATGTCAATTACCCTATCAGAAGCCATGACATCATTTTCTGGAATTTTCCAAGCTGTTTAAAGGTACTTAGTGTATGTCAACTTCTGACCCACTGGAATTGTGATACAGTGAATTATAAGTGAAATATTCTGTCTGTAAACAATTGTTGGAAAAATTACTTGTGTCATGCACAAAGTAGATGTCCTAACCGACTTGCCAAAACTATAGTTTGTTAACAAGACATTTGTGGTGGTTGAAAAACTAGTTTTAATGACTCCAACCTAAGTGTATGTAAACTTCCGACTTAAACTGTATATATGAGCGATTGGAAATGATGCAGACAATTACATTGATGGAAGCTACAATCTGCAATATTAAAGCTGATCAATATTAAAGGTAATCACAGCTGCTCTTGAAAGCCTGACAGAATATCATTGGGCTTATTCTGGACAGAGTTTGTGGCGAGAGTGAGCCCTCGTGTCACCTCTTCCTTTCTGCTGAAACTCTCACCGGAGAAAGCATCCGAGCAAGCGAAACAGCACTCCTCTGTCTGACTATATGTAGACCATCTATCTGACGCTGTCTGGACAGAAATAGTATGACATGCCATATTGTTTTTGTCCAGACAGCATCAGATACACAGTCTACACATACTGAGACAGAGAGGAACTGTTTCACTCTGATGCTTATCTGAGATGAATGAGTCTTTCTGTCGGCACGCTTCTCGGCCCAATGAATTATCAAGATTTCAATATTTTATTTGGACGGGAAAGGAGGTACAGTATGTGGCCAGGCCCCCTAACGCCGGTCCTGGGTTTAGCACTCAAAGTTGTCAAAAGAGCATTTACCTTAGGAGTAAGGAAAGCTGAGCAGTGACCATGGTCAGTGTTCTCCCTCTTGAGAGACCTGCAGTTACAAATAAACACATGTTCATCTATTCAACACACACTGGAAAATAGAGGGACAACATATCCTCACAAGACACTTTTATTTTAGTTACTAGTGCTGAGCAAATAACCGAAATATCAGTTATTTTATATTTTTTAAACAACTGATTGACCGATGTTCGATTCAATTATATGAATTCCATTTAGTTTGGATTTTTCTGTGAGCTCAATGTGCACATTGCTCTGCAGGTTTTCTAGAGAAAAATCTGATCATGCCCAAACTTAGTTACATGGTTTGTATTAGTATAATACCAACAAAAATGCAGGTTTAACATGTTGAGAAACAGAGACATACATGGAGCTTTACTGGAGATACCGAGCATGTTAAACATACCCTTCACCAGCAGGCTTCTGGGGCCTTCTCCTCTGGAACTCCATCTCATCAACTGTCCACACAGCTCCTTTTACATTCTCCACTCTCACAAAACACTTGTGGAGGCTGAGGTTGTGTCTCACTGCATTCTGCAGAGTCAGAAAGAAGAACATTATTCCATACAAGTTGATCTAATACCATGTAACATTCTTAAAAAAACGTAATGAATATGGCATGGCAACTAAACGTAGGACAAGGGTATTCATATACATGTAAATTACCCTTTAAATAGACAACGAAATACCTTCCATGTTGCGGCGTTGCGTCTAAAATAGGAAAATGTTCGCGTGAACCAATTGTAGATTTCATTTAGTGTCAGCTGCTTATAGGGGGATTCAAATATTGCCTGGAAAAATGCAAACATTCAATTAGCAAACAATAGACTCACTCCTTACGAATAGCTAACATTTAGTCATCGGAGGGTAAACCAGGGTGAAATAAAATAAAAGATTTCTTACCTGTCTTATTAGGGCTGCATATGTAAATGGCGGTCTAGCTTCTTTATTCTGAACAATATCTGTTAAGGAATTAACTAAATGTGTTTTATTAAAATCAATGATTGAAGCCATTCAAGTAGATAAACTACCACAGGCATCAAAAAAATGTACCCTACTACCCTCATTAGGTTCAGCATCACTCTGCTAACTCACCTTGATTCATGGTCTTGCTGTATTTCATGGTCTTGCTGTCTGAGTACCATCTCCTTCCAGGGCTCACAGTGAGCAGGGTGTGGGGAGGGAGGATAGAGGAGGAGGTTGGGGGTGGTGTCAGGGGTGTAGAAGGAGCAGTGGCATTTTGAGACAAGGTCATGGAAGGAAGCACCTTGGGAAATGTCACCTGGGAGAAGGAGACATTGGGCACAAGATTCCCCTAGAAAATAAAAAGTAAAGATGAATTTAAAACGCAATACAGAGAACACAGCTGTAGGGAATGCAAACTTGAAGGGTGATTATTTTACCATTGTGGCTAATTCTCGTCTTACTCTGTTAGTAACATGATTTGAATTTAAGACATGCCCACTTTAATACTCCAGAGACTTACCGTTGGGGTTGCTGGTTTGGACTTTTGATCAGAGGATTTGAGGTGAGACATCATGGCTTGCAGACGCTCTTTGTCTTTTTTCAACTTCATTGAGGAGAAGATAAAACAACAAAGATGTCATGTGAAGTTGATTACAGTGAGAAGGTACTGTACAATGAATGGGCTTTATTTAAACAAATGTCTTGTCTACTGTGTACCTGCAGTTCTAGCTGCTGAACAACCTGCATCTGCACTCTACACTGTGCTGTACTCTTGTCATCCAGTGTATGTTCACTGTTTAGATGCCTGGGGGGAAAACACATTCTATTATAAAACAAGAAAACACTGAAGAAGCCACTAGAACCCAGTGTTACTATTATAGTAAGAGAGATTGACCTTAATTTGTCTCTCTGAGAGATTGAATAGATGAGGAGAAACTCACTTGAGAAAAACTTGAATGTCTCCAAAGACAGCCTCACAGCCAGACCATTTGCACATGCCGTGTCCATAGAGAGGGTGAGTGTTTTGTGTGTGATTATCCACAGGCACACTGCAGAGAGACATACATATATATATATATCATCAATGTAACACTTCAGGAAGAGGTTGGACAGATGAGAATGAATAAACACTGTTCCGAAATGACTAATCACCTGTCTTTCTTCTTTAGGATCTGTGATGGATGATTCCCATTGGTGGTGGAATGCTGACTGTGGAGCAGGTTCTTCTGAAGAGTAGCTGGATTCTCACCACCAGAGAGCAGGCTGGTGCCATTCTCACACCCTTTCATTAAACCTAGGAGAAATACATAAGTAATTCAGCCAAATAACTATAATATTTTTGCCCAAAAACAACCAAAACAAATGTAGCTGCCTTGCAGCCATGGAGGAGGACAGCAACAACAAACAAAGCATGGGGCATATACTTGATGGGGGAAGGTATGTTAGATTAGGGTTGGGGCTGAGGGGGTAGACACTTACCCTGAGCTGCAGAGGGGCTCATGGAGGGCAGGACAGACAGGAGACCCTGTCTCTGGAGGCTAAGGAGGTGCTGCTGTTGGACCTGCAGGAGCTGCTGCTGGATGGCCATGTGCTGAGCAGCTAGCTGCTGTAGGGGAGTGGGGAAGAGATACACATGAGGCCTCAGCAATACTATAATAATACATTGATTTTATATAGCGCTTTGGAACATTTAGATGACAGCAAAATACAGACGTATGACAAAAAATAAGTATGTCGGCCTACCTCTTGGCCTGACTTCTCAGCATGCTTCTGCTGTAGGAGCTGGGCGTTGAACTGGTCCTGCTGTTTCTGGCAGAGATCCTGTATGTGTTGCTGTAGAAAAAAAAGAAGGAAAAAACACCTTGAGTTAATGGAAGGTCATGAGGAAATACAGTGGTCACGTTCAAGCCATCAGCATCTCACTGGAAGATCCACATGAAAAATAGGTGACGTACAGAGAAATTAACAAAAATTCCTGCTAATATTACAATTGTGAAACAGAACACAATAAAGCATTTACATGTAGATTTGTGTGGTGAATATGATGTAGTTACCTGGTGTAACATGAGTGCTTTCTGCTGCTGGAGCAGGGCCTGGATCTGCTGTGGGTTGAGGACCTGCTGCTGTGTCTGCTGAGTCTCCACCGGAGGGGTCATCATAGACACTGAAACTGTAACCTGCCAACACACAAATACAGATGAGCACAGATTAGACATAGCCATGCCGGAAAATTACAGAAAAACAAAATGCCAACAACACCATTGAAGTGTTTTTTTTTTACATTTTAAAACCAAAACATATGAACAACCTTTGCTAGGCATCCAGCAATTACCCCTCCCTTTCTGCCTAACACCCACAGCTCTGGGGATGTTTACAGTAAACATAATAATTAAAGCCAAATAAATTCACTGCACAAAAATATAAATGCAACGTGTAAAGTGTTGGTCCAATGCGTCATGAGCAGAAATAAAAAAAATCCCATAAATGTTCCATACACACAAAAATATTATTTCTCTCAAATTTGGTGCACACATGTGTTTACATCCCTGTTAGTGAGCATTTCTCCTTTGCCAAGATAATCCATCCACCTGACAGGTGAGGGATATCAAGAAGCTGATTAAAACAGCATGGTCATTACACATTGGGTGGGCCTATGCCCTCACCCCTGCCCAGTCATGTGAAATCCATAGATTAAGGTCCAATTTATTTATTTCAATTGACTGATTTCTGTATATGAAATGTAACTCAGTAAAATCTTTGAAATTGTTGCATGTTTCGTTTATATTTTTGTTTAGTATAGATACTAAATGAATACAAAGCCAGGGATGCATGGCAAGTTTTGCAAAAACAGAACTGCATTGCATTTTAGAGCCTCACACTTACAATACTTTTTGTAAAAATATCATCGGATAGACATAATATTCAAATGTAAACTTGCGTACTTGCAGGAACTTGGGGGTTCCTGGGGCCCAGAGTTATTCTTGATCTGATAGTAGGCTAATCTGACCAACTCTGGACCCTAGTTGTAGTGTATGACATAAATCAGCTAGAAAAAAATATCAAAAAACATTCATAAACTGTTTTATATGGGCTATGATGGGACCAGATTTATTAAGTCATATGGTTTAAAAATTTGACAAAAACGAACAGGGCTGAGCTCTCTGTATGGCTGGTTGTATCGTGTAGAACTCATATAGCATGTCATCACTATTGTATTGATTGATTCATTCCAGTCAATCATTTTGGATTAAAAAGACCTACACTACATAACCAAAAGTATGTGGACACCTGCTCGTCGAACATCTCATTCCAAAATCATGGGCACTCGGAGATCCTGTTCTATGAGCTTGTGTGGCCTACCACTTTGCGACTGAGCCGTTGTTGCTCCTAGACGTTTCCACTTCACAATAACAGCACTTAAAGGTGACATCCTATGAAAGTTGAAAGTCACTGAGCTCTTCAGTAAGGCCATTCTACAGTCAATGTTGGACTATGGAGATTGCATAGCTGTGTGCTCGATTTTATAAACCTGTCAGCAACGGGTGTGGCTGAAATAGCCGAATCCACTATTTTGAAGGGATGTCCATATACTTTTGTATATATAGTGTAGGTTGCCTTGCCACCTGAAGTGTGAATATAAAATCACTTTCTCAGAACAAATAAATGGGCCTATTTTAGGCTATAAAAACATGACATTACGTTTCCCCTGGCCAAGCCCAGATGGGATCAGAGCGCATAGGCTTCTCTGGCTACCTTCAGCTGTGGTTGTCGTCAGTAGGCTGTAGTTGGTCAGACTGAAGCACAGACTAATTGTGCACGTTGACAAATCATCAGTCTTTTTACTAAACAAATTTGGTGGCGGGTATAGACTTCCATATAAAACAGCTTGTCGTGGTGAAAACAGCTCGAGCTCAGTGAGGTTGGATGGAGAGCATTTGTGAACAGCAGTTTTCAGTTCTTTCCACAGATTCTCGATTGGATTCAGGTCTGGACTTTGACTTCTCCATTCTAACACCTGGATATGTTTATTTTTGAACCATTCAATTGTAGATTTTGCTTTATGTTTTGGATCATTGTCTTATTGGAAGACAAAATCTCCGTCCCAGTCCCAAACCATGATGCTGCCACCACCATGTTTGACAGTGGGGATGGTGTGTTCAGCTGTGTTGCTTTTACGCCAAACATAACGTTTTGCATTGTTGACAAAAAGTTCAATTTTGGTTTCATCTGACCAGAGCACCTTCTTCCACATGTTTGGTGTGTCTCCCAGGTGGCTTGTGGCAAACTTTAAACAACACTTTTTATGGATATCTTTAAGAAATGGCTTTCTTCTTGCCACTCTTCCATAAAGGCCAGATTTGTGCAATATACGACTGATTGTTGTCCTATGGACAGAGTCTCCCACCTCAGCTGTAGATCTCCGCAGTTCATCCAGAGTGATCATGGGCCTCTTGGCTGCATCTCTGATCAGTCTTCTCCTTGTATGAGCTGAAAGTTTAGAGGGACGGCCAGTTCTTGGTAGATTTGCAGTGGTCTGATACTCCTTCCATTTCAATATTATCGCTTGCACAGTGCTCCTTGGGAGGTTTAAAGCTTGGGAAATATTTTTGTATCCAAATCCGGCTTTGAACTTCTTCACAACAGTATCTCGGACCTGCCTGGTGTGTTCCTTGTTCTTCCTGATGCTCTCTGCGCTTTTAACGGACCTCTGAGACTATCACAGTGCAGGTGCATTTATACGGAGACTTGATTACACACAGGTGGATTGTATTTATCATCATTAGTCATTTAGGTCAACATTGGATCATTCAGAGATCCTCACTGAACTTCTGGAGAGAGTTTGCTGCACTGAAAGTAAAGGGGCTGAATAATTTTGCACGCCCAATTCTTCAGTTTTTGATTTGTTAAAAAAGTTTGAAATATCCAATAAATGTCGTTCCACTTCATGATTGTGTCCCACTTGTTGTTGATTCTTCACAAAAAAAATACAGTTTCATATCTTTATGTTTGAAGTCTGAAATGTGGCAAAAGGTCGCAAAGTTCAAGTGGGCCGAATACTTTCGCAAGGCACTGTATCTTCATGATATTGTTCAAAATGAAGCCTGGTTTGTTGTGATGTTGTAATGTAGGCCTACTGTACTTTATAATAATATGAGAGGGTTAAATCATTCATTTTTGATATGCTAACGTTACTTGATGAAGACATTTTGTTAACAGTAACTCTGTGCTTTTGTCTTGAAGCTAAAAATATTTTGAGTGTAGCCTACAGACGAGAAAATAAACCATTTAAATTGACTGCACATACATGCTTGTGAATTGTTGCAGTGTAATATGGTTTGGGTGCATTATTCAACAGTGTAATATGTTTTAGAAGAAACTTTTGTCAATGTTGAATAGTTTGTGCTTTCTGGCTAGTGGCTGTGATATTTACGGTCAATTTGAACTACGGAGCAAGATTGTCATGTGGCAAGCCACAACGAAAGGTAAGGCAAGGATGTAATGTGAATTGAAAAGTTGAATTCTCTTTCGCCACCCCGCTCCTTAGAGTCTTCTTCATATCTCCTAGTGGGAATAGGGCCTTAATTAAGGTCTGAACCACAAACAAACAATTCCCACTAAGGCTGGCTCTGTTTGGGATCCAGTAAACAAACTGCTGGAGGATGTCACATACACTCTAGGCTAACAATAACAGTGGATTGCCAAGGAGATGGCCCTTTCCCACATGGACTAAACATGCTCTGATGCTCATCAAGATCCTTATAGACCTATACCCTGGAGCAGATACTGAGGATAAACTCATGGCTTACATGACTTAAAGCAGAAGGTAAAATAATTGCATCAGCTGGACTTAAAGTCTGCAGTACAGAAGAAAAAAAACTTCAGAGAGCCAGATAGGGCCAGTTAGTCACTGTATATGGTATGGGAAAGGCTCATCTTTTGTATGCACAACATCAGCAAAACCTAATCCTGCACCTAATCCTTGTTTCCATGACGTCAGGGCAGACCAGCCCAAACATCTTTTGTTATTATTATTGTTGATGTGACAGAAACCCACATACCCATGAAGGACAATGTAAACACTGGGCTAGTCCTCAAAGAGAGGTATGTGCTCTATGACTAATGTTGCACATCCCTTTTCTGAAACCCAGAAAATATCATCCCTTTTCATATAACAGACCCTTATACTTAATCTCTCCCTGAACTGAGATAAGGACATTTTCATATGATTTAAGTCAATTACCTTTGATTATACAGTAGAATAACATTATAAATATGTTAGGTAGTAGAGACACATGCAAATTCACTTTAACTAACACAGTCACAATTACTATCTTGGTCCTTAGTTTACACAGATGACCAGTGTTTCACTTTAACGTAGTCCTTTTCATCCAGCAAATTCTACCAATGTATATACCAGTAAACATAGAGCGTTATCTATCTACATGTAGAAATAGGCTAGCTGACCAAAATACAATAATAAAGCTGACAAACCTGACCAACTCCATTTACAGTGGTCGTCTTTGGCAGTTAGAGACGCAGGGTGGAGAAAGACAGAGCAGTAAGCCGAGCACAACATTACACTGTCTGGCAGTCTGACAAAGTGCTTGTGTGCATAAACAAAACTAACCAATAACACAGATCTATCCTTCTCCACCAATCACAAAGTATCTCAGCAGTCTCTGTCTGCAGCACTACAGTTGGCTCAAAGTTCAGTGAGAGATATCCTACCTATCATACAAACAAAGAAAGATGCTAAATGTGACAATTTGAGAACCCATATGCTTTAGTTGTGGAAAGTAAGCATGTGGCACACTTTATAAAATACGTTTGGTAACCTGGTTTTGCTGCTGACTGTCAGCCCCAGAACCCTCTGGAGTTAGTGGCTTAGCACTCAGACAATCATCCTTCTCAGCACTGTCCCCATTCTCCGTCTGATTGGCTGGACTGGTGCAGGCTGTCTGTTCTGACCCAGACTCATGCATCTGGACTCACTGACCTGAGAACAGAACAAGAACAAGAGAGCCGCTGTAAACCTCATGTAAATCCACAGTGACTTTCCACAATACTGATTTTAGGCTACATTTTTTTTGTTGGAACAATTACATATGCACATGGGCAATTCCACGATAACGGAATTAAGCTTGAATTCAGATTGCCCATATAACTACATGCACATGGACTACTTTGAACAATTTACACAGAAATTTCACAAAAACACATTTACTGAACAAACTGTGTAGATGCAAAGTTTGGTAACAGAATTACGTTAAAATCTCCCTCAGTTGTTTTGTTCAACCACATTCTCCAAAAATGCTTAAATATCAGCTCTGAAATAAGATTCAAAGAGGTCTGCAGAAAGAATGGGGTGTCAGCTACATGACACCTTGAGTTTGAAAATATATTTTGGTTACTGAACTACAGTAGGGGAAGTGGATTTACATCCGGTAATGGAA
Organism: Oncorhynchus mykiss; assembly: GCF_057628025.1. NCBI lineage: Eukaryota > Metazoa > Chordata > Actinopteri > Salmoniformes > Salmonidae > Oncorhynchus > Oncorhynchus mykiss. Next base: position 61,960,218 of record NC_143030.1, on the reverse strand, counting down.
TTACATCCTGACCTGTACTATACAGAAATGCATAATTATGGACATGAATATCATTCTCTTCATGGTGATGTATCCTGAATAGGTACATAAAAGTAGAAATATGCAATATCCTTATTTTGCATATTTGGGTATAATGCTTCACACTAGCTATTATTGTAACAAGACCACATCTGAAACAATCAGACGTCTTCGTTTTACAAGTTTAGACGCCACAGTACAGCACAGTAGAGTGCTGTAGGTATGTTCAGTACATTATATTGTACTCCACTCTAGTGTGCTCTACTTTTCTGTACTGTTTTGTCCAAACCTGTGAAATATAGAAGCTTATGAAAGGTTCAGATTTGGTCCGGCCAGGGCGGACTGACCAAATTTCAACTTCCATCGGTCGATGGTCAGTGGGTGAGGATGCTTGTTACACTAAATGGAAAGTGGGTAGTTGGTAGAAAGAATCAGAAGAGGTGACATTAACTGAAAGACAGACAGACAGACAGACAGACATAACCAGACTGTTTTCAGTCTTGCTTTGACCACCAGACAAAAGGTATGAGCTGAACAGTATGCCAGTGGAAGGAAGGACAGTAGCAGGTGACCCAGCTGTGGTTTGTGAATAGGATTTCCAATTGTAGCCAATTCAATTGCAGTAATTACGTGATTGATTTGGTAACAGAATTATGTGTTTTAATCACTTAATAATTCATAAACAAATAAAAACTAACTAATTGGTAGGTCTACCTTTACTTGTTATTTCTGTGAATGTTCCTTATCCTCTCTCATAAGGGAGAGAAATTAGAAAATAACTTAAAAGATATGGAGTTTTGGTAACAGAATTACAAGGCACAAGGCAATGTTTCTTACATTTAAAGAAGGCAAATAATGTCTAACTATAATTTATAGAAGGCTTTCATTTAACATGCTCCTACAAACTTCACATTAGTGCTCATGGTTCCTTTTACATGGAAATGCCCACATGCGGTTTCTTACTGAAGACAATCTTAGAAACATCTTCAATATTGTTGCAGATCAGAGAAAGACAAGATGTTACTCTGCTTTAACTAATCAAGGCAACAGTTTCCCTCTTGTCAACATAAACCGGAGATATTTGTTGAGTAGCTGATTGCTGCCATGGCTACGGTAAACAAAGGGACCCTGGTTCGGTGTTTATGAGTAAACATGTCGTCCTTCTGGAGCAATTTAACATTAACCAGGTGGTGCGATAAACAGATCTGGCAGGTAGCACAATACCGCATTAAAGGGAGGGTCGTGTGTACAGTTAGGGAAGCGTTCGACTCAAATGCAACACAGCTAAAATAAACAGCAAATGTCCCCTCAGCTGAAAACGTAGATTCATCAAATGTATGTATTTATGACTTATCGACTTCTGGAGCAAGCTGAAACATAGGCTAACCTACTGTTAGATACAATATTGCATTGCCTATCAAGTCTGACTTCAGTACCTACTGGCCTTTTCATTCCACAGCAAAACTGATTCCTGTTTATTTTAGGCTACAGCAGCCAAGGGTGTATTTGCACACAAAACAGTGTTTCATCCTAATGCCCTTCAACATTCCCAATGTCGGATCCAGTGCTGCTAGCAAAGCAGACAAGCAACACAAACATTAGGTTTTTAGGGTAGAGGGGAATCTTCTGAATACCTACTTCAACAGTCAGGACCGAAAATATAGGCCTAGTCTATACCACAATGCAACAATGCATTTCAATCCTGACTCTTAGATAAAGCCTAGCCTACCACAGATCTGTAATACAGATCAATGAGAAAGAAAAATCACATTAAGAATTATAACAAAGCAAACTATAGAAAGGTCAAATTAGTAGAACAATCATCAACAAGAGTTTGGGGTTCTAGCCAAAATATCAAATCAACTGTTATGCACATCTTTACAATAGTACACCATCCTTACCTTGGCAGAAAAGGCACAGCACTGTAGGTGTTCAACTGAGTTCAAAGCAGTAGCGTAAGAAGTGTGTAGCCTATGTGGACTGTGAACACATGAACAGGTGCTGTGGTTTAAAATGCAGGAGTACGCCTGTTTGCATAAACACGAACACTCTGCAAATAGAACAAGGGCAAACCATATGCCCACTGCAATTCCTGTCTGTCCAGGCATACACAATGAATACCTACATTCTGTTAATTTTATTGAATGCACATTGCATTGTCTAATGTTCAGCTCCTTGCTACTTTTTGGGGATCAACATTTCCCCTGTGTTTCCATTGGGAGTTGTCACTCTTTTTAGTCAAAACTATAATTCAGAGCCACAAACAAAAGGCATTGTATGCCTGCACCAAAGCATTAGTAGGGCACTATAAAATCATAGGCGTGGGAAAAACAACATTGGATGTTTTAAGTCCACAACAATGTTTAAACCACATCAGGTGACCACTTTGGAAGTCTGGGAAAAATAGAAGACATTTTTATTTTTGGGTGTAGTTAACCTTTAATACAAGCGTGCACCAGCAAGAGACCTTTGGTTAGTGATGTTTCTGTAGTGCTCATGTGATTGCAGAGTTTGTTAAGCAAATGGCCTGTGGATTGATGCATATAATCATGGTATCATTCTAACAGGCTAATTGAGAAGGTTTTCGGAAAAGCCTTTCCATCTTTACCAGAAGGTAATCATTAGCATAATTGCTAACAGTTACACAAAGTGTAGACATGCGCACTCCCCCACACACGTTTCAGAAAGTTGCAGTAAAATAAAAATCACTGATGCATTTTGTTCATGACATTATTAATTTGGGCAAATTAATGAATTGTCAAATAAGTTCAATACATTTAGTTGATTTCCTACAAAGTTCAAAACTTTTTTGAATATTGTTGAATTACATTTTAATGTCTGGAATCCGTGATTCTGTCCGCATTCTCTGCAACGTGGATATTATAGGGCCCTACATACTGTAAGGCTATCCTTTATAAGTGAATGTGTGTTAATCAATCACTTGCATGCTAAGTTTACCACTCTGGGGAACAATTACCGGATAATGCAAATAGAAATAAGCAAATGTGAAATTCAATCAAATGTTTTCATTGAACATTTGCATAGCTGACCCGCAGGAAGTTTAGTTTTATTGCCATTTTCATAAACAAGGTGGATGATGCTAGACTAGGCCTATATCATCATCTTCTTTGTTGCTGTGGGAGAGACACCACAGGATAGTTATTCTGAAAAGAATATCCACTCAAAGCCATCAAACTCTATAATGGATCAGCTTGAGCAGCAGTATAACATTAAGCATCTGTTCTGTCAGCCAGGTTGACTGGTCCCTACATGATCATAATATGCTGTATGCCAGGGATCATCAATTAGATTCAGTCGTGGAGCTAATTCTTCTTGAGTGGAGTGGATGGTTGGGGGGACGGAACATAATTACAAATAATTACAAATTGACCGCAAGAAGCACAAACAGATAAAAAGTTTGACTAAAACATAATCATTTCAAATCTTGCTTACATTTGAATACGATCACGTCGTGTCTCTCTATTATCCGTGGGAATACTTGGGAACAGATTTCTTCAATTAAAATCACTTGATGTTTTTTACAGTCTTATGTCCAACAATGAAAATGAAAATGAAAAATACAACAAGTTCCTGTAAAGATGTTGGGAAATGCAAGATCTCTGGAATTAAAATGACAAGGGAACTCATCACTAGGTGCAAAATGTGGATTTAATATCTTTCTGAGTTGTTGCTGTTTTTTGTAGAACCACCTGCAACTGGACATGAACATTTCTAAGATATATTTTTTTCTCCATAGAATTGAGAATTAAGAAAATATCATTAATAACAGGTTAGTTAAAATTCCTTGTGCGAGGCTTTCCATTAGCAAACCTGTAAAGGGTATGGAGAATCACATATCCTGTAGCAACTTCTAGCCTAAATAACTACATTGGAAACCATGCAAAAATATACAAAACAGCATGGGGTGATAACGTTTCAGCGCATTACATCTAATGTGAATGCTTTAATGACAGCACACCTGCCAGACATACACCTGCCCAACTGAAAACTATTTGCAGTTGTTATAAGTAAACTCCGGGTTTGGCACAAGACGCTATGGGTATAGTATGTGTGGGGGCCACATTCATCCAGTTTACGGGGGCCACATCCATCCATGAATCAGACAAACACATGGGAACAGAAGAGGGACAGTCAATTGGTCTTAAGAGGCTACAAGTTCTTAGCTGGTGTTGTTGAAATGGGGCATTGCGGGCATTTCACAGCGAGAAAAAAGGAAATGCCAGTGGTGTACTTAAGTAAAAATTATTTCAAGTGCTACTCAAGTTGTTTTTGGGGGTAGCTGTACTTTACTATTTATATTGACAACTTTTACTTTTGGTACCTTTATTAAACTAGGCAACTTCACTACATTTGTAAATAATTTTATTCTACTTTTTACTCCATACATTTTCCATGACACCCAAAAGTACTCTTAACATTTTGAATGAATAGTAGGATAGGAAAATGGTCCAATTCACACACTTATCAAGAGAACATCCCTGGTTATCCCTACTGCCTATGATCTGGTAGACTCACTAAACACAAATGCTGTTTTTAAATGATGTCTGAGTGTTAGTGTGCCCTTGGCTATCCATACATTTAAAAATAATATTATTGTGCCGTCTGGTTTGCTTAATATAAGGAATTTGAAATAATTTATACTTTTACTTTTGATACTTAAGTATATGTAAAACCAAATACTTTTAGACTTTTACTCAATTTGTAATTTACTGGGTAAATTTCACTTTTACTTGAGTCATTTTCTATTAAGGTATCTTTACTTTTACTCAAGTATGACAATTGTAGTACTTTTTCCACCACTGGGAAATGCATTGTTTTAGCTAACGTTATCTAGCTAAAGACGGCAAAATATCTACAACATAACTACGGACCATGGAAATGTACTTTTCTAGCTAACGTTAGCTAGCTAGTATTAACACAGAACAACGAACAGGATAAAACACCGGATGTATAGATGTGAAGCGTCCGCTTGGCGGTTCCACTTACTACCAAATTTGGTAGTGAGAGGAAGGCTAGTTGCCAGCAGTGATAGAATAGGGAACAAGATGGATTTGGGCCGAAATTCTGCACATTGTTTAATTGAAACTTTTGAACTCAATCGTTTTCTGTTGCCAAAACTATAATGTTACAAACAGTATGTAAACTTGACCCTTTGCTAAAGTAAAAAAAAAATAAAAAATGCGTTGCTGAGGAGTGCAAAGGCGAATCGAGTTATTGCACACGCGCACTTCAGAGTAGGCGGTCCCTAACGGAAATATGCAAATATATGCTAGAACGCGCCAATAGGAACTCACTAATAGTTGCTTGACTCTGCCCAACTCCTTTATTGTTCTGTCCACTATGACTCATTTCTTCCCATTTTTAACGTATGGCTGTGGGCTATCTTGGTTTATTTATAAATACATATTTGGTATTAAAGCTAACGTTAGCTAGCAAGTAAATGTAGCGAACAGCTAGCAGTCGTAGATTGCCAATGTTGTTCGGTAACTTGCCTTTCGTTAACCTTAGCTAGCTATCCAAGAGAACATCAAACATATTGGTTAGTTAACTCGCTGTTAAAAGCCACTTCGTCGTTGTTGTACAACGTGAATGTTATTTAGCTAAACAACGGGTTGGTGTGGTTGTTTACCGCCTATGTTGGCTAGTAGCTGACTAGGCTAGTTAACGAGATGAATAAATAGCATCAGCTATCCAATAACAGCATTCTACCATTTACTTACCGGGGCATCAATGTGTAGCCTGAGCTACTAGCTAGCTATTTGGCACGTCTTGTTGAGCAAGATAAGAAGCGATTGAAATACACTCACTCAGCAACCACCGTTAGCAAACACAGATAGATAAACAGTTGACACTGGACTGTGCATTTGATGACATCACAGCCACCTGATTAAAAAACAAACAAAAAACAGCACCAGAGACCATAGATAACAACAAGGCATGATTGTTTAGCATTTCATTTTTCCAACATTTCCAAATCTATATCAGCAAAAATATTGATTTTACATTTTGACTGGTTCAATGTTAAAAATAAACAACTTTCAAGACTGAAACCCTTGGAAAACACAAGGCACCATTCCAAAGATTAATAATCAGTTGAGATCTCACCTTGACTGGGCACTATAGTAAAAACTGCCAGAAAGTCCAGCTACATTATGTTCAATTATTTGTTCTTTCAACAAAAACGTCCCTAATTAATGTGCTTAGTGTTTGAACATGGATGACCTGAGTCACAGAGAAGCTCCAAAGCATCTGATGACAATTACAACCAACAGGTTACAAAACTTAAAAAGCTTGGCAGGGTGCATACACACACATGCATGCTTGTGCACACACACGACAGAGAGAGAGAGGGTTAGAAAGGTCTTTGGTAAAGATAAGTACTCATTCAACCCAAAGCACAGTTCATACATCATATCGTTTTTTGAATTTCAAAATGGTTCTTTTAGTTTGTAGGACTTAAATGAGAACAATATTCATGATAGAAATGTAATAAACACAAAAGTGAAGAAAAAAATTTGAATGAACCAATTGACATGTGCAATTGATCTTCTTCAGAAAACTGATACCCATCTAGGCGTAGTCTAGATTCCTTGCTTAGTAATCGTGTTCATTACAGTAAAAATTAAAAAGGCCTGTTGTGCATTTCGGAAACAACAATTGAGTGTGTTTGTACAATGACCCACTGCTGATTACCAAAACACTCAGGGTAAACTAAACTATAGCATTTATCTGGTAACACGCAGTGTTGATTTAGTTTTTGTAAAAAAGTTGGTGTTATTTAACAAATCTAACAACCAGTAACAGTTAAGATCTCCCCCCCCCCCGCCAAAAATAAACTACAAACCCCAAAAAACAAATAAATAAAACATTTGAATGTGCAACATTTTCACATAAAACTGTATGAATAATACTGGCTTGAGGAAAATACTCTCCATTCATTCTAGAATCAGGGAACAATGTAAATTCAATGTAAGATCAGGAAACTGTGAAAACTAAAAGGCTCTGGTAAAAGTGCACTGGTGAGATAAAGTGTGGTTTAGCTAAATATTTTTGTATAAAAAAACTAAACACTAAGGAACATGTATCAGTCATCCTAAAATGAAGCCTAGCTATGACATTTTCTGTCTGCCCAAATTGAAGTAATTGTATAACACATTCATGAAAGACAGTAGAGCTCAGAAGATTCAGTCAATTTCCATGACCAAAAACAACAAAGTGTCAAATGTGCAAAGCTTGCTAATGTCTTGGGCGACCTCCTTCGAAGGCATGGTGCTCCTCATGTGCTGAAATAGAAACAAACACATTCATCTCATGAATTATCAATAGGCTCATTTATAGTAAGGGAAGAGTAACGTTGTTTTGATGGAGTGAACTAGCACGTACTCTACTCTTGTTTTTAATCATGTCATACAAGATTGAAAGTACTCACGCTTATAAAATACTGCTTTAAAAGTTATCTGTGGAAGAAGTTCATAGATCCTTCCTAGGATGTTTGCGTCGTTAGCAAAAAAGGCATTTCCATTCCAGACTTGAACAACATCTTCTCTGTCTCGAACGCTGACACTAACACCAACCACCTCATCCTCTGAAACATAACCAAAGATTTTTTTCTTTCTTCAGATAAACACATCAATACCCTTCAGTATTTTGAAGTACAATTTTATAATGGAATATTGTAAAGCTGTGATACTTTTTACAACTTTTGAGTCATTTAGCAGAACCTTAATTTCTCCTGTAAGTCACTCCGGATAAGAATAAATGTCTTTCTCAAGGGCACATCAGGAGATTTTTCACCTAGTCAGCTCAGGCATTCGAACCAGCAACCTTTTGGTTACTGGCCCAATGCGCTTAACCGATAGCCGACTACGTTATATTACAAACACACTCTGTAATACATATAGGGTATTTCATCTTATACAATAATTATTAATAATAACATATCCATTCAGAACAAAATACATACCATCTAATATAAGATGATAGACAGATGTAAGATTACATCTCTTTACAAACAATCAAGTAAAGCATCTTCATAAAGCCTGTAAGTTGATATACAGCGTGACAAGAGCAGGGTTTCTGAAGCGCAACTCACAGCAATATCAGATGTCACACATTAAGATGATAACATCTAGCATAACATCAGAGGAGTGTAGTTGTCATTTAATACTACCCTTCTGTTTGTGCCAAGGTTTAGAAAAATTGCTTTTGGGGTCTTCATCACCACTACCACCAAATCAAACTTTATTTGTCACATGCGTGGAATACAACAGGTGTTACCGTGAAATGCTTACTTACAAGCCTTTACCCAACAATGCAGTTCAAGAAAGAGTTAAGAAAATATTTACCAAATAAACTAAAAAGAATAAAAAGTAACAATAAAATAACTATAACTAGGCTATATACAGGGCATAACAGTAATGAATCAATGTGCGGGGGTACAGGTTAGTCATGGTCATTTTTACATGTAGGTAGGGGTAAAGTGACTATGCATAGATAAACAGCGAGTAGCAGCAGTGTAAAGACACTAAATCAAATAGTCCGGGTGGCCATTTGATTAATTGTTCAGCAGTCATGTCTTGGGGATAGAAGCTGTTAAGGAGCCTTTTGGTCCTAGACTTCGCACTCCGGTACCACTTGCCGTGCAGTAGCAGAGAGAACAGGCTATGACTTGGGTGACTGGAGTCTGACTATTCTTTGGGACTTCCTCTGATGCCGCCTAGTACAGAGGTCCTGGATGGCAGGAAGCTTGGCCCCAGTGATGTACTGGGCCGTACGGACTGCCCTCTCTAGCACCTTATGGTCAGATGTCGAGCAGTTGCCATACCTGGCCATACCTGGCGGTGATGCAACCGTTCATACTAAAAGCAAATCCAGGAGATTGAAGTACAGGGTTGAAGGCAAATTAAATATTTCTTTGTGCAGAAAGAATGTCTCCAAACAGAATCTCACACACACCTGTTTAAAACCACTACTAAATCCATACAAGACATTACTACTAGAAGGTCTGGTCGTGAGACATGCAGAGTTAGAAGGTTAGTAGGTAAACAAAACACTGGTTTATTCTGAATCGGACCCAACTACATTGGAGCAGCTACACACAGTATGTGATTGACTCAAGACAGATGTCACTAGCGCCACCATTAGAAATGTCCCCCGAGAGAAGATCTACTCATCGCTTTTGACTACTGGACACACACACTTAGTATGTGATTGCATCAATACATTGATGACCGTGAGATTTGCTGATTGTATTAGAGTTCAGTTAGATAGAGGTTGTGTGATTGGTTAGTGTGATTTCTCTAGTATAACAGCTCTTGATCAGGGTCCAATTAGGTGGGTGAAATACAACAATCTATAAAGTGCACAAGTTGCTGGATAGTCAGCAAGCCGAGGATATTACTTTGTATATAGGACATCCTCTGACCTTACAGACAGTCTAAAGCAGAGGTTACTGCATATATAGAGAATAAGGATTCCTATCAGACAGGTCTCAGATCTTCAGTATGTGATAATACTGCAGCAGGTCATTAGTATGGGATCTGGTAATACTGAAGCATATTGTAGGTCTTGCTCCTGCTGCTGAGGAAGCAAATCTGGATGACCTTGAAAGCAGCAACCTCATGAGGTTGAGTTGCTGCTTGGGCAGTTTGATGGTCTGTCCTCTGAAGCATGGTAGTCCAGTGTCCAGCATCAGAGTGACTAGAGACACCACTGCATCCATGTAGGACCTGACAGCCAGGTACCCCCCGACACACCTCCATAAACCATTTGAAAGGTATGGCCTCCATCTTGCCGCCCATGATCACCACCATCTCATCAGTCAGCTTGAGGTCTGGCTCCCAGCCCAGGTTACCACCAGGAGAACTCTCAAACATGAGCCAAAGTTGATGTGGATAAGCCGTCCCTTGCTGTCCTGCATGATGTTCCTGTTGTGTCCATCTTTGATTTGTAGCAGAAAGAGCAGCAGGGTGTAAGCAGCCATATTACAGATGAAGTTATGCCTCGCCTTCTGGAAGGCTAGAGTGGACTCGTCTTCATACTGGTTTCTGAAGTACTCATACATCCCAAAGTCTGTCTGCCCATCTGGTCATGGGATTTACAGTCTGGGATACACTCGATCACACCACACCCAGGGTCGGGAGCCACCACTCTGTAGGGAAACAAAAACAGGTCCAGTCCCGCCTGTTGGAAGATGTTCTTAGACAAATGATCTGGAGAGCCAGCACGTCCTGTCTGCAGTCATCTTACTTTAAAGATGGCGACCTGCCAGACGATCCTGCAAGTTACGTCTTCGCCCAGCTCCACGTCCTGGGCGTCAGTCTGACAACGCAGATCTTTCCTCTCCAGCTCACTGACCCCACAACACTTCACCTTAAACTTAGCCAGGTACAGGGCATTGGCAGCACTCTGTATGGGTGTTCTAGACTCATAGTCAATGTCCAGTACAATGACCTCTGGGTTACTGGGCAGGTAGCAGCCTTGCTAGACCTTGTCAAACAGCTTTGAGACATGCCCTCTTCCTCTCATCTCCCTTTGGGGTGAGCTTGATGGTGGATACGTTGGTGATTTTGTTGAAGTCAAACTCTCTCTGGTAGTATTTAACTGCACCAGACAGAGCCTATTATCTCCTCAATCATCTCCCCCAAAAGATCCCTGATGTCAGGGTCTTCGTGGTGTGCCTCCTCATTCAGGTAGATGTTAGTCTTCATGTTCCAGATGAACTAGTGTTGGATTCTGTGTTTACATTATAGCCATTACCATATATATGACTGAATATTATCTGCTGTTGGCTTGTGTGGATGTATGTATGTGTTATGCAACATAGCTGACTTGAAACATTGTTAACAGTTTCAGGGCCATGGGCCTTTCTCATAATGGAAAAATACAGAGTAGCATGAAGACAGGAACTGTTCAATGAGTTGGGGGGGCACATTCAGAGCGGGGTGTTGCGAGAACAAGCGGTCTTTTGTTAGATAACAGGAGCCAGGTGCGAGATAACGGTATCGAGCATGAGCGCATGGATGTTCTTCACAGCAACAGTTACATATATCAACAGAAGCGCAAAGAGGCGGGGACCTGCCTGAGCGCCTGCAATAGGCTGAGCAAGTTAAAACCACGCCCAGCCTCTACTGTGATAGCATAGACAGTGAGCCCGTATATACGAAAGTTGCATTTGCCATTTATTACTTAGCTAATAAAAAATACATAGTATAAAATCGGTGACTCATTGTTATATTTATCCTGATACCAGATTCGAATTTACGCAACCCTAAAACTAGCAGGCCAAGAGCTGAGACGTCTGGGCCACCCACTGGATGTACTCTCTCATAGCCCATCCTGTCATAGCGCAGGACCTGAACAATCTGAGGAATGTAGAACAGGATGGCATCCGAAGGCCCAGAAACCATTGGATGAGCATGGTATTTCACAGAGTTATTCTGTATGGTTGACTGACTCATTAGACATGACTGTACAAGCTGACAACAGACCATGTAAACCAAAACCCACAGTTGGAGTCTGAAAAACACTGCACACGATGTACTCTCTCCCTTCACACTCTTACCTGAAGCACAGTAATCAGTAAATTGCTCCCCAATAGTGGCCAGCAGTAACTCCTTCCATACAGCAGGCTGGGGAAATGAAGACACATTGAGTATGTAACCAACACTATACACATTTACTCAACAAACATGATAAATTACATTTGTATGAATTATTAAAAAATAACAGATTACTTGTATCGTACTTACAGTGCTTTCTTTGGGTACTTTCATTTTCCAAACTCCCCCCTTTGCATTACTCTCTTCTTCCCTGGATAAAAAAAGACAAGAGTAAATGAAAGGTCATATAATTATGCACAGACTTGTGTTTATGTACAAATTAGGTGAGTTAGGCTCACCAGAGTGGTCTTCTCTCTCCTCTCATTAGGTGATAGCTACATCTCAGTGGTAGGCTGGATACTCCAGGTATATTGTTGTACACACTCCAAAAGCTCTATTCAAAAAGATGCAAAGGAAAATAGGTTATTTACCATGATTATCAAATTCATATTATTGCTGCATTATTGTTGAAAAACACAAAGCCATAACATAGAGTACAGTACATGTATGTATAATAATGTGATGCAGGCAGATCTTAACACGCTCAACTAACACGCAAACCTTACCTGAACTGTTTGCACAGTGTAGATTTTTTTCAGACCTGATTCACATTCTGCTGCCGTTGTTCCTGGTAAAGATCTGGAGGAAAGATAAACAAAACATTAGTGCTGAGCGATTAACTGAAATGTTTTTCGATGACCGATGGCGTTTCTTTAGAGAGATCTGAGACATGTTATCCAACTTAAGCGCAAAAAAACGTGGTCCTTAACTACAATGATCAGAATACATTGCGCATGCAGCTGCTTGTTGTCGTTGGTTCTTGCCAAGCAAGCCTGTGGGGCCCAAGCACCGTGGTATAATAAAAACTGGAAACTCATGTTAGACTACGCCGATTCATGAACCGTCTATATCCGGGTTGCATCCGATTTGTACAGACCAACATCACATGCGCAATAGCACTCCGTGCGCACAAGGAGCAGTGCGAGCAGCGACGACGCGATCACGTATTCCAAAAACATGACAGACATTGGATGAATCTAACAAGTTAGACGGCTGAGACGGCTGCGCCACTCAGGAGACCAATAAGTCAAAGTAAATGGACAGTCATTACCATCACTTTGTTTATTCTGTGTTGTTACAGCATGTAACCCACATAATGCATTTTATTTTATCGAAACCGAAAACTCACAATTTTTTCCAAAACGACCTAGTAATCACAACATCAATATTTAAACAAATGTATAACTCCGCATCTGGCATGATCTATCTAGCAGTCCTAAAAAGATCCCAAAACGAAACCGAACTCGGAATCGCTCAGCACTACAAAATATCAATAGTTAAACGAATTTATCTAGCAATCAGACCTAAAATAACCTGTTTAGTTTTGTACCTATAGCAAGCCTTCCTCCCACTCTGTAAACAGGCCTTACTAGATAACTCAGCCAAAAGAGGTTGTGCTCAAAGCAGCCAGGTCGGAGATCAGGTGTCAATCCCCTTTCCACTGGACTCTAGCCCAGCAGTAAACAAGAATGACCCCCTTTAAATTGTCTGCGTTCTCTTGGCCAGAGCAGTACATTGACGGATATACAATTTTAATAAAAACACATTGAAAGGAAATATCTGTATATGCAAAATGATAATCTATGGCCATTATTGTGACATCCATCACAATGAACATGTTTTTATTAGAAAAAAATATAAATTGAAACCAAGACAGAGAAAAATTGCCCACATTAAAGTGTCAATGGATGGCAATAGCCTAAACAAAAACAGACCAGCCTATGATTTGACTTTTAGTCTTGAGATTGGAAATAAACACTTTCGCCACTAGGCCGATGTTTCATAAAAAAACATGTTTACAACAAATCAGAGGGCCAAGTGCTTTCTCCAACCCAATGTCTTAACAGACTATGCCCCAATACAAGCACTCAGTGTTCATGAAAATAGACAAAGTCCAATTTCTGCAGGTCATGTGGACACCTCCCATAATATAATAATATTTACAAATACAGTGAAGCAGTGATCTGAAGTTTTAAAATAAATCAAAGACTGAGTTTGAGAACATGTTCTAATGGTGCGCATGGTATCAAATCACCAGAGAAATAAGAAACAATGTATCGTGATTGCGAAAACAGACTTATAGTCAAGTGTAATAATCATATAATGTATAATGAATATGGTATTCATCTTGCCTTTCTGCGGCGTTATACGCATAACTGATTGCAAGGCCTACTCCTTTGTTTTGGCAAGAAGGCTTTCTAGCTATCGCAAATGCAATTTTGTTGACAAACTCATCCCATGAAAGCATAGAAAGAATCGCCATTAAGTCCACGTAATGATAAAATGGTGAGCTTACCTATCAAGCCAAAAAGTCCACGGAGAATGTAATGGGAGAGTTCCGTTTCCATCGTTGTTCGTGATGTTCTCCAATTCTCTTTCGTCGATATGGATGTTACGTTCGGGGGAGTTTTGACTTACTGTTTTGTTCAATTGCAGATTCGGGACAGCAGGAACTGCCATTTCCTTGCTTGTAAAAAATTATCGATTTGATTGTTTTTTTAAAAGATCTCGTTTCCCCCTTTGATTGTATAGGAAGTGCCTACTCTGCTGACTCATTCGTCGCTTCACTGTTCTGCCGCCACAACAGTAAAATGACGTATTGCTGTCTGCAGACCAAACGTTCTTGCCAAAAGCGGCAGGCGCGATGCTGTAGATTATAATACATTTGTTCTCTACTTTTCACAGTCCATTACACAAACATCAATAAAGTAAATATGTCTAAATCATCCAGAATTATCATAATATTCAATCAGTATCATGACCTTAAACATCTATGGCCAGCATGGGTACCAGTCTGTTAATCTAACATTCCACACCTTGAACGCCATGTCATTATGCTGAAGTTTGAAAATAAAAAATAAAAGAGAGCCGCACACTCTAGGAGCTCAGATGCAAAAATGTAATACCAACGTTGACAGCCAAGCTGTCTTCATCAGGGTATAAATTATGCAAAAGTTTATCATGACAGGAGTAGCAAAGAGTAGAATAAACTAAACAAACTGGTACTCAGACTAAAACATCTAAGCATGACAGTGATATTTTCAGTGACAATTGCATCTGCCAATATAAAATAGATTGATGAATTGAATGTGTGAATGAACATTATAAATGTCCTTTATAATCAAAAACATTTCCATTGTCACATGCTTCCTAAACAAAAGGTGTAGACTAACAGTTACAATGCTTACTTACTGTCGTTTCCCAACAATGCAGAATACAAAAATAAAATAAAAATAAAAAATAAAAACTAACACAAGGAATAAATACACAATGAACAATGATAGCTACCAGTACCAAGTCGATGTGTACGAGGAAATGGAAGTTGATATGTACATATACAGTGCAAATTGTGTTTCCCCCTCAATCTACACAATACCCATAATGTCTCAAGATATTGCTCCCCTGAGGTAGAGTACCTCAAGATCAGCTGTAGACCACACTATCCACCGAGAGAGTTGTCATCTATATTTTTCATGTACTAAACAGAAAACAACTACCCCCAAAAACCATGTGGGAAAAAGCTACCTAAGTATGGTTCCCAACCCTACCCTGCCAAAACAAAGAAATACAAAAACATAGAAGAACATAGAAGAACATAGAATGCCCACCCAAATCACACCCTGACCAAGCCAAAATAGAGACATAAAAAGCTCTCTAAGGTCAGGGCGTGACAATGTTAAATGTGTGTGGGGGGGGTAATTATAGACCACCTTTACTCCACACACAGAGATACGTACAAAGCTCTCCCTCGCCCTCCATTTGGCAAATCTGACCATAACTCTATTCTCCTGATTCCTGCTTACAAGCAAAAATTAAACAGGAAGCACCAGTGACTCGGTCAATAAAAAAGTGGTCAGATGAAGCAGATGTTAAACTACAGAACTGTTTTGCTAGCACAGACTGGAAATGTTCTGGGATTCTTCCGATGGCATTGAGGAGTACACCACATCAGTCAATGGCTTTATCAATAAGTGCATCGAGGACGTTGTCCCCACAATGACTGTACCTACATACCTCAACCAGAAGCCATGGATTACAGGCAACATTTGCACTGAGCTAAAGGGTAGAGCTGCCGCTTTCAAGTAGCGGGACTCAAACCCGGAGGCTTATAAGAAATCCTGCTATGCCCTCCGACGAACCATTAAACAGACAAAGAATCAATACAGGACTCAGATCGAATTGTACCACACCGGCTCCGATGCTTGTCGGATATGGCAGGGCTTGCAAACTATTACAGATTCCAAAGGGAAGCACAGCCGAGAGCTGCCCAGTGACACGAGCCTACCAGACAAACTAAATGACTTCTATGCTCGCTTCGAGGCAATTAACACTGAAACATGCATGAGAGCATCAGCTGTTCCAGACGACTGTGTGATCACGCTCTCCGCAGCCGATGTGACTAAGACCTTTAAACAGGTCAACATTCACAAGGCTGCTGGGCCAGATGGATTACCAGGATGTGTACTCCGAGCATGCGCTGACCAACTGGCAAATGTCTTCACAGGCATTTTCAACTTCCCCCTGTCTGAGTCTGTAATAGCAACATGTTTCAAGCAAACCACCATAGTCCCTGTGTCCAAGAACACGAAGGTAACCTGCCTAAATGACTACAGACCCGTATCACTCACATCTGTAGCCATGAAATGCGTTGAAAAACTGGTCATGGCTCTCACATCAACACCATTATCCCAGAAACCCTAGACCCACTCAATTTGCATACTGCACCAACAGATCCACAGATGACGCAATCTCTATTGCACTCCTCACTGCCCTTTCCCTCCTGGACAAAAGGAACACCTATAAGAATGCTATTCATTGACTACAGCTCAGCGTTCAACAACATAGTGCCCTCAAAGCGCATCACTAAGCTAAGGACCCTGGGACTAAACACCTCCCTCTGCAACTGGATCCTGGACTTCCTGATGGGCTGCCCCCAAGTGGTAAGGGTAGGTAACAACACATCCGCTACGATGATCCTCAACACGGGGGCCCCTCAAGGGTGCGTGCTCAGTCCCTTCCTGTACTCCATGTTCACTCATGACTGCATGGCCAGGCACGGCTCCAACACTATCATTTGCTGATGACACAACAGTGGTAGGCCTGATCATCGACAACGATGAGACAGCCTATAGGGAGGAGGTCAGAGGCCTTGACTGTGAGGTGCAAGGACAACAACCTCTCACTCAACGTGATCAAGACAAAGGAGATGGTTGTGGACTACAGGAAAAGGAGGACTGAGCACGTCCCCATTCTCATCAACAGGGCTGTAGTGGAGTAGGTTGAGAGCTTCAAGTTCCTTGGCGTCCACATCACCAACAAACTAACATGGTCCAAGCACAGTTCATGCTTGGACCAAGTCGTGAAGAGGGAATGACAAAACCTATTCCCCGCCAGGAGGCTGAAAAGACTTGGTATGGGTCCTCAGATCCTCAAAGGTTTTACAGCTGCACCTTCGAGAGAATCCTGACGGGTTGCATCACTGCCTGGTATGGTAACTGTTCGGCCTTCGACCGCAAGGCACTACAGAGGTAGTGCGTACGGCCCAGTACATCACTGGGGCCAAGCTTCCTGCCATCCAGGACCTCTATACCAGGCGGTGTCAGAGGAAGGCCCTAAAAATTGTCAAAAACTCCAGCCACAGACTGTTCATTCTGTTACAGCAGGGGAAATGGTACCGGAGCATCAAGTTTAGGTACAAAAGGCTTCTAAACAGCTTCTACCCCCAAGCCATAAAACTCCTGAACAGCTAATCAAATGGCTACCCAGACTATTTGCATTGCCCCCCCCCCCCCCCCCCCCCCCCCACGCTGCTGCTAGCCTCTGTTATTATCTATGCATAGTCACTTTAATAACTCTACCTACATGTACATAATTACCTCGACACCGGTGCCCCCGCACATTGACACATTGACTCTGTACCGGTACCCCCTGTATATAGCCCCGCTTTTGTTATTTGCTGTTGCTCTTTAATTATTTGTTATTCTTGTCTCTTACTTTTTTTGTGGTATTTTCTTAAAACTGCATAGTTGGTTAAGGGCTTGGAAGTAAGCATTTCACTGTAAAGTCTATACCTGTTGTATTCGGTGCATTTGACAGGGGCTAGATATTCAGGTCCCACTGGTCCGCAGGGAAGACAAGTTCTTGATCCGGGCAAAAGGCCTCGATCTTTAGCAAAAAGGGAGTGGGATGCTAGTAGTAAGGGGAGGCAATCCCTTACAAAAAAATGTGCAGTCAGCGTGCAGTATAACTGCAGTACGCTGTAGTATAACTGTAGTTAAAATGCAGTATAACTGCAGTATGCTAATAATACTGCGTCCAAAAGAACACCGTTATTTTTACTGCAGTAACTTTGAAGTGTAACTGCTGTTACAGTGCAGTATAACTGCAGTACATTGCAGTTATTCAGTAATCACAAAATAGCAATATTTTTTTGTAAGGGATTTTATCCCGTGCATCGATCATTAAAGGAAGAGGTGGGGAGTATGGGATGTAGGAGAGAGAAAGTTCTGTGGAGTAGACGATGGTCTGGGCAGACAGGTTTGAATGCCATGCTGTGGATGATTGGGAGACATGAAACAGGTCTGTGTGGTGAGTGTTTAGTGGAGGAAACGGTGGAGCATGTGTTGATATTTTGTGATTATGTAGATAGGGAGAGATTGTGTGAAAGGGTTAGAGAGGCTCGACGGGGTTAAGATTTGGGTGTTTAGGGCTCTATTTCACTTTCTTAGAGGAACAGGACTATCGAAGATAATTTAATGTAGGTAGGCTGTGACTGGCCTCACACTCCAGTACAGTAGGTGGCGGGGAACGCACCTTAAAAGTTGGATGCGATCCGTCAAACCAATCCCAAAGAAGAAGGCCGGTTTGCCAGACATACTCTGACTGGACATGCCCAGTTGTGTGGGTAGCTAACGTTAGCCTGCAAGTGTGAGTCAAACGGCGCCATAAACTCACTGGGATGCATTGTTGCTAGCTAGCGGTAGCTAGCTTTTTCTGATTTCCTGTCGCTGGTGTGTAGGGGACTTCGGTTGCCATAAAATAGCTTACGTTACAACCATGGAAATCGACACACTTTTGGAGTGTTTTACGGGTAAGTCAACTCGCGTTTGCTGATTTTCCGTATATGTACATGATTAACCAGCTACATTTGTATTTACAAGCGTAACGTTAAGTAGCTGCAAAAATTATACTCGTTGGACGGCTAACTTGGCTAGCTAGCTGGGGCTATCAGTCGAAATTGTTAGCTAGCTAACTCGCGCTAGGCCTATTTTATTTAGATAACGTTACTGTACTTGTATAATTCAAAACGTATGTGAATAGGTGTATTGTGTTGAAGCTATTTTACCCACATTGTAGTTACATAGTTATCCGGTCGCTGTAACCTAGTTTGTTGGCCATGGATGGTTAATTAGTTTTCTAGCTAGGTACTGTTAGATCGCTAACGCTGTGGTTGCCGTGCAGTTAATTATTGGTGCCTGCTAACGTTACCCAACACTGCACATAACTTGAAATAGTTTCCTATTTTCATGCATCTACGTTCA
This sequence comes from Oncorhynchus mykiss, assembly GCF_057628025.1. Lineage (NCBI taxonomy): Eukaryota > Metazoa > Chordata > Actinopteri > Salmoniformes > Salmonidae > Oncorhynchus > Oncorhynchus mykiss. The sequence continues at coordinate 61,940,978 of NC_143030.1, read as the reverse complement.
GACTTCGAGAAGAAAGGGAAGAAAGATGCCTGCCCTGCCCTGGATCAGTTTCTGTGTCATGTCGCCAAAACGGGAGAAACGATGTGAGTGTCTGATAAATGATCCCAACGGTGCCAGCCACTTTTCTAAGGAGAAGACAATGTGTCAATACAGGATAAAAATAAAACGACTGATAAATTACAACTCGTGGATAGTCATATTCCAGAAATCACGATATGCTACCAAATCCAAAGTTGTTTGAGGAGACATGATTGTGTGGTCCCAAGACTGGTAGTTATCACAGCATCAAGGCTGCATCTCTGTTGGATAGGTTACAAGGTGTCTGATCTAGAGAGGATAACTTTTTGGTCTCATCTTTTCCAGGATTTCATGGTCACAGTTCAAAAGTTATTTCCTGTTTAAACTTGAGAAGGTAATGGATGACTTCAGAGCCTCGACACCAGACCAGCGAGGGCCAGCCAATCCTAATGTGGAGTACATTCCGTTTGAAGAGATGAAGGAGAGGATTCTCAAAATCGTAGAAGGATACAACGGGTGAGTATCCTCTACTAACCAGTGTTGAAACGTCTAATAAAATGACCCTTTTTCTTGTTTTACTAGTAGGTCTTTGTGTAGCCCTAGTATACAGCCACGGTGAGGAAAGTATACCTTCTTGACAAATCCATATTTTTCCAGGATTCCGTTCACCATCCAGCGTCTGTGTGAGTTACTGACTGAGCCAAAGAGAAACTACACAGGAACAGACAAGTTCCTCAGGGGAGTGGAGAAGGTAAGTATCGTCACTTCTACTGACATCATTACTTGTAATGGGTGTTTGAATGAGGGTATTAAGCCTAGTAAGAATACCTATGTCACATATACATGTCCTTGTGTTGAGTAATGTATTCTTGCATGGCCCAGTTAAATTTTTTATAAACAAGTTAGAATTGCTTGTATTAATATAAATGCTTGGGGATTGATGGTGTTTATGTTTTGCAGAATGTGATGGTGGTCAGCTGTGTGTGTCCTACGTCAGAGTAAGTATTCTGTCATGTTTCTCTACCTACCCCTTTAGCTTATACCTAAAATTATTATTTTTTTATATAGCAAAATATACTTAAAAGGTGCTAATGTACACAGGATTTTTTGCATTGTAATTACAGAAAATATTGGTGGCTAATAGTGGAATGATAGTGTTTCAAAAGTATTACAGTGTTGCATTTTGATTCACTGTGATATTCACTTGTTGATTTCTTCCGCCAGTGCGGCATCTTTTGTCAAACTGGGAAAGCCTTTCTGACGTTGGCTGTGTTATCTAGTGGAAATGGCTAATTTCCTGGTTGCTAAAATTCTACACTGTTCGCTCAATTTTCACTTATGTGAGAAAACAAGCACTCAATATTGTAGGGAATCATTGTACCATCTAAATCGCTGTGAAACGTATTTTCAGCAACAACAAAAATCATATTTACAGCTGTTTGAAGCTGGTGGACCAAAAAACGAAAGTAACTTTTTTTTTGTTTTGGCTCACCCTCTTCAAACAGCTGACAAATAAGAGTTTTGTTGTTGTTATTGATTTAGATGGTACAATGATTCCCTACATTATTGTGCTTGTTTTCTCACAGAAATTGAGCGAATGTAACAATAGTGCTTTCGTCCCTCTCCTCGCCCCTACCTTGGCTCGAACCAGGGACCCCCTGCACACATCGACAAGTCACCCTTGAAGCAACGTTAGGGAAACAACTACATCAAGGTCTCAGAGCGAGTGACGTCACTGATTGAAACGCTATTGGCGCGCACCCCGCTAACTAGCTAGCCATTTCACACGTTCACAAGAACAGTGTAGAATTTTAGCAACCAAGAAATTAGTTTCCACTAGATAACACAGCCACAAAGTCAGAACAGCTATCCTAGTTTGACAACAGATGCCGCACCGGCAGGCAGAATCAATAGACGAATATCACAGCCAATCACAACACTGTGGGTAAGCGATACTGTGAAACACTATCCTTCCACCATTAGTGCCTGATATATTATGGAAATGTACTGAAATTACAATGCAAAAAAAAAAAGCTATGTATAGCATTTTAAAGCTAACAATCATTTAGATTTGTTGACTTGCTGTGCCTCTTTTTAAAGGAAAAATGGGGCTACCAGTGTAAATAGAATGAATGGAGTGATGTTCCCTGGCAATACCGCTATTTATTCAGAAAGGTGAGATATACCTACTTGTCAATGGTTAACCTACAGTTATGCTATTAAAAAACATAAAAAAGGGATAAGGAACCCAAATTAAACCCAACCTTTCTTTCCAGGGATCCCTGAACATAGGGGGAGAAGGTTTACTAATTTACTCATACCAAATATGATTGTTAGACAGTGGGTGGCACTGTAGTGTTGCTTGAATTAATCTCCTTGTTATTAATTAAATTAAATTGCAACATAGATTCAGTTGCAACAACATTTGATTGTATGAAAGTATTAGATTATGCAGAGATTATTTCCTCTCCTTACGGTAGGAATGTAAATGGACCAGACACCCCAAGGCCACTGAACAGACCAAAGCTATCACTATCCACCTCTCTGGCTACAAACGGTCTCCCTGACAGCACAGACGATAAGGAGCCACTCACAGAACAAGAGGAGGAGCATGTTGTCAGGTAAATAGCATTGTGTGAAAAGCCAGGTTACTGTCAGCAGAAATATAATGTACTGATACCACATGTAAATGTTTTATAAGAAATATATATATATATATAATTAGAGCAACTGGTTCTGATGTTTTGACCCTTCCTTTAGTGATTCCTCGGTATCGGAAAGTGATGCCACACAGAGCAGTCCGATGAAGACCAAGCATCCGGAAGAGGATGCAACGGAGGCAGAGAGCCACGAAGTCAAGAGGCTGAAGTTTGACAAAGACATGGATGAAGAGGAGGAAGAGGTAGACAAGGAGATGTCATGTCCTGCACCTGCCCAAAGTTCATCAGACATGCCAGAATCGTCAACAGATGTTGTTGAGGAAGAAAAAGATAAGTCTGCTGATATGCTCACCACAGACGATCATGGTATGTATTTTGTACAATGGGGAATTTTCAAATTACATTGCGTGATTTGTGAAAGGGAAAATGACATGAATCTAAAAATAACATTGCTAAAAATGGATTGATTTATGGAAGGATGTAATGGTATTATTGTTCTTGCCTTCTGTCCCCCAGAGCCCTCCAGTACTCAGACAGAAGATCCCTTTGATGACGAGGAAGAGACATCAGAGAGGGAGGCTGAGTATGGCCCCACCCACAGACTAAAGAGTGACAACACCATGGACCAGTCAGAGGAGCAGCTTGCTCAGTCAGGGAATGATCTGAGTTTAGAGGAACAGGAGGAAGGTGATTGCAGTGACCCAGTAAGTAGCAGCAGTAGCAGCAATGGGGAGGGAGCACCCAGTGAAGAGCCTATCCCCTCTGCCTCTCCCAGCAGTACAGCTGAGTCGTTGGCAGAGGGCTCTGCTGCAGAAAACTGTTCGGAAAGCTCAGAGACTGCAGATGAGCCCATGGAACAGGACTAACCTGAGGCCAACGGCCCCCCCCCAACATTACTTTACACTGTATATTGACACTGTACCAAACCCAGGAGATCTCTGTACCACTATGGACCTGTATCTCCCAGCACAGGGATGCTTTTTGTGTGAGGCCTCAGAGGATTTTCACCCTCAGGTCTCTTCACGCCTTGTAAGACCCACCCACCTCCTGACGGCCACGCATTAGTCCGTTTTTAAAAACTGGAACTTATCATTTAAAGTTCCCCTCCAGCTAGATTTTTTTTTAAAGCCTGTGGCATTCAAAAAAACGACTCAGCTGTACTTTTTTATCACCTTGATAGTTTTTATTTCTCTCATGGATCACTGTCATTTTAATATTTACTGCTATTTTAGACACCAGTTCTAAAGCTGCTTGGTTAACATTGTCATAAGGAATGAATCAGCCACTTCTGTGTGTTTGTTGTGATCTCAATCTGTGGTGAAAGTATCATGTTGGCCGGCCCAGTTGGGGTCTCCTCTGGATCTGTGGGATGCCTTGGGTTTTCCCTTGGTAAAGCTACCGTTCACATCTGTTTAAATTTCTAGTGTAGTTGTCCATACTTTGGAATGTAAAGTATGAAGGATTGTCCATGACACACATCTGTTCCATAAAACCACTGGAAGCCCTTGCCCTGCAAGTTTGGTAATCTTGCAAAGTAAACATACCGAAACCATGGATTGCAACCAATCCTCATGTACTATTGCACTCTGATTGAACAAAACAGTGCTTTCAGAAAGTATTCATACCCCTCGACTTATTCCCCCAAAAATGTACAGCTTGAATTCAAAATAGCTTAAATGTTAACACACAATAACCCAGAATGAAAACACATTTTTAGAAGTCTTTGCAAATTTATTGAAAATGAAATAAATATCTAATTTAAAGGTATACACACCCCTTTGTTATGTCACACCAAACTGAGCTCAGGAGCAGCCAACTTCCTTTGATCATCCTTGAGCTGTCACTACAACTTGATTGGAGTCCACCTGTGGCTAATTAATTTGTTTGGACATGATTTAGACAAACAAGGTTCCACAGTAGACAGTTCATGTCAAAGCAGAAACTATTACCATGAAGTCCAAGGAGCTGTCCGTAGAGTGCCGAGACACGATTGTGATGAGGCATATATCTGGGGGAAGGGTATAAAACAATTTTAGAGTTTTTGCGAGCACAGTGGTCTCTATCATTGGGACATTGAAAAAATCTAGAATTACCCAGCTGTCCGACCAAGGCAAGAAAGACTTTTGGTAAGGGAGGTGAGTGACTAAGAACCCAATGACTACTCTGACAGAACTAGAGTTCCTTGGTTGAGATGGGAGAACCTGCCAGAAGGTCTTGATTTTTTTTTTATTACCTTTATTTAACTAGGCAAGTCAGTTATGAACAAATTCTCATTTTCAATGACGGCCTAGGAACAGTGGGTTAACTGCCTGTTCAGGGGCAGAACAACAGATTTATACTTTGTCGGCTCAGGGATTAGAACTTGCAACCTTCCGGTTACTAGTCCAACACTAACCACTAGGCTATCCTGCTGTTCTCAGAAGCCAGAAGTCTTTGCGCACTTCACCAATCTGAGCTTTATGGGAGAGTGGCCAGACGGAAGCCGCTCCTAACAAAAAGGGACATGATGGAAGGCCTGGAGTTTGCAAAAAGGCATATGAAAGATGGAGCATAAGGCAAAAGATTCTGTTGTCTGATGAGAAACAAATTGGCCTGAATGCAAAGCGCTGTCTAGAGAGAAACAGGCACAGCTAATCACCCATCTAACACCATCCCTACTGTATAGCGGTGGTGGCAGCATCTTGCTATAGGGATGCTTTTCAGTGGCAGGGATTGAGAGACTGGTAAGGATACCGCGAACAATGAATGGTGTCAAATCCCTGATGACAACCTGCTTCAGAGTGCAAATGACCTTGGACTGGGGTGAAGATTTACATTCCAACAGGACAATGACCCCAAGCATATAGCCAAAGCAATGCTGGAATGACTTCAGCACAAGAGTTTGAAAGTCATTGAGTGGCTCAACCAAAGCCCATTGAAAATCTATGGAAAGACTTGAAGATTGCTGTTCACCGCCACTTCCCATTTAACTTAACAGAGCTTGAGAAAATCTGCAAGGAAGAATGGGAGGAAATCCCCAAATCCAAATGTGCAAAGCTGATGCAGACGTACCCAAGACGACACAAAGCTGTAATCGCCACCAAAGGTGTTTTTGACTCGGGTGTGAATACTTATGTAAATTATATGTATTTATGATTCAATACATTTGCAAAAATAAATGTTTTCACTTTGACATTATGGGCTATTTTGTGTAGGAAAATTGAATTTGGGCTTTACCCCAACAAAATGTGGAATAGGTTGAGGGGAATGAATACTTTCTGACAGCACTGTATAGCTGTGAACAAATTGCTCTAAACTTTCCAGGAGCACTCTATCTCACTGTTCTCTACCTTCTCACCTGTTGCTAAGTCTTCCAAAACATCAGAAGACAATATTGCCAATTTCCTGATTTCTGTTGTCTGACAGTATTGAGTGAATGCTTTTGTTTGTTGACCACAGTTACTGTCAGTTTTTGTGTCCGATTTACTCAAATGGTAAGAAAACATGGTTTACTTTAGTTCTCACAATCTTTTCAATTCAATAAAATTACATTTGTCAAATTGAAATGTCAATATCAGCACTAAATGTCATTGATCACAAGAATCTGGTTTGATTTTATTTTGAGAGTTTACTGGCTGCCATATCTTTACCAGTTTCTGCAACTGTCTTTTTATATATTAGGATAAACATTTCTGTAAAGTAGATTTTGTAGATTGTAATATGTGTTCACTGCCTTTGTGAAACCGATTGACATCTCTGTAAATTGAATGATTGGCTTTCAGCACAGTATTCATATGAAGCAATAAATGCTAACATTTTAAGTGTGGGGTTTGCTTAATTTGTATCAGTACGTTTTTCAAGTAAATTTTGCTAACTGAATACATCCTTTGAATATATTATGTCCTTATCTACATTTTCAGAGAAAGTTATGAGAGTATCTCCAGATGGCCTTGACACTCAGGCTAATGATACTTATCTGTGTCCCTATGAAACACCTAGTCAGCAGATTACATGAGCCAAGATGTGCTAGACGGGGGTGTTCAGTCAACACACTGGGAATATCTCAATTGCATATTCCTCGCGTCCTCAAAATCCAATGGCGGAGATCAGAGGGGAGGGACCTCTGGCTTTCTGATCCAATTGGTTTTGAGAAGGAGCTGAAGAGAGAGGACACAAGGAGAATGCAATTGAGATCTTCACACTGTTCAACTATAGGAAACAAGGACAGTCAGTCCCACAAGTGTGTTTCCAACCTCTGCAACCTGTCTCTTTAGTGTATATAAATTTGATAAATGTTTCTCATATCGATATCAGGATTTTCACATCTTCCATACAAAAATATAACAAGGGGTATTTGGAGACACAGTCAACTGGTAAAATGTTAGGCCTACTACTGAGCCATGGAATACAATAATAAATGTTTATCATAAAGTTGATGTACTTATGACATAATTATGCTGCAACGGAGACAATGTACATTCTGTCACACAGGTTATCAAGGAAGGTCCTAAGAAATAGCATCACCTTAAAGAGGGATTACCAAATGCCTGGCCTTTATGAGTCATCAGATTTGCAAACAAAAAGGAGGATCCCATTTAAGGGACATTGTGTAACTAACCTTTGGCAAGACATGGACTTCATATTTCACCATGGGAATATACTGGGTCCTGCCTGTATATGGCTCAATGTAATTCTCTGTAGAGATGACATGGGATAGTTTCCTGGACCCTGATTAAACCTAGTCCTGGATGAAAAAATTAATTTTCAATTGATAGTTGTTGGTGAATAATCAGAATTGGTTGGTAACAGGTAAGATGTTTTATATTCATCATATGTTTGTATAATTATCCCATAATTCTACTATTAACTTTTTTAATCATGATTATAATACAGATCAGTATCTCAATGCATTCTTAATCTAAATTACTACAATTTACATGGTGTAGACCTCTTCAATCAACCTGATACCACAAAAGTATAAACAATTTTAATGGCACAGTTGACCAACCCCCCCTCTCAGGCACTGCATCTTCTGGCGTCTCTTTCGTTTTTCTTCAGATAGCTTTACAGTTCAAAGTGGACGGCCCATGATAATGTCCCAATTCCAATGTCTCATCTTTACCACTCATGTCTTGTCCATTCGTCAACCAATATACCAGCATCATAAGAAAATGTTAGAACAGATCTTTCTCCATGATCACTCCAAGTGGACTCTCACAGTATGAGAGAAACATGAAAGAAAAGCAGTTGATAGCTTAGATCTGATACTGTACACCAATTTCTGGCTTGGTTCTTTTCTCTCGATAGAAGTGGTTTGGAAAGCCTCCTTCAACGCCTTTGTCACCCTTCTTCAGCCAGTTAGAGGGGGTTTTGAGGTACACACACCATTCGGTTCAATTATCTCTTCCATGCATTAAGATACCGTCTGATGTCACTTTTCATGATAACCTCGAACAGATCAGAACAACAGTTTAGTTCAGTTCATTAACTACATGATAAATGATTACTTTTACCAATTATTCTTAATAGACATATCTAAACATATTTCACAGAGAATATCAAAACATTCTATTGAAACTATTCTTTCAAATTGGTTTATACTCCCCATCTCACTGTCAACTCCATCGTAGAGCCAAGGATCAAGAAGTTAGACCTATACAGAGAGATGTGAAGATGTTTTATATTCATCATATGTTTAAGTTACTTCTCATCAGAATGTTATTTTTGTATAATACTGTGGCGGGGTTGCAGTATCTGTTCTATGTCAAGACTAAGTTGCTTGGGCCGGAGAGAGGGGAGAGGTCAAGCGTGTATCTCTTGGCTCCACAATGTCTGTGTGCCAGTCAGTGTGTCTCTGTGATCTTGTCAAGATAGGATGGATTTGATATATGCCTGTTGATATGGAGGATTGGTTTATGGTTCTGAGTTTGAGAAAATAACATAGTTTAGGAGACAAAGCTGAACAATAAATTATGCCTATGCTGTCTGGATATGTGTGTCTTTGCTATAAAGGATCTCAGTAACAATGTGAGAGGGACTCTCAGAGAATTAATTGATAGACACTGAATTGATCTGAGAGTCACAGGGTTGTGATAGAGCTCATATAATTAAAGATGGACTTTGTGATAACTAACTCTGACTTGTGTGTGGTTTGCTCTCATGATTTGGTAAATAGAGGAAATTTCCACGACATAGTTTCCATTGAAAGTGCATTTTAGTCCAGGACTAAACTGGGTCTGGGTCTGAGAAACTGGCCTTGTACCTTTTCCACAATGACTTGTATGCTGATTTAAATTTCCTCATGTCACACTATTACCATGATCAAAGAAAAATGTCAAGTCAAGGGCTCTTCCTTTTAGGTTTAGTAGTCTAAATTAGCAGTTCAGTTAGCAGTTTAACATCTTTATACCTATTATTTTGTTCCCCCGCCTGTCTGTTGCAGTAGTTCTAGCAGGTTCACTTGCCTTGGACTGACTGGACTTCTTACACTGATGATGGGGCAATAGAAGATGAACAATAGCAAATCTTCTCAAGAACTCACTATGAACTAATTGATCCAGACAGTAGGCATATATTCCTAATCCCTTGTGTCATGTGATCTACATCAGTCCTTGCCCAGTCTCTACCATCAGTGGAGAATTGTCAGACAAGGGGTAATATAGTAACTCACTGTTTCTGTCCGCATTGTTTTTGTTTATGTGTGGTACCTTTATGGAAATATATATATTTTTTCAGTAATAGTACAGACACAGTGGACTGATTAAAAAGTTGCAGTTGTGATGGAAATTAAGTTGGAAGAGCAAAATCATATGTGGAACTTTCAACCATGAGAGACAACTTCTTCAACTAAGGAGTCCAATCAAACATGAGCGACAACACCTTCAACTAAAGAGTCTCATCACAGTATTTGAGAACTATTTCCGTGATACCATATCACCTCCACCCTACCTGACACCCTAGACCCACTCCAATTTGCTTACCGCCCCAATAGGTCCACAGACGACGCAATCGCAACCACACTGCCCTAACCCATCTGGACAAGAGGAATTTAACATCATAGTACCCTCCAAACTCATCATCAAGCTTGAGACCCTGGGTCTCGACCCCACCCTGTGCAACTGGATACTGAATTTCCTGATGGGCCGCCCCCAGGTGGTGAGGGTAGGTAACATCTCCACCCCGCTGATCCTCAACACTGGGGCCACACAAACAAGGGTGCGTTCTGAGCCCTCTCCTGTACTCCCTGTTCACCCACGACTGCGTGGCCATGCACGCCTCCAACTCAATCATCAAGTTTGCAGACAACACTACAGTGGTAGGCTTGATTACCAGAGGTGAGGGCCCTCGGAGTGTGGTGTCAGGAAGATAACCTCACACTCAACGTCAACAAAACAAAGGAGATGATTGTGGACTTCAGCAGCGCCTCTTCAACCTCAGGAGGTTGAAGAAATTCGGCTTGTCACCAAAAGCACTCGCAAACTTTTACAGATGCACAATCGAGAGCATCCTGTCGGGCTGTATCACCGCCTGGTACGGCAACTGCTCCACCCACATACCGTAAGGCTCTCCAGAGGGTAGTGAGGTCTGCACAATGCCTCACCAGGGGCAAACTACCTGCCCTCCAGGACACCTACACCACCCAATGTCACAGGAAGGACTTAAAGATCATCAAGGACAACAACCACCCGAGCCACTGCCTGTTCACCCCGCTATCATCCAGAAGGCGAGGTCAGTACAGGTGTATCAAAGCAGGGACCGAAAGACTGAAAAACAGCTTCTATCTCAAGGCCATCAGACTGTTAAACAGCCACCACTAACATAGAGTGGCTACAGCCAACATACTGACTCAACTCCAGTCACTTTAATAATGAAAAAAATTGATGTAAAAATTTATCACTAGCCACTTTAAACAATGCCACTTAATATAATGTTTACATACCCTACATTACTCATCTCATATGTATATACTGTACCCTATACCATCTACTGCATCTTGCCATCTTTATGTAATACATGTATCACTAGCCACTTTAAACAACGCCATTTTTATGTTTACATACCCTACATTACTCATCTCATATGTATATACTGTACTCAATACCAGCTACTGCATCTTGCCTATGCCGTTCTGTACCATCACTCATTCATATATTTTTATGTACATATTCTTCATCCCTTTACACTTGTGTGTATAAGGTAGTTGTGGAATTGTTAGGTTAGATTAGCACAAGCATTTCGCTACACTCGCATTAACATCTGCTAACCATGTGTATGTGACAAATAAAATTTGATTTGATGGGTCAGCGACTGAGTGAGGAGAGTGATTCAGACCAGGAAATTGATGTTGCAGAGCTGCAGGACTGGTATAAGAAGTTTGTGGTGGAGTGCCCAAGTGGAACACTCTTCATGCACGAGTTCAAGAGCTTCTTCGGTGTTACTAACAACAAGAACGCTACCGATTATATTGAGAATATGTTTCGCGTATTTGACAAGAACGGAGTGAGTAGCCTACAGATTACAGTCATCTGATGGGGGCCTTTGAGGGCCACAGTGTCCACATGTCCTTCAAGTGATAACTGTTGAACATCACTTTCTCTTCATTTCTGTATTTCTTGATGAGTATCATAAAATTAGTTTATAATTTCTTTCCTTTGCAGGACAATACAATTGATTTTCTAGAGTATGTTGCAGCCTTGAACCTGGTCTTGAGGAGCAAGTTGGAACATAAACTGAAATGGACTTTCAAAATGTATGACAAAGATGGAAGTGGCTGCATTGACAAGACAGAGCTGCTGGAGATTGTAGAGGTAACAGACGTTCAAAGATTAGTGTAGGATAACATAAAATATCCCATACATATATGATGGTGAGGACGCTTTCTTTACCCTCTTACTGTTCTCTGACAGCTTGATCTGTGGTTTTAATAATGTAATGATTTAGCAGGTTCTCACTGTGATTCCATATCCTTATGACTGTGTGCAACATATTATTGTGTGTAACAGTCTAAAGTATTTGGAAAATTGGACCATTGGACAATGGGTGTTAGTAATGTTTTTCCCTCATTGTAAACAGTGTTTGGTTTCAGTAGTTAGTGAGTCATGCTAACTGTGTCTTCCCTCAAGGGAGTTGTCTCTGGATGAGTTCATCGGCGGGGCCAGGAAGGACAAGTGGGTGATGAAGATGCTGCAGATGGACGTCAACCCTGGGGACTGGATCAGTGTACGGCGACGCAAGAGCTCTGAAGCTGAACCTCTGTAATAAGTTTATAGACTTCTTTCAATCAAAATTTGAATCCATCTACCAGCAGCTTCAGCTATCCTGTGCCCTGCCCCTGTGCCCAGGTGGTGGCTGACACTACCACCATACCCATGGGGACTATGGACTCTTGTGCAGAGGGGGCAACCGTTGCTGTATTACCCTCTCTCCCCATAACCTGCACACCACACACCATCACTTGTTGCTTCTTTCATAACTTTCTTTGTTTTCTCTTTTGAAATCCCTAATGTGTACATATCTGCGTGTTTCTGTTCCCACTGATGGTTATGTGTGTGTTCTACTGCCCATGATTTCATTTTGTATGTGCAGTGTAAAGTAAAAGTGACCAGTTTTCTCCATCTCTATATGGTTGATAGACAACATGCAGTGGCAGATCGTAAAGTTTATTTTGCAATTATGTTTTGCTTGGGAAAAATATCAATGGTTAGAGCTGACAATGATATAGTATTCCGGTAGCAGACTTGGTTGTTACATACAGTATCTGGCACAATTTTTGCATTTGTAGAACAACTCATTTTGTGTATGTTGAACAGTAAATGTGTATGAAGATGTATAATAAACACACCAATGTTGACCTATTTTATGGAAAGTAAGTCTATTATATAACCCTGAATAAATGCACTATCAATTTCAGAGTATATGAGGGTAGCTCGTACATCACAATATCATAAATAACCTGACAATATGGAAACCATACTGCCCATCTTTGACAGTATTCACTTCATCACATTCCAGAATGGATGATGGAGGTAGGTACTGGAGCAGGAGCAGAATCAACCTTCAGCTCCTCCTACCTCTATATACTTGTAGATATGAAATGATTGGATATGTTTAAGCAGCTTCACCTTGGGTAATGGCGGTAGGCAGCAGACAATTGCGGCTGGTAGAGCTTTATGAGTCGACGAGACATGGCGGCAAATTCAAGATACAAGAACCATTTGCTACTACAGCTGATGAAGGAGTGGAAAGTGCGTGGAGGTTTGTGGAAATGGACATCAAGGAAGAAGGAAAGGAGCTAAGTGTAGAGGGAAGCAGTGTGGTGAGGAATATTTAAGTCAAGTACAAAGAGAAAAAATGTAACCTGACAAGAGTGAGGATGAATTACCTGTGGTGCCATGTGCGGGTTTGAGCCTTTTTTGAGAGAACAGATCCTTTCCTTCTTGTGGATCCATATGTGATGTCAGGTTGGGTGGAGAAGAGGTTGGGGACTGTTGAATCGGTGAAAGTAACTCGAAGTGGACTCGTGATGATATTTGTGTGTCTTCCGCCAAGAGGGAGCGGGCACTCTGCACCACGCACCTTGGGACAAGACCTGTGACTTTCTTTGCTCCCTGGATCAGGGTGCCATTGAAAGTAGTGATAACTGGTGTGGTGTGAATGTTGAGAAGGATCAACTGAAATGGAAGATTCCCGGTGTTTGTGACGTACAGCGTTTGGTGCGACGTAGACCCGGTGGAGAGCGTGATGAAACAGAGTCTGTCTTTACCCAACAAAGTCAGTTAGGATGTTTACAGTATTTTAGGTGTCAAACTTATGGTAATGTTGCAGCAGTGTGTAAGAGGGAGATTCCTAGATGTGAGAAGTGTGCAGGAGGGCATGAGACAAAGGAATGTGTGGTATGGGTGGGAAAAGCTGTGTGTGTGTTAACTGTAGGGGTACCCATGTTGTTGGAGATCAGAAGTGTCCGTGAGAGAAAGGCAGGTCGAGGTTGTCAGGGTCAGAGTAGTACAGAAGGTGTCGTATGATGAGGCAGTTAAGAGAGTAGTAGAGGAAGATGGGTCCAGGGTGAGGGATCCTAAGACGATCCCTGTGAGTAGCCCGAGGCCAATAGAGAGTGATAGGAATAACATGTTCTTCAGTAAGGTTAGCTTCTTAGCATTATTAGCCATGGTTATCAACTGTACCACAGAAATGGAATGTAAATCACAGAAAATATATGTTGTGGTGGCAGCTGCAGAGATGTACTTGGGTGTACAAAATGTTACTGCAAAAGAGTTACAGCACGGTGTGTTGAACAATGCCCTCTCAGGCTGACGGCCGGGCATAGGATCAGATAGAGCCAAAGTAGTGGAATAGTGGTGAGGTTTTAATGGGTGTAGGGTTAGTTGGTAGGGCAATTTTTATTTATTTGTATTCGTTCTTATTTCCCTCCTCTTTGTGTGTCACAGTGTAATTAATTCACAAGCCAGAACAGTAGGCTGACACAACAGGGGGCAGCATGCACCTCTAACGTTAATATTTGCCAACCACGATAATACCATCGAAGAAGAACAAGAAAACGCGTCAACATCACTTTGCCTTCTGATAGGCTTACTTATACCATGTGGCAAAGAGGAAGTAGATGCTAGCTCCATAATAGAGGGTTTATGCTAGAAGGGATACAGTTTTTGTCGAATTAACGTCAAAAGTTTTTTTTTTTTTTTCATTTGATCTAACCCTAACCTAATCATCCCAACCTGCTGCGTAAATTCTAACCTACGAAAAGTCAAATCTGACAAAAACTGGATCCCATCTAGTTCTAACCCTTATAATACCTACGTTGGTGAAATTGAAAGAGAAATTTAACGACTTCGACACTAGCTAAGTAAATTGATACATTTGGTAAAATGCACCATAGCTAGTTGCCGTGTGCAAATTTCAGACAAATGTACCGGCTCTGTAGATGCTAAAGCTAGGGTCAGGGAGGCACTGCATAGCCAGCTGTGACTGTAACGTTAGTGATATAACTAGCTAATGCAGTTTTAAATGATCAATGCACTTTCATTTGCTCGCAGCAGCATTGCTTTCCCTCGCAGATTAACAAAACAGATTGCCTATCCGTCCCACCTGGTTGACTACAGCTCACCTGCCAAAGTAATGTCAACTGTATCTGTGGAGCCAGTGCGCTCTATTGACAAATCGAAGGTAAGTGGCCAGCATGAAAACGCCTTAGTTAGCTAGTAGGTAATGCTGTCATACCGTTGAATGGCATGTAACCAATGGCTATAATATGTTGTTAATTACTGTGAACAGTCCTATTTAGAAAGCTAGCCACTTACCTGGAGCTGAAGAGGACGGGAAAACTCTTAAAAATAAATAATGTGTCTAAGGTTTTGGGTAGTGGTGACTGGTTCTGTGGTGTAATGCTGCTCTCTCCTGCCCAGCCTGCAGAAGGCATCTGGCGCCTACGTCATGTGAAGGGGGACCTGTTCTCCGGTCCTGAAGATGAGGCCCTGGCCCACTGTATCAGCAAAGACTGCCACATGGGGGCTGGCATCGCAGTTATGTTCAAGAAGAAGTTTGGTGGAGTGGCTGAGCTAAAGGAACAGAGTGAGTTGTTCTGTATAATGTATTATTTGTTATTATGCACTGCATGCTATGGAAGTCTGCTGTGATGTGCCCTTCTCATTTTAAAATGGGCCCTGAATTTGGAAAAGCATGGCTTATATCTTAAGCCCATGTCATTGATCAAGATCACTGTTCACTGGTTTTGCTTTACTTCACAGAGAAGGTGCCAGGACAATGCGCTGTACTGAAAGGACACAAGCGTTTTGTGTACTACCTGGTAAGACCGTTGCCTTGTTAGTTTCATTCAACCAACAAACATTTTAAAGCATTTTTTTGTTGTCTCTGGTTGTGTCTTACTCTATTACAGATAACAAAGGAAAAGTACAGCAACAAGCCCACCTATGACAGCCTGAGGCAGAGCCTTGAGGACATGAAGTCTCATTGCTTGAAAAACGGAGTAACTGCAATATCAATGCCTCGGTTTGTATGAATACATTCTACACATAAAAAGGTGTCATTAAATTATTTTAACATGTCAATCATTTCTATTTGATGTATGACTAAATGTTCTATCCCTCTATTCTACAGCATTGGCTGTGGCCTTGATCGACTGAGCTGGGACAAAGTGGAAAAGATGCTTGAGAAGGTATTCCAGCCCACAAGTATCAGTATCACTGTGTACACCCTCCCTGTAAAACCCACAGGGAAACCAAGTCCACGGGGAAACCAAGTTTCCAATAATGTTTTCTGTAAAACAAAATTAAGTTAAACTCACAGACAATATATCAGCATACTGGTATGCACCTGTACAAAGTTTGCCCAAGGCTGTACTTTTGAAAGAGAATAAACACACTTTTCCTTGAAATCCTACCCCCTCTTTATCTCTTCTTTACCCCTGTTTTAATTGTTCTATGAAATGACATGTTCATATTTTGCACTTTAATTACTGTCCTATATAATAGCAATATCATATTCATAGGAATTCTCTCCACCAGAAGGGGGCACCCATGATTGTTTTCTCCACATCACTTCAGTGGCTTGTTCTGTACTGCTTTTTGTCATATGCTGATTTTAAATACCCTGTAACCCTGTAAGTACCTTGCATGAATAATAATAAAGGAAATTGTGATTTTAATTTCACAATATAATAAAATCTGTTTTACACCTTTTCACTAGACCTGTGGTTCTTGTGTAATATACAGAAATGGACTGCTTAGTGTAAATGGTGTTGTCATCATTGGATCATATTCACCTTATGACTAAATGTAGCTATATCACCCATCATACAATACAGGAGGGCATATGATCTTCACAAATACATCTAGTCACTCCTACCTATCTCTTAATTTACTGACTGCTTAATTCACTGTGCTGTGATTCAGGCATTGCTCATGAGTCTTGGGGCGGCAGGTATCCTAGTGGTTAGAGCATTGGACTAGTAACCGAAAGGTTGCAAGATCGAATCTCCTGAACAAGGCAGTTAACCCACTGTTCCTAGACTGCCATTGAAAATAAGAATTTGTTCTAAACTTACTTGCCTAGTTAAATAAAGGTAAATAAATAAAAATGCTATTGACTGAAAGCTACCTTGAATGTGATTCTAATTATATGACCAACAGAGCAGGGTGCACATATGGTGCACATATGATGTAATATTGATCTTGAGTATATTGCACTCTAAATGCAGCTGAAAGACAATGTAGGCACCAGATGTAATGGAGAGTGGGGGTGGGGAATCTGCCACCACAATTTCAAACCCACAGATATGGGAAAGCCCTCCTGTACATCATTAAACTTGATTTGAATCTACACCAAACCAGCTATCCTTTCGATGGATTTCCTGTAGTAACATTACTTGAAATGAAGAGCATATTAAGTTAACAATTATATACATTTGGTTGTGATAACACAAGCTTACAGTTGTTAGCTAGACAGTGTACAGTCTCAGTCTTTGCCCCTTGGCACCCACTCCCTATACCTCCTTCTTTGGTGCACCAATAATTCATGAGGAAAATGCATTAGCCGCTGTGTACACTGCGGCTTCCTCCCTCTGTATTCCTGGCTGGAAGACTGTGCTTCAGCATCACTGCATCCGACCCCCTCCTCCTCCCATCCCCCTTTGCCCAGCAATTAGACTGCACACTGCAGCAGAGCCACCTAGTCGCTCTGCTAGCCCCGGAAAATATCCCTTTAATCTGGCCTCAGACTCCTCTGACACCCCACTGTACTGCAGAGGTTCATCACAGGCTGCAGACATGCAGAGATGGTCATTGCTTATGTCTCAAAAATCCTCCTAACCCTGGCAAAATGCTGCATCCTATCTCGGTATGCCTGTGTTTGTCCTATGGCATTGATTTCTTCCTTAGCTCTCCCTCCCTCCTAACTCTCAATCTCAGTTTTTTTTCTCATGTCCTCCCTCCTTCCATCCTCCCTTCCCCTTCCTTTTTTACGCTCTGCGTATGAATTTGCAGAGCTCAGCACTCTTCTACACGGGCGCTTCAGAGAAAAAAAAGAGAAGAGCTAGGCGGGAGGGGTCCTGATGCACCATGAAACTGCCTCCTCCCAATTAAAACAGAGAGCTTATGTTATTGAAGAGCATCTTAGCCAATGAGGTGGCAGCGCAGGCAGATACAGCAGTAAAAAAAAACAGAAGAACGAGTGGACAAGAAATAAATTGCAGTGAGTGTGTAGTTTTTATCCCTCCCAAGAGCTGATTTTTATCAATTTACTATAGTACTCCAGTCTTAGGGTGATTGTGTGTGGATGTGAGGCAAGAGTTCACAGAAGGACTGAGGAAAGGTGTGTTCTAGGACTATACTGTAGTAGTCCAGGCTTATTCATTCTAACTCTGGAAATAAGAGAAAGTCATTATTGAAGGAATATTTATTCTCTTTTCTTCATTGTCGTTTTTGTTCTGTCTATGTCAAAGTGCCCTGAAGCCGCTAGAGGAGGTTTTCCTGAGGAGGAAGAGACCCAGCACCCAAGGTATGCTGCTTTTCACATCTACTGTTGGGCTGGTGGGATGCTTTTGAATCTATTTTTCTCTTCATTATCTAATTGATATAATTGAGGGTATGTTTCTCACACTGGGTTATGACATGAAGTGATATGGGATCTAAATCATTGGTAATTAATATTTAGATGTTTTAATTTTAACATAATGGAGACTTGACAGGGAAGGAGAGAGAGGGTGGGGGAAGGCTAGAGCGGGACTCTCTAATGCTTCCAGGCAAGTTACTCTCTGTGCACATGGCTGTCAAGCGCTGCAGTATCCCATTTCAGTCCATAGCGGAGCTTCCCCAGACCTCAGCATCTTGCTGGTGTGTGGCAGGGGGACTGAATATAACCATGTAGTTTTGGTGAATTCAGAGCACACTTGAAGTTTCATGGGACATCTGAAGCTTTTGACAGAATGTACTAAAAACATTTTATAACAGTTTGATGTTGATGGTTCAAATTTGAGGTCAGGTGGGGGACAGGACAGGGGCATAATTTCACTGTGAAATATATGTAATGCAAAATGATAGTCCCGAAATGGGATGGTGTGTGCACTCGTATGTGTGGACTCTCATTTTGTGTGCAGCCGTATGTGAGTACTCTGTGATGTGATGCATGCAATTGGGTTGCTTAGATAACACATGCATTAGGAATGGTGTGTAGAGCTTGATTAGTCTTAATCGGGTTCACTGCTGTTCAGGGACTTTCCTTAGTCTGTGCCTGCAGACACAGTGAACTATCTGACAGGGAGGGTAAGCTGGGCTGTAGGAGTCTCCTTTCAGGTAAAGAGGAGAGCTTCGCTCTCACCCCTCGGTGGTCACACAGTAGGATCCGCAGAGGAAAGGCCAAGGGAATTTTAAAGATTTTATGAAGGGCTACTGGACACATTCTGTAACAGATGGACAAAGTGTTTTTTAAAAATATAAATACATACTAACATCTTTCATGAAGTGTATTTACACTTCTTTTGGTCATTGTAGGGTCATTTTATGTTTTTATGACCTTCAAATGTTTTGGTGTGAATAATTTACACCTGCCAGCAGTGGGCGCTGTTACTTTCATCTGTTAGCCTTTCTAAAAGATTTGAGATGTGTCTGATATCATTATAGATAGTACTGTAGAATGAGTGAAGACTATATTTGAATGATTTGCTGTTTATTTTGAAGGGGCAGCTCTGCTATCCACAGTTGTAGGCTATTTATTTGAAAACCAGGTTCTGTGTTAGTTTGGGAGAGTAGTGTGAAGAATCTGTGTTTTAAAATGATTCACAGACCATGTCCTCATTCTGTCATTGAAAAGCTGCTGCAAAAAGCTTCTGTGGAAAAGCACTCTTTTTATACTGCTAAAATGATTTGGGGGGGATGTTTTATAACCATAGATGGAGACAGGCTCCAGCACTTAAAACAAGCCCAAGTCCTCATAAGTGGAAGGTACCAGTGGTAAGGACAGTAGGCAGGAAGGGAGGAAAGCTAGGGAGGGTAAGGGACCCATTCTCTCCTGACCAGAGCTGTTAACCCCTAGATCCTGGCTCTATAGTAGTCAGACCCAATCTCCCATAGACTCCATAGGAGCTTTGTGAGCTTATCCACTCTAATATGGCAGTTGTGGACCAGGCAGGGAGAAAACCCAGTTTATTATCCATGTATCTTTGCCTTTCTAGAGCATGGTGGCTCTTACAGCGAATGACTTTTGCTTTGAGAGACAGCAGAACTATTTTAGTGTGTCCCGTCCTCAGCATTTTGTTTTACACTACCACTGCCCGCCCAGTACCATAATGATAGACGATTGTACCTGACAAGTAGTACCTAGCCAATTCTGTGAGCAACTTCAACAATCATCACATCCCTTCCTGTGCTTGCCAGTGGCCACAATGAATCACACATGAAAACACAGTCAGAGCAATAATCTTCAAATGGAAAACATCATAACCATGCAGTTTGTGAGGTAGGCCTACTACTGTGTAGGCTACACTTACAGTGAGTCTAACATTAATTGAACAAAAATGACAAAATTATTAATAAAAAACGTAGATTTAGCATTCTGAAAAATGAATCATGTATGAGCTGATGTATATTTTGTAGATGAGGTGAATTACTGTGCCAACAACACTTTAATGACGTTGCCACCCATGGCATTATGGAAAACTGTTCCTCTTCACATTATTCTGGGGATGAGGTGGAGATACTCCCAGCAGGGTAGAGACATCATGCTGAGGAAGACACTCAAATAGCACAGGCGCCTAATGGCAACACTGCAATGATACCCCTCACTGTGCCCCAGTATAAGCTGCTGTCGTCTAAGACTGAAACTGTGAGAAGTTGAGAACCACTGAAATTTGAAGGAGCCTAAAAGTACTTATCGTAATTTAGCATAGTTGGATTTGAAACATCTGATATCTCGCTGTTGGCCAAAATCTTAAGAATATTGTAATCAGGGTAAAACAGCTGGTGGAATCAAGGAGGTATTCAGTCTTCAGTCAGAGGACCAATCACAACAGCAGCTAGAGAATAACTGTTTGCAGAGTGAAATAGTATGCCACCAACTATCCAATCCCTCTTATGGAAGAGACAGGTAATGGATAATCAAATCATGCATGTCAGAATATCAGTAGATTCAATATTCAGGAGTAGTTTCTACTTAAATACCCAAATGAGAATTTGGTAATTTAAGGGTAATGAAAACAAACATCGAATTTCGTTGTTTGTCATTGAGGCATTATGCTACTCTTCCTGGGGTCTAAACAGGAATAAAGTAATACATCATAATAAAACATTACATCATACAATACATTGTGCATAATACAAATGTAATATAAATATAAAATGTACAATATTACAATGTGTGTGTGTCTCTTCATAGTCTGTGATGCTCCGTGAGGTGTTGTTTTATCATTTTTTTAAATAAGATTTTACTGCCAGCTTGAGTTACCTGAGGTGGAAGAGAGTTCCATATAGTCATCATGGCTCTACATACATAGTATTGTGTGTTTCCTAGCCTCTGTTCTGGACATAGAGACTGTGAAGAGAGCCCTGGTGGCTTGTCTTGTCGGGTATGTATGGGTGTCTGAGCTGGAAAATTATGTAGATATATTGAAGCAACATCTCAAGACATCATTCAGGAAGTTAAAGCATGGTTGCAAATGGGTCTTCCAAATGGACATTGACCCCAAGCATACTTCCAAAGTTGTGGCAAAATGGCGTAAGGACAACAAAGTCAAGGTACTGGAGTGGCCATCACAAAGCCCTGACCTCAATCCTATAGAAAATGTGTGGGCAGAACTGAAAAAGAGTGTGCGAGCAAGGACTACAAACCTGACTCAGTTTCACCAGCTCTGTCAGGAGGAATGGGCCAAAATTCTCCCAACTTATTGTGGGAAGCTTGTGGAAGGCTACCTGAAACGTTTGACCCAAGTTAAACAATTTAAAAGCAAATCTACCAAATACTAATTTAGTGTATGTAAACTTCTGACCCACTGGGAATGTGATGAAAGAAATACATCTGAAATAAATCATTCTCTCTACTATTATTCTGACATTTCACATTCTTAAAATAAAGTGGTGATCCTAACTGACCTAAGACAGGACATTTTTACTAGAATTAAATGTCAGGAATTGTGAAAAACTGAGTTTAAATGTATTTGGTTGAGGTGTATGTAAACTTCCGACTTCAACTGTATATGCGCGCTTCAAGGCAAGCAACACTGAAGCATGCATGAGACCACCAGCTGTTCCGGACAACTGTGTGATCACGCTCGCCGTAGCCAATGCGAGTAAGACCTTTAAACAGGTCAACATTAACAAGGCCTCAGGGCCAGGCGGATTACCAGGACTTGTCTTCAGAGCATGCACTGACCAACTGGCCAGTGTCTTCACTGACATTTTCAACCTGTCCCTGGCCGAGTCTGTAATACCTACATGTTTCAAGCAGACCACCATAGTCCTTGTCCCCAAGAACACCAAGGTAACCTGCCTAAATGACTACCATCCCCTAGCACTCACGTCGGTAGCCATGAAGTGCTTTGAAAGGCTGGTCATGGCTCACATCAACACCATAATTCCAGAAACCCTAGACCCACTCCAATTTGCATACCGCCCCAACAGATCCACAGATGACGCAATCTTTATTGCACTCAACACTGCCCTTTCCCACCTACGTGAGAATGCTGTTCAATGACTACAGCTCAGCGTTCTAAACCATAGTGCCATCAAAGCTCATCACTAAGATAAGGACCCTGGGACTAAACACCTCCCTCTGCAACTGGATCCTGGACTTCCTGATTGGCCGCCCCCAGGTGGTAAGGGTAGGTAACAACACATCTGCCATGCTGATCCTCGACACGGGGGCCCCTCAGGGGTGCGTGCTTTGATTTTAATTGATTTACAAGATTTAGTTGAGGTTTAGTGTTTAGCTAATAATTTGTCCCAAATGCAATGCTTTTAGTGTCCATTAGGAGCACATCCTCAAGTAAATAATTCTCAGGGACTGTGAAGCACCTCAGGAAGGGGTAGATTTGGTATAAAGCACCCCAGGAAGGGGTAGATTTGGTATAAAGCACCCCAGGAAGGGGTAGATCTGGTATAAAGCACCTCAGGAAGGGGTAGATCTGGTATAAAGCACCTCAGGAAGGGGTAGATCTGGTATAAAGCACCTCAGGAAGGGGTAGATTTGGTATAAAGCACCCCAGGAAGGGGTAGATCTGGTATAAAGCACCTCAGGAAGGGGTAGATTTGGTATAAAACACCTCATGAAGGGGTAGATGTGGTATAAAGCACCTCAGGAAGGGGTAGATCTGGTATAAAGCACCTCAGGAAGGGGTAGATCTGGTATAAAGCACTTCATGAAGGGGTAGATTTGGTGTCAAGCACCTTAGTATGGGGCAGATTTTGACTGGAGTCTTGTCCTCGCTCATCCTCTCAGAGTGACGTCCCCTGTCCCAGATTGTGTGATACGGGGCATTTAGTGCGCCCCTGGTACTGATGGCGTAGGCAATATAGCGGAGCCAACACTGCTGTCACCCTGACACCACAGTTAGCAGAGTGCTTAGCTCTGCATGTCAGCCATAGAGATGCACTGTGAGCCATTTGTCAAACAAACTCAAAACTCTATTAGATATGGATCACAATGATAAGACTACATTAGAGAGAGGAATCTGAGTGACTGAATGGATCCAGAGCCATTGAGAAAATATCAGGCTCTTAATGGATAAAAGTGAATGCAAAAGGACACAAGGAATGTTCAGGACAGTGATGTTCTCCAGCCATTCTGTACTGCTGCCAGTCTCTGAGAAAGAGTACAGGAGACAATAGAGGAAAATAGAGGACATAACAAATGATTAAGGTGAACATTCTCCCCTGGATGAAGTGTCAGCCTGATAAATACACTGGCGAGGAGAGAACAGTAGAGAACAGGAGAGAACAGTAGAGAACAGGAGAGAATAGGAGAGAACAGTAGAGACCAGGAGAGAACAGCAGAGAAAAGGAGAGAATAGGAGAGAACAGTAGAGAACAGGAGGGAACAGTAGAGAACAAGAGAGAACAGAAGAGAACAGCAGAGAACACTGCAGTTGTACCGTGCTAGCAACCTGGGTACCTCCTCACGCACCACAGGGAAATGTGTGTGTAGGATATTGTATGTATGTGTGTAAGAAAAGGAGGGGGAAGAGGATGAAAGACAGTCAAAGACTGAGCACGAGAATAGGATAGAAAGTGGGTGGTCGAGGAAAGGCAAAAATAGAGGGGATTATTAGGAAGAAGAGAACAAAAGGGGAGAGGATGGGGACATTAGAAAAAAATTAAACAGAATAAGGGAGAAAGATGATGCAAGTATGACAGGGAGAGGATAGAGTGGGAGAGAGAGAGAGGAGAGAGAGTAAGAGAGAGAGAGAGAGGAGAGAGAGGAGACGAGAGGAGAGGAGAGACAGTAAGAGAGAGAGAGAGAGCGTGCTGTACAAAGCTCAGAGCACTGCAGCACATTGCAGTGCCTAGCCGCTGCTGTGTTCTTGCCATCCGGTTCCATGCACTGAAAAGACCCCTATAGCAGAGCAACATAGAGGGTTGCCTACCTGACTGCTTGCTGGCGAACAATACATTGACCAAAAAAATCAGCAACCCAATGTTCCTCCATTCCACTTGAGCTGATAGATGTTTTCTGGTGTGCTGTTTTTTGGGTGCTTGAAGTGTGCTATTGAATGTTCAGAGTTAAATGGACAACACAAGACAATACATCTCATGTAAAGGCTTTTCTGGATTATATGAACCAATCATGACTACACATTCAGTTCTACCCAATGTTACCTGTTGTATTCAGTCATAGGATTTTGTCATTTTTCGCTGTACATGCATACTTTAGCCATATCATAGCAAGCCAAATGTAGCTGATAACCCCAGTACTGCTGTATGGTACGGTACATCATCTTTCAGATCCCCCTCTATGTTTCTCCTATTAGGAACATTTGCATACATCACATGCTTTTGTCCCTGGATAGGATAGCCTAATGTCCTTCAAATAAAGCCAGCTCCCCTACGGGACATGTTGAAATAAATACAATAGAGGGATAAACACATGGCTAGAAAGGACTTGTGTTTGTCTACTATCTGTCTGTCGCTTTGTTGACATGCGCTGTTCTTTTGGCTTTTTAGTTAAGTATACACTGAGCACAGTGGTCAATTTTCTACTCTACACATTCATGCATGTTGAATTAAAACAGATGTAGGCTAGTTATGGGATACCTTGTCCAGGCAACCGCTTCACACAGTTGCATACACAAGGTTGCTATTCTAGGAAATGAAAGATCCAAGTTATTTCTGCATGAGAGGCTTATCTGCTGTATTTGATCTTAGTTACTATCATGTTGGTGTAACACTTTTATCATGTCACTGACTGTGTATTTTGTGGTGTTTAGAGTTATTAGTTCCACTGAGGGGTTTGATGTTCAGTCAGCGTTCCTCTATTTGAGGAGGGCTTGAGTCTGCTATGCCTAGCTGGGTGAGTGTTTGGACTGTGAAGTTTGTTTCCCTACAGCACACCACACTAAGCTTCTCATTTCTGTTGAATCTGTTACCTACATTGCAAAGAGCAAACAGGCAGGTCTGAACTCATCCTAGGTCGGAAATGTATATCTGGAAAAGCCTATCCGATGCTGGAAATAAATTATTTAACTTGGTGAAGCCTTGAGGGCAAAGTAGTGTAGTTTGTAAAACATGTTTCTACCCACTGTATATCAAAGGGCTTTCTTTTTTTTAGAGTGGACTCTCCCCAGTCAGTCCTCAAATAAATTGGAGATCAAAGCATTAGAATACACATGGTTCTCTTGGTCCAATTATGTTTAGGTTATTCAGGTGTGTAATTGCTGCTTTGCTAAGCTTTGTGTGTTTTAGAGCATCCTGGTCTCTCATAAATTCAAATGAGGGCTTTATTTTAACAAACCTACCACAATGGTTAATCTAAGCACAGGCTTAGCAAGCCTATAGGTTCAGGGGTGTGTCATATTTGAGCTATTTTCACTATCACAATTATTGAGTGTTGATGAATAAACAAGTTTGTGGGTGTGTCGAGGCTTAGCCCCCCCCACTGGCCAATCAGAACATGCTCCATGATGAAATATGTGGATGCCTCATGTTGTGTATTCATGTTTTTTTTTATGTATTTACTTGGGATCAACTCCAATGCCAATGTTAGTCCTTTATAGTTTGTTAAATGGCTTATAGAAACTAAATAACAAATTGTTATTCTTTGCTAAATACGTTAACTTGATTCCATTTGCAGTCCACATTGTCATTGCATGTCTTCAATAGTATTCACACTGATATAGGGGCTAGGCCTACTGTACATTATATTATAGCTGAGCATGAACATACCAAACATTGTCAATTATTTATTGATAAGGCCAAAAATAATAATTTGAATCAAATTCTAAGCAAAACGAAACAACAACTTGTTCTAAATAGGCTATGTCAAACTTACAGGCACCATCATTTCCCCCCGTGGGCATATCATATTAAAACAACGCAAACTATGGAGAGTTTTACACACATCCAAATGTTTCACAGTAGCTGGACAAAGACCCAATATAAATAGAAAGGGGAGAATGTCCACTCACCATTATGCTGCTCCCAAATAGGCCTATGTTTTATGAACATAATCGGAACCATCTTACAGTTCAGATCGCATTCACACACGACACATTTCTAGATGTTGAATTGCAAGCGTGCCACGGACATTCTCACCATGAAACCATAAAGGTGAATCATTTGAATATGTTTGGTTGTAATAAAATTAAATGAAAAACAATGTAAAATGTAATATCATAAAACCGGCAGGATAAAAAAGACACACATTGCTGTTAAACCAGCCTTCACTATAGTAGCCATAAGGGAGGGCTTGGGTTTTGAACATATTAAACGGTAAACAAGCCATTTTTACAGGTTACAGATAATTAAATACGAGGTTCGCCGGTATTCACCAAAATTCTAATCTCTCGTTTCATGATGGGCATGGACACCTAGCTGACATCATGGAGGGGGTTTTATGCACGTCCAAAATGGGACCCGCATGGCTAAAATAATGTGGGCCACCTACAAGGAATAGATAAAAAGGAAATGTCAGTACACTGTTTTACTCCTCTCAAACTTGATATTTTGATAAAGCTTTGGTGATTAAGTTTTATTTCCAAGTGGTCTCAGGAGCCAAACCCTTTATTGACAGTCTTGACTACTGTGGGCAGACAAAAAAAAAACTCATTTGAGAGGAGGTGAGGCTATGCTTGGTTTTTAATCAAATTAATCAAATCAATCAAGTTAAATGAAATGGGGAAAAAAACATTAGTTTTAAATGTTTCTAAATGCGAAGTATACATGCACCAAAAGCACATTAGGCTACTCTTGTTCCATGCATATGGGCAGCTGGATAGGCTGCGTTTCCGCTGTCAAAATTCATGCCATAACCAACTGCTTTACCGCTAAAATCACCTTTTGGTTGGTCTTAAATATCCCTACCAGTGCTGCCTGAAATTAGCACCTTGGATCATGTTTTTAAGGATACACCTCAAATATTACCACCCCCCTCATCTGAGTGCAAGCGAGTTGATATAAGACAGGTAAATAGCCAAACCTTGCGTTAGGGCTGGAAAATGGCAGTGCGCCAGTTTGTAAATGAAAAAATTGCAAACTAACATTCGTTTGACACTAGCCCCGCCTTAACGACATACAGAAATAGAGGCCATAGGATTAATATGATAAATGAATGCCATATGGCAGTATCAACATTTTTCTTTTTACTTGACAAATGAGAGCGATAGAGATAGCATCAATCTTAGCATGAGTCTTATGTGGCATGTCAGGCTACCCGCACACTGTCGTTCGAAGCAAGCACTGTCATGTGCATGTGTGTGTGAGTAAGGGTGTGTTGTGTGTATTGGCACTCTTCCAGCGAAGAATGTTTCATCCTTGGTCACGACACAAGGGAAGAATTAAAGAAAAAAAGAAAGGGAGAGTGAGATAAAGGGAGAGAGTGACAGTGTGAGATAGAAAGGGGGAGACGAGAGGATGTAGTGTATTGTAGTAGTGGTGTGAAGGGGTGAATCAGGTGAGCAGAGCTGCACCCGTGACTCTGAGTGCTGCACCCGTGACTCTGAGTGCTGCATTGAGCTGCATAATTAATCTAGAGGGGGAGGAGAAAGGGGAGGGGCTAAAGGAAGAGCTCCGGTATGAAGAATATAGTGAGCGGTAGAGACAGTAATGCTACTGGAACGGAGCCAGCCTATTCTTGTGTGAAATATCTCTTAAGGAGGCGTGCTGAGCTCTGAGTAGATTGTAAGGACGACATATTTTCCTGTAAAATGAAAGAAGGCCCAGGGCCCATTGTGTTTCTGTTTCTATCAGATATATTCAATCAGAGAGACGCAAAACTGCTTGGAGAAGGAAGCAGGGC
The DNA here is from genome assembly GCF_057628025.1 of Oncorhynchus mykiss. Classification (NCBI taxonomy): domain Eukaryota; kingdom Metazoa; phylum Chordata; class Actinopteri; order Salmoniformes; family Salmonidae; genus Oncorhynchus; species Oncorhynchus mykiss. The sequence goes on along the minus strand of NC_143030.1, from coordinate 61,912,854 downwards.
CAGGGATGGAGAGAGGGAAGGGAAGAGGGGATGAATATTCAGAGGAAGCACACCCAGCTATTTGGTCCAGCTCTGCTCTATTATGCTCTGTGTTCCTGTCCCATCTGTTCTCTCGCCCTCAAAGCCAATCACCTTCCACTATACTGCATCCCAGAACGCACTGCTTCTTCTATGCAGTGCCCCCTTTCTCTGACTCAGTCATTTAATAATCAGCCAACTGACTGTAAAATGCTTTCTTATTTGACCCATCTGGTGATAACACCCAGATCCATTCTCTGAATGGGGGCATGATACCGTGGGTGTTTCTCTGATGTGTTGGGACCTTTGTCTAGGCTAATCCTCCTCTTTTTAGAAGGTTGTTCTTGACATGGTGACAGGACCTTGAGTCTTACGTAAGGTCCCGTCTTTCTCTTTCTGTGAGGAGTGTGTAAGAAAAGCTTCCAAGGCTTCCTCTTCTCTCTTTGATTTATAACCGCTGTTTCCCTGCAGAGGAGACTTTCTGCCAGATAAGCCATGCGCTCTGCAGCTCTGCAGTATCACACAAGCAATATGAACAGTGTGTGTGTGTGTATGTGTGTGTATATTTGCGTGGTTGCGTTTGTGTGTGAGAGTGTGTGTGTCTGTCTGTCTTTCAGTCTGTGTGGCAGGTCTTGGTCAAAATGGTCAAGAAGGTGGTGGCGTGGTTTTGGAATATAGGTCCATACCCCTGTCAGAGCTTGCTCCCCCCTAAGCCTCTGCTGTCACTGGGAATTGTATAATCTGGCCCGAGCCTTCACCCATATCATACCACATGGCTGCACCTCTGTCACCTCACCTACCCATCACCGTGGCTCTCCCCATCTCATCCATTTTAAAGTGCTGTAACATGCTAAATTCTCAGTGAGTCTTCATTGCTCTGAGATATGTGGATGTGTAGGTGTGGCGTGACTGTGACACTATAATTTAAGACACTCTAAAACCCGATTTAGGTTGTTTTTGTTTAATCTTTACCTGTTATTCTGTTGCTCTTTGAAAAAACACAATTAAATAACTCTTTCATGTCAGTCCAGTATTATAATCCCAGGTAACATTTTGATTGAAAATGCTAAGAATCATTCTAGCTTCCTTAAGATCCGCCTGCCAACGTCTGTCGGTATTGGTTGGGCTCTATTTCTCTACCTGGGAGCTGAGGGGGAGCATAGAGGCATTTGAAATGCACCCTGTGTCAGCCCTGAACCTCCCAAAGCACAGCTGGAGAGTTTGTAATGTTTGCAATCTCATTTCCATCTCCTGAGAGCCACCAGACCAGACTTAAATTACAACAGTGACATTACCCCGAATACGCACTGCAAAGCTGAAACCAAGCATGGAGGTGAGGTCCCTCCCTACAGTATGGGAGCTCACAGGTGATGGGGATCATATAGGGTTTCCACTAGTTACCACAGCCACGAAGTCAACATTTCTGAAAACTAAAATATTGTTTTTTAAGGTTAGGGTTAGGCATAAGGTTAACAGTGTTGTTCAGTTTATGGTTAAGATTATGCTTAGGTATGAAATTACATTTTAAGAAGATCAATTGTAGAAATAGCATGGTATAGGACTTTGTGGCTGTGGTAACTAGTTAATGACTGTCAAATCTTTTATGCTTCTGGTTTCCCATTTATTTTCTGCCTTGATGATTCTGCAAAGGGCATTTGGCATACATTAAGCTCCCTATATACACTCCCAAAACAAGTGGCAAAGCATTTCTGTTTAAAAACAATGCCTATTTACATTTTCTGTCAACCAAAATATGAAAAATGAAGAGACATATTCTGGCCCAGTTTTTATTCGATTCCCAGGGTCTTTGCAGTGTAAAAACAAAGTTGCCATTTCCCAACATTTCTGAGTTATAAAACCGCCCATCTGACATTAAGAATGCCGGGAGTGATGTTTTTCCCAGTTCCAAGAATCTACAATTCAATATCTCCCCCGAAATGTTGTTGCTGTATACCCCCACACATCATGACCAGATTTTATGGTACACCTCACACTAAAAAGCAATGAACCTTTCTATTCTGTCTTTCTATTCAGCTAGCTCTTGTACTCTGGTGAAGTACGCCTTGAGGTCCTCTGGGATATCTATTTGAATGGCCAAACAGCCAGACTTAAGAGATCACTGAAGGAACACACACAGGTGCCAGAGCTGGGAGGAAAGTTTGCCAGAGAGAGCGGAATTGCACCTTTAATAACTCATTCTAACTCCTTTAATGACCCACTTGAGTGGGTGCTCGACTACAAGGTTGTTTCAATTAATTGAGTTTTGGAGACCAGTGACCAGGGAAAGGACAAGGCATACAGAGCAGATCCTGTAGGCGGCATCAGTGCTGCCGCCTGTCTGTCACCTTCCCCTTAATAACCTAACGTAGCAGGCGTAAAAGAAATGCCTGAAACTAAATGCCCCACATTTTGGAGTTAAAAAACTGTCGGGGGAGGTTCTCTTCTGCACTGTTCAACCAATCCAGCAATTGGGGAGGAGGAATTAATGTTGAGAGATTTGCCTTGTTAATATTCCGGATAGAAAAATTTCAGAGAGCAAGCTAGCAAACATGCCGTAGTTCATCCACTATATGTTTCACTGGGGACAGTAAACAGCAAGGCCTCATCCAAAAGCGGAAGTCGGTCACAGGCTCTTTTACCCTGAAAACCGTATGTCTCCCGATTTTTGCCAATGGCGCTGAGGGTGCCTTTCTTTTGGTGTTAGAACTCACAGAGAGACAGAACAATAACAGCAAGGAAACCTCAAGCAGACACACTAACATATCACTCCTGTTCTACAGAAAGAACAAAAATTGCTTTTTTATGGAATTACTTTTCTTGTATCGTGGCATAGAATATATTTTGGCATATTCATTTTCAAAAAATGTATGATATTTTGCTGAGGTAAAACAACCAACACATTTTCCATTTAATGACACAAATTTGTGTTTGAACATATTTGAAGAGTACAAACCTGTATGGACATAGTAAATTAAAGGATATTACTCATGCTGATGCTGTAACGTCTCACGAGCTGCCTTACCTACAATAGGTGCTACATTCAACCTTGATTTGGAGTTCCCCAATCAAAGTGTTTGAGTGGCAGTTCACTTAAGATTGTTTAGATTAGAAGAACTCAGTATAGTGTGATCTTCTCCTCTCTGGTCATTGTGCAGATGCCACCCCTAAAAACAAGCTTTTTATGAGATAAGGGGGTGAAGTTAATTTATTCTCAGTGCAACTTGAGTTATGAGTCACACCATATTGTTAAGAAGTATTTCTCTGCAAGCAGGGCAATCAATTGTGTGATTCTGTCAAATTGTGGTACTCTCAAGTCCCATATAGGATACATATTTTGTTGTTCAGTTAGTTAACCTTGAAGTGCTTAGGGAACGTATAAAGGATAATATAATAGAATGTATTATATTTCTGTTGTGTGACATGGTTTTTGTGTGTCTGTGTGATTGTGTGTCCTGCTCCATGGGCTTCTCAATTAAAGTCCAAGCAGTTTGCAGAAGCGTTTAGATTTCTCCATCTCTTCCAGTAGGGCCTAAGTAGTGGCAAAAGGTGAATCACTCAAGAAGAGCTTCACTTGACAACATTGGCCACTGTTCTTGAAATTTCCAAATTTTCAAACAGCAACCTTGATTCACTGTCATAAATGGTTCATCCACAGTCTGCAGGCCTGTCATTTGTAGAGGAAGAGGGTGTTAGGGCTTCTTGCTCCACTATTACATATCTCTAACAAGGCCTTTGAAGTCAGGTTTGATCTTTCCCTCTCATCCCTCTGTGGTTTGTGAAGGAAACCCTAGACATGGTGGTGGACATTAGTTAGAGAGCAAGGTGAATTATTCATTAGGGCTGTCTCACTCCTTTATGAAATTATGGTGATTCAAGCAGTGAGCTGCTTCGTACTACTCAGTATCCATGTGATATTGCTGTGCATGACACTGTGTTGTAGACTATGTGTGTGATTGGATTGATGTGACTGGTGGGGTAGGTATGTATGCGCCTGCACCACTCGTAAGGTAGCGGGCAAACAACTCTTCCCCTTCCACGTAATAGATGTCCCTCTTTCTTTACATCACGTATTTTCTTTCTCTGTTGATTTGTCCTTTGCTTAGATCACTAAGCATTGCATTGTTTTCTATGAATCTATAAAGCAGGAATAGCCAGTGAGATGAATGTTCTGCACCAAGGCAACAGACTGTAACATGGTGGAGATAGGGCTGTTGTGGTATTACCGCTACACTAGCAGTCATAACTGTAGTACAATTCCACGTAACTTTTATGCACTCTAGACATGCTTTGGTAGTACCCAACTTGCTAACTACCATCAGTTCCTAATGGCCTGGTACTCAGGGCTTTATTGTCCCTCTAACCACTCTCACACAAACGATTTACTGCTGATACCGGACCAGGCCCAAATCCCCATCATTCACATGAAGAAGAGACGCAGATACAGGGGACGCAGGTCCAGGTGCCTGGTGAGAATTCATCGGTGAGTGGGTAAGCCGCCTCTACCACCCGTCCTATTGTTCAATATGTAATAATTGGATAATTCACTGGATGAGCTCCATTCAAGACTATTCTACCAACGGGACATTAAAAACTGTAATATCTTATGTTTCACTGAATCATGGCTGAACGACGACATGGATAATATACAGTTGGCTGGGTTTTCTGTGCATCGGCAAGACAGAACAGCTGCCTCCGGTGAGACAAGGGGTGGTAGTCTGTGTCTATTTGTCAATAACAGATGGTGCGCTATTTACCACCACAAACCAATGCTGGCACTAAGACCGCACTCAACAATCTGTATAGGGCCATAAGCAAACAAGAAAATGCTCATCCAGAGGCGGTGCTCCTAGTGGCCGGGGACTTTAATGCAGGGAAACTTAAATCTGTTTTACCTCATTTCTACCAGCATGTCACATGAGCAACCAGAGGGAAAAACATCTCTGGACTACCTTTACTCCACACACAGAGACATGTACCAAGCTCTCACTCATGCTTCATTTGGCAAATCTGACCATAATTCTATCCTCGTGATTCCTGCTTACAAGTAAAAACTAAAGCAGGAAGTACCAGGGACTAACTCAATACGGAAGTGGTCAGATGATCAAGATGCTAAGCTACAGGATTGTTTAGCTAGCACAGACTGGAATATGTGGAAAATGTTCTGGGATTCGTCCGATGGCAATGAGGAGTATACCACATCAGTCACCGACTTCATCAATGAATGCATCGATGACATCATCCCCACAGTGACCGTACATACCCCAAGCAGAAGCAATGGATAACAGGCAACATCCTCACTGAGCTAAAAGGTAGAGCTGCTGCTTTCAAGGAGCGGGACTCTAACCCGGACACTTATAAGAAGCCCCGCTATGCTCTCAGATGAACCATCAAACAGACAAAACGTCAATACAGGACTAAGATTTAATCCTACTACACCGGTTCCGAATGCTCGTTGGATGTGGCAGGGCTGGCAAACTATTACGGACTACAAAGGGTATCCTTTCCTACCAGACAAGCTAAATTACTTCTATGTGTGCTTCGAAGCAAGCAACACTGAAGCATGCATGCAAGCAACACTGAAGCATGCATGAAAGCACCAGCTGTTCTAGATGACTGTGTGATGACACTCTCCATAGCCGATGTAAGACCTTTAAATAGGTCAACATTCACAAGGCCGCAGGGCCAGATGGATTACCTGGACATGTACTCAGAGCATGCGCTGACCAACTGGCAAGTGTCTTCACTGACATTTTCAACCTGTCCCTAACTGAGTCTATAATACCTACATGTTTCAAACAGACCACCATAGTCCCTGTGCCCAAGAACACCAAGAGAAACTGTCTAAATGACTACCGACCCGTAGCACTCACGTCTGTAGCCATGAAGTGCTTTGAAAGGCTGGTCATGGCTCACGTCAACACCATCATTCAAGAAACCCTAGACCCACTCCAATTTACATACCGTCCCAACAGATCCACAGATGACACAATCTTTATTGTACTCCACACTGCCCTTTCCCATCTGGACCAAAGGAACAACTACATGAGAATACTGTTAATTGAATACAGCTCAGCGTTAAACACCATAATGCCCTCAAGCTCATCACAAAGTTAAAGAAAAGCATTTTTTTTGTCCATTAAAATAACATCAAATTGATCAGAAATACAGTGTAGGCATTGTGAAAATGTTGTAAATGACTATTTCAGCTGGAAACAGCAGATTTTTCATGGAATGTCAGCTAATCCACGTTTATCATTTTAAAAGGCTAATTGATCATTAGAAAACCCTTTTGCAATTATGTTAGCACAGCTGAAAACGGTTGTCCTGATTAAAGAAGCAATAAAACTGGCCTTCTTTAGACTAGTTGAGTATCTGGAGCATCAGCATTTGTGGGTTCGATTACAGGCTCAAAATGGACAGAAACAAAGACCTTTCTTCTGAAACTCGTCAGTCTATTCTTGTTCTGAGAAATTGTCAAGAAACTGAAGATCTCGTACAACACTACAACACTGTGTACTCCTCCCTTCAGAGAACAGCGCAAACTGTCTCTAACTAAAATAGAAAGAGGAGTGGGAGGCCCCGGTGCACAACTGAGCAAGAGGACAAGTACATTAGAGTGTCTAGTTTGAGAAACAGACGACTAGAAGGCAAGCACACTGGAGTCGCCTCTTCACTGTTGACGTTGAGACGGGTGTTTTGCGGGTACTATTTAATGAAGCTGCCAGTTGAGGACTTGTGAGGCATTTGTTTCTCAAACTAGACACTTGATTGTACTTGTCTTCGAGCTCAGTGTGCAGGGTATCTTAACAGTACCTCCGCACATTGACTCGGTACTGGTACCCTCAGTATATAGCCTTATTGTTATTTTATTGTTACTCTTATTTTTTTACTACAGTTTATTTAGTAAATATTTTCTTAACTCTTTCTTGAACTGCACTGTTGGTTAAGTGCTTGTAAGTAAGCATTTCACGGTAAGGTCTACACTTGTTGTATTCGGGCATGTGACAAATAACATTTGATTGTTGTGGATGGTGTTTCACAGCCTAACACAACGAAATGGACAGCGCTTTCTAAGGTGATGAGAATGAATTCAAAACACCCTTTTTAGAGTTTATGCATATAAAAATTGTGCCATTATACAACACATAGACTACTGCATATTACATTACATTTTGCAGAAAAACACAAAACAAAACTGATTTAAGATGTCTTAGGTACATAATTGGTCTAGCCTTTACTAAAAAATGTAACCAATTTGAGTAATTGCCTCTGAATGTGGAATATATTATTAATGATGTACTGGTTACCTTATGGTCCAAAATGTATATCCATGAGTCCATGAGAATGTATAGCCCTCGCCATGCTGTTGGTTTGTTGATTGTGCAAGGCGGCTCAGAGTTAGCCTACAATTAGTGAATTTGTATTTGATTTTGAATAGCCTAGTAATAGGCAATTTTTTACATTTTCGTAATGAATTGAGTGACATTACCTTCAGCTATACATAACATCTCAACACCATGTATTTCCATCTCCTCCTCTCTCTCGTTTATTCCTTTCTTGAGCAGGCAGAGGGGCTGTCAAAAAATATGTTTCTTTGCAAAAACAGATTTCAGTTGATTTCCCAAATTAAGCACTGGGTAGCTGCAGCAACGAAGTTTGAGAGCCCATGATATACAGAGTTTGGGTGGAATATCACCTGTCCAGCAGCGAGAGCATGCTCCTCAAACAGTGGTTATTCGTGGAGTGAAATAAGTGTTCTTATATTTATTTCTCAGCTGCTCATATAAAGCACATGCTCCACTATAAAACGGGAAGTAGCCTACAAAACGGATCGGCGGGAATGTGCGCTGGCTCCACTCGCTATTTGAGTGCACTCAGATGACGTGTATTTTTTTCCCCCTGCACATTTGATAATGAGCCATTTTAAGTTGAAACTAATTTTACATATTAGTAAAGACAAGATTAAATTGGACCATTCTAAATCAAAACTAATTGTACATATTAGCAAAGACAAGATTAAATTGAGAATAGTCAGATAGGGAAAATATGATCACTTGATGAGAGAACAGCTGTGCAGCCTGAGGTGAGGAACAGAGCCCAAGCTTTTTTTGTGTCACGTTCGTTTGTAGAGATGGACCAAGGCGCAGCGAATGTAGAGTTCCACATGCTTTAATAATAGTTAAACTTAACAAAACAAAACAATAAACTAACAAACCGTGACTACAGCAGTACAAAGTGCACTAACTCCAAACACAGTAACATAAACAATATCCCATAACCCACAGGTGGAAAAAATTATACTTAAGTATGATCCCCAATTAGAGACAACGATTACCAGCTGCCTCTAATTGGGAATCATACAAATCACCAACATAGGAAATAAACCTAGTACGCCCTGACCTACTCTACCATAGAAAATAAATGCTCTCTATGGTCAGGACGTGACATTTTGCTACTTCTTTCAAATCATCAATAGTGTATAGTCGCGCTATACAGCCCATAGGCCTATATGTTTTGATTTCTAAGACATTCTAAGGTTTGTATCATTCACAACTAAAGTTGCCAAAAAAAACTCTAAATCTAGCTTATAGGACCTGTTTCAAATAATCACTTTTACGCTCAACATAGCAACTCGTTCTGTAATGGGAAAAATATCCTTTCTATTTCATTCAGCTAAATTCAATTATATTCTTCTCACTATAAAATCAGATAAAATAAAATAAGGGCACGGTATTTATAAGCATATCTTGTCTGCAAAATTAAAAAGCCTACAGCCTATGGCATTGAACATAGCCAGATAACATAGGCCTACAGTGGGCCAACTCATATTCTGATCTTCTTAAATATGTTTTCTTCATATGATAACGTTTCTTTAGATCTGACTAAAATAAATAATGGATTTGTTGTGATTGGTGTGTATTAAGTTGATTTATTATACTTTTTTAAAAATGAAGATGTTCCAAAGGCAGGCATCAGCTGCTTGTATGCATGGAGGCCTGGAGATGTTAAACATGTTTATGTTAATTAACTGTCAAATACTGTGAGACCAGCAGTCTTCAACATGACAATAACCAGCGAACAAAATGTTACGACTGCCACAGTCCTAGGTAGAGATTCCTGAATTCACTTGGGTAACATTAAGAACAACCCATTGGTGTGTATTTCATATTCTTATTATAAGAATTAGCTGAAAAACGGGTATATTAAAGGTGAAACAAGAGAGGATAATACATTTGAATTAGATGATATGCATAGTCCCTCTAATTTGAAATACATGTATTTTAGTGTATTTGAACTTGTTCTTTTTTAATCTACATTGCTCTCCATTTTGATCACATTCCCCCATTAAATTACATAGCCATGAATTCTTCATTGCTCTCAACCTTTTAAAAATGCAGCGCTGCTTTAATTTCTTATCAAAGAGGCTGGAAATAGTATGACACAAAGCAAGCAGGAGGACAGAGGAGAGGAGATACAGACTCATTTGATTAGGCAACAAAGCCTCTCTCACCTCCCCATTGGCCTTTTGGAAAAGCTGGTTGTCTCTATCCCAGAGTGTTCAGTCTAGTTAACTCAGATTTATAGGGCGGTTATATTTGGTGCTTCCAGCCCAGAATCCACCTATTTTTTGTAAGCCAGCTGCCTCACTAATTCACTGGGGTCTGAGACAATATTTTGGTGATTTAGCTGTATGCATGGGTTTCAATGGGTTTGTTATTGCCTGTGTATCTCTGTGTGTGTGTGTGTGTGTGATACATCTATAATGGTGATTGTTTTCCGCCACGCTTACAACAAGCCCCCATTTGCCTGCACAATACACTGAGTATACAAAACATTAAGAACACCTGCTCTTTCCATGACATAGACTGAAGAGGTGAATCCAGGTGATCTATGATCTATGATCCCTTATTGATGTCACTTGTTAAATCCACTTCAATCAGTGTAGATGAAAGGGAGGCGACAAGGTAAGGATTTTTAAGCCTTGAGACAATTGATACATGGATTGTATGTGTGCCATTTAGAAGGTGAATGGGTAGGACAAAATATTTATATGCCTTCAAACAGGCATGGTAGTAGGTGCCAGGCACACCAGTTTGTGTCAAGAACTTCATTGCTGCTGGGTTTCACGCTCAACAGTTTCCCGTGTGTATCAAGAATGGTTCGCCACCCAAAGGACATCCAGCCAACTTGAGACAATGGGAAGCATTGGAGGCAACATGGGCCAGCATTCCTGTGGAAAGCTTTTTACACCTTGTAGAGTCCATGCCCTGACGATTTGAGTCTGTTCTGAAGCAAAATGGGGGGTGCAACGCAATATTAAACAGGCGTTCCTAATGTTTGGTGTACTTTGTGTACACCTACATGTATATTGGATTTCAAGTCCCTGAAGACTAGGACAATAAAGCTGCACAATTGCATCTTACTTATGCCCATGGGAATTTACATTTTCTCCTTATCTATTCACTCAGTGTGCTGCTGAAAGGTTATGGAAACTCTTATCCAGTATCTCCTCCTCACTTCAGCAGCTACGCCTAGAAAGAATACTAATGGGAAAAAAACGTTAGGGTTTATTATGCGTCGGTTTGAAAGACTCCATAATGGAATACTGAGCAGTACAAGTTAGCTGTTCTGTATCTATTGAACTACCAAGTATTAGGTCTACATCTATTCTAATGCAGAGGTAGAAAAGTCATGAAATTCCATCAGAGTGTTGTATACCAATAATTAGATCAGTCATTAGATCAGTCATTCTCTTGCCCCCGTGAATAATAGACAGCCTAGAGGATGGCAGTCTCAATTGCACATTATCAACAACATAATGAAAGCAATCTGATTGTTCTTGTGACATATCTATCATGACACAAGGCGATACCCAGATGAAGACACAGAAGGCAGATGGTTGGAGTCTTACAATGTTTATTCATCCAAAAGGGGTAGGCAAGAGAATGGTCGTGGACAGGCAAAAGGTCAAAACCAGATCACAGTCCAGGAGGTACAGAGTGGCAGACAGGCTCGTGGTCATGGCAGGCAGAATGGTCAGAGTACAGAGTCCAGAAACAGGCAAGGGTCAAAACCGGGAGGACTAGAAAAAGGAGAATTGCAAAAAGCAGGCGAATGGGAAAAACGCTATTTGACTTGGAAAAACATACAAGACGAACTGGCACAGAGAGACAGGAAACAGGGATAAATACATTGGGGAAAATCAGCTACACATGGAGGGGGTGGAGACAATCACAAGGACAGGTGAAACAGATCAGGGCGTGACAATATCTGTAATTTCAGGACATATTAATGCTCACTAAATGAGCCCTACCAGTTAACAGGGGTTAACAGTGGTCCCCCACTTAAAAAACAGCCAGTGAATGTTTATGTCATTCACAAGGCAGAGTTGTGTTTGAAATAACTGTTGAACCCAGCCAAACTTCTGAAGGCAAATCATTAGCGAAATTGAGTGAGCTATGAAAACAGTGATTTCATCATACCTATCACCAATTTAAGACCCTTTAGAAGTCATGTTTAATTTTTTAGAGGTTCAGTCAGTATTGAGAGTGAGTCTCAGGGGTTGCTCTTATCTAAATACATTATAATTATTCAACCTCAGGAGTACTAGGTAATTGCAGACCGTTGACTAAGGATGTTTTAACCAATGCAAAGGGCTGAAACCCCCATCAATAATTGCATGAACATTCAGTTCTACCCAGCATCCCAATTCACCTTGATTATAACCTGGGTAGACAGGAGTGGTCAGTCTGCAAAGTGCTGCTCTCCTCTCTTTGTACCAGCTGCAGTGAAACGATACCTCCTCATATTATATATTTTTAAAATAAATAACACCCTGAACTTAATCCATTGTTTGTCTGCCTTTAGGCATAAAAGGATCCCAACATTACGGACCTTGAAGTGACGTACAAGTAACTGCAAAAATAATGGAAACACTTACGTTGGTTTATTTAGTCAGTTACGTGTATTATTTAAAGGTCCTGCACAGTCATCTTATTTCCCAAGTAAAAATTGTCTTTGAATGACCAAAACATCACCCATAATAGTTTTACACTATTAAAATGCTCAGAATGTAAGAAAGTGCACCTTTTCTCTCCTCTCTAACTATCAGGAAGCCTGAAAGAACAGTCTGAGTGGGCAGGGAGCTTATATTCATGAGCCTGCCTGGACTGACAGCTCTTTGAAACTCCCTTGTGGTTTATTGCCAGGTAACAAGGTAAACAATGGGCCACATGTCATTGATGACCAGGTAAACAATGGGCCACATGCCTAAATAGTATACCTCATCCAATTTTCTCTGTAAAATGTTGTCATGGTCAACAGAGCTGATCATGGACTGTTGGATGTCAGACAAACAGCAGCAATACACAATTAACTTTCTATTGTTTGTAACTAATTACAGAACTCAGTTCACTGATACACTTCTTCTTAAGATTTAGTAAAGCCTGAGTCGCCTTAGAAGCTTAGACGTAAGGGAATGTACATGAAACAGCAAACAGTAAGTGTACTGGACAATTTATTGGTGCCTCTTCATTAGCATTATAAATGACAATATGTTCAGAATTGCATGTATTTATCAGACATTTATTTGATCATTCACAATAGGCCAGCATAGCCAAAATATTGATCAACATGAACACTCATGAGAAATAAAGGTTGAGTAATAAAGGTGAGACATCATTTGATAGAAAAAAAACATTTTAGAGCCATAAGCCTAAAATAGGCACCTGGCCACCCTACAGTGTGCAGGACCCCATTGATTCTTTCAATTTCTAACACTGATCTCCAGTCCAAATGCTTGAAAAAAAACTATACAAAGTAACAATGTGACATCACATCACGTAAAAGTTAATTACTTAAGCTTTAGGAAATGCAACCAACTACAGAGATTGATGGGGATGGGAGTGGGAGAGGAGGGGGACCCATGTACCCCGCTTCAATCAAGCAGGCTTTAAACCCGCCTAGCTACAGTCATCCCCAAGATTGAAAAGGGAGACAAATCCAGCTATGGCCTCCTCCTTGTCAGGCCTCTCACACTAGGCAGACAGGGGTCCTTGGATGGACAGCTCACACAGCTTCCCCACATATGGTGCTGGATCAAGGGTGACCACATTGAAGAGGAGATCCAGGAGCCAGTACGTACACTCTTAGAACAGAAGGTGCTATCTTGAACCTAAAGAGTTTTTCGGGCTGTCCCCATAGGAGTACCCTTTGAAGAACCCTTTTTGGTTACAGGTAGATCCCTTTTGAGTTCCATATAGAACCCTTTCTACCTGGAACCAAAAAGGGTTCTCTATGGGTACAGCTGAAGAACCCTTTTGGAACCCTTTTTCTAAGAGTGTAGCCTGTAATGTTTTTGAAAAGGGACATTTTTGTTAAATGTGTAGTGAATTTAATTGAATTGTATTTACTGTTCTGAGTTATGATGCTATCAATTAGTTTATCAAGTGATCTACTCATTCTACAATGTGTTTTTTGTGGTATTTTTTGAAGTACTCAATTGAAATGTGCAATATTTGGTCATATGCTTTTTGGTGAAGCTTTTCATTGTTTGTATTTGGAATGTGTGTTCCTGAAATGCTCAATTGAGTTGAAATGAATAACTTTACAGCATATCCCCCTTCTTTGCTTTGGGAAAGCTGATTTTGTGTCACAGCATTCCTGCTGCAGTGGTTGCCTGGGAAGCTGTACAGACAGAGTAGATGTTACATTTTCTAATGTCTACCATTACAGCTTGATGATAGTTGAAAGACAAAAGGAGATGGAAAGTGAAAAAGAATACACCCCCCCCCCCCCCCCCCCCCCCCAATCATAATGATTAGCCCCAATGACACAAGCTACATCAACTGTAAGACAACAACCTAAACAATGGAATGGCAAAATATAATTTTCAGGGGTAAATTACAAATACTATACACATCGCAACTCCTTCTGAAGACATCATTCCTTCATGTCAGCTGTGTGCTGGAAGTTATCAGACTCAATACAGGGGGGATGAAAGAACCAAAACCATATAGTGACTATCAGGTGTGTTGCAGAAAATAAACCATTCACAAGGAAAAGCAGCCACAGCTACAGCCACCGTGTCAGACTCATCAAACTCTGATACTTACACTTGCTAGATTTACTGTTAAGGATGGTACTGTATCCGTCTTCAGGATTAGCTTCCTGGCAAGACCCATCCAATGTTCTCCCCAATTGATAAAGCAACTTAGCTTGAAATGTGCACTGCATACTCGTGACATGATCGTTTTCATTGCAGCCTTTCCACACGAAATGAAGAGTAGCCACTGCTGTCAGATGTCTCCATTCTTCGGTAAATAGTGTAACATTAAATTAACACTATGGCATCCAGTCACAACACAGTGTGCTTTTTCCAGCATGCTGGTAAGTAGCTTGCTAGCTAAAAGTCACAACACAGAGGGGTTAGTTACCAGTACAGTTCTGCCACGTTCTGCTTGAGCTATCTTACGGTTTGTAAAACCATAAAGTTACTGGTCCTCTCTCCCTATGTCAAATGCTTGGATTCAGAAGGCAGTATTTGATGACAGTATGTGATGACAGGTTTTAAGGCATTACAAATTTAAATTAGTTAAGATTATAAGATGCTACCATTGGTGTATAAAATGTCCGGCATTATGTGACGTTGCATAATGCCAGAAGTAATGCCTGCCTTCTGAATCCAAGCATTTGACATAGGGAGAGAGGACCAGTAACTTTATGATCAATTTTGTCAATGTACCAGCTACCGTCATTGTTCATACATGAGTCAACCTACTATGAACAGGTTTCATCCAAATATCATCCAATTTTATGGAAAACATGATTTTCACTTTGGGACTTTTAAGCCTGAAAGCAGGACATTCTGGTTCTTCCCTCCCCAAAATGGACAAAGGAGGCTTGGGGCTAAGCTCAGGATAATAACTCAGTAACCCTACATGATAGATACAGGATTTGTAGACCAGAGAAACTTAGCTTTGTCTATTAAGTCTGAATATTTCATGAGTTTTGAGGCAGGTGGGTTTTGATTAACCGCCAAGACAAATGTTTCCTGTGGGTGGCTAGTTGACCATATTTCTACATGAGTTAAGGCAAAGAAGGATGGAGATATTTTTACAAACCTCATATATAAACACAAAGTATATACTACGCTGCTCTGGGATTCAGTATGTACAAAACTATCCTATGCCTTGAAGTCTCAGGAGGTTAATGTCACTGCAGCTGTGTGGTGCTAAATAACCTATCCTAATACCTGAAGACTTGCATTAGCTTTCTGGAATATATGTTTTAGCTTAGAGGGCTATAGTGGCCTTTAGGTGTGCACCCAGTATTTGTCACCCATGCTCATATGGATACTTACACCTCCAAACAAACAAGTCTGAATCAACTGAATTGCATAGTAGTCATTTTGACTCCCTGTCAAGATAGACTTGCTTTTCCGACACAAGTATTTTTTGAGGTACTTGTGCTCCTCTCTGCATTCTGATTTAAACAGTGTATCAGTGATCAATGTTTCCCCAGTGCTGCTGTGCACACAGTGACCGTTAGCTTTGACAGGTAGCAGATGGTGGGCTGTACACAGATTTATCACAGCATAGCCTTGGGTTCTGTATTTTTTCTAGCTTTTCACAATAGCTTTTCCTTCTGTATAATTGATAATATACTGCCAGTTGTATGTATGGGTTTTCCTGTATTGTCAAAGCAGAGGATTGTTATTTGCTCATATTCTGTGATGTTTAATGGCTCTCTCATCATTCTGAATAGATCACTGTGGTTCATGGTTAGCCCTAGTAACATGTTGACATGGTGTTTTTGATCGAAAAAGGGAGCTGAGAAACGTTGGCTGCACAGGAGGTTGTTGGCACCTTAATTGGGGAGGATGAGCTCATGGTAAAGGCTGGAGTGGTTTCCATGTGTTTGATGCTATTCCAGTTGCTCCATTCCAGACATTATTATGAGCCGTCCTCCCCTCAGCAGCCTCCACTGGTTGGCTGAATGGTGCACTCCTCTCTCCTGAGATACAGGTAACTTACAAAATAAAGGAAACACGAGTAAACAAGGGATACAAACTATATATTGAAAGCAGGTGCTTCCACACAGGTGTGGTTCCTGAGTTAATTAAGCAATTAACATCCCATCATGCTTAGGGTCATGTATAAAAATACCCCAGTTGCCCATTATTTTGGCTACCATGGTCAGAGGGTAGAGATCTCAGTGACCGAAAGAGGGGTCTCAAAGGAGCATGGGGGGTTTAAAGTGTGTGTGTGTGTGTGTGTGTGTGTGTGTGTGTGTGTGTGTGTGTGTGTGTGTGTCTCAGTCACCAGATCTCAACCCAATGGCGAAGGTACATAAAGATGGAGGAATTCAGATATGTAAAAATGTGGTTAACAACTCATATAATATGTTGCATGGATTCACTCTGTGTGCAATAATAGTGTTTATCATGATTTTTGAATGGCACTCATCTCTGTACCCCATACATACAATTATCGGTAAGGTCCCTCAGTCGAGCAGTGAATTTCAAACAGATTCAACCACAAAGACCAGCGTTGTTTTGTTTTCCAAGGGGCAGACAATGAATATCCCTTTGAGCATGGTGAAGTTATTAATTATACTTTAAATGGTGTATCAATACATCCAGTCACTGCAAAAATACAGGAGTCCTTCCTAAATCGGTTTCCGATGAGGAAGGAACCGCTCAGGGATTTCACCATGAGGTCAATGGTAACTTTAAAACATTTACAGAGTTTAATGACTGCGATAGGAGAAAACTGAGGATGGATCAACAATATTGTAGTTACTAACCTAATTGACAGAGTGAAAAAAAGGAAACCTGTACAGAATATAAATATTCCAAAACATGGAACAAGTTACAAAAATAATACTGAAAAAAATGTGGCAAAGCAAGTAACTTTTTGTCCTGAATACAAAGTATTATGTTTGGGGATAATCCAATGCAACACATTACTAAGTCCAACTCTTAGTAATATTTCCAAGTATGGTGGTGGCTGCATCATGTTATGGGAATGTTTGTAATCGTTAAGGACTTGGGAGTTTTTCCGGTTAAAACATATAAATTGGAGCTAAACATAGGCAAAATCCTAGAGGAAAACCTGGTTCAGATAAATTCACCTTTCAGCAGGACAATAACCTAAAACACGAGGCCAAATCTATACTGAAGTTGCTTAACAAGAAGACAGTGAATGTTTCTGAGTAGTCAGGTTAAAGTTTTGACTTAAATCTGCTTGAAAATCTATGGCAAGACCTGAAAGTGGTTGTCTAGCAGTGATCAACCAATTTGACAGAGCTTGAATCATTTTGAAAAGAACAATGTGCAAATATTGCACAATCCAGGTGTGAAAAGCTCTTAGAGACTCAGATGTAATCGCTGCCAAAGGTGATTCTAACATGTATTGGCTCAGGGGCTTGAATACCTATCTAATCAAGATATATTAGTGTTTTATTTTTCATACATTGTTTGCAACTGTTATAATTTTTCTTCTACTTTGACATTACAGAGTATTTTGTGTAGACCGTTGATGTCGATGGTCTATTGGAGGCGATGTCAGGTGCAGGAGAGCAGAGTATAATGAACAGGCGCACTTTTATTATAGTTCCAAAAACGAGAGCACTACATAAATCTAACGAGCTCAAAAAACAGAACATAAAAGTAAAGCGCGTAAACTAACATCACATAACATGAAACAATTACACACAAAACATGATGGGAAACAGAGGGTTAAATACAAGTAGATTGATTGGGGAAATGAAAACCAGGTGTGTATGGAAATAAGACAAGACAAATGGATATATGAAAAATGGAGCGGTGATGGCTAGAAAGCCGGCAACACAACAAAATGTGGAAAAAGTCAATGGGTGTGGATCATTTTTGAAGGCCTTATCACCAGCCACTGTTATCACCTCTATTCTATAGGTGCAATAATTATACTATGTTATATCCCATGCAGAGACATTAAGAAGTCCTGAATACCCTTGATACTGTTTAAACTGTTCATGGACATTACAATAAAGATAAAGTGACCACATTTAGATGCTGATGCTGTTTGGGATCTAATCACTGTACAATACTCAAGAAATGCAGTTTTGATACTGTTTAAACTGTTCATGGACATTACAATAAAGATAAAGTGAACAAATTTAGATGCTGATGCTGTTTGGGATCTAATCACTGTACAATACTCAAGAAATGCAGTTTTGATAATGTTTATACTGTTCATGGACATTACAATAAAGATAAAGTGACCAAATTTAGATGCTGATGCTGTTTGGGATCTAATCACTGTACAATACTCAAGAAATGCAGTTTTGATAATGTTTATACTGTTCATGGACATTACAATAAAGATAAAGTGAACAAATTTAGATGCTGATGCTGTTTGGGATCTAATCACTGTACAATACTCAAAAAATGCAGTTTTGATACTGTTTAAACTGTTCATGGACATTACAATAAAGATAAAGTGAACACATTTAGATGCTGATGCTGTTTGGGATCTAATCACTGTACAATACTCAAGAAATGCAGTTTTGATAATGTTTATACTGTTCATGGACATTACAATAAAGATAAAGTGACCACATTTAGATGCTGATGCTGTTTGGGATCTAATCACTGTACAATACTCAAGAAATGCAGTTTTGATAATGTTTATACTGTTCATGGACATTACAATAAAGATAAAGTGACCACATTTAGATGCTGATGCTGTTTGGGATCTAATCACTGTACAATACTCAAGAAATGCAGTTTTGATACTGTTTAAACTGTTCATGGACATTACAATAAAGATAAAGTGAACACATTTAGATGCTGATGCTGTTTGGGATCTAATCACTGTACAATACTCAAGAAATGCAGTTTTGATAATGTTTATACTGTTCATGGACATTACAATAAAGAAAAGTGACAACTGATTCTGTTTGGATTCTAATCACTACAACACGCAAAGATACAGTTTTGAAAATGACAAAACTGAGAGAAAAAAATGTATGGCAGGAGAGGCCCTTGAAAGATAACAATGACTGTTCTCATTTTAGTAATACATGTGTGTTAAAGTACTTGTCCTTGTCTTTCCTCCAGTCTTCCCTGTGCTGGTATGCTTGGAAGGTCAGTGATTCATTTGGTTTGTAATGAAAGATAAATTGAAAACGACTCCCTTGTACTTTACAGTTGATCTCACAGTTAATTATCACTAGGCTCTCAGGTCAAAGCAGTCGCATCACAGCAGGAGACACTGAGCCTTAGGCGTGTGCATGCTTAGCATCCGAAACAGTTCGGAACAGTTTGTACAAAATGTTGTGACGTTTTGTTCGTTTTCGGCAAGGATTTGTTTGGCTGTTCGTGCACACAAAGGCAAACTGAAGTTCGGAGCCAAAGTCATTCAACGATTGACGACTCATTTCCATGCACATTTTGTCACTTGAGAAATAGTGCACCAAACATCTTAGTTAGATGTAAAATTGGCCGACTAAGATCTCTGCGGCAAAAACATCAAAATTAATGACAGATTTCTTGAGTTATCTTAAATTAATTCCAACTATTTTGAGGAAGTATATATTGGCTATTGTGTCTCAAGATGGACAAACTGTACTATTGCCGCTTTTTCTTGTTTTCAAGCGATGGTCTTAAGAGAGTATGCGAGCAATCTTGTTCGGTTTGCCTAGGCGAGTTCAGAAGCCAAAAGCAGACACCATAGAAGACACCGATGAGTCCTGTGAAATGGCAGTTAGCTATTTTGAAAGGTAGCTTTTAGAAAATACAATGCCTTCTCTTTGCACTGACTCTTCATAATAAGTGCTTTTTTATAACCAATTCTGATCTTTTTTCCACTAATTGGTCTTTTGACCAATCACATCAGATCTTTTTCAGAGCTGCTCTTATTGCGATCTCTCACTTGATAAGGCTGCGTTTACAGAGGCAACCCAATTCTGATATTTTTTTCCATTAATTATTATTTTGACAAATCACATCAGATCTTTTTCAGAGCTGATCTGATTAATCAAAAGGCCAATTAGTGAAACAAGGTCTGAATTGGGCTGCCTGTGTAAACACAGCCTTAGAAAAGTAATTTGTCCAAGAGTCAAAGACTGTTCTTGTAATATTAGGAGACAGATGTTTTTGCAGTATTTTGCACCCACATAAGGACACTCAGATGTGATTGGTCAAAAGACCAATTAGTGGAAAAAATATCAGAATTGGGCTGCCTGTCTAAACGCAGCCTAATAGGCTCCAAACATTGGCAGTCTGTGCCGTTTTAGATGAGGGATGCTGATCATTCTTTATGCGCATGGCCCTATTTGTATTACAGCATATTGGATGACTGTCATTAATATTCCATTCACCCAGCTTAATGTAATGTTGATAGGTTTAGGTTACAACAAGATACAAAGATTTGCCCTATACCCATCATGAGGTTGCTACAACCTAGCCTATGAATGAAAGTTTATAATGTAGGTGCACACAGGTCGAGAGAAGCATTTGAGTTATCAAGGTGACACATTCAATATCGCCTTGCACACTCTTGCCTGCATCTAGCTTATCTAGAGTGTAGTCATTAGTCCAACAGTTGCAAACGAGAGTTTCTATTGGACAAATGCAGGTATGTTTATCTCTGTTTAGTTCCGTTTGCTTCCGTTTAAAAAACTATTTTGAACAGAATCGGCAGAATGACCACACCCCTGATCACACGGGAACACAGTTCACTTTCATAGCAGCCACATACAAACATCATGATCCCTCTCTGTTTGAGTCAGATGTTTGAGTGGGCTAAATTAGCTAGCTGCATTCGCTAGTTAAGTAAGTGAAAGTGAAATGAAAAAAATTCAAATACATTGAAATATAGCTATCTCTCTCTCTCTCTCTCTTGCTTCTCCTTCATTTTTGAAGAAATTAATTTGTTCAAAACTGTTCCACTTTTGTCTTTCTCTCTTTGAATCAACTACTCACCACATTTTATGCACTGTAGTGCAATCTAGCTGTAGTTTATGCTTTCAGTACTAGATTAATTCTTTGATCCTTTGATTGGGTGGACAATATTTCATTTAATGCTGCTAGAGCTCCGATAGGTTGCAGGACATCCTCCGGAAGTTGTCATAATTACAGTGTATGGAAGGGGGTGAGAACCATGAGCCTCCTACAGTGTGCTGTTGAGGCTACTGTAGACCTTTGTTGCAAAACAGTGTGTTTTAGTCAATTATTTGGTCACGTGAGTATTTTTCATGTTTCACTATTTTTATTTTTATGGAATTCACTGGGAAGGATGGTCCAAGTTGCATATTCATTGTCTCCAACCTTTTTTGGAATTCAAGGAGATGCGTCAAGTCAGATTCTAAGTAAGTTGCCTGGTGTGTTTTGTCTGAGGACTGTAGTCAATCTGAAAGAGACTAAATTAGTTAGTTTTACATGTCATGGCAAAATCATCTGATCCGCCTTTAGGTTGCGTGACCCTTTAGGTTTTGTGACCAAGTGAACCACTTGGTTTGGTTCACAGTGAGTGTGAAGGTGATTGTCTGCTCACGGGACCAGTCTGTTCACCGCAGACAGCTTGTCTGTCTCATGACCTACACTAACAGCTACTGACCACTCAACAATAGGTTCAGGCAGAAACAGAAACCCCCTTCGTGGGTAATGCCAGGATACAGACCAACAGTCTCTTGAAGTAAGCATTTAATTGGACGGTGTTCACCATGCATATCCTGTACATACGACTAATAAAACTTGAAACTTGAAGGTGGGTTTCATTCCATCAGCCTCTGACTATAGAAGGACTTGGTACTTGTAATGGGGGTAATATTGCTGGCAAGGTTGTATAGCTGCTCACATAGTACAATATGACTAAAACTTACTTGACATTTATGAGACTTTATAAGTCCCCTGATGAGTTGTTGTTACTTTCTATGCTTAGGTTGCCTCTGACGCTTGATGACATTGGAGTCTGGAGGGTGTCAGTTCCTCTTGTTATAGACAAATGCTGCAGCTTAAAAGAAAGCAGATGAACTACAGTGATCTATGAATCATTGTGCAAAACAACAACATTTATCATCCTCATTTTCTTGTTTTTCTATTTAGTGCATATTTGGGGTGTTCTGGTACATTAGTTGGCAGCCACCACAGAGTGAAGTAATTCATCTTAAACTGCGTGCTCATTTATCCCAGTCTGCAGCTGACCGTTTGTTTCTGTGGCACTGGGTGATGGATGGCCTTATTTCTGTACATAAACACAGATTTGTCTCCCAGGGAAGCAGTCAGATAGCTAGACTAGAGGAAGGTCTAAAAGGCTACCCTCCGTCCACCAAGGATTTATGGCCTGCTGCTTGATGAAAAATTGCATTTTGTTCAAAGAAGTGAACTGTGATGATCGGTTTATTACAAGTGTTTTTGAACTTGACCAAAAAGTGAATGAATAAAAACATAACAAAAGGGTGTTAGAGGGTGCAGTGTAGTCGCCATATGTTTCAGGAAATGAAGACTTGATGTAAAAGCCATATTCAGTCATTGAACCTTTGTTTTTGAACATAAGATCCCCATAATTTCTATTTATAATACACTATATTTCTACTCTACCATGTCGTTGAGGCCAACTGGAAAGACAGATGTGGAATAATGTAAAAGGAGAGATCAGCTTAACCAGCCATCATCAATATAATTTGTATTTATATCTCTCTTGTTTCTTTTTATTCGCTCTCTCACGCCCTCTTTTTTGTTTACAACTCTTTCGTCAGCTGTTATCTCAGCGGTTGACTCTCTCCGCATAGCACTGCAAGCTTCAATTCCCTGGCCTAGCTGCCTTCTCGCTAACAATTTATCTGGAGAAGACTGCTCTATAAAAGTGGCCTGCGCCTGCACATCGGGGTATGATGCTGTGGTCTTATAGAGGATATAAACCTGGACAAACACTTACCTCTGATGTGAATGAACTTAGCTTGGCCCAAATGGATTTTCTTTAATATGTAGGGAGGGACAATGAGACCGTATTGAAAATGTATGTAAAGCATGAACCTGAAATAGGAATTGCTGTGTGAAACATTGAAGCACAGTGCAGAGACCCTGCAAGGCTTCCAGTTCATACGAGTTAGTATAGGTGTGTATCTATTATCTAGTGTATATGTGTGTAGGCATGTTATAGTAATGTGTTCATATCTCCATGTTAAACCCCTGCATTGCAGTAGTGCAAGTAGGATTTGAGCAGACAGCCTCGGCCCTTTCTTCTCCAACCCTCTCCACCTCACAATAGAGGGATTACATTTGGGCCAGATCTCTCCAGTGTGCAAAGCTCCACTGCACACACACTCTCTCTCTCACACATACTATACACACACATCTCCCCGTATTCATACACTAGCTATGCTCCAGAGAGCTCGAGGGCAGCTGAGAGCCCTAAAAGTCTCCTGTAATCCGTCACTGCCCCATATGAATTCACCCTCCTGGTTTGTGTGGAAACTGTAGAGTCATGGAGAGCCACGTGTGTGTGTGTGTGTGTGTGTGTGTGTGTGTGTGTGTGTGTGTGTGTGTGTGTGTGTGTGTGTGTGTGTGTGTGTGTGTGTGTGTGTGTGTGTGTGTGTGTGTGTGTGTGTGTGTGTGTGTGTGTGTGTGCGTGTGCGTGTGTGTGTGTGTGTGTGAGAGAGGGCTAGTTAGGAAGAGCACGGGGGGATCCTGAGGGGTTAGTGATTCAAGGGGCTGTCTCAGCTGCTGCACAGTAACCTTTAAAAATAATAAAAAGGCTACCTATACTTTGATGGTGAATGACATTTTCAGCTGTGGTGCTTGTATGTTCCCCTTCCCCTTCTCCAACACAGGGAAAAATAATATGATGTAGCATTGGAGGGATCTTGCTGATTCAGTGATGTTCTGTATGACGTATTACAGATCCATGTATACTGAACAAAAATATAAACGCAACATGCAACAATTTCAATGATTTACAGTGTTACAGTTAATAAAGCAAATCAGTCAATTAAAATAAATAAATACATTGTACCCTAATCTATGGATTTCACATGACTGGGCAGGGACCTAGGAAGGTATAGGCCCATCCACTTGGGACCCAGGCCCAGACAATTAGAATGAGTTTTTCCCCCCAAAAAAGCCTTTATTACAGACAGAAATACTCCTCAGTTTCATCAGCTTTCTGGGTGGCTGTTCTCAGATGATCCCACAGTTAAAGAAGCCGGACTTGGAGGTTCTGGGCTGGCGTGGTTACATGTGGTCTGCAGTTGTGAGGCCTGTCGGACATACTGCCAAAGTTTCTAAAATGACGTTGGAGGCAGCTTATGTTAGAGAAATGAAAATTTAATTCAGCTCTGGTGGACATTCCTGCAGTCAGCATGCCAATTGCATGCTCCCTCAAAACTTGAGACATCTGTGGCATTGTGTTGTGTTACAAAACTGAATGTCTTAGAGTGGCCTTTTATTGTTCCCAGCACAAGGTGCACCTGTGTAATGCCACAATTGTCAGGTGGATGGATTATCTTGGCAAAGGAGAAATGCTCACTAATAGGGATGTAAACAAATTCGTGCACAAAATCTTAGAGAAATAAGCTTTTTGTGCATGTGGAACATTTCTGGGATCTTTTATTTAATCTCATGAAAGATGGGACCATCTTATAAACCACCAAACACATGTTGTGTTGATATTTTTGTTCAATATAGTAATCACAATACCACTGTCACCATACAGCAAATAAATTAGAATGCTATGGCACTTTATTTCCCTTATAACGCTTTAAGAAAAAATAAATGGCAATCTTGTTTGGCGATGGAATTGTACATGGTGACACATGTGATTCATTCAGTTCCCTGGCTTAACTGGCTTAGTATTGACCATTTATTATTTTCGACATTGAAAAACTATGTTGTCTGATTCAAAAGATCAAAGAGAAGTATTACTCCTATGTTGATAGTTGATTAAGACAAAATCATTCCTTCGCTCTGCCTTGGGCTCTGGGAGTCGACCTCTAAATGGTTGGTAAACCCTCTGGAGGATTGGTATCCAGCAACCAAGCAAAGTGAACTTGTTCTTGTTACCAATAACCAATTAAAGACAGTCTCAGTCTCATGCCGATCCTTGCTTGCTTTTCTCTGAGTTGTTGTCTTCCCCGAGGCTACAAATAGGAGAGTGTTAGATGAATTTAGTAACTATGTGTTCATTAACCAATTCAATTAAAACACTCTGTCCGTGTCTAATAATTTGAAAGGTTCTTATTTGCATAAAATGGACAGAGACCAGCCACCAAGATTAGCCAATAGTGTTCATTCTCAAGAGCTCTGATCATAATCACATGTACATTAGTTTATATATCACACATAGCGACATAGCGTACAAAATGTTCCTCCTCCTCTTGGACAATGACGAAACTGCTTTTCAATTAAATTCCAACACATAGCTATTGCTTATCTTATGCTACCACATGTTACACAATCTACTGCAAGCCCTACGGTTTCTCCCCTCCCTGGTTGGGGACCAGACATCTTTCCTGTTGTTTCACTGTGGTCACAAGTTGTCTGTTAACGCTTCCTCTTTGACTATGTACAAACATATTCTTCATCAGACAGGATAGAATTCTGTTAGTTATAATTCTACTTTAAATGTATACATCATTTAGTCATTATTCATAAAAATGGCATAACATAGAGAAAGATACAATTATACTCAGTGGCAGAGAATGATGGAACAATTCCGCTTTAAGGAGATTGTCTCACAGATCTGCCACATTAGGATTGGTTTTTACCAAGATCTGTTGTGGACCAACAACTAACGTAATGTCATCAAGGTGATTCTAGCTGGAGGCACTTGTGGTAATATTGGCCATATTGGCTATTGGGTAATATTGTGATTTTGGCTCTGTGTGGGCGGAATAGTTGTGTGTGTGTGTGTGTGTGTGTGTGCGCGCGAGAGAGAGAACACATCAAGAACACATCAATCATCTCCCCTCTTTACTTTGCTCTACTGTAGCCCATCTTTTTGTAAAATAATGAATGTGGCCCTTTAGTAGTGATGGGGGACAAATCCATACAGTTACCATATTGCAATATTATTTTTGGATGATATTATATTGATATTTGACTCTAAGTATTGATTTATAATAAAAAATGCAATAAATATATATATAATAATATATAAGCCTATATGTACAAAACATTAGGAACACCTGATGTTTGCATGACACACTGACCAGCTGAAAGCTATGATCCCTTATTGATTTCAGCTGTGAAATCCACTTCAATCAGTGTAGATGATGGGGAGGAGACTGGTTAAAGAAGGATTTTTAAGCATGGATTGTGTATGTGTGCTATTCTGAGGGTGAACGGGCATTTAAAAGGATTGAAGTGCCTTTGATCAGGGTATAGGGTTAAGGGTTAAGGGTTAAGAACTGCAACGCTGCTGGGTTTTTCACGCTCAACAGTTTCCCGTGTGTATCAAGAATGGTCCACCAACCAAAGGACATCCAGCCAAGTTGACACAACTGTAGAAAGCATTGGAGTCAACATGGGCCAGCATCCCTGTGGAATTTAAGGTGTACCTAATGTTTATATACACTCAAGTGTATATTTTGTGCTACTGTAGGTAGCGTTAGCTAGTGCTAGTCGGCTGTACCTGCACCGAAACACCAGTTTTTTATCATATAGCTTGTTTGACTGATCAAAACTCGTTTTCTTATTGCTCTCTCTTGTCCCTCTGCAGCGGATATAGGTGAGCAATATGTTTGGAACATCGAATCACAATAAAATTGCAGTATTGAATAGCAATAAATATAGAATTGTGAGAATCGCGATCCATATCGTATCAGATCCTACCGTGATAATATTGCATCATCAGGTCCCTGGCAATTCCCAGCCCTACCCTTTAGCCAACAGAGGTCTGAATCTGGTCTGTGCTGAGCTTTAAGCTACTGGTATGCATTGTTTTTTCACTTTGCTGTCACTCAGCACTTCTAGCTAGCCAGAAATAACTAGGACAGTTTCACAGGGGGCTGGGGCACCACCATGGGCCTGTAGCAGAAGGAGGACACTGGCTCAGTCATAACTCACTGTACTGGAACGTGGAGTCTACGGCCCATAAATTCTCTGTCACCTGCAGCACACCACAGACTGACCCTGGCTGCTGTTCCTCACCACCATAAAATTACTCCTCATGAAGGCATTCATTTCTCTCATACATTTGTGACATCATATTTAGAAAAGTTTGTTGATTTGGGTGTATTAGGCTAGAGTTTGCGACTTCATACTATCTTGTTCTTGATGCTTTCCTAACTAGCGGAAACAAACACAAGCTGCTCTCTTGCTGCAGTGACAGGTAGAGAGAGACACTGGAGTGATGACTAAGCAAATATTCAACACAAATTGCACAAAATAAGACGGGATAATATGTCCCTGTGGATGTCTTTATGATACACTTACGGCAATTCAATCCTACAAATCATGGAATTAAATGTTTAGCGAAATAGTGGAGGAAAATAGACTCTCCAAGGTCTGTAAAATGCTAATTTGGCTAATTAACTGTTCATTCAGACTGATCTTTTTGCCAGCAGCATACCACCCTGCATACCACTGCTGGCTTGCTTCTGAAGCTAAGCAGGGTTGGTCCTGGTCAGTCCCTGTATGGGAGACCAGATGCTGCTGGAAGTGGTGTTGGAGGGCCAGTAGGAGGCACTCTTTCCTCTGGTCTAAAAAATATCCCCAGGCCAGTGATTGGGGACACTGCTCTGTGTAGGGTGTCCTGACTCACTGTGGTCATTGTCCTGGCTAAATTCCCAATCTGGCCATCAAACCATCCCGGTTACCTAAAAATCTCCAGTTTACAATTGTAACTATTCCAGAGGTCGTTGCTGCAAATGAGAATGTGTTCTCAGTCAACCTACCTGGTAAAATAATGGATAAATAAAATTTTGGTGGCTGAAAATGTACAGCTGCAACCATTGAGAAACATTACAAAGGGCCTGGGCTATGGATATACTAATGTTGTAACGGTTTTCGTAGGTGGAGGATCAAGGTGCAGCGTGGTAAGTGTTTATGTTGTAAATGTAATTAAAACTGAACACTAAACAAAATAACAACGAGGAATAACGAGAAGGAAACAGTTCTGTCAGGTGATACACACAAAACAGAAAACAAAACATAGAATACCCACCCACATCACACCCTGACCAAACTAAAAACAGAAACATACAAAGCAATCTACGGTCAGGGCGTGACAGTACCCCCCCCCAAAGGTGCGGACTCCGGCCGCCAAACCTAAACCCATAGGGGATGGTCTGGGTGGGTATCTGTCCGCAGTGGCGGCTCTGGCGCAGGACGTGGACCCCACTCCACCATAGCCTTGGCCCACTTAAGTGGCTACTTTGGAGCGGCGACCCTCGCCGCCGACCTTGGACTGGGGACCCTTGCAGCGGGCCCCAAATAGACGGGAGACTCCAGCAGCACCGGACAGGCGGGAGGCTCTGGCAGCGCCAGCGTGAAGGGCGACTCCGGCAGCACCTGACTGACGGGCGGCTCTGGCAGCTCCTAACTGACGGGCGACCCTGGCAGCTCCGGACAGGAGGGAGGCTCTGGAAGCGCTGGACAGGAGGGAGACTCTGGAAGCGCTGGACAGGAGGGAGGCTCTGGAAGCGCTGGACAGGAGGGAGTCTCTGGAAGCGCTGGACAGGCGGGAGCACCTGGAGGGAGGAGACGGAGAGACAGCCTGGTGCGTGGGGCTGCCACAGGAGGCCTGGTGCATGGAGGAGGCACCGGATGGACCGGATCGTGGAGACACACTGGAGGTCTCGAGCACCGAGCGTGCACAACCTGTCCTGGCTGGATACTCCCTGTAGCCCGGCAAGTGCGGCGGGGTGGAACAGACCGCACTGGGCTGTGCT
Source organism: Oncorhynchus mykiss (assembly GCF_057628025.1). Classification (NCBI taxonomy): domain Eukaryota; kingdom Metazoa; phylum Chordata; class Actinopteri; order Salmoniformes; family Salmonidae; genus Oncorhynchus; species Oncorhynchus mykiss. The sequence continues at coordinate 61,883,961 of NC_143030.1, read as the reverse complement.
GGTGAACCGGGGACACCGTGCATAGGGCTGGTGCCATATAACCCGGGCCGAGGAGACGCACTGGAGACCAGATGCGCTGAGCCGGCTTTATTACTCCTGGCTTGATGCCCACTCTAGCCCGGCCGATACGAGGAGCTGCGATGTAGTGCATAAATGTTTGGGGCTGCCTCTCGTCCCTGTTGTGCTGCCGTGCTAACTCCTCATATCGCCGCCATTCGGCTTTAGCTGCCTCCAGCTCTTCCCTGGGGCGGCGATATTTCCCAGCCTGTGCCCAGGGTCCCTTACCGTCCAAAATCTCCTCCCATGTCCAGGAGTCCAGATGTAGGCCTAAAATTAAGCAATAAGGCCCGAGGAGGTGTGGTATATAGCCAATATGCCATGGCTAAGGGCTGTTCTTATGCATGACACATCCCTTAGCTGTGGTATATTGGCCATATATCACAAACCCGTGAGGTGCATTATTGCTATTATAAACTGGATACCAATGTAATTAGAACAGTAAAAATACATTTTCAGGGCTCGAACCACCCAGTTTATAATACACAGTATATCTCTTATACTGCATTCAGATGGTTTACACATAATTCATAACCTTTTTTCCTTTTACAATGCATGGAACCCACATAAACAAAGTGTGTATGACAGGGCTGCTTGTGCTTCTTAGGAACTAATCAATCATTCCAAGTGTCCATGGAATATCGCATTGACAGTTCCCACAAGTCGTAAGAAATGTGTGTCTGTGTGAATAGCTCTGGGGTACGGCTTATTGTGTTTATAATTAAACCCAGGCCAGGAAAACATGCCCATTCAGATTTACATTCAATGCCAAATATCTATTCCTGTACAACCCTGTACATGACTCTTGAGGGGTATTGGAGATCCCATTAGTTACCCAGTGCAGTCAAAAACTTGATTTCCTATCTTTTATATATATTTCCACAGTATGAGGCTGGAATAATACTGTGAAATTGCAACAAAAAAAAATAATAAAAATGGTAATGCCCTTTTAGTGTAAGAGCTGTTCCAAAAGACAGAATGACATTTCAGACTGTTTTGGCTGGAGGGAGATTTGGCCTTTAAATTATTTAATAAACCAATAAGAAAGAGAGTTCCAAACCTCTTTGCCAATAACAGTAACTTTTCAATTTCCCCCTCCCCACTCCAACCACTCCCAGACAGTCCTAGCAAAATTCTTGCTTGAGAAATTGTTTTTTGCTAAGAAGGTATTTATGTTTCTTTTTGACTATTTTAATTGAAAACAATCACAGTAAGGTACTTAATTGTTACCCAGAAATGATTTGATATTGAGATAAAAATGGCTGCATTGGACCTTTAAATGTCAGCGGGACGGTCCAAAAGCCTGAGCGCTGCAGAGGCTTTGTGGGATTCTTCACACCGCCCTGTTGTCTCAACTAGATGTAGATTAATGGAACAATCACTTACTGTACCTCTATCCAAACACCACATAAACATTGAACATACGTACATGCAGCTGAAATAATGTGTGTGCATACAGATGTAGGATCTTAATTTGATCACCCTGTTACAGGAAAACTTTAATGCCATTAAGGAAATGTAAAATGTGTAGCGTATTTGAGGTTTAAAAAGGCTTTTGAACTTTTTAATTTCCATTTTGACATTTCAGACTTGATTTCCCCTTACAGAAAATGTATCAACCCATACGAAAATGTAATCCACATTATTTTCCTGCTGTAGCAAACTGGCTCAAATTAAGATCGTACACCTGTATGAGTGTGACTGTGCATACTTGCGTCAATGCATGTATTACTGTAAGTACGTCATCAGCCAACTAAATTATTTATGCATGACTAATGTAGTTAATTATACAGTGGACAGAAAAGTGTTTCTCTCATCAGAATGTGTCATCGAGTAGTGCATAGTAACTTGAAGCATATTTTCTACAGGGTGTGTTGTAAACCTGGATCGCGTTCGTTAGGGCAGGCAATGAAAAACGAAACGAGTGTTTCTTAGTGGAGAACTCCAGGTAGACCCTTTCAGTCAATTTTATTCTGTCTGGTGCTTAATGAAATCGACCCTGTGGCCTCCTCCATTAGGTGTGCAAGCTTTTGTTCTGGGCCAGGTTGGGTTGTATTGGGCTGTTGTTACTGGGTCTGTGGTATAGGAGATGTGGGAGATATAGCTAAAACAGGCCTATCTGGGCCCTAACCTTCAGCCAGTCACAGGCCTCCTCATATCGGCATTAATTAAATAAATTCAGAGAGCTGTAATCAGAGGAAGGAGTAGCTTCCAGCAACAGCAAGCACTCATTAGTCCGCCTCTTTGTGGCCTCCAAGCATACATCAGCATGTCCTATGTGGGAGTGAGACAACTGTCAGAACCTCTTAGAGTTAATTTAGGTTGCTTAACTGTGCCAGAGTGTATGCAGCAGTCCAAATAATTAACAAAGAAGGGGAGCAATATGTCATATACACATGTTTTCAGGTAACCCTCAATTGCTATTAAACCTGTGTAGTTATACTGTCATTAATAAAGTAACACTATTTTATTAACATATTGCCATGGTAATTTCTTTGTGATAAACAGTTGGCCAGTTTTGGGGGAATCTCAATTATACAGTAGAATATGGTGAGGGTGATTGGTGATTGTGTAATCACCTTATTCAGAAGTAGACAGATAGCCACGCTGGATGTCCTGCCATTTAGCTTGCCACGCACTCAGTTACTTCAAATAGTGTTTCATTATTGTTCATCTGATTATTTACCTAGTGCTAAAATGGAGCTGTCCAGGGCTGAAGTAGACGGTATTTTACGTTGTTTCACTGTGATTTCACTGTGATTTTCAGTATATCCATACGGTCATAAAATGTATTATTTTTCTCTTCTAGATCACCCTGATATTGACAACATTGTCACTGTGATCGCGAGGGCCACCTATCAATATTTGGCTGTGAGTATCATGGCTTAGAAGGCAAATTAAGATAATTGTATTTGCACATGAGCTGTAATCTTCGACAAGGTGATATCTGTTGGAATGAACTCGCCAGAAGGGTTGCTTAGAGAAGAAGAGAAAGAGAGAGGAAAGAGAGAGTGGGATACAGAAAGAGCAAGAGAGAGATAGGATTTGTTGAGTGAAGTCCTTGCTTTTTTCCACATCAAGAGGTAGCTGTCACTTTCATTGCTGTGATTGGTCCTGACCTCTTTAACCAGAGACTGTTCACTTGAAACACATCGTCACATGCTTCCTTTCCCTCCGCTCCAACCTCCCTCAGAAAGATCATCATCCCTGTAAAGAAACACAGTCTCATGTTTCTTTAATTCACATTGTAGTTGTTGTGTTTTTATTTGATTTGATTAAATGTTGAATTATTATCTATATTATTATTATCTACATGTTTATTCTTATTATTATCACTGCATTGTTGGAAAGAGCTCTCAAGGGTAGAATTTCACTGCACTGTTTTTAAGCTGTTGTATCCTGTGCACGTGGTGAATCAACATTGAAACTTAATCAATAGGAAGCTGCCTCTAGCCTCCCGTCTCTGCTGTAGGCTACGCCGTGGGCACAGACAGTGGCCTGTCTTTGACTGGTAACAGTATGTCAATAGTTACTGCCAATGTCACAGGGCATAGTGCTCTGACCAAGTCTGGGGCGAACCACTGTTAACCAATCAACGTAATTTATTCATTAATCTACTAGAGAGTGACTGATCAATTTGTCTTCACATACAGTATTAATCAGTTAAGCAGTTTTCTACAGTCTACATCAGTGTGGGGATAGCAGGGTATTCTTGTGTCAATGCACGTTTTTATTCCCTTTTAAAAGCAACCATATGTTATCCCTGGCATGTTACATGGTTACATAATGTCACTGAAAAATATTACCTTCTTGGAAATATGCATGATCTAATGCATTAGCCGGATATACAGTAGATGGTTTTCACCACAAGATACTCTAATGTATTCTACAGATCATCATCGATCCTAATTGATGAATGGCTCTAAATCAAATCGAATTTATTTATATAGCCGTTCGTACATCAGCTGATATCTCAAAGTGCTGTACAGAAACCCAGCCTAAAACC